>NC_136127.1:10421274-11021274 GCF_965212315.1 Lampetra planeri | reverse complement strand
ATGAACGGCTGGGTGTTTAAGGTTAGCGATTGGTCGTATTATCCGGCTGTACAGCAAAATGACAAAATACAATTACTTTATTATGTAAATTTCAAAATTTGTGTTTTAATATTAGTGCTTTTTTAAATTGTAGGGCCCCTTTATAACATATGTTACAGGCCCCGCACTAACTTAATGCGGCACTGCTGTTACATTAAAAAAAACCCCCACAAACATTGGCTAGACACCCCAATGGCGCAGGAGTCTCCTGAAAGCGAGCCCTGAGACTCGGCGAGTCTCACCTGCATCGTAACTACCGGTGCGAAAGAAGTTCAACGTGACATACACACACACACCACGGCATGCTGCTCTGGCGCTGTGAATATTGACTCGAGCATTGAGAACCATGACGTCACCACACAGAGTGCAACCACTGAACTATGACATCACCAGAGGCAGGGGCGTCACATAACACTCCGATGCCGTCATCCTCAATTTCACGCCATCCCCACCCAGTGCCCCCCCCACCTCTCCGGACCTCTCGGCTCCCCACTCCCATCCCAGCCCCCAACATCATCACCATCGCTACCCCTCCCCCCCTCCTCCAAACCAACCCCCCCCCCACCACTCCACTCCGTCTCCCATTTCTCCGCTGTCTCTCCCGGCGGCTGCTCTCTGTGCTCTCAGAGAGGAGGAGGAGGAGAGAGAGAGAGACACACAAACAGGGCAGAGCATACGTTCACCTCCATCGTCGACCACATCGACAGCATCACAGTGCCCCCACCACCACCATCACCGTCCAGCAAACAATAGGCGCTCTCGCTCCACCCCGTCTAGGCAATAATCGCTCCATTGTCAGCGGAATCGGCATCAGCTGCTGCATCATCAGCGGCAGCGTCGGTGTCATCGTCAGTAGCAGCAGCAGCCTTAGCATCAGCAGCAGTAGCATCAGAATCAGTAGCATCAGCAGTAGCAATACCAACATCACATCACCAGCAGCAGTAGCATCGGCATAAAAGAGCAGCAGCATCATCATCAGCATTACCTTCAGTTGCGCGAGCAGTATTATCATCATCTGCATTACCATCATCAGCAAGCAGCATCAGCAACAAGCAGCAGCAGCAGCATCACCACTGCCAGTCAGACGAGCATCATCAGGTGAAGAAGAGGAGGAGGTGGAGGAGTCGTGATGAGGTGGACAAGGGGAGCACTCATCGGGCTCTGGGCGCTCTTCGCAGGTGCACGTCCGGCACCGGCCGCTTCGCCAGGTGAAGCCCTAGCGCGGCTCGGCTCGGCTCTAGCGCGGCTCGGCTCGGCTCTAGCACGGCTCGGATTGGCTCGACTCTAGCACGGCTCGGCTCGGCTCTAGCGCGGCTCGGCTCGGCTCTAGCGCGGCTCGGATCGGCTCGGCTCGACTCTAGCACGGCTCGGCTCTAGCGCGGCTCCGCTCGGCTCGGCTCTAGCGCGGCTCGGATTGGCTCGACTCTAGCACGGCTCGGCTCGGCTCGGCTCGACTCTAGCACGGCTCGGCTCTAGCGTGGCTCGGCTCGGCTCTAGCGCGACTCGGTTTGGCTCTAGCGTGGCTCGGCTCGGCTCGGCTAGGACTGGGTCGGGTTGGGTCGAGGGGTTCGTGTGAAAGGGGGAGGTGGATGGGAGAAAAGTCGTCGGATCGGAGAGCGAGTCGATGTATGCCGGTGGTGGACGGGCGAGTGGCTGGTTGACGGTTGAGATGGGTGGGGTGGCTGGATGAATTCGTTGTTGGCTGACTGGTTGTTTGGGTGAGTGGTTGGGTGGGTGAGTGGTTGGGTGGGTGAGTGGTTCGGTGGGTGAGTGATTGGTTGGGTGAGTGGTTGGGTGGGTGAGTGGTTGGTTGGGTGAGTGGTTCGGTGGGTGAGTGATTGGTTGGGTGAGTGGTTGGGTGGGTGGATGAGTGGTTGGGTGGGTGGGTGAGTGGTTGGTTTGGTGGTTGAGTGGTTGGGTGGGTGAGTGGTTGGTTATTTTAGTGGTTGTTTGGGTGAGTGGTTGGGTGGGTGAGTGGCTGGTTTGGTGGCTGAGTGGCTGGGTGGGTGGGTGAGTGGTTGGTTTGGTGGGTGAGTGGTTGGTTTGGTGGGTGAGTGGTGGGTTGGGTGGGTGAGTGGTTGGTTGGCTGGGTGAGTGGTGGGTTGTTTTACTGGTTGGGTGGGTGAGTAGCTTGCTGGTAGGTTATTGGGTTGATTTAGTGTGGCTGGCTGGTTAATTGAGTGATTCAATGTCTGAGCGGTTGGTTTGGTGAATGGTTGGATGGCCGGTTGGGTGGGTGAGCGCTTGAATGTTTGGTTAAACGTGGCTGGATGGTGAGTTGTTTGGGTCCGAGTTTGGGGGGGTTACTTCAACCGAAGCCCCACGTCGATTCCTATAGTTTGGTGGCTTATCTCGAACAGAAATCGGTACCTTAATTTAGTGGCCCGTGGCTTCGCTGAATTATAATTTGCAGGCTCAAACGCCTGCTTATCTTCTGAGATCCCGTACAGCATACGAATACATTCCAGGTGATTGGACCGGGCTTGCACAGGCGACTAGCCGTGTATCGCAGGTGCTATCGGCTGCTGCAGGTGAACTTTATGGGCAGCAGAGGGTTCGTGTAGCAAAATCAATCGTTTTATGCTCCGATTCTTCACCGATCCGTACTGACCAGAGTGGTGAAGTATGACAAAAACATAATAATCCCCACGTCCCGCACGGCGCGGGGATAGGGCCTTCGTCCAGCGGTGGATTAACGAACCAAAATATTGCCCAGGTTACGGTTGATCTGTCATTGTAATGCTTTCGTTATCTGATGGGCGAATTGTATTTTAATGGGTTGGTGGTGAATCTTGTACGATGTACATTGATGACTTAGCCAATGGTAGGAGGTGGTGGTCCAACTTGTTATATCAATGGGTCACCTGACGGGTTAGTAGCCGACGGGGTCAATGGTCAATAGAGTGGGCTCATGCTTTTATCTGCGCGGCCAATTCCTCCCGCGGGTTCTGCTGTTGCTGATGTTGATACTGCTGATGCTGCTGCTGATGATGTTGAATGACCCTGCACTCCCACGCCCCTCTCATCACCTAAATTACGTAAACTCAATGATTTTATTTTACCAGGTAAGAAGCAACTTGGCCACAAATGCTATTTCAACGAAGTGTGCTTATCACGCGGAAATGTATAGCAGTAACCAAAAACTCTAAACGCGTGATGTTGGTTCCAAATGTGGAGGGGAAAACCGGAGGACCCGGAGAAAAATCCACGGTGACCACGGGGAGAGAGCGAGAGAGACACAAACTCCATATATACAGCAGGCGTCAGAGTCGGGATCAAACCCATGACCTCCTGCATACCAGGCGAGGGAGTTAACATCTCGCCACCGTACTCTTCCCCAGCCCCCTAACAATCCCCCCAGCACCCTAACCCCCCACCCTCGCAGCACACAGCACCGTGCACCACCACCACCAACAACAACAACCGCCATTCGCCACTAAGTTTGCGGTAATGTAACCACGGCGCTTGTGCCAGGCTATGTGCACTTTAAGGCCACGTGAAGTGTCGAATGCCCGCTGGCAGGTGGCCACGCGACAGACCCAGCAGGTGCCATGGGTAGGCTGATTGAGATGACTGGCCGATGCACCACACATACCCCCTACTGTGCCAACTTAGCTGTGCTTTATACGCCCTGCGCCCAGCTCGTTGTTGTGAGCGTCGCTCCTCTGCTGCCCTCCGTTGTTGCTGGAGGGGCGACTGCCTCCAACTGCCCAGCAGCAGCAGCAGCGTCCTTCACGAGCCTCCTCCTACACAGAGGCCGATGTTGACAACCGCTGGTATCGTGCACCATTAACCCTCATCCATACAGACAGCCCCCGGGGGGGGGGGGGGCGGAGGTTGGCTGTGTCCGTGATGCCAATGTGGCATCTCGTTCCGCGGCGCGTTTAGCGGCCACTCATCTTCACGGGCAGCGGAGGTGCCTTTGGCCGGAGGGGAACAGGCGAAGTTGTTGCG
Organism: Lampetra planeri; assembly: GCF_965212315.1. Taxonomy (NCBI): domain Eukaryota; kingdom Metazoa; phylum Chordata; class Hyperoartia; order Petromyzontiformes; family Petromyzontidae; genus Lampetra; species Lampetra planeri. Next base: position 11,017,281 of record NC_136127.1, on the reverse strand, counting down.
GCTGAATGGAACGCAGGAGTTGTGGTTGCATTGGTTGTTGTGGTTGGTGGTGGGAGCTGGGGGAGAGGTGCTCACTGGTAGTGGTGGTGGTGGTGAACTTGGAGATGGCGGTGGTGGCGGTGCAGCTGATAATTTGGTGGTGATTGGTGGCTCTGGTGGTGGTCGTCGTGGTTGTGATACAAACAAAGTGCTGGGGAGCGGTGGCGCGACGCTTTCGCGCGACGTGCTACGAACCCGGCGAGACCCCGAGTTCGATTCCCGCTCGCGACCAATAGCAGTGGCCAAACATTTGAACCGGTCCTGGGCCTCCCCTAGATCGACTCAGCCTCAAATGAGTACCTGGTGCGATGCGTAAAAAAAAAAAAGCATCGCCACTCGGGAGACAAAGACGGCCGGGCGTGGCGCTGGCCACCCACCCACGCACCCCCCCCGCGTGTGCCCGTGTCGGCTTTCATCGGTGCGAACAGCACTTGCCCCCAACAGTCTGTTCAGGGCTGGGGGTGGGGGTTGTGGAACAAAGCACACCCCCCCGCCCGCCCGCCTCGCCTCTGGTTGTTTGTGGGGTGAGTGAGGAGTGGGGGGTGTCACCATGACGAGTTCCACTGCGTTCATCACGGGCGCGCGATCACGCAGGCGTCTGGCATTGATTTGTAATCATTCATGATTGTGAACCCACGCTGTGTGCGCGCCACAGAGTGCGTGCGTGCGTGCGTGCGCGTCAGTGCCATTGTGTTCGCACGTGTGTATGTGTGTGTGGTCCTGGGCCTCCCCGAGGTCGACTCAGCCTCAAATGACTAACCGGTTCGCCACTGGGGAGACAAAGGCGGCCAGGTGTGGTGCTAGCCACTCACCCCGTTGTGTGGCATTCGCCCAAAGCAGTCTGTATGGCTCTGGGGGGAGGCCTTTAATTTGTATGAATGCTTGTCGGTATATGTGTTGGGGAGCGGTGGCGCTGCGGTTAGCGCACTGGGCTACGACTTGCGGTTCGATTCCCGGCGACTAACATCGGTGACGATTATCTGCACCGGTCCTGGGATTGCACAAGGTCCACTCAGCCCTAAATGAGTAGCTCGTTACCGTGACAGTTTAACACGTAAGAGGCTTTGGCGACCAATATTATGAATAATACATTTTTGGGGTGAGATCGCGTAAGTGTGAATGTGTCGTTAGCCCGCCACCACCCGACACAGCCAACCAGTAAAGGGTTGTCACGGAAACAAACCGTGCCAATCAGTTACTACTGCAGTGTGTTGGAGAGTAAGGCCACAGCATTTGCATGTTGAGCAACGACGTTTCGTTGGTTTATTATTTCCAGCAGCATCGGGCGATTTTGCCAGAATTTTGCCAGAATTTTGCCAGAATTTTGCCAGAATTTTGCCAGAATTTTGCCAGAATTTTGCCAGAATTTTGCCAGAATTTTGCCAGAATTTTGCCAGAATTTTGCCAGAATTTTGCCAGAATTTTGCCAGAATTTTGCCAGAATGCCGCGTGCAAGCATCAGCATTGAGGATACAAAAACGGCCGGGCGTGGTGCGGCACGGGATGCAATTTGTTGAATTTCCCGTGGGGGGGGGGGGGTTACAACTGGAAGGTTATCGCCAACCCGCACTGACCAGCCTTGTGAATGATGCTAAAATCCCCAGGGCGTGACGATGCCTTAATGCAATAAGAAATTGATGCTTGTTGAATTTTTAAACCGGTGATGTTGTTTTCATGTTTTATACGCACTTTCAAGTAATAATACATTCTACCCTGGGGGAGAGGGGGGGCTCAGTGAGTCTCAAGGCTCCCTCCGAGGAGGGTCCTGCCTACATTGGGATGCGTGGCTTGCAGCCGACAATAAGCGCTCGGCCCAGCGTGGCAAGGAACCACAGAACCCGGATAAAACCCGGCGCGCACAGGACACCCACAGCTCCTCACAGATAGATTCAAGAATCTTGATAGCACGCGCTGCGCTGCCTGGGCAAATCTCCCCCGCTCAGTCCCCACACCTCAAGCCGTCTCCCACTCGAGTGCTAACCAACCCCGAACCCTGGCATTGTCAATTCAACATCTTTTATTCGGCAGGAGAGAGGGGGATATACATTTATCCACCTCCGGGGATGACAACTGAGCAGTCCGGGGAATAATGAGAGCAGAGCCCTCTCCCTCCCTCGCCCCCCCATTCCTCCCCCCCCTCCTCGTTCTTCATCTAAACCGCACCATGGTACTGCCCACAGCGCCCACCAATGGGGCGGTGACGGAGCGGGCGAGCGCTGCGCTGCACTGCGATCCCCGGGGGGCCACGGGTTCCATTCCGCTCACGACTCGGCCTCAAACGAGTGCCTTGGTGCGGCGTGTAAACATCGCCACTCGGGAGACAAAGGCGGGCGGGCGTGATGGCTGGACACCAACCCCCCCCCCCCGCTCGCGTGCCGTTTGCGGCCTTAATAGGTGCTCGCTAACCGCACTTGCCCCGACAGTCCGTGAGTTCCGAGTGAATATTGTTTAACCAGCTCTTTTGCATTTGCGAATGTTTTTTTTATGAAGAGAAACGACGATCGTTTTACTTTGAGGCGGTGCAGCCAGATGATTGCGGAGTCGGGAGGAGCCGAGTGGTGAATCGGTGCCGTGACGCCTCCTCCTCCTCCCCCTCCCCCCCTGCTCCTCCCCCTCCCCACCTCCTCTCCCTCCTCCCCCCTCCGCCCTCCTCTTCCCCCTCACCATCCTCCCACCCTCTCCCTCCTCTCCCTCCTCCCCCTCCGCCCTCCTCCTCCTCCCCCTCCCCCTCACCCCTCCTCTCTCCTCTCTCTCTTCCCCTCCCCCCCCCTGTTCCTCCCCCTCCTCTCCCTCCTCCTCCTCTCCCTCCTCCCCCCTCCCCCTCCTCCTCCACCTCCTTTGTATTCGTGAATTGGACTTTTGAGTCTGCGTTGCATCTTCCACGGTTCTGTTCTCGGCGACTTGAACCGGTTGAGACCTCAAGAGGCGCGGGTGGAGTCTAGATTTGCACGAGTGACCCCGGTCCACGACAAACGTTTACGCACTAAAAAGCGAACGCAAATAAAAATCAGAACGAAGAGCTAAAAGCAATTTGCATCGCGGGATGAATACATGAATCTTTGGCAACGCAATTCCTCGCCGCGTAACTTGGCGAGGCTAGAGGGAGGTGAGGTGAGGGGGAGGTGAGATGAGGGGGAGGTGAGGTTAGGGGGAGGTGAGGCTACAGGGAGGTGAGGTTAGAGGGAGGTGAGGCTACAGGGAGGTGAGGTGAGGGGGAGGTGAGGGGGAGGTTAGGTGAGGGGGAGGTGAGGTTAGGGGGAGGTGAGGTTAGGGGGAGGTGAGGTTAGGGGGAGGTGAGGTTAGGGGGAGGTGAGGTTAGGGGGAGGTGAGGTGAGGGGGAGGTGATGTGAGGGGGAGGTGAGGGGAAGGTGAGGTGAGGCGAGGGGGGAGGTGAGGTGAGGGGGAGGTGAGGTGAGGGGGAGGTGAGGTGAGGGGGAGGTGAGGTGAGGGGGAGGTGAGGGGAAGGTGAGGTTAGGGGGAGGTGAGGTTAGGGGGAGGTGAGGTTAGGGGGAGGTGAGGTTAGGGGGAGGTGAGGTTAGAGGGAGGTGAGGTGAGGGGGAGGTGAGGGGAAGGTGAGGTGAGGGGGAGGTGAGGGGGAGGTGAGGTTAGGGGGAGGTGAGGTTAGGGGGAGGTGAGGTGAGGGGGAGGTGAGGGGAAGGTGAGGTGAGGGGGAGGTGAGGGGGAGGTGAGGTTAGGGGGAGGTGAGGTTAGGGGGAGGTGAGGTTAGGGGGAGGTGAGGTTAGGGGGAGGTGAGGTGAGGGGGAGGTGAGGTGAGGGGGAGGTGAGGGGAAGGTGAGGTGAGGGGGAGGTGAGGTGAGGGGGAGGTGAGGTGAGGGGAAGGTGAGGTGAGGGGGAGGTGAGGTGGAGGGGGAGGTGAGGTGAGGGGGAGGTGAGGTGAGGGGGAGGTGAGGTGAGGGGGAGGTGAGGTGAGGGGGTGGTGGGGTGAGAGGGATGTGAGGCTGGAAGAGGTCTCTGTGTGTAGCTGCAGCACTGTACAGCAGCACTGGATGTATTATTTACTGCGACTGTAACGAATCACTCCGATGCTGAGTCGATGAAATAGTCAAGATTTGGTGTCGCGATTACACTCAGGAATCGATCCTCGATTGTGCTGAATGTTTGTGTCAATACACATACGTACACCTACCGGATTATAAGACGCATCCCCAAACGCGTGTTTAAGAATACATTGGGGGGGATGGGGGGTGGTAGTGCGTCTTATTATCCGGGGAATACGGCGCCTCTTGTAATTACGGCGTGTTAACACGGATTTGTTCGTGTGAAATACCGGCAACTGGTTAAAAACCAAACAACTGAATCCTGACTGTTAACCGATTCTGAAAACCGCTGTGTGTGTGTGTGCCAGTCGTCGTTCTGCATCCTGAATTGTAGCGATGCTCGCGGTGCTTGTTGGTGAACCGCACTGCTGCGTCAACGCGGACGAGCGCGTTATTGTTGTGGTGGCGGTGGTGGTGGTAGTGGTGGTGGCGGTGGCTCTGCGGGTTGCTGTCCGTGGTGCTGAAATCGCTTTTGCTTGCAAACTGTAGAATGTTGGTGATGGCTGCTCCTGCTACCGCTGCAGTTGGACGCTATTGGGCAGTTCGAGGCAGTCGCCCTCCAACAACAACAGAGGGCAGAGGAGCGACGCTCACAACATCGAGCCGAGCGCCGGGCGGCTAAAATAAAGCAAGTTGGCACAGTAGTGGGTACAGCTGCTGCATCTACCAGTCAACTCGGTCAGCCCACCCATGGCACCTGGGTCTGTTCCGAGACCTCCTCCTGTCAGCGAGACTTTGACACTTCACGTGGCCTCAAAGTGCACCTGGCCTGGCACAGGCGCCCTGGTGATGCTACCGTCACTTGGTGGCGAATGGCGGTTGCTTGGTATTGGCTGCTGCTGCGTTGGCGGGGGCGAACAAGCATAATTAACAACAAACAACAGCACTCAACACGTTCGTCAATAACAACACTTGTGTGTCTGTGTGTGTGGCCTGAAGACTTGAAACGTCTCTCTTAGGCAACGCTTCTGCCAATTGCCCTGCGCCGGTCACCTTCAATATCCCGAGTCACGCCGCACCAACGACCCGGCCTCCGAACCCTGCCTCGCCTGTGGGATTGGACGAGATCGAGGCGCGTTCGTTCAGTGGGTGGTTGGCAGGGTGATGGGGGGGTGGTGGTGGTGGTGGTGTAAGGCGTGGAGCGATAGTGCGACGGTTAGCGCTACGCTGCGCTCTGCTACGCTGCGCTCTGCTACGCTGCGCTCTGCTACGCTGCGCTCTGCTACGCTGCGCTCTGCTACGCTGCGCTCTGCTACGCTGCGCTCTGCTACGCTGCGCTCTGCTACGCTGCGCTCTGCTACGCTGCGCTCTGCTACGCTGCGCTACCAACCCGGCGACCAGAGTTCGATTCCCGCTCACGGCCACCAACACCGGTGACGATTATTTGAACCGGTCCTGGGCCTCCCCTAGGCCGACTCAGCCTCAAATGAGGGCCTAGTACGGTGTGTGAATATCGCCACTGGGGAGACAAAGGGGGCCGGGCGCGGTGTTGGCCACCCACCCCCTCGTGTGCCGTGCCGGCCCTCGTAAAGCGCTGCTCGCTAACGGCACTTGCCCCAACAATCTGTGGAGGCTACACGGGCGACCTTTGTCTTTGGTGTAAGGTGGAAGTGAGGCTCGGCCCAACACATTTGTCAGCTGAGCGACTGTGCGGATGTAATCTTGGCCGTAATGTAATCTCCGAGCGAGTGGCGGATGGGGCCGCCGTTAACTCTACGGGACACCAACCGGCACCACGCGCCGTGACTTTAACATTTCAACGTGTCGGTCACGCGCGAGCGGACCAAAAAATCCCAGCCACAGACCCGGGGCAATGAACGCATAATAATGAACGTGATAGGAGCATAGCGCCCGCTACTCCCACCATTCTCCCCTCCCCATATCGTAAAAACATTTTTTTATTAAATGTTTTTTTTTATTCTTCTCCCCATTAAAATATTTTTTTTGTTAAACTTTATATATATTTTATATTTATCGCAGTTGCTGAGCACATTCGGTCCTCGAAGCCCCCCCCCGGATATTACGCCGAGGAGGCCAGTGGCGAGCAAGCGCCGTTAAAGTCGCGACGGATAAAGTCAATTCCGACGACGGCACAGGGAGGAGGTGAACGCGGCGAATTAAGCGACCGCAAAAGGCAATTTGTGCAGTTCGGTTGCAAACCGAGAGGAGCCTCTAAATGCAAAGTCGTCGAGTAAATAACGCGGAGAGACAGCGGAATGGAACGATGGCCACAATCGCCCCCCACGTCTTCGAGAAATAACGTGGGATTCATCGAGAGAGAGAGAGATGGATAAGAGTAAATATGTTTTTTGAATTGAACAAGGTCATATATATAAATGAAATTGGGTTAGAGAGACGATGCGATAGGGAATTGTACGTGATAAATAATTATATATATGAGAGACAGAAAGGGAGACACCGTGGATTTGAGAGCACACACAGGTCTGGCCGTCCGTGGGTGGGGTGCCGGGCCCGGGGAAAATTGCACCGTGTGGGCTGCCCGACGTTAAAGCACGCCCCCCCCCCAAAGCGCGGGGCCCGAGGCGGTCGCCCCGATTCGCCATACCCCAGGGGACGGCTCTGTACGCAGGCAAACCTACTCAGTCTTGATCGCGAAGTGAACTAAGTGGGCTCGGGCCAGGACGCGTCGTCTTCGCGGGAATAACTGCGGAGTGGCGGCCAACGGAGGGAACGCGCCCGACAGAGACACGTCCACCGTGGAGACGGAGCGATGAGATCGGCTCCCGTGCAGCCGCTCGGTGGGTTGGTTGCATCGCAGAACGGTGCGCGAGGGTGATGGATCGGGGAGGCCTTCATTCAGCAGTGGATCGATCGTGAGCGATGTTACGACAACACGTCATCACGTACATTCTGCGGGGAATGTCGTGAGCGTCCTGAACGTCTGTCAGATGGCAGGTGCCCTCCCACCAGACCGCAACCAAAGACAAACATCCCCAGTATGGCCATAACAGAGTGTCGGGGGCAAACGCTGTTAGCGAGCAACCTACGAAGGCCGGCACGGCACACGAGGGGGGCCCGGTTGGTGAGCATCACCGCACGCCCGGCCGCCTGTGACTGCCTCGTGGCGATGTCCACCACGCACAGCCACCCCGAGCGCGAGCAACGCACCCCCCCCCCACCCCCTCTGCGTGCTCGGAGGCTGTGAGCAGCAAAATACCACTGCACATTCTGCACCGTGCACAGGGCCGCATACGGCAGCCACGCACATTCGTCTGCCCGACCTTTTGAAGGCTGAGTGCTCATTGTGCACTCACTCGCTTGCTCACTCGCTCGCTCGCTCGCTCTCCACTCCAGAATCCGGTTTCATCGCAACTCAGTCTTCGAGTCCCGGTGCGAGTGGACGCATCGGGCCTCTATGGGAGTCTGTGGGTCCTCTGTGTGAGTCTGTGGGTCTCTATGTGAGTCTGTGGGTCTCTATGCGAGTCTGTGGGTCTCTATGTGAGTCTGTGGGTCTTTATGTGAGTCTGTGAGTCTCTATGTGAGTCTATGGGTATATATGTGGGTATATGGGTCTCTATGTGAGTCTGTGGGATTCTGTGAGTCTGTGGGTCTCTGTGTGAGTCTGTGGGTCTCTATGTGAGTCTGTGGGTCTCTATGTGAGTCTGTGAGTTTCTATGTGAGTCTGTGGGTCTCTATGTGAGTCTGTGGGTCTCTGTATGAGTCTGTGGGTCTCTATGTGAGTCTGTGGGTCTCTATGTGAGTCTGTGGGTCTCTATGTGAGTTTGTGGGTCTATGTGTGAGTCTGTGAGTCTCTATGTGAGTCTATGGGTCTCTATGGGAGTCTGCTGGTCTTTGTGAGTCTGTGGGTCTCTATGGGTCTGTTGGTCTCTATGGGAGTCTATGGGTCTCTATGTGAGTGTGTGGGTCTCTAGGTGAGTTTGTGGGTCTCTATGTGAGTCTATGGGTCTCTATGTGAGTCTGCGGGTCTCTGTGAGTCTGTGGGTCTCTATTCGAGTCTATGGGTCTCTGTATATGAGTATATGGGTATATATGTGAGTATATGGGTCTCTATGTATGTATGCTGAACTTCTTTCGCACCGTACGTAGCCACCCGTGCTCACTGGAGTTGCGGGAAATCTGAGCCTGTGGGTCTCTGTGATGGTGTCAGTCGTTCGACAACACGGTGTGGTTTCGGTTGTGCAGCAGAGACCTGGATTCAAATCCAGACTGCTCAGCGACACCGACTCATCACATCGCTACTCCCCCCCCACCCCACCCTTCCCCCCACCCCTGAACCAACCAACCACCTCATTATATTTAACTTCTCAAATAAATATGGAGGTATATATATATATTTCTTTTTTTCTTATTTTTATCGAAGGAAAAAAAACCCATTCAATTGAACTTCTGTCAGACCCCGGGCTTTTGTCATTAACGGCTGCCTGATGGCCGCAAACCTCCCTCCTGGTTTCTTACGCTCGCGACGGCGGTAATGGCTCTCAATGGGCCGGAAATTTATGCAAATCACATCCCTAGCACCAGCAGCAGTGGCGGCGGGCGGGCGGGCGAGCGGGCGAGCGACAGTTCTCCTCGCCTGCCATTCCCTGCGCCCAGTGGGGGATCACAACATCGCATTTATTCACACACCTACCCTCATCACCCACCTCCCAGCCCCCCCCCCCACCTCTCCACGCCCCCCACCCGCCCTGTCTCCCAGAGATGGAGCGAGGGGGCCTCTCTTGCGGTGGTGGCGGTGGTGGTGGTGGTGTCGGGGGGCGGAACGGAGATTTTCAGAGGTGGGGTTAGTTTAACGCGTAGGCTATGGCGACCACAATTATCCACAATAAGGTTTTTATTTAAACCCAGAACCACCCCCCCCCCGTTATTATGGAGGTTGAGAGTTGTTAAACTCAAGGTAGGCAGAGTTAATTGTGTCGAGCGGTAATGAATATGATTTAAAAAATAAAATAACGTAGTCTATGATTGAATTTTATTTTAAATAATGGAGACGCAAAGATAATAGATTAACGTGCAGGTGTGCAGTCATTCTTGAGATGTCGACAGAGTCGTGGTGGTGGTGGTGGGAGTGGTGGTGGTAGTGGTGGTGGTGGTAGTGGTGGTGGTGGTAGTGGTGGTAGTGGTAGTGGTGGTGGTAGTGGTGGTGGTAGTGGTGGTGGTGGTGGTAGTGGTAGTGGTGGTGGTAGTGGTGGTGGTAGTGGTGGTCGTGGTGGTAGTGGTGGTCGTGGTGGTAGTGGTAGTGGTGGTAGTGGTAGTGGTGGTGGTAGTGGTGGTGGCGGGGTTATGAAATTGCCAGCGCACGGGATTTGCGACCTCCAAGTCGCAGGGTCGACGGTCGGGTTGATGGTTGTTGATGGTTGTTGATGGTTGTTGATGGTTGATGGTTGTTGATAGTTGTTGATGGTTGTTGATGGTTGATGGTTGTTGATGATTGATGGTTGTTGATGGTTGTTGATGGTTGATGGTTGTTGATGGTTGATGGTTGTTGATGATTGATGGTTGTTGATGGTTGATGGTTGTTGATGATTGATGGTTGTTGATGATTGATGGTTGTTGATGGTTGATGGTTGTTGATGGTTGATGGTTGTTGATGGTTGATGGTTGTTGATGATTGATGGTTGTTGATGATTGATGGTTGTTGATGGTTGATGGTTGTTGATGGTTGATGGTTGTTGATGATTGATGGTTGTTGATGGTTGATGGTTGTTGATGGTTGATGGTTGTTGATGGTTGAACCAAACGGGAACGTTTATTAAATTATTTCTCTCACCCCTCCCTCCACCATTGTTCACCCGGCTCCAGTCCGGAGTATTCTCGGTAACGCGTGTTGGGGTAACGCGTGTTGGGGTAACGCGTGTTGGGGTAACGCGTGGTGGGGTAACGCGTGGTGGGCGAACGTGTTCTGGGGTAACGTGTCCTGGGGTAACGCGTGCTGGGGTAACACGTGTTGGGGTAACGTGGTGTTGGGGGTAACGCGTGGTGGGGTAACGCGTGGTGGGGTAACGCGTGGTGGGCGAACGTGTTCTGGGGTAACGCGTGCTGGGGTAACGCGTGTTGGGGTAACGCGTGGTGGGCGAACGTGTCCTGGGGTAATGCGTGCTGGGGTAACGTGTCCTGGGGTAATGCGTGCTGGGGTAACGCGGGGTGAGATCGCCTCCTCCGAAGCGCTCGCCCAGCGGAGGCCCTTTCCCCGTCAGCGGCGCCGTGAGCTCGACACTTGCAGGGCTTCACCTTCACCCTGCGTCACGTGCACTCACGTGCATCCCGGTGTGGCAATCCACTGCTGGATGATTGCCTCCCCTACGCCGCGCCGGTGGTGTGGGGAGCGGTCGCGTAGCGGTTCGTCCGCTCATGGCCAGCACCGGTGACTATTATCTAAACCAGTACTGGGCTTCCCCTAGGTCGACTCGGCCTCAAACGAGTGCCTGTTACGATGTATATGAAAAAAACCATCACCATTCGGGAGACAAAGGCGGCCGGACGTGGTGCTGGCCACCCCCCTTCATAGGTACGTACGCACGTTGAACTTCTTTCGCACCGTACGTAGCCAACCGTGCTAATAGGAGGAACTCGCGAACAGCACTTGTCCCAACGATCTGTTAAAGGCTCTGCGGGGGATGTTTGTTTGGTGTGGGGGGAGGAGCGGCGGGGGGGGGGCTGGTTTATTATAAATCCCTCGTCGGCACCGCTGCCTGCTGTCACAGTGCCTGGTTGGTCAAATCGGCTCACGGGGTCACCGCCACGGGGTCACCGCCACGGGGTCACCGCCACGGGGTCACCGCCATGGGGTCACGGCGCGGCGCCAACCGCGGCGCCACCGCTCCTCGGCGCCCGCGCGCGGCAATGAAAGAAGCCAGCGTGCGCGCTTGCACGTGGGTTGCAAAATTAATTTAGCGTGCGTAGCGCACTTCACGTTGTGGAGATTCGCTTTTAAATGGGGCGGGGGCGGGGGGGGGCAGGGGGGGCGGGGGGGGCGTCATGCCCCGGGTTTTGGGTGCAATCGGAGCCGGCTGCTGTGGAACTGTGGAGCCGCCTTCTCATTGATTTCCAATTTCGTTCCACGGTGGATGCATTTTGAGACCCCTCGCCCCCCCCCCCACTCAGAGCCGTTACACCAACTGCCGTGCTGGACCCGTGCTGGATCCGCACCCGTGCTGGATCCGCACCCGTGCTGGATCCGCACCCGTGCTGGATCAGCACCCGTGCTGGATCCGCACCCGTGCTGGATCAGCACCCGTGCTGGATCCCCACCCGTGCTGGATCCCCACCCGTGCTGGATCAGCACCCGTGCTGGATCCGCACCCGTGCTGGATCCGCACCCGTGCTGGATCCGCACCCGTGCTGGATCCGCACCCGTGCTGGATCCGCACCCGTGCTGGATCCGCACCCGTGCTGGATCCGCACCCGTGCTGGATCCGCACCCGTGCTGGATCCACACACTGTAGACACCAAGGTAAAAGTGCAGCCCTGCAAATGCCTTTGCTCACGCCACAGCCGGCGAAAAGGAGCCTCCACTGGATGGGGGAGTGATTGGGTGGCTGGGCTGTTGTGGGGGGGTGGTGATGAGTGGCGGGTGAATTGTAACGCCGCTACACCGAAGGGGCACGCGCCGAAACGAGTGGCTCCGACCGTCTCAGCAAAATGCTGCCCCTTACACACACACACACAAAATGCGATTCACCGCTCCACTGGTCTCGATAACCCAGCTTACGCAGCGACACTAATTTCCATCATCCCTTGGAGCCGAGCCACACGTCCCCAGCACCTGTCAGCCACAAGCCCTCGCTAGCCCCCTCCCCCGCTCTGCCATCCCCTCCCCTCATCTCCCATCCTCCTCCTCCTCCATCCTCAGCCCCATCGGGTCTCTCAGAGCTCCCACCCCGTGCTCCTCCCCCGCCCCCCTGGGACTCTTCACCCCGGCTGGGATGACTCAGAGATGGGCGATGGTCCCGGCTGACCTCCATAAAGGTATTTGGCACCTTTCCTTTTCTCGGAACGCCGCTCGGTGTGAGGTGCTCGTCAGCCCACCGTGGCCGGAGCGAGATAGCTGCTAATGAATACCTTGGGCTGCGTCATCTCAGCCAGCATTCAGCCACAGAGACGGGAATTTAGCCGTGCAAAGTCAGAGCCGGCCAGCCATTCTACCACCCACTCACTCACTCACCCGATCAACCAACTACCCACTCACTCACTCACTCACCCGATCACCCACCTACCCACTCAGTCATTCACTCACTCACTCACTCACCTGATCACCCACCTACCCACTTAGTCATTCACCCGATCACCCACCTACCCACTCAGTCACTCACCCAATCATCCACCCACCCAGCCACTCACTCACCCAATCACCCACCCACTCACTCACTCACTCACTCACCCAATCACCCAATCACTCACCTACTCACCCACTCACCCAATCATCCACCCACTCACTCACCCGATCACCCACCTACCCACTCACTCATTCACCCGATCACCCACCTACCCACTCACTCATTCACCCGATCACCCACCTACCCACTCACTCACCCGATCACCCGATCACCCACCTACCCACTCAGTCACTCACCCAATCATCTACCCACCCAGCCACTCACTCACCCGATCACCCACCCACTCACTCACTCACTCAATCACCCACTCACCCACCGACTCACCCAATCACCCACACACCCATCCAGCCCTTCCACCCACTAATCCACATATTCACAGATGCACACTCACTGACCCGGCCACTCACCTACTCGCTAACCCACTCACCCCCTCACCCAACAATACACACATCCACTCACCCATCCACTCATCCACATACCCACACACACACGCGCTCACTGACCCAACCACCCACCCAACCACCGACCCACTCATCCACAAAGCCACAAGCACACGCGCTGACCTAACCACTCCGCAGCCCAACCAACCCACCCACACGGCCACATATCCAGGCACACACACACATGCACACACGCACCCACACACACAAACACACTGACCCACCCGGCCACCGCACGCAAAAAATAGAACTGGGCTAATGAAATCTCTTGGAGGCTTCACGCCGGATTGCCCCTGATTGATGCGCTGCCACCGACCGCCAGATAAAGGTGAATCTCTTGTGTGGGTTTTCTGCGGAGTCTCTGGCCTCCATGTGTTGGAGTGCCTTTAGAGACACCATCGCGACTACGAGAGTGCAATAGTGTGTGAGTGGATGTGTGAATGTGTGAGCTGTGAGTGTAAGTGTGAATTGTGTGAGCTGTGAGTGTAAGTGTGAATGTGTGAGTTGTGAGTGTGTGTGTAATAGCGTGTGAGTGTAAGTGTGAATGTGTGAGCTGTGAGTGTAAGTGTGAATTGTGTGAGCTGTGAGTGTATGTGTGAATGTGTGAGTTGTGTGTGAGTCGTGAGTGTAAGTGTGAATTGTGAGCTGTGAGTGTATGTGTGAGATGCAAGTGTGACTGTGTGAGTTGTGAGTGTATGTGTAATAGTGTGTGAGTGTAAGTGTGAGCTGTGAGTGTAAGTGTGAGTGTGTGAGTCGTGAGTGTAAGTGTGAATTGTGAGCTGTGAGTGTATGTGTGAGATGTAAGTGTGAATGTGTGAGTTGTGAGTGTGTGTGTAATAGTGTGTGAGTGTAAGTGTGAATGTGTGAGCTGTGAGTGTAAGTGTGAATTGTGTGAGCTGTGAGTGTATGTGTGACTTTGGGGGTGTGTGGTTGGGGTGAGTGCCTTTAGGGACATCATCGCACCTCCGATTAGCACGGTTGGCTACGTATGATGTGAAAGAAGTTCAACATACACGCGTAGATCGTGAGTGTGACAGTGAAAATATATGTCAGGTGGGAGCGGTGGCGTAGTGGATAGCGCACGGGCGTGATTCCCGCTCACGGCCAACATCAGTGACGATTATCTGAACCGGTCCTGGGCCTCCCCTAGGTCGACTCAGCATCAAATTAGTACCTGGTCCTATGTGTGAACATCGCCACTCGGGAGACAAAGGCGGTCGGGCGCGGTGCCGGCCACCCCACCCCCTCGTGTACTGTGCCGATTTTCAGAGGTGCTTGCTAACAGCACTTGCCCCTACAGAGTGTGAAGGCTATACGGGGGGATCTTTGTCTTTGTTGTGTTGGAGTGAGTGCCGCTGGAGACATTTGCGGGACATCATCGCGAGTAGGAGTGTGGCTGAAGGTGATTTCCCCTGCCGTAGCCACTTCGGATAGGCAATGTTTTCTTTTTTTTTTCAATTCAAGTGCAGGCACGGAGAGTGTGAGGTTTGCTTTGAACCAGGCGAGAACTCCACAGTCCGGGCCGAGTCTCATTTGCAAGAGGCCAAATCCCCCTTGGGTGACCGAAATGACAAACGAACAAGACGGATCAAAACGCGTTGCACATCCAGCTGCCGGCATGCGTCAGATCGCCGCTATCGAAATGCCTTCGCCAAATCCGCGAGGATTGTTGAGCACGAAGATGACCTCATTGTCGAGGTGTCTCTATATACACACACACTCGCGCACGCTTCGTCTACAGCTGGCTCGGCGAGGCGGCGATTGTACCAAGGCGACAAGCACTTGCCTAGATTTGAAGCTTTCGTGACTGCAAGGATTCATACTCTTAGTTTTTTCGGTAAAGTCACGTAGGTAAAAATAAACTTTTTTATTATTTTATTTATATTAATTTTAATTTCAATTTTGAGTTTTTTTTTTTTATTTTATTTATATTAATTTTAATTTCAATTTTTTACCTACGTGACTTTACCGAAACCACTAAGTGCTATAAGCACTTGTCTCCCAAAACGCCCGTGCAGGAGGATGAGCGGGAGGGCTTTGGCTGCGTTCCCGCAATACGCTCGGCTGTGACGGTCAGATCGACGCGCCAGTGTTGTTTTTTTTCCACGGCGCTCAAAATTCGTCGATGAAATCTTTCCGAAGCAGGATTTTCTCACGTTTTAGACGAGATACGGAAGCGATTAGAGAGACGGTGGGGGGGGTGGGGGGGGCAGGCGGGGTGCGGGTAATCGAACGGGTCGTTTTCAAGGACTGATATGGGACAACTTCCAATCAGTGGGTATTGAGTTGGAACTTATTGACAGATGGTGGTGCGTTGGAGATGTGTACAGGCGTTGGCACGGAGTTTCAGAGACATCGGAGCAAGGCCGCGTGGTCCAGGCGGTACGCTGGGGGGTTGAGCATTGTAAGATATCTGTCTTACCCCCCCCCTCTCTCTCGCTCCACGGTTGCCTTCTCACGGCGTGAAATACGTTCTCATGATTGTTATTCTTTGACTTGCATCCCACTGGGATTTTTTGCACACAGCGTTGAAATGCGGTGTTTTTTTCTGGTAGACTTTGCAATTTTTTCCTGGATTTTTCTGTTGCGTGGTAGTCACTTTAAGATGATTCTTGTTCATGTTTTTGTTTTGTTGCGGTTGCACCCGAGTCAAGAGCCACATGGCTCACAGGGTCATGCCTTTTGAATAAAACTGAAAACTGAAACTAACGCACACACAGCGTGCGTGTGAGAGTGAAAGTAGATGTTAGGTGGGAGCGGTGGAGCAGCGGTGACGGTGACCCGAGTTCGATTATCTGAACCGGTCCGGGGCCTCCCCTAGGTCTACTCGGCCTCAAATGAGTACCTGGTGCGATGCGTAGTGGAATAGAGGGCGGGGGGGTGGGGGTGGAGGGGGGGGGGGGCGGAGTAATGACGCGTGGGTGTTAGTCGTGGTCGAGGGAGGATGAGAGACGTCAATTGATTACTTCCTTCAGGGAGTACATTCTTTTGACCGCAAACCATCACCCGCTCCTCCGCAAATGGACGAGTAGATTGCTGCCGCCTCTGGCGGTCCGCTGTGGCGACAGAGACAACAACGTTCAGTCTTTTAAAACATTCAGACTCGGCTTTGATGTGATGCAGAGCAGCTCACTCATTAGGGGTCGGGACTCTGATATTCAAGGTGGCTGCGAGGCGCCTTTGATCGCCGCGCGTTGTTTTTTTGTTTGTTTCTCTATCAGAGGTGGTGCGTCGCTTGGCTCGGAAGTAAAGCAGCGTTGGTGTGCGCGCGCGTGTTGAACTTCTTTCGCACCGGACGTAGCCAACCGTCGCTAATCGGAGGTGCCGGGGGAAGGACAACACACTAGCTGCTGTAAAAAAAAGCAGTTCTGCATAAATGAGTATTCGGTTTCAAAAGGGCCATAGCGCACCGGTGGGTTCCTAACATCGGAAGGAAGAGCGTTCCAGACGGCCGCAGAAGCGCGTCTGGAAAGTGTTGCGCGATGCGGTGACCGCCGCCGTCTCCTGCTCGATGGCTCGCAGCCAAAAGCCGCCGCCGCCGCTGCTGCCGCTGCTGCCGCTGCGGTGAGGATGATCGGAGGAGGTTCGCGTGATGGTGGTTTATGTTCCTTGACGAGATGGGCGATGTTTCACGTTCACACTCTTCACTCACTGTGCCTGAATGGGAGGCGCGCACAGACACGATTGCATTTGGAATTTAGGACCGAAGACAAATCCGCTACTGCATGGATGTCATCCGATGCATTTTTGGGGGTTCGTAGTTTTTTTAAACAAAAAATATATCTCAATTGTATCGTTATTGCTGGGGTCTCTGTCTCACCGGTGGCGATGATGACACCTCACACCCAGGTACTCGTCTGAGGCCGAGACGACCTAGGCGAGGTCAAGGACCGGTTCAGATGTTCACCACTGCCGTGTTTTGTGAACGTGAGCGCGCTAACCCACTGCACCACCGCTCCCCGCTTACACCACAACACAACTGCTCCAACAACCAGCCGGGAGTGGCTGTGACGGTCACCGCGGCGCTCGTGCCAGGCTAGGTGCACCACCGATAATGATAGCCGCCGTTGGCTACGCGCGCGCGTGCGTTCGAGACTGTAGAGGCCACGTGTAGTGTCGAGGACTCGCGTGCGGGGGGGGGTCACAGCACGGACGCGATAGCTGGACCTTGACAAGAATAATTATATTAATGATAATAGTTATTGTTGTTGATGTTCATTAGAATTCATTTGGTTGCGATGCAGATGTTGCGAGCGTGCAGTTGTTAGTCGATTCAGACCCGACAACAAATAACATTATTTTAATGAACATATCGGGTGAAAAGCCCGCTGAGCAGACGGCAATTTTTCTTCAGAGGCAACCTCACCACGCGTGATGATAGGTCATCGTTACAGTGGCTGATATCATCATCATAATCATCATCATCGCCACACGTGGGAATTCATAGCAGCAACAGCAGCATCAGCCAAATAATCTAAACGCGCGTCGATTATAAACGTGGAGGAGGAGGGCAAAACCGAACGAACCCGGATAACAATTCACGCCACCACCACGGGGCGCGAGAGAGAGAGAATACAAACATACAACAACAACAGATGCATCGCCAGGGTCCGGGATTGAACCCGTGTCCTCCTGCGGTAGCAGGCGAGGGAGACACAAACTGCGGCGCCCCACGACAGAGTGAGCCGATCAGTTGTGAAGATGTCAAAGCCATCGATTGGTAGGCTCGCCTCGTGGGAGGGAGAGAGAGAGAGAGATGGGGGATGGGAGACGTGTTTCAGGAGATAGCCTGCAAAGTCGCGGTTAGGAGGAGAGCGAATCCGAGTTGAGTGAATCAACTTTAGGTCTCGGTTGGAGCGGTTTCGTGTGTGGACACGCAAATGTGCCGAGCCTGCTAGAACCGATGGTCGCTGTCGGAAGGGTCAACGTTGATGCGCTTTTCTGGGCCTGGATTCGTTCACATTTTAACGGCGGTCAGGAGGAAGAGGAGGTGTTCTAGGGTATGGGCACGCGCTTGGGCCCGGAATGAGTTGGTGAAGATGTTTTAATTCTGGTAGACTTCCTATAGCGACCAGGGCAGTGACGAGGTGTCTATAAGTAATGACGAGGTGACTCGGATGAGGTGACTATAGGCAGTGATGAGGTGACTATTCGGGACGATGGCGTTCTCACACTTGACCCTGGTGATAGTGATGCTGATGGTGGTGATGGTGATGGTGGTGATGGTGGTGGTGATGGTGGTGGTGGTGATGGTGGTGATGGTGGTAGTGGTGATGGTGGTGGTGATGGTGATGGTGGTGATGGTGGTGATGGTGGTGGTGATGTTGGTGATGGTGGTGATAGTGGTGGTGGTGATGGTGGTGGTGATAGTGGTGATGGTGGTGGTGATGGTGATGGTGGTGCCGCGGAACGAGATGCCACATTGGCATCACGGACACAGCCACCCCTCCCCCTCCGCCCCCCCCCCGGGGGCTGTCTGTGTGGATGAGGGTCAAGGGTGCACAACACCAGCGGTTGTCAACATCGGCCTCTGTGAAGGAGGAGGAGGCTCGTGAAGGACGTTGCTGCTGCTGCTGCTACTGGGCAGCTGTAGGCAGTCTGTGCTGCCCTCCAGCTACAACGGAGGGCAGCAGAGGAGCGACGCTCAACAACAACAACAACAACGACAACAACAACAACAACGAGCGGTTGGCACCGTAGGGAGCACAGCTGGCGCATCTGCCGGTCATCTCAGTCAGTCAATTCCTGGCACCTGGGTCTGTGCCGTGACCTCCTCCTCTAAGCGAGCACGTGGCCTCAAAATACACCCAGCCTGGTACGAGCGCTGTGATGACGTTCGTGTAGCGGTTAGGGCGCTGCGCTCTGAACCCGCTGATCGATTTTCCCTCGCGGCCACCAACACCAGCGACGATTATCTGAACAGGTCGACTCGGCCTCAAACGAGCCGGACGTGGTGCTGGCAACCCACTCCCTCGCTACGAGCACTTGCCACCGACGATCTGTTAAAGGCTATACGGGGGTCCTCGTGCAGGAGTGTGCATTAGTATGTGCCCGCTTTCTATCAGCTTTAGCGTCATGCTCCGCTGATGATATGGATCGTGTGCGTTGTGTGAGAATGTTCGAAGCATTGGGGAGCTTGAGGCTGAGCCTGCCCTAACAGTGAAACCAGTCAGCCGTGCCAGATCCGTACCAGAGCGGTACCATAGCCTCTTCGAACTCCGAATAATTCTCACTGCAATAGAAATCACATAAATCACCCACGCATAGATACCCACCCAACCACCCACCCACTCGCACAGACATTCATTTACCCACTCACCCAACCACCCACCCACTCACACAGATATCCACCCACTCACCCGACCACTCACCTCACCACTCACCCATCCACTCACCCATCCACTCACACAGATACCCACACAACCACTTGCACAGACATTTGCCAAACCACCCACCCACTCACACAGACATTTACACACTCGCCCAACCACTCACCCACGCACTCACACAGACACTCACACACTCACCCAACCACTCACTCACCCGCCCACCCACCCACTCACAGAGACATTTACACACTCACCCAACCACTCATCCACGCACTCACACAGACACTCACACACTCACCCAACCACTCACTCACCCGCCCACCCACCCACTCACACAGACATTTACACACTCACCCAACTACTCACCCACGCACTCACACAGACACTCACACACTCACCCAACCACTCACTCACCCGCCCACCCACCCACTCACACAGACATTTACACACTCACCCATCCACTCACCCACGCACTCACACAGACACTCACACACTCACCCAACCACTCACTCACCCGCCCACCCACCCACTCACACAGACATTTACACACTCACCCAACCACTCACTCACCCGCCCACCCACCCACTCACATAGACATTTACACACTCACCCAACCACTCACCCACGCACTCACACAGACACTCACACACTCACCCAACCACTCACTCACCCGCCCGTCCACCCACTCACACTGACATTTACACACTCACCCAACCACTCACCCACGCACTCACACAGACACTCACACACTCACCCAACCACTCACTCACCTGCCCACCCACCCACTCACACAGACATTTACACACTCACCCAACTACTCACCCACGCACTCACACAGACACTCACACACTCACCCAACCACTCACTCACCCGCCCGCCCGCCCACCCACCCACTCACACAGACATTTACACACTCACCCAACCACTCACTCACCCGCCCACCCACCCACTCACACAGACATTTACACACTCACCCAACCACTCACCCACGCACTCACACAGACACTCACACACTCACCCAACCACTCACTCACCCGCCCGTCCACCCACTCACACTGACATTTACACACTCACCCAACCACTCACCCACGCACTCACACAGACACTCACACACTCACCCAACCACTCACTCACCCGCCCACCCACCCACTCACACAGACATTTACACACTCACCCAACTACTCACCCACGCACTCACACAGACACTCACACACTCACCCAACCACTCACTCACCCGCCCACCCACCCACTCACACAGACATTTACACACTCACCCAACCACTCACTCACCCGCCCACCCACCCACTCACACAGACATTTACACACTCACCCAACCACTCACCCACGCACTCACACAGACACTCACACACTCACCCAACCACTCACTCACCCGCCCACCCACCCACTCACACAGACACTCACACACTCACCCAACCACTCACTCACCCGCCCACCCACCCACTCACCCAATCACCACACTGCAGGCCACAACACATTTCCGCTCCTTCCCTCGCACTGCTCGTCACTGCAATTCCTTCCTCCCCATCATCGTCATCGTCGTCTCTGCTCCCCGAGCTCCTTGCTCAATTCAAGAAACTTTCAGCCGTCGGTGAAAGTTTGGTCAACAAAAAAAACCCTCCGTGAGCCACGCGGTGTGGCTCCAAGAAATTAAGGATGCTTAAAATAAAATAAATAACGACGTTTCGGGCGCAACACAAGCGTCCGTCCGCTTGTGGTGTTGTGCCCGAAACGTCGTGATTTATTTTAATTGATACCTACGTGACTTTACCGAAAGAACCAAAGAGTATGGATTCCTGCAGTCACGAAAGCTTCAAATGAAGATTAAGGATGCTGTGTAGCGGTTAGCGCTACGGCCAACACCGGTGACGATTATCTGAACCGGTCATGGGCCTCTCCTAGGTCGACTCAGCCTCAAATGAGTACCTGGTGCGGTGTGTAAACATCGCCACTGGGGAGACAGGCGGTCGGGCGTGGTGCTGCCCACTCACCCCCTCGTGTACCGTTCCGACCTTCATAGGTGCTCGCTAACAGCACTTGCCCCTACAGTTTGTTCAGGCTATACGGGGGATCTTTGTCTTTTTTTGTGAGGGTGTTAACCCCCAGTGGACGGACACAGTGGGCCAAGTGCCAAGCGACCAGCAACAAACAGCACGCTCGAAGGTGTGTTGGATAAGAGATGCGGTAATAGGTTCCTTCGATGGAGTAAGGCCATTGTTAGGACGTGGGGCGAGAGGCGACGATGGGAGGGAGGAACTTCCAGAGTGGAGCAGTGCGAGGAGACCTGCAGTGTGGTGAGCGAGTGAGTGGGTGGGTGAGAGGGTGGGTGGGTGAGAGAGTGGGTGGGTGAGTAGGTGAGTGAGAGAGTGAGTGGCTGAGTGAGAAGGTGAACGAGTGAGTGGGTGGGTGAGAGGGTGAGTGGGTGAGAGAGTGGGTGGGTGAGAGAGTGGGTGGGTGAGTAGGTGAGTGAGAGAGTGAGTGGCTGAGTGAGAAGGTGAACGAGTGAGTGGGTGGGTGAGAGGGTGAGTGGGTGAGAGAGTGGGTGGGTGAGAGAGTGGGTGGGTGAGTAGGTGAGTGAGAGAGTGAGTGGCTGAGTGAGAAGGTGAAAGAGTGAGTGGGTGGGTGAGAGGGTGGGTGGGTGAGAGAGTGGGTGGGTGGGTAGGTGAGTGAGAAAGCGAGAGAGTGAGTGGGTGCGTGAGTGAGAAGGTTAGAGAGTGAGTGGGTGAGTAGGTGAGTGGGTGAGTAGGTGAGTGAGTCGATGAATGCGTGGGTGGGTTCGTGAGTGAGACGGTGTGGGAGGGTGAGTGGGTGGGAGGGTGAGTGGGTAGGTGAGTGAGTGAGAAGATGAGAGAGTGAGTGGGTAAGTGAGTGAGAAGGTGAGTGAGTAAGTGGCTGAGTCAGAAGGTGAGAGAGTGAGTGGGTGAGTGAGTGGATGGATGCGTGGGTGGGTTCGTGAGTGAGACGGTGTGGGAGGGTGAGTGGCTGGGTGGGTGAGTGAGTGAGACGGTGTGGGAGGATGAGTGGCTGGGTGGGTGAGTGAGTGAGACGGTGTGGGAGGGTGAGTGGCTGGGTGGGTGAGTGGGTAGGTGAGTGAGTGGGTGAGAAGCTGCGTGAGTAGATGAACGTGTGAGTGGGTGCGTGAGGTGTGTCAGTTGGAGGGTGAGTGGTTAGGGTGAGTTGGAGGGTGAGTGGGAGGGTGAGTGGGAGGGTGAGTGGTTAGGGTGAGTGGTTAGGGTGTGTAGGAGGGTGAGTGGTTAGGGTGAGTGTAAGTGAAGTGTGAGCTGCAGTGTGGTGGTGCTTAAAGAGTGTGGATGAGACGAAACAGCCAGAGCTTGAGAGGCAAAAACGTCAACATGGGTGTAGCCTGTGTGTGATGGGAATTTTATAATTGCAAATCATCTTTTGCAATATAAGACGCTTTCAGAATGTAATTTGCATCGCATAATTGAAGCTGCGTTTAATATAAGGCTGAGCAGTGGTTGCATGCATGTGTGTGTGTATTTATATATAATTGTATATGAGTGTCAGCGTGCTTGCATTGTCTGTACGTTTGGCAGTGTGCATGTCTGCATGGTGTGTGTGTGTAAGTCAGTGTGTCTCTATTGTGTGTGTGTGTAAATCAGTGTGTCTTTGTTGTGTGTGTGTGTAAGTCAGTGTGTCTGTATTGTGTGTGTGTGTGTGTAAGTCAGTTTGTCTGTGTTGTGTGTGTGTGTGTAAGTCAGTGTGTCTGTATTGTGTGTGTGTAAGTCAGTGTGTCTGTATTGTGTGTGTGTGTGTAAGTCAGTGTGTCTGTATTGTGTGTGTGTGTAAGTCAGTGTGTCTGTGTTGTGTGTGTCTGTATTGTGTGTGTGTGTAAGTCAGTGTGTCTTTATTGTGTGTGTGTGTGTAAATCAGTGTGTCTGTGTTGTGTGTGTGTGTGTAAGTCAGTGTGTCTGTATTGTGTGTAAGTCAGTGTGTCTGTATTGTGTGTGTGTAAGTCAGTGTGTCTGTGCGTGCATTCCCTGCATCGAGTGTGCGTGTGTATGTGTAACATTGACACACAGATCGTTGTCTTTGTGCATTGACGGTGTATGTAGGTGAGTGTGTGTTTTGCGGTGGGGAGCGGTGGTGCAGTAGTTAGCGCACCGCGCCACAAACGCAGGGGCGCGCACCGAGTTCGAATCCCCGCTCAGGCGAATATTTAAACCCGGTCGTGGTCTTTCGATAGGTCGACTCAGCCTTAAAAAAAAGACTACCTGGTGCGGTGTGTAAACATCAGCACTGGAGAGACAAAGACGTCCGGGCGTGATGCTGACCACCCACCCCTTCGTTAGCTGGTGCCGCCCTTGATGGGCGCTCTCTGATGACACTTCCCCCAAACGGTTGAAGGCTTCGCTCCTGGTTCGCTCCGGTGCAGGAGTACGCCATACACGCGTTCGTGTCTACATAACTGCGTGTGCCATTTCTTTCATAAAAAGCCTTGACCCCCGTGTTGGTGGGGTTCGTGACCTTCGGCCCCCAGAGGTTTTTTTTGAGTCTCAGCTGGGAGGGGTACGGTCAAGGTTCAGAGTGAGATGGATCCCGAGATAACCTCATGAAGCCACACGAAACCCAATTCCCAACAGCGCCTGTTATATTTTATATGGGTTTTTTTTACTTTCAATATTGCCGATATTTATAAGGCCGGCTATAAAATCAGCCTGCGGTTACCCCATAGCGGCACAAGCAACCGAGGGCACGCCGCCACGTTACTCCGTCGTTCCGCGTTGTTGTATCATTCCGCCCAGCACGCGCAGCTCAAGAAAGTAGTTCGCCGTCGACCGCTCAGAAACCACGTGACATACGCGTTCTGCGATGAGCGTTCCCTTAATTCAGCGGTTCTTAACCTTTACTCCACCCTTGCACCACTTCGGTTCTCAATCGTAACAAAAGAATATAATTTTTCGATTTAAAGCTTTCGTGACTGCAGGGATTCATCTTCTTGGTTCTTTCGGTAAAGTCACGTAGAAGGGAAGTAATAAAATAAAACATAATAAAATAATTCTCACAGTGAGAATTATTTTATTATGTTTTACGTGACTTTACCGAAAGAACCAAGAAGAGAAAAATAATATAATGTTAATAAACACGTCGGTTTTTTGTTATGAAACACAGCAGTTGTAACTCACGTACCCGTGCTTTATTTGTTTTTCGACGATTTACCTTCTAAGATCTGGCCATGTCTCCAAGAAAGGGCATCTCGCACCCTGCAATGGAGGGACCGTGTTGGAGCGACAACGCGTTGCAGTGCGAACACACCGCCACCTTAAGCGAGGGCCTCTACTATACCGTGCCGTGCATGCAAACGGAGATGCATATTTTGTTTGTTTGACCAACCAACAAAGTGAAGCGTCGAATTCCCGAGTCCTCTGCCCAATGGCAGGGCTCGCCTTGCACGGCTCAAAGCTGCGTCCAGCCCAGCGCCGTCCGATCTTGAGCTGCCTTTTTCATCTCGCCGTGCGCACCCTTACCCCCCCCCCCCTCTCGGCCCCCTGCGCCTACGAGAGTCCTGGAGGCACGAGCAGCCCTCTCTCAAGTCGCGTCTGTTCCACACGAGGTGGAGTTCCTTTAGCGCTGGGCGGGTGGCAGCGGTGTGCAGCGCGCTGCCGTTACGGACCCGGGGGAGCCGGGTTCGATTGCCCGCTCACGGCCAAACACCGGCGGCGATTCATCTGAACCGGTCCTGGGACTCCTCTAGGTCGACTCGGCCGCAACTGAGTATACCTGGTGCGATGTGTAAACGTCGCAAATTGGGGGGGTGACAAAGGCGGCCGGGCGTGGTTGCTGGCCACCCACGACGTAGGTGCAGATGACCACTTGCTGTGAAATGAAACAATCCACTCGGTTCTTTTGGTAAAGTCACGTAGAAGGGAAATAATAAAATAATAAACAATAAAAGAATTCTCACGACGTTTCAGCCACAACGTGACTTTACCGAAAGAACCAAGAACGATGAATCCCTGCAGTCACGAAAGCTTTAAATCGAAATTTAATCCACTCGGTGTTTGCTGAGAGCTTTAGAACCCTTGAGTTGTTTCCGATTTCTGGCCTGGGTCCCTACGGGCTGCATAAATCGGGCTTTGCGCATTCTGCCTCCTTAGCCTCTTCCCCGCTCTCAGATGTACAAGTTGATGTCGCTTTTATCACCGCGGCGTTAAGAACCCGAGGGACCAGGATGTGAGTCTCGTTCGCGAGAGCTGCGAGCGAATGGATGAGTGGGGTTGGGTTCAAGCGATTGAGCGAGTGGAGTGGGGCGGAGTGAGTGGAGCGGAGTGAGTGCGGGGGGGGGGGAGTGAAAAACGGTGGTGGGAGCGGGAAAGGAATCGAGCGAATGAATGCGTGGGGTGAATGACACGGCGCAGGTTCGGGTGGGTGAGGTGAGGAAGGAGTTCTGGTGGGTGGGCAGGCGGGCGACTGGGTAAACGATTGAGTGACAATGTGGGCACAAGTTGATTTCGTTGGAACCAGGTGAGATCTCCGGGGGCGACAGAGGAGGAGTTGGGGAGGACCATGGCGGTCTCGAGGGGGGTGAGGTGAGGGTCGGGTGGGGGGGGGGAGAGTTCGCACGATGTGGGGTCAAGATCATAGCGGTCGCAAAGCTGCAAGCGAGGGGTAGAGAGAGGGTCTTCATAGTCACCGGCCTAGGGAGCCTTGCGACCCACCATCACCACCACCACCACACCACCACTACCACCATCACCACCACCACCACACCACCACCACCACACCCCCACCTGTAGGTCACGAGTTCACCTCCAACACCAGCTACTGGTCCAGGGGTAGGGCCTGATGCGGGTTATCTCCCCCCACCTACCCCCACCCTCTACTCACTCCCTCCCACCTCCACTCCCTCCCTCCCACCTCCACTCCCTCCCCCCCCCTCCACTCCCTCCCTCCCCCCTCCACTCCCTCCCCCCCTCCACTCCCTCCCCTCCCTACCCCACTCCACTCTCTCCCCCCCCTCCACTCCCTCCCTCCCCCCTCCACTCCCCCCTCCACTCCCCCCTCCACTCCCTCCCCTCCCTACCCCCTCACCTTTGAGACCACACATGTTGGCATTTTAGTGATATTTACCAAAGGAGCTACATTGATTTTCTCCTATTATTATTATAATCACCACAATTGTAGGGCGCTATTTCAAACGCTTTAAATTTCGGAACCACCGTCCTACATTCCCCACCCGCGGGGACGTTTCTGTATCCACGGTGGCTATGAGATGTTAACTTTCTCGCCTGGTATGCAGGAGGTCGTGGGTTCGATCCTGACCCTGACAACGCCTGCTGCTGTAGATTTGGAGTTTGCGTGTCTCTCTCTCTCTTCATCACGGTGGCTAGGAGATGTTAACTCCCTCGCCTGGTGTATAGGAGCTCGTGGGTTCGATCCCGACCCTGACGCCTGCTGTATCTTTTGAGTTTGCGGTGTCTTTCTTTGTTTCAACCACGCCACCGCTCCCCATCATCATCATCACCACCACCACCATCATCACCTCTACGTCCTCCTCCCCATGACTCTCCAGGGTTTGCTGGAAGATTTCGCACGTCTCGGCTCTTAGCGTCTCGCAAGGCGAGTACAGCCTGACGCGGTAATCATCCCCCTGTCGCATGCAAAGCAAAACAAATCATGATGACGAATTAATAAGGAGCTTTTTGCGAGTGCTTCCACCTCCCCTCCGTGAGTGTGTGTCTCTCTCGCTCGCTCTCTCTCATCTCTCTGTCTCGCTCCCTCGTCTCTCCGTCTTTCTCATCTCTCTCGCTCCATCTCTCATCTCTCTGTCTCGCTCTCGCGTCTCTCTGTCTCGCTCTCTCGCTCCATCTCTCATCTCTCTCGCTCCATCTCTCATCTCTCTCGTCTCTCCGTCTCGCTCTCTCGTCTCTCTGTCTCCTCGTGGTGCGAGCACCTCTCCGTCGCCGCAGCTCGGGATCCAAGCACCGCGCATCTCACAAATGTGATTCGCGGAGAAAGAGAGACATGGGGGGAGGGTGCGTGAGAGTATGACGCGCTTGTGTGGGACACGTGTGTGTGTGAGAGACACGTGTGTGTGTGTGCGTGAGACACGTGTGTGTGTGTGAGACACGTGTGTGTGTGTGCGTGAGACACGTGTGTGTGTGAGACACGTGTGTGTGTGTGCGTGAGACACGTGTGTGTGAGACACGTGTGTGTGTGAGAGACACGTGTGTGTGTGCTCGAGAGAGGGGGAAAACGTGCGCGCGTGCGTATGTGTGGGTGAGATGGAGAGCGAGAGAGCATTTGTGCGTGTGACAGACAGATAAGGTAAGTTTGCGAGATAGAGATTTGATACGTTTGTGTGTGAGCGTGGAATAGGATACGTACGTGCGTGTGTGTGTGTGCACGCTCACAGCACTTTCCTCAATTGTATATTGAGGCTATCGGGGGGGGGGGGATCTTTGCCTTTGTTGTGTAAAAGACAGCTGGCACAGTGACGAGCGCAGGAGGTGCATCTGTCACACATCTCAGCCGGTCAACCCACAGCACCCTGGTCTGTCCCGGGACCTTCTGCCAATCACCCTTCCGCACACTGCATACGATAGCCTCAAAGTGCACCTAGCCTGGCACAAGTGCTGTGATGATATCACCGTCGCTTCGTGGCGAATGGTGGCTGTTGTTGCGTCCGGGAGAAAAATGTGCGTGTGAACACTTCGTAGGTGTTCACTGACAGCACTTGCCCCACCAGTCTGTTAAGGCTATACGGGGATCTTTGCCTCGGCTAACACTTGCGAAACGTGGACCCCTCGAATGGAACATTCGCAGCAGTTAGGAACATTCAGGCTGGCCTGCCTACGATCCATCCTGGGCTTAACCCGGCTGGATTGTGCGAGGAGCTCACAAATCCCCCCGAAAGATCTGGACACATTCCCATCAGCGAGCTCATCCGGCAGGCGAGCATGGATTGGCCGGGTCACGCAGCCACCGCATGCCCGGCCACCGCATGCCCGGCCACCGCATGCCCGGCCACCGCATGCCCGGCCACCGCATGCCCGGCCACCGCATGCCCGGCCACCGCATGCCCGGCCACCGCATGCCCGGCCACCGCATGCCCGGCCACCGCATGCCCGGCCACCGCATGCCCGGCCACCGCATGCCCGGCCACCGCATGCCCGGCCACCGCATGCCCGGCCACCGCATGCCCGGCCACCGCATGCCCGGCCACCGCATGCCCGGCCACCGCATGCCCAAGCAGCTTCTGTTTGCTGGGGGGCTAAACGGGCGCGGCATGGGCTGGAGAAGAGATGGAGCTCATGCGGCACGGAAAGACGTGTGGCTGTGAGAACTTTCCGCCGACTGGTGCCGGCGGTGTCGAGGTCGGCCTCGACGGAGGAGGCTCGTGAAGGACGCCGCTGCTGGGCAGCAGTTGGAGGCAGTCGCCCTCCAACAACGGAGAGGGGACGGCGCTCACAACCGCGAGCGGAATACCGCGCGGATAAATCGCGGCAATTTGGCACCGTAGGTGGGGGGGGGGCATAGCACCTGGGACTGTTCCGTGACCTGCCGGCGACCCTTCGACGCTTAACGCGGTCTCGGAGTGCACCTAGCCTGGCACATGCGTCGTCGTGACGTCACCGGCACTTGCGACTGTTGTTGTTGTTGTGTGAATATCGGTGATGATTATCCTCTAGGTCGACTCGGCTTTGAACGAGAACGCGGTGCGATGTGTAAGCATCGCCACCGGGGAGACAAAGGCGGGCCGGGCGTGGTGCTGCCCACCGCACCCCCCTTGTGTGCCGTGTCGATCTTCATAGGTGCTGCTCGCAAAGAGCACTCGCCCCAACAGCCTGTTCAAGGCGATAGAGAACAAAAGGGGAAAAAACAATTCTCATATTGTGGTACTGGCAAAGGAGGTCCCATAATGTAGATGCTCACCTTGTTACTCTGATAGTGCGTTGTATCTGGGCTCTACGCCTTTTGGCGTCCTTTGGTCTAACACCGTTTGCGACGAGGCTCAAAAGAAAGCTGCCTCTGGTGTCGACCAATCCGTTTCAAGGACAATGCATATATTATCAGAGTTTGTTTTTTATTTGCATTCTGACCACAAGCATTGTGGTTCATGCAGACATGATTCCTTGTAAAAGGTTTGTTTTGTTGCCAGAAAAAAGGGAAAAAACCTATTCTCGTTTTAGACGGAACATCTTTGTGTGTCTGTGTGTGAGAGAGAATGGGTGAATCTGTCGTGAGGTACATGATGGCGTGAGTGTGTGTGTGTGAGAGATAGGATAAGGGGGAGGGTGAGAGTGAGTGCATTCATGAGAGAGATGAGCGCATGCTTGCGATTGTGTGCACGTGTGTCATTGTGTCTGTGATCACCGATAAGTGTATGAGAAAGAATAAGTGCACACTGGCGTGTACATATGAGTATGAGAGAAAGAGAGAGATGTTTGACAAGTGCGTGTGTGATTGGTGCGTGTGAGAGGGAAAATGTGTGCGTGAGAGTGTGTGTGTGGGGAGCGGTGGCAGAGTGGTTAGCGCTACGCTGCGCTACGAACCCGGCAACCCGAGTTCGATTCCCGCTCACGGCCAACACTGGTGGTGACGATTATCTGAACCGGTCTTGGGCCTCTCCTAGGTCTACTCAGCCTCAAATGAGTACCTGGTGCGGTGTGTGGTGCTGGCCACCCACCCCGTCGTGTACATCCAGTCTGTTAAACGCTATGGGGGGTGGGGGGGGTATTTATCTATCTCGTTGTGTGTTTATATAACCTCGTACCAGTTGAGATATCACGTGACACTGATGTTAGCCGTGGCCGTGAATCGAACTCGGCTCACCTGGCTCGTAGCGCAGTGGCGCTAACCACTGCGCCACCGCTCCACGCTCCTGCTGGCTGATTATATATTTGTATTATTGAGCCCCCCCCCCCCAAAATACAAAAGTGTATTTTTAGAATTGTTGCATGGTGTACAGTCTGCAGGAAAGTACCCACATGGCAAACTTCCAGTTTGTTGCATGTCGGGAAGTACGCTAAACATTTTGAACAGACGCACATAATCACAAATTTCCCTTTTATATATAGATAGATATACGAGTAACGATGCATATTCATATTAGCCCCCTTAACGAGAGACCGATTCTGCTGGCAGGTGGCGTGAGCGGGAACACTTGCAGGGTTGCCCCTTTATTTACCCCTTTCACGCACGGGCCATTGTGGCGATCCACTGCTGGATGACGTCCTCCCCACGCCGTGTCGGTTAAAGGGGGGCGGGAGGAGGGGAGGGGGGGGTGATGACCATACTTCACTGAGCTGGCTCAGGGCGGGCTTGCTTGGTGGCGTCTGCCGCTGCTTCTGATCGGCCTGGCGTGACGTAGCAGGGCCCCAAGTTGGCGCGTTCGTGCGCTTGAACTTCTAGCAATGGCCAATGTGGACGTTCAAGAGGTGTAAGGGGGGGGGGCAGGGGGGGGGGCAGGGGGGGGATTGGGCGTTGGGGAGGTGGGGAGGGGTCTGAAATAATTAGAGCAAAGAAGTCACGGCCCGCGGAACAGGGGGCATCGGCCCCGCATCAATCCCGAAACTACCACCGCCACCCCCGCTGCCAATACCACGTCGCCCCCCCCCCTCCCCCCGTTCGTCTCCCTCGCCGAGAGGAAATCGCCTCCCAAGACGAGGGCAGCCACCACCACCACCCCCCGCCACCTCCCTCCGTCCCTGCGCCTCGGGCCGCACCGCACAGCGCGGCGCTCTGTGACCAAAACGGCCACCCACGGTCCGGCAACGTTGCCCATCTCGCAGCCTATAAACAGGGGGGGGGGGGTGAGCCCCGGGCGAGTGGTCTGATGGGGGCGGTCACGGTGGGCGTGAACGGGGGGGTCAGAGGCGTTGCTGTGGGCAGCAGCGAAATCCATTGCTGTGCTCAACTCTCCCTGTCGCTTCCACGTCCTCTCCCCCTCTTCCTGCTGACTCGTGCTTCTCTTACAGCCTCCCTCCCCTCGTCACCCTCCCCCCCACCCAGTGTCTCCCCTCGCCGTGCCATCCCCCCCCTTCTCTTCCCTACCACCCCCACCTCTCCACCCCCCCCCCCCCACGGGTGATGTTCCACCACGCCTCGTTTGGTGTTCGTGGGTCGTGGCTTTAGTTACAGGGAGCTGCGCGCTGCCTGAGCCGCTGCGTGATTCACGCCCCCCCCCCCGTCCAGCTTCCCCTCCCCCTCTCCCTCCCTGCACCACACTTTGTCCATCTTCCCATCTATACAGCCCCCCCTCTTTTCCATTCATCTATCTCCCCCGACATCCAGCCAGCCATTCTTTCTACCATCCCATTTATTCACTTATGGATTCATTCCTCGTTCGATATTTTTCGGAACGACGCCAGGCTTGCTTTGGGGGGGGGGGGGGTGCGTAGGCGTTATCGGCGTAAGGCACTACCACTAGAGTACACGCTACTCCTCTCCACGGAAATAATAACAACAATCCCTTACCGTTGTACTCTATATTCCTAGAATCAGATGAAGATGTTCACGGAAAATAATAAGGCGAGATGAATGTGGCGCGCCAAAATGAACCCTTACCATCAATCTGATTACCATCAACCATTTGTGTCAACCGTCAGCACGTGTCCTTACCATCAGCGTGTTTACAATGAATCTGTTTACCATCAGCGTGTTTACAATGAACCAAAAGCAAAAGCCCCTCGGGTCCCCCAGCAGCTTGAAGAGGCCTCGGATTCATGAAAGATTCGGGCGGTGCACCCAAATGTCAACTCGAATTCAAATTCTAATGAACATCAAACGCCGATTTACATGAAGGCGCCAATTAATAATCTCTCGTTCCCGTCGTGTCGTGCGCGGCTCCCCCCTTATCCGTCTCGCCACTGCTGTCTGCTCCATTCTCTTCGTGTCGTCACATCCTCCGTCGTTCGTCTGCATCTCCGGTGTCTTCTTATTCGCTCGAAAAGTAAAAAAAAAGTCAGAACGGCTCCCTGCGCGCTCGCGCGGAGCCGCACGGACGCGTTGGCGCTCATCCTCCCACCCGCATTACGGTCCCGCAGAGACAGTGGTGGAAATTCCACATTCCTATGGCGGTGGGAAGGGGTGGGGGCGAATTTATGCTCTCCGTAGCATCACCCCCACCGTTGACTTCGCCACAAAGTAGTGCCCTACTCGTTTTATCGGACCCCGCAGGAATGATGGGTTGAGTCAACCCCGCCCCCCCCCGCAACCAGGATGTGAATTCGCAACCTCACGATTGCGAGCCGCTCGCTCACCCCACCCCCTGATAATCGTCCTGGGAGTTCATGAATCTGAAAATGGGGGGTGGCGGGGGGGATGGCGGGGGGGGTAGCGGGGGGGGGGGGTGGCGGGTGGGTGGCGGCCTTTGCGACCTTCCGCGGGCACCACCCAGGAGCAGCGCAGGAGCCTCTCCCGTCGCTAATTAGCGGAGCAATTAATGCCATTATACAGCTCGTTAGGCAATTGCATTTGTACAATAATGGAGCAATTTACCTCTGGCGTGGCTGACCTTCGGTGTCTGCCGCTGCTGTTGATGCGAATCGTTCCGTGTTTCGTCTTTATTTTATCTTGTTGATGTGTAATACTTTGTTTTTATTAGTTTGTTTCCCCCCCCCCCACCCCCTCTCCTCTAAGTGTAATCTCTGATTGCGTTATTGGCGTCGGCCCACGAGACCGGGAGGGACCGTTCGAACCTCCAGCGCAGTGCTACGCCAACTTTTTAGAAAACGGCCCACGGAAGCGGATGTCGCAGAACTACTTCTGAGAATCATTTAAAGCGATCTGCGGGTCCACGCACGAGCAGAAGGAGGGGGGGGGGTTCGTTGCGGGGGGGGGGGGGGTAGCAGCTCTGTCACCACTTGCCCTGGCACACGGAGCATTGTTCTTCACGTGACAGAGTCAAACCGATATTTGTTTATATTTATTCTAAGAGATGGAATGTGTTTCTCTCTCTCTCTATTCCCCCACCTTCTCAATTCTTTACGTTTGTTGAGTTGGGAATTTTTAGAATTGTTTCGTAAAGATGAATTCACACTCGGGGAAACGTGTGAGAGGTGGCCACAGCTTGGGGGAGGGAGGATGAGGAGGCTTTCATCCAGCAGTGGATTGAGCATGGCTGGCCGTGACCATGATGACGATGATGACACATGTGGGGTTCAACTGCACCCCCCTCCTCCTCCTGATCCCACACTGACTCCCCTCCCCCCACCCCCTCCACTCCCCCGCGTTGCCGCTCGGTTTTCAGCAGAGATTTTAATTCGTCATGGAATATTGCGCGGTGGCTCCTAACCCCTAACCTCTCTGTTTCTGGAGCTCGGCCCTGGACTGCTCCGGCTGAAATTAAGGGCCGGTTTTTTTCTTCTGGTTGTCCCCCTCCCCTCCCAACCCTCTCTGCCCCCCCCGCGCTCCTCCTCCAGGTGACTCGTGCGAGGAGGTGCTCCTGGCCACTGCGTTCTCTGCCTCCTCGGAGCTCACGGCCGCTCACGCGCCCAGATACGCGCGCCTCAACCGACGAGAGGGTTCGACCCCCCCCGCTCCCTCCCTCCTCCGTCCTCCCAGCCCCCTCCCCCCGCCCCGCCCATCTCCTCCTCTGCCCCCTAACCCCGCGCCCCCATTAATAAAGGGAGAAAGAATTCAACGTTGAACGCAGCCAAAGAGAGAGAGAAATGTGGTCCGTCTAAAAATTGACAACGGCGCCGTCGTAAGCGGAGCGGTGTCGAACGAAGAGCCGCGGGGGGGCGATCGACCGTGTGCCGAAGTGACGGGGGGGGGGCCTGCACAGTCAAGCGGGGTGGTGGTCGGGGGAGGGGGGCCCTGCAGAGATAAAAGCGCGCACGGATAAATCGTGGCGATGCACGCGGTGGCGGCTCGTGACGTCGCCACGAGGGTGGTGCTGTTGTGAGTGACCTCTGAAAAGATGGGGTTCTAGTGGAGGAAAAGCTCGTCACGTGATTGGCCTTCTCGTAAACGTGATTTCACTGTCGTATCTAGCAACGGATCTAGCAACGGTATGCGTTTATAAACGATACGGAAAAAAACAACAACAAAGTGCTCAAATGCTGTCCCCATGACCCTCAAGACCACACAACACAACCCCTTTGACAAGGCCAAAAGCCTAAAGAACAATTAAAGATCAGCCGACACGACTCGACAAATTAGCCAAGGCAAGCCGGACACCGCATACTGCACAATGACAGCCACACACCGTCGTACACCGGACCTACACAGAGAAGCTTTGATCTGTATTCGCTGGCCCTACTATTTCACTTTTCACGACAGCTCGTCTCGTTGTGTGTGGTCACCGTTTGTCTCATTGTTATCTGTGGCAACGGTAACATCACTTGACACTGACTACATTGTCGAATCGAAAGCTAGGCCTATACTGGCATTAGCCTACACATTTGATCTTGGGTTTAAGCCACGATTACAAGTGCAGTGTAACAAATATTTCTGGTTTTTAAAGCCACATTAGTGCTTTGAGACTATATGCTTAACCATATTTCAATCATATTCTTAGATTTTCGGTAAAGTCACGTAGGTAAAAAAATTAAATTAATAAAAGTAAAATAAAAATAAAATAAAAATCACGACGTTTCGGAGGCAACACAAGCCTCCGTCTTCAGGTGGAACCGTCACAGCACGATAGCTGTATCAAGTACAAGTACAGCTATAGTGCTGTGACGGTTCCACCTGAAGACGGAGGCTTGTGTTGCCTCCGAAACGTCGTGATTTTTATTTTATTTTACTTTTATTAATTGTAATTTATTTTTTTTACCAACGTGATTTTACCGAAAAAACCTAAGAATATGAATCCTTGCAGTCACGAAAGCTTCAAATCTAGAACATATTTCAATGAACTCATTAAATTGCCATTAAATAATTAACATGGCTCACTGTGCATAATATCGCCAAGATGGGCGAATCACAATAGCGGGGGCTCCCTTTCCTCCCCATTGGCCTATTTCATCGGTATGACATAAGTATACTAAGTTTGCAGTCGATACCACATTGGGAAGTGGGTTAAAATTGAGTTACAAGATTTGAGGAAACGACAACAACGACAATAACAACGACAACAACAACAGCAACGACGGACAGAGTGAGTTAATAAAAAGCGTGCAAAAATAATGTCTCATCTCCAGCTGCTTTGTGGGGCGACGCCCCCAATGGCCCTAGTGGACGAACCTCGCCTGGATGCACGGCAAACCCCACCACCCCCACCACCCCCACCACCCTCCACACCCTCACCACCCCCCACCACCCTCACCACCCCCACCACCCCCCACCACCCCCACCACCCTCACCACCCCCACCACCCTCACCACCCCCACCACCCCCCACCACCCTCACCACCCCCACCACCCCCCACCACCCTCACCACCCCCACCACCCTCACCACCCCCACCACCCTCACCACCCTCACCACCCCCACCACCCCCACCACCCCCCACCACCCCCACCACCCCCACCACCCTCACCACCCCCCACCACCCTCACCACCCCCACCACCCCCACCACTCCCACCACCCTCACCACCCTCACCACCCCCCACCACCCCCACCACCCCCACCACCCTCACCACCCCCACCACCCCCACCACCCCCACCACCCCCACCACCCCCACCACCCTCACCACCCCCACAACCCCCACCACCCCCACCACCCCCACCAAGAAGCCAGCAGCAAGCTCGCTCGACCACACACACACACAAATGTAACAATCGACGGAGCCATCACGACCGGGGGTAAACGAAACTCTCGTTTTTCCACCCGACAGATGTTATTGGGGAGGGCACCCCACACGCGGCGTGCTAACCGCCGGGAAGGGGGTGGGGGGGTGAGTACATGGGGTAGTGTGGTGCGGGAAAAGGGGGGGGGGGCTGGGTGGACACAAGGGCGAGAGAGATCTTTGGCGAGGGTGCGGGGCGCGCTGTGAGGAACGACGGCGGTGACGCCGCGCGATGCGATGCAAATGTAATGCACATTTAGACAGATTCGTTCACATTAAATTCCCACGGATATGCCGCTCCAGATAACGCGCGCAATCCTTCAAGAGGGGGGGGGGGGGTGAAATCTCGGGTTGTTTGAGGTGGGGCTGGAGGGGAAGGGGGGCGGAGGGGGAGGGAGAGCAAGATTTTAATGATTCAATCTCGAAGATTCGCGGAGGAAAGCACCCGCCCCCCCCTCCCGCCCGAGACGTAAGCACCGAGCTGAAGGTGATGTGAGGTCGGTAGGCGCGTGCGGTGCGAGTTGCGGGTGCCAGGAATAGGTGCACTCTGAAGTCACGTGGCAGCTCGCAGGCTGTTAGGGGAGCTTGGCACGAGGACTGGTCGAGGCTTGCGGGGGTGATGACCCCCGGTGGGGTCAAGGCAAACGTCGGAGTGGCGCACAAGGGAGGGCGAAACTCGTCGGCCACCGTGGGAGGCGGGGGAGCCGTGGAGTGGGCTCGTGCGTGCGGCGCTCGGCGCGTTGCGACATCGCAGCACCGCCAGGGTGGCCGAATATTTTGGCGGAGGCCTTCGTCCAGCAGTGGATTAAACATGGCTGAATATGGGGGGGGGATGATGTAAATACAAGACAAAGACAAAATAATCCCTCGTATAGCAAGTGCTGTTAGCGAGCACCTATGAAGGCCGGAACGGCACACGAGGGGGTGGGTGTCCAGCACCACACCCGGCCGCCTTTGTCTCCCTAGTAGCGATGTTTACACACCGCACCAGCTACTCATTTGAGGCCGAATCAACCTAGGGGAGGTCCAGGAACTGTTCAGATAATCGCCACTGGTGTTGGCCATGAGCTGGAATCAAACCCGGGTCGCCAGGTTCGTAGCGCAGCGTGCTAACCGCTACACCACCACTCCCCGCAAGCCCTACACACCCACACTCGCTCATACACTGGCACTGCCATATCTCGCCAACCGATCTCCCCTCTCTGTTCTACAACCTCCCTCCCAATGCCCCCACTTATCTCTCTCCAACCTCCCTCTCTAATGCCCCCCTCCCAACTCCCAACTTTCTCTCCACTGACTCACCCCCCCCCCCCACTTCTCTCTTCTCTCTCCCCCACCTCCCATACCCCCCACCAATGCCTCCCCCTTAATCGCCCCCTTTCCCCACCACCCCCCCCCTTACCCCTCGTGCTCCTCCTGGACATCTGTGGAAGAACAAGTATTACGCGTAAAAACAAAGTTTTTCACTATAAATCCTTTATATGCGTGGCGGCAAGAGTCCTCTCGTCCTCTGGCTTGAGATGGCTGCCACCTATGGGTCAGATGATTGCATGGCACCATTAAGCAATTGGTAATTAAATATAATATTTTTGTCCTAAAAAGTGTAAAATTTTGGAGAAAAATTTTCACGAAAATTTATTGTCACGCACAACGAGTCTGTGTGCAAAATGTCAGCTCGATTGGATCACTGGAAGTGGATTAAAAAACGACCGAAAGATTTGCACGGTCGTAAGCAAGCAAGCAAGCGCGCAAGTGAACTTAATATAAAGGATTTAAAAAAGAAGCGCGAGTAGCAGCTCATCGGCTTCCTCCCCTCCCCACCGCACGAGTACAAACTTGAACTCTGACCCTGCATAGGGGCTGGAGGCTGGGCCCCTGCCGCCGGGGACCCTGCCCCGTGGCTGCAGCTGGACCTGGGCTCGCGCGTGCGCGTGACGGGGGTGGCCACCCAGGGCCGCTATGGCTCCTCCGAGTGGGTGCAGCGCTACCAGCTGCTCTACAGCGACGGCGCCGGCAACTGGAGGCGCTACCAGCGAGACGACAACCTGTGGGTGAGTGGGGGGAGGGGGGGTGATTGGGGGGAGGGGGGGTGAGTGGGGGGAGGGGGGTGAGTGGGTGCGCGTGGGGTGATTGGGGGGGGGTGGAGGGGTGAGTGGGGGGAGGGGGGTGAGTGGGTGTGCGTGGGGTGATTGGGAGGGTGGAGGGGGGTGAGTGGGGGGAGGGGGGTGAGTGGGGGGGAGGGGGTGAGTGGGGGGAGGGGGGTGAGTGGGGGGGGAGGGGGTGAGTGGGTGGAGGGGGGTGAGTGGGGGGAGGGGGGTGAGTGGGAGCGCGTGGGGTGATTGGGGGGGGGGGGTGGAGGGGTGAGTGGGGGGGAGGGGGGGTGAGTGAGGGACAGTTCTGAAATGTCAAGATTTTAAAAGAAAGATCGACTGCACTGGGCAAAGACAACGATCACCCGTATAGCCTTTACACGGGGTTTGGGGCAAGTGCCGTTAGCGAATGGCACATATGAAGGCCGGTACATGTTTACGCATCGCACTGGGTACTCATTTGAGGCTGAGTCGACCTAGGGGAGGCCCAGGACCGATTCAAATGTTTCGCCACTGTTATTGGTCGTGAGCGGGAATCGAATTCGGGTTACCGGGTCCGTAGCGCAACGCGCTAACCGCTGCACCACCGCTCCCCTAGTCAGTTAATGCCATACGGGGTATCTTTGTCTCTATTTAGGGTTTTTTCATACAAAGCAGAAAATGTTTAAATTATCCCCCTGAATGTTGAGTCAGAGTGAGGCGCCGTCTGTAAAAGGGTTTTCTACGGAGCACGAATATCTTTTGATAGTATATATATTTTCACATTATCTCAAGTTTTTACTCTTTCCCATTGGTTTTGCTGTAATTACTTGTATAATGCTCTTTTCGCTTACACACGATGTCTGTGATTCGTAATAAATTACCGGATGAAAGTGCTTCTGGCAGTGGTGCATTTACACTCGAAGTGCCCATTATTGAGATGACTGTGAACATGAGAGGCTCTGAATGGACCAGGAAGCTATCAGTGTTAAGGCCGAGTCGACCTAGGGGAGTCACAACCCTCGTTTTGGACACGAGAACGTAAGAGGGCGAATGGAAGTTTGTCCTCTAAAAAAAATTCAGATGGTAAATTGAAACTTGCAAAACAAAGACAAAGATCCAACGTTATGCATTCAACAAACTGTTGGGGCAAGTGCTGTTAGCGAGCACCTCTGAAGGGTGGCCAGCACCACCACCCTTGGCCGCCTTTGTCTTCCCACTGCCGATTTTTACACACCGCACCGGGTACTAACTTTGAGGCTGAGTCGACCTCGGTGAGGCCCAGTTCCGGTTCAGATATTCGTTGCTGTTATTTGTCAGGAGCGGGAATGAAACTCGGGTCACCGGGTTCGTATCGCAGTGTGCACTGATACACAAAGACAAAGATCCCCCGTATAACGTTGCAGACTGTAGGGGCAAGTGCTGTTAACGAGCACCTATGAAGGCCGGCACTGCACACGAGGGGGTGGGTGGCCAACACCATGCCCGGCCGCCTTTGTCTTCCCAGTGGCGATGTTTACACACCTTACCAGGTACTCATTTGAGGCAGAAGCGACCCAGGACCGGTTATGATAATATAATCGTCGCTGGTGTTGGCCGTGAGCGGGAATCGAACTCGTGTCGCCAGGTTCGTAGCGCAGCGTAGCGCTAACCGCTACCCACACTGACACACACACAACACATTGACACACACACACAACACATTGACACACACACACAACACATTGACACACACACACAACACATTGACACACACACACAACACATTGACACACACACGCGCTCACGTATATCCGTTGCATCTCAAACAAAGAGCAAAAAAACACACAATCAACACCTGCAACCCCAGTGTCTCTCTCTCTGTGTGTCTCTCTCTCTCTCTTTGTGTGTCTCTCTCATAACTATCCGGATTTGAGAATCGATCCGGGAGAGGAGGACACAACATCTGAGAAAATGATGAATTCAATCGCTGACAACAAAAAAAGCCATTGGGCGTCTGTGGCTGTTCAATGGCAAACGTTAAGCGAAGCTGGGATACAATTCACTTGAACACGTGGTCGGCTTTCGCGAGCAATGTTGCCCAAAATAAAGGGATTTTTTAAATTGATTCTTTTCGTGTGAGACCGCGTAAATATAAACGTGTCGTTAAGCCCGCCACCACCCGACACAGCCAATGAGTAGGGGTTGTCACGTGAACAATCGCTGATCTCATTTACTGCGATTGGCGGTCGGAGGGCCCCCGAGGAGGTGAAGTATGGGGAGGGAGGTGGGGGGAGGAGGGGGGAGGGTTAGAGAGCATGAATAATACACAACCTTCTTGACCCTTCAGGGTTAATAAAGGATGGGAGAGAGGGATGCGAGGTCGCATGAATTTGCCCTGCCTCGCCGCCTCCCGACATCGATTCCACCGGTGACCAATTACTGGACCGTCACGCGAGCTGGGGCGCGCGCGTGTGTGTGTGGGTAATATAGCAACACACACACACACACCATGGGTCGGAGTAATATAGTAATACACACACACACACCACCACGGATAGGGGTAATATAGCGGTCAGCGCGCTGCCCTGCGAACCCCACGAGCCGGGTTCGATTCCCGCTCACGGCCAACACCACCAACAGTGGTGACGATTGTCTGAAACGGTCCTGGGCCGTTTCAGGTAGACTCAGCCTCAAATGAGTACCCGGTGCGATGTGCAGGCATCGCCACTGGGGAGACAAAGGCGGCCGGGCGTGGATGCTGGCCACCCACCCCCTCGTGTGCCGTGCCGGCCTTCATAGGTGCTACTCGCTAACAGCACTTGCACCAACAGTCTGTTAAGGCTATACGGGGGATCTTTGTATTTGTAATATAGTAATATATATACACACACAGCATGGCGAGGGGTGTTGTAGTTGTTCATCGCGCTCTGCTACGAACCCGGCGCACAGAGTTCCGATTCCCGCTCTGGGTCACCAACCCCAGTGACGATTATCTGAACCGATCCTGCACCTCCCCTAGGTCGACTCGGCCTCAAACGAGTGTGGTAAACATCGCCACTGGGGAGACAAAGGCGGCCGGGCGTGGCTGCTGTCCATCTACCCCCTCGCGCGCCGCGCCGGCCTTCATAAGATGCTACTCGCGAGAACACCACTTTCCCCAACAGTCCTTTAGAGGCTATACGGGGGGTCTTTGTCTATTGTGTCGTGGTTACTTGGGTTGGAGCGGTGGCGCAGTGGTCGGCGCACTGCGCTGCAGCGGTTTCTTGCAGTGCCCGCCCATGGATAAAATCAGTGGCGATCGAGATAAATAAACAAAAAATATCCGCCAACCGTCACTGACCAATACACACGATCGATCGAA
This sequence comes from Lampetra planeri, assembly GCF_965212315.1. Lineage (NCBI taxonomy): Eukaryota > Metazoa > Chordata > Hyperoartia > Petromyzontiformes > Petromyzontidae > Lampetra > Lampetra planeri. The sequence continues at coordinate 10,975,971 of NC_136127.1, read as the reverse complement.
TCTGCCTGGGGAGGTCTTCACGCAGCAACACATTATTGATCAAGAGCTGTAATAATTGTATTTTCTTTATTTTTATGGAGCGACTGGCACGCGCCGTAGGAATGTGGAGTTGACACGGCTGGCTTAGGGCCGTGCGCAGAACGGAGTGAATCGCCCATACTCGTTTGAGCGGAGAGACGGCACGAGAAAGTGTGAGTTACGTTCAGCCGTAATGAACACCAACGCTTGTGTTGAAACAAAACAAACAAAGGTCGGGCGGTGTTTAATTTGTTCAGCATTAGGAATATCTGCTGTACAGCGCAGGTTATGGAGGCCAAGATTGTAATGCTAGAGCCAGGATTAGGGTTAAGGCTAGCGGGGATTGTCCGGGTTTGACGAGGATTGGGTGCGGGTTGTCGGGTTTTGTCGATGCTCGGGTTGGATTTAGGGCTAGGGTTCAGTTCGGGTTTGGACGAAGTTTGGGTCAGGGTTAGAGCTCGGGTTCGATTCGAAAAAGGGCTCAGTTTATATCTGGGTTAGGGCTAGTCTTCAATGAGGTTTAGGGCTAAGTTTGTGGCAGGGTTATGGTATAAGTTAAGTTGGGTTAGGGGTTTGGGCAGGGGTGGGGAACGACCGGCCCGCGGGCCGTGTGAGGCCCGCGAAATCATTTGGTGTGGCCCTGCCAAGGCAACCGCAGGCGGGACTCGAAATTCAATAAATCTAGGAGCAAACCTGGAAAATCAGTTGCGAGTAGCAACATTATCAATACCAGCTAACATCACACGCCTCACCAAAGAGAAGCAGTTCCAGCCATCACTTTAGGGGTGAGTTAATTAAATGTTTGACCAAATATAACAGGCTAATTTTTAAGTTGGTAATTTTGTATGGCTCGCGAATGATGTTATAAATATCCAAATGGCCCTTGGCAGAAAAAAGGTTCACCACCCCTGAGTTCGGGGATAAACTGATGGCTTTGGTTGGGTCAGAGCTATGGTTAGAGTCAAGGTTAGGTGCAAGGCAAGGGTTCGTGTTTTGTCAGGGTTAGGGCAAGGATTAGAACCGGGTTCAGAGTCAGGCAAATGGTGGAGGTTAAGAGGCCATAGATTTCAGGGTTAAAACAACTTGGGGCTAACGTCGAACTAAGAGCCTGGGTGACGTCGAACTAAGAGCCTGGGTGACGGCGATTGTACCCCGATAACATCTCAGCCGCAACACAAAAACACAGAACCTCTACAAACGTGTCAGCGAGATAGCGTGGCGATGCAACGCCAATTAATGGCGTTCCCTTTGCATAATTATATTTATCGGGAATAGAACCTTTGCCTCTGTACCGCGTGGCAGCGCTGACTGCCCAACTGCAGCAGCATCATCATCAGCCGTCCGATTGGGGGGCGGGGGGCACCAATCATCTCATCAGCTGAGCGCTAATTGGACGATAAAACTGCATCTTTAGGGCTCTCAACAGATTGCAGCGGCCGTATTTATATTTTCCCCGTATCGCATAATGGCTCGATGCTGTACAGTGCTGCGAGGGGGTGAGAGCGGGTCGTGGGGGCTGAGGGTGGTGGGGGCCCGAGGGAGGAGGGGGCTGAGCTGCTGTTAATTGCCCGTGTCGATGTTCGGGGGGGGTGGGGGTAATGGGCCAGGGGGGCGAGGCTGAGATTCCCCTCCGTGGAGCAGAGTCAGCGTCTACCCCGCCCGGCGACGGCCCCTCCCAGAGGCAGCCGCACTGCGGACTCGCAGCCCTGCCCGATCCTCCCTCCCTCCCTCATCATCCCGGCCCTCTCCTCCCCAGCCCTGCCCTGTCATGCCCCACTAATCTTACAATAACCATACCCTGTTATTAATTTCATCAATGCCCCGCCCAGCCATGCCCTCTCCTCCCAAGCTCGGCCCAGTGCTGATCAGTCTCTTCAAACATCGCCCAAACCTCCCCTTTGCCGTGCCCAGTGTAATGTTTGAATCCACTCCGGTAATGCCCCTGCTCAGCAGCCTTGCTCCCTTTGCCCTGCCGTGCCCTCTCCTCCCTTGGGTCGCCCCTGTCCGGGTGATGTGTGTGGGGGGGGGGGCGGGAGGCAGTAGAGGTGGAGGAGGCGGGGGCGAGGGGGTTAAGGCTTTGGTTAGGCGGCGTGGTGCGTGGAGGTGGCGTGGGAGGGAAGATGGGGGGGGGGGGGTAGTTCCTAGTTCGTGGTTGGTGGTGGTGGTTGGTGGTTGGTGTATGTCAGTGCTGTCAAAGAGTGTAAGCCGTCATCGCGCGGACTCGGCTCGTCATCGTCGCAGCAGGAGAGGCGACTTTGGCCGGCCCGCCGAACAACGAGACCGTCACGTGGGCTCGTGAACCCGTCTGGAACGCTTCTCCCTTCCCATGTGAGGCAGGCACCTGGAGCTGCGCACGTTTGCGTCGCCTCCGTTGAGAACTAATTTCTTTCGCGCTGAGATTTTCGTGCCGAGTTTGTTGCCCCCGCCCCGCACCTCCGATTATCACGGTTGGCTACGTACGGTGCGAAAGAAGGTCAACATACGTACAACATACGTACAACATACGTACAACATACGTCCATGGGAGGGCTGCGGGGCCCGGGGAAAACCCCACGGTGTGCCCCCCCCCCTCCCTGGACTCCTTCAAACTAAACGGGAAGTATGACATCTGACACTGACGTCTAAGTCGCCTCGATTCGCCCGTACACCCTAGGGACGCCCCTGGGTGGTGGTGACGTTGGGAGAAGGTGGTGTTGGTGGTGGAGGTGGTGGTGTTGGTGTTGGTGGAGGTGGTGGTGTTGGTGGTGGAGGTGGTGGTGCCGGTAGGGATGAGGGTGGAGCTTGTTTGGTGATGTGGGGGTGTGTGGTGAAGTGAAGTTTAAAGGTGAGTCTCTGTAGGGATGAGAGCGGGGTGAGAGGGGTGAGTGGGGTGAGTGGGGTGAGTGGGGTGAGGTTTAAGGTGAGTATCTGTAGGGATGAGAGTGGGGTGAGTGGGGTGAGGTTTAAGGTGAGTATCTGTAGGGATGAGAGCGGGGTGAGTGGGGTGAGTGGGTGAGGTTTAAGGTGATTCTCTGTAAGGATGAGAGCGGGGTGAGAGGGGTGAGTGGGTGAGGTTTAAGGTGATTCTCTGTAGGGATGAGAGAGGGGTGAGAGGGGTGAGTGGGTGAGGTTTAAGGTGATTCTCTGTAGGGATGAGAGTGGGGTGAGTGGGGTGAGGTTTAAGGTGAGTATCTGTAGGGATGAGAGTGGGGTGAGTGGGGTGAGGTTTAAGGTGAGTATCTGTAGGGATGAGAGCGGGGTGAGTGGGGTGAGTGGGTGAGGTTTAAGGTGATTCTCTGTAGGGATGAGAGAGGGGTGAGAGGGGTGAGTGGGTGAGGTTTAAGGTGATTCTCTGTAGGGATGAGAGTGGGGTGAGTGGGGTGAGGTTTAAGGTGAGTATCTGTAGGGATGAGGGTGGGGTGAGTGGGGTGAGGTTTAAGGTGAGTATCTGTAGGGATGAGAGCGGGGTGAGTGGGGTGAGTGGGTGAGGTTTAAGGTGATTCTCTGTAGGGATGAGAGAGGGGTGAGTGGGGTGAGTGGGTGAGGTTTAAGGTGATTCTCTGTAGGGATGAGAGTGGGGTGAGAGGGGTGAGTGGGTGAGGTTTAAGGTGAGTCTCTGTAAGGATGAGAGCGGGGTGAGAGGGGTAAGTGGGGTGAGGTTTAAGGTGAGACTCTGCAGGGATGAGAGTGGGTGAGGTTTAAGGTGAATATCTCTGTAAGGATGAGAGCGGGGGCTGATTTATGTAGAAGTGTAAAGCGCTGAGAGGGGCAGAGAGAAGCAGAGGACACGGAAGATGGAGAGAGACAGCGATAGATTTACTGACATTTAACAGGGAAAGAGAGAGAGGGAGGGAGGGGAGGGGGGAGCGAGCGGGGTGAGAGTGGGGAGCCAGGGGAGAGGGCGGGGAGAATGGGAGAGTAAGGTGAATGGAGAGAACGGGAGAGTGGCGGTGTGGGGAGAAGTGAGATGGGGAGGCAGGCGGGGAGATTATTTGGGTGGGGGGGAGTGATGGCGAAGGAGGTGGTCAGAGATGAACACGGTGGAGAGCGAGAGCGTGCGAGTGGGAGAGTGCGCAGGAGAGATGGCAATAGTGCATGGCAGCATTACGTGGGAGAGCCAAGACGGCAGAGCGACGCATTGCACGGGAGAGAGTAGACGGGAGAGGTGGAAGAGAATGCATGGGAGAGTGATGGGGGAGTGATGGGGGAGAGGGTGTCCAGGAGAGAGCGCACGGGAGGGTGATGGGGGAGGAGAGTGTACGCAGGAGAGAGTACACTGTGGTTAACTGTTGGCAGAGCATGTGAAGGCAACCTCTGCTTGTGGCGTGCTTTGATTGGTGACTTGCAGAGCCGTCCCCTCGGGTACGCCGAATCTGGGCGATTGTCCCGGGCCCGCGCTTTGGGGGTACCTATTTTAGTGGTTTTTGGCATAGAGATCCGCGGAAAATGGATATTTTTTTTATTATCCCCGTCATGAGCGCGGTTAATCGAGTCGACTGTATTTGCAAATAAAGGTAAGGTTATTGCACAACCCGTGGCGTTAACCGGGGCGGCCGCTTGAGTTTGAACCGCCGGGGACCTCTGCAACGACAAGCAGCCGCGCCGTCTCTTCACTGCGGAGGAGCCCTGCCTACGTACAAACTAGCCCGTTTTATATCAGATACTCTGCTCCCTTTCACAGGCAAGACCTCTTCGGCAGTACTCAACTCAACCCAATTAGTCTCTATGGTTAAGGACATGGTACTATCTCCTGATGACATCCTCGTCAGCTTTGATGTAGTATCTTTGTTTACCAAAGTCCCAGTACCGGACACCCTAACAATAATTGAGGACTTAGTCCAACATGGATTGAATTCTGATGCACCTGCGCTGGTTAGGCATTGCCTCACCAACACCTATTTTACCTGGAATGGCACCTTCTACAAACAGAATGAGGGTACCCCTATGGGCTCCCCTTTGTCACCAGTTATAGCCAACATGTTCATGGAAAAGTTTGAATCAGACGCCATCCAGACATCCACCCTGCGTCCTTCCTTGTGGAAGAGGTATGTGGATGACACTTTCGTCATCTGGCCTCATGGCCTCCCAGCATTGAACCACTTCTTGGACCACATCAATTCTAGACACCCATCCATTAGATTCACCATGGAAGTGGAGAAAGACGGTAAACTACCATTCTTGGATATTCTGTTTGAGAGGAGGCCTGACGGATCCTTGGGACATTCTGTCTACAGGAAAGCCACCCACACAGATTCCTACTTGAAACCGGATTCCCACCACCACCCATCTCAAAAGAATTCTCTCATCAAAACGCTATACCACAGAGCCCATGGCATTTCTGACAAACACCACCTGACCGGTGAATTAAGACATGTACATCGGGCCCTCAGGATGAACGGATACTCTGACCGTACTATCCGCCAAGCTGTCTCTCCCACCATACAGAAACAGCCACATGAAACTCCGACCAAAACCATCACGTTACCATACATAGCAGGCGTGACCAAAAAGATCTCCAAAATTCTAAACAAACATAAGATCCAAGTCTGATTCAGTACAGTGCATAAAATCCGTGATCTGATTCCATCTGTGAAGGATGTCGTTCCTGACTTACAGTATCCTGGAGTCTACAAATTGAGTTGCATTTGTGGTGATTGCTACATTGGAGAAACGAAACGTCATGTTTCTGATCGTGTCCGCGAGCACAAGTCAGATCTGAAACACGGCAGAACTGATTCTTCTGCCGTTGCCGATCATTGCTACAACTCGGTGGGCTCTCATGAAATTGTCTTTTCCGAGACCAAAGTTCTCTGCAAACCTCCCGGCTACCATCAAAGGTTTGTACACGAAGCCATACAAATATACAAACACAGACATAATTTCAACCGTGATGATGGGTACAAACTTAGTAATCATTAGAAAGATGTTATCAACCACGCAAAAAAGACTTATTTACACTTTTTTGGACCATCTTATCTGACAGGCACTATTTTACTTTACTTTACCGAGTGTTAACATCCCCAGTTATTTTTAACAGTACTCTCTTCATTGTTCAGCCAGCATTGGTATAAACATGGGCATTTTCGTTCTTTTGTCTATCATGTGTATCAGACCTCCCCTCCCCCTCTCTGTCCATTGTGTTGGCGTGTGCAGCAGCAACCGCGTCCAAGTCGTCGTCCATTTTTTTGGCCCCGCTCCCCCCCCTCCCCCTCCCGATGCGTTGTGCTTAGCACTCCGTGCTGTCTTTGAGCCCCGCCCCCCTCCCTCCCGATACGTTCCATTCATTGGCTACCACATTCTGATGAGCTCCCCCCCCCTCTCCTCCCCCCTTCTACTTGCTTATAAGGGATTACATCTTGAATCATTGCCTCACTTGATGCAGCTAATTCGGCTGTGACGGTCCCACCTGATGACGGAGACTTGTGTTGCCTCCGAAACGTCGTGATTTTTGTTTTATTTTATTTTCATTAATTTTGATGTTTTACCTACGTGACTTTACCGAAAAAAACCTAAGAATATGAGTCCTGCACCCCCTCCCACATCCTCTCTGATTGAGGTTGTCGTTTGAAAACGCCGCTACTTTCCGTCAGCTCCTTAATTAGGAATTTTAAAAACATTAGGGGGAGGGGAGGGGGGGCTCCCGGAGTAGTCACATGTGACACGGAATTAAAATAGTTTTCACCCCTTCTCGTTTGAAGTTCCAAGATTATTATTTTATTTTAAAAAAAAAGTTGGGGGGGGGGTGGGCGGGGGGGGGGGGAATATCTCAATGTTCATATTTGTTTATTTCCTCCATTCGCAAAGCGACATCACGAAAGCTTCGTCCCGCGGCAAATCTACAACGCAGTCGCGTTCACTACGCCAGCGCGTCCCGCTCCGAAGTGGTTTTTATTCCTGCGAGGATTCGTTCGTGTTACTTTTTTAGTTCTCTGTTACCCCCCCCCCTCCAATGTTCCAATAATTATTTGTAGATAATTTCTGGAGGGATTTGTGCGAGATTGCTTGATCAATGTGCGTGCGAGAGAGAGCGAGAGCGAGCGAGCGAGCGAAAGCTTCGCTTTGCTGCCTGTGCGTCTGATTGCTCCGGTAGCAGCGGCCCAGATATTCCGCGGGGATCTTTCTTTCTTTTTTTTGAAATTGACGCCGAGGATATGTTTTTCTAGCCCAGTTCCCCGGAGATTCGCGGTGAAATCCATCGGGATTGTGGCTTTCAACGGGAATCCTGCCGGGAATTCGCGGCTTTGGATGTGTGTACTCTGCGTTCCCTTTTGTGAATAACTTGTTATTATATTATTATAATTATATTATTATGTTATTATTACGACGACTGCTGCTACACTTGTTTAAGCCTCACTGGAGTCTCAAGGCTCGTTGCAAGGAGAGTTCTGCCAAGTTGTTTGCACAAGTGGGGGTCGATGATGATGTGGCGGCTGCTCCTGCCGTACGCGATTCGAATCGAGCGATTGACAGGTAATGTGTTTTTTGGTTTTTTATCATTGTTGATGTTTGGGCGGCCATCCGTTACACCGTGTGTGGGGTGTGTTTTTGTTGAGCTCTGGGGAGGTGATCGGAGAGCCCGGAGGAAACCGACGCAGAGCAGGAGGTGGAGACAGAGAGAGAGAGAACACACAAACTACACAGAGAGAGGCACCCGTGTCACGAGTCGAACACAGGCACCCTTCTCACTGTGCGGTGCGAGTGCCACCACAGAATCAGAATCTTTATTGAGACCGGAGGAGGAATCCGATGAGCTATGAAGCTCTTTCTTCACACGTGTCCGGGATGGGTGGGTGGGTGGGGGGGTCAGCGAGTGTCAACCACCGTGCCCGCACCGCCCTGCCCGCTGAATTACTTGCCGGGGTTTTGTTGTTGTTGTTGTTGTTGTTGTTGTTTTTGTTGTTGTTGTTGTGTCGTCACTTCACCCGCGACTCGCGCGATCGATCCGGAGCGGTCGGATTACACTCCTCCGAAATGCCCTTTATACAAACAAGTCGTTTATACGACGTCAACAAACAAACACAACTACAACAATCTGATGACAAATGTCGCGAGCCATCGTTCGAAAAGCCTCTCGCGTGTTCCGTCTGCATCTGTTGTGCTCTCCCTTCACTCGCCACGGATCCTTTTCGTTGATCCTCAACGACAACGGGAACCCTCCTCGCGTGGCGTCCTCCGGGCTGCTGGGGTTAGCGGGGCAGGTCCTGGGCCTGGCCCTCCACTAGGTCGGCTCAACCTTAAATAATTACCTGACACGAGTGGCGCGTCTGGTCTTTCGGGGCCGGCACGCCGCCACACCAGGTAGCTGGTTGGGGCCGCGCTAGTTACCACACTTAGGGCTGAGCTGACCTAGGGGGGGAAACCCCACGCACTCGAGGTTGTGTCGATCACCTGCCACTCGCGTTATTAGCCTGGACCAGGAACCACTGAATCGCCACTGCAAGACAAAGATCTCCCGTATAGCCTCAACAGACTGTAGGGGCAAGTGCTGTTAGCGAGTAGCACCTATGAAGGCCGGAACGGCACACCGGGGGGTGGGTGGCCGGCACCACGCCCGGCCGCCTTTGTCTCCCTAGTGGCGATGTTTACACACCGTATCAGGTGCTAATTTGAGACTGAGTCGACCTAGGGGAGGCCCAGGACCGATTCAGATAATCGTCACTGGTGTTGGCCGTGAGCGGGAATCGAACTCGTGTCGCCGGGTTCGTAGCGCAGCGTAGCGCTAACCGCTACACAACCGCTCTCCACATACACGGTCACACACACAGTCACAAACACACACACACGTAGAACCACACAGTCAAACACACACAGTCACACACACACACACGTAGAACCACACACACACACACACGTAGAACCACACACACACGTAGAACTACACACACACAGTCACACACACACACGTAGAACCACACACACACACGTAGAACCACACACACACACAGTCACACACACACAGTCACACACACAGACACACACACGTGCACGCACGCGCGCGCGAACCTTATCCATCTGTGGGTGCCCAGCGTGAGTCATTTGCTGGCTGACGCTTGATAAGAACACGGTGGGCACAGACAGACAGCGAGAAATCCCCCCACCTGAACCACCATCCTTCTACCCCCCATCCCCCGCCGCCACAACTGCCCCCCAACCCCCTCGCCCCCACCCCACATCATCGTGCCCACGACTAAAACTGAGTAATTGAATTGCTTTATCAGCCACGAGCATAGCGCTGCGACTTATTAGAGCTTCTCTCCTTTCTCCCTGGCAGCCGTCTATTCTAGAATCCGCACAATACGGCGACTGTGTCGGGTGCGCCTGCCAGATACGCGCGCACACACGCGCACACACACGCACACACACGCACACGCACACACACGCACACACACGCGCACGCGCGCACACACACGCGCACACACGCGCACCCTCACCACCAAAAACAAAGAGGCCCCCGCATAGCCTTTAGCAGACAGTTGTGGGCAAGTGCTGCTTGCGAGTAGCGCCTACGAAAGCCGACACGGGCACACTACGGGGTGGGTGGCCAGCAGCACTAGGGCCGCCTTTGTCGCCGTGTTCGCACACCGCACCCGGTACCCGTTCGTCATCACGACGATCACCGCCCGCACCATCATCGTAGTCATCGCGGTTTCAAGTTCCTACGTCGCCAATTACGATGTCAACGTGGTCACATCCGCCGATGCCATCACCACCACCAAAACCACTATCATCACCACCATGATCATCATCATCACCACTATCACCACCACCAAAACCACTATCATCACCACCAGCACCACCACTAAAACCACTATCATCACCACCACAACCATCATTGCCACCACCACTACCGCGCCTCCTCGCTACCACCGCTGTCCAACCCGGTTCCAGAGCTCGAAGTTGTGGCGCAGGAGACACGCGGCATCCTCCAAGATCTGCACACTCACAGTCTGGCCTTAGACTCATAGACTCACACAGAGACTCATAGACTCACACAGATACCCATAGACCTGCCCTCACAGAGTACACCATCATCTGGCTTTATATTCAAATAGAGACCAACAGGCTCACACAGAGACCTATAGACTCACACAGAGACCCATAGACTCACACAGAGACCCATAGACCTGCCCTCACAGTGTCCACCATCATTTAGCCTCAGACTCAAATAGAGACCCACAGACTCACACAGAGACCCATAGACTCACATAGAGACCCATAGACTCACTTAGAGACCCACAGACTCACACAGAGACCCATAGACTCACATAGAGACCCATAGACTCACTTAGAGACCCCTAGACTCACACAGAGACCCATAGACTCACATAGAGACCCATAGACTCACTTAGAGACCCATAGACTCACACAGAGACTCATAGACTCACACAGAGACTCATAGACTCACACAGAGACCCATAGACTCACACAGAGACTCATAGACTCACACAGAGACTCATAGACTCACACAGAGACCCATAGACTCACTTAGAGACCCCTAGACTCACACAGAGACCCATAGACTCACACAGAGACCCATAGACTCACACAGAGACTCATAGACTCACACAGAGACCCATAGACTCACACAGAGACTCATAGACTCACACAGAGACCCATAGACTCACATAGAGACCCATAGACTCACTTAGAGACCCCTAGACTCACACAGAGACCCATAGACTCACATAGAGACCCATAGACTCACTTAGAGACCCATAGACTCACACAGAGACTCATAGACTCACACAGAGACTCATAGACTCACACAGAGACCCATAGACTCACACAGAGACTCATAGACTCACACAGAGACCCATAGACCTGCGCTCACAGTGTCCACCATCATCTGGCCTTAGACTCGAATCGAGACCCACAGACTCACAGAGACCCATCGACTCACACATAGACTAATAGAATTACACACATACTCATAGACTTACACAGAGACCCATATATCTGCCCTCACAGAGTACACCATTTATCCTCAGACTCAAATAGAGACCCATAGACTCACACAGAGACCCACAGACTCACGCAGAGAACCATAGATCCTGCCCTCACAGTATCCCACCACCATCTGGTCTTAGGCCTTGTCTTGCCCCGTGGTCACCAGGCTCCAAAGCCGGCCTCAGTAACCGGGCCCTCCCTCCCCTCCATCCTGCGCACGCGTCCCATCCAGCGCAGCCGTGTTTTGCCTAATAGCATCTAGAGTGCTTGCCACCTGCCATGCCACTTTGATGGTATCGCTCGATATGTTCAAGGTTGCCGGTAGATTGGAGTACGCGCCACGTGGTTAGAAATAGGCGAGGCACCGCGAGACGTGTGCTCGACGTGGTGTGCCGGGTGCGGTAATAATGTTTCCCGGGCCGCCCGTCCGCCGGAGAGACCGCAGTGAAATTAAAGCTCCGATCGTGAATGCGATTATTGATTATATTATTGACGTGCGGCTGTTTACACCCACCTCCCTCAACCCCCCGCCGCACCTTCACCAACACACAGTGACCGGCGTGGTGAAGTATAGTCAAACGAATCCGCAAGACCGGGACGGCTTGGGTGGGGGAGGGGAGAAGGATCCTTCATCTAGCAGTGGCTTTACCATGGCGGGATGATGACACGGCTGTCAACCCAGACGGTTTACCCCGTATTCTTGTACAGGGAAATTGAGTTTTGAGGTCCATACGGCGTACAGCGGTTTCAATTCGGGCAAAAACAGTTTTTGTCTATTTGTTTGCGTTTCTCCCTTGCGATGGGATTTTGTGGGATGAACGTTGAGATTTATAAGGATCACCGGGTGACCAATAATGTCTGAATTGGTCTGTAACAAGGTAGGCACTAATAAGGGGTTGACAGGTATGTGAGTGTGTACATCCACATATCAAGCAAGCTGCAGCAGCATGCACGATTGCAGACAGCAGTAGCATGATAAGTAGCATCATTGACACCAATTATCAAAACTAATACAGCTAAGTTTTTGTTTAGTAACATAATTTTTATTTCGATTTAAAGCTTTCGTGACTGCAGGGATTCATCTTCTTGGTTCTTTCGGTAAAGTCACGTAGAAGGAAAATAATAAAATAATAAAAATAAAACATAATAAAATCATTCTCACGACGTTTCGGCCACAACGCAAGCAGCCGTCTTCAGGTGGAGAACAGGTCTGTCAGACTCTGCCTTCTCGACAGACCTGTTCTCCACCTGAAGACGGCTGCTTGCGTTGTGGCCGAATAGTCGTGAGAATGATTTTATTCTGTTTTATTTTTATTATTTTATTATTTCCCTTCTACGTGACTTTACCAAAAGAACCAAGAAGAACATAATTTTTCTCTATTTGTTTGTGTCTCTCCCTTGCGATGGGACTTTGTGGGATGAACGATGAGATGTATAAGGGGCACGGGGTGAGCCAATGAGGTGTGAATTGATCTGTAATAAGGCAGGGCGCTGATACGGGGTTGGCTGATACAGGGCACTGATACGGGATGTAGCGATGATATTACAGTGTCGTCGTCGTTATCAACAATGCAAGATGCGCTCAATGTCTCGAGCCAGTGTGGTACAGGCGTCACAGTTCAACTCCTCGTTAAGGCCACTCAGAAATCATCTAACGCCCGTGGGAGGTGAGCAGAGAAGAGTCGTGGGGGAGGGAGGGGGGAGTAGTGGGGAGGAGGGGGCTGGTGCTTTGTGGGTGTCACTATGTAACACGATTTTTTTCCCTGGGTATTAAGTGTCATTTTTTTAATTGCTTATGGCTCAAAAGTATAGAAAATGGCTATTATTCCCCCACAAACTTTGCTTTTGTGACCACGACTTTACGTGAAGGAATGACACGTATGCACACGTTTTCTCATTGAAAATAGTTAATTTTCAAAATATCGCTGTCGTGGTCACAAAAGCAAAGTTTGTGGGTAATAATAGCCATTTTCTGTACTTTTGAGGCATAAGCAATTAGGAAATAACACTTACTACCCAGCAACAGATTATTTTTTGTTACACAGTGTTATTAAATGAGTGGATTATCAACTTAGCTTTTGTGTCCTGGTCAGAAAAGCAAAGTTTGTGGGGGATAATAGCCAATTTCTGTACTTTTGAGGCATAAGCAATTGAAAAATAACACTTACCACCCAGGAACAAAAATAATTATTTTGTTTGTTACACCGCGAATCAAAAGACGGTCGTAATCAGATCAGAGGTTACGCTTGTTAGCTGCGTTTGCTGTTTTTGCACCCATCTGTCGGGCTTCTGAAAGAAAAGAAAACATATTGCTCGAGAACGCACGCAGTTGGTCGGCGGGGACGGAGATGGGCGATACATGGAGCAAAGAGTTTGAAGAGAGAGAGAGAGAGCGAGAGAGAGAGAAACATAACATGTCACTTGTAGGGGAGATGGGAACAGCGTTGTGGAGGAGTTCTTGGGCGCTCCGTTGGGCTTGCCGCGCGTTCGCAGCGACGATTAAATTAAAATGTGTCTTTGCGATTGGAACGTTTCAATATGTATTTATACGGGAGACGTGTTCAGCGAATTTTATTTGCAAACGGTGTAGTTCACGTGGATTCGTTATTGTTGATAATAATACATTATATTCTTGGTTCTTTCGGTAAAATTCGGAGAATATTATTGTTTTATTTTTACTATTTCATTATTTCCCTTCTACGTGATTTCACCGCAATAACCAAGCATATGAATCCCTGCAGTCACGAAAGCTTTAAATCGAAAAATAATAAATTACTTGTTTGTCCAGGAGAGCCCCACGCGGGGGAGGAAACCCACGTGTTATGCGAGGGGGCAACACTCTATCCCCGTACAAATAAAAACAGATGGCGATTAGTCCACACTTGCTGCACTGCCTTCTCCTGGAGAACCAGGGTACGGCACTTTAACGCATCGGCTTTCGCGACCAATATTATTTGTAATAAAGTTTTTTTTTTAACGCGATTTAGGGTTCGATCGCGTAAATATAATTGCATCGTTAAACCCGACGCAGCTGATCAGCAAGGTTTGTCACGGAAACAAAACGCGCCAATGAGTTATTTGTTCAGCACACCGCTGTGTTGGAGAGTAAACCCACTAGAACGTTGACAATTGGAGGACGACGTTTCCGCTGGTGGTTACAACCAGCTTCGTCAGGATGATTAGCCAGAATTATCAAGAAGAAGTCCCTCCGTTCCGGTCTTAAATTCCATCTCCCAGACGTCCACTGGACGGGAGTTTATTTTCAATTTTTTACAACAATGAGTGTGCGGTGATCCAACAACCCTGATCGCTGTCTCCGCAGCGCCGGGTTACAGACCCTCAGTTCTGCCGCCGGTAGATGGGGCGAAACGTCGGACGTGACCGCTAGTAAGCGCGGGGGGGGGGGGGGGCGGAGTGCCATTGACCCGGCGTGTCAATACGAATGTAAGTGCTTTTGAGAGATGCCTTATTCAGCCTAATTTAGAATGGCTCGTGATGAAATGTAAAGTTTCTGTTTAAATGTTAATGTGTAATTGTTATCGCTGTATTGATCAAGGGCCTCGCAGTGTTTAAGCTTCTGTACATGATTGCTATCGATGTGCTGTCACGTGTTTTCTGCATTGCGTTGTGCGTGGGCCAGGTGTCCCCTGGTAGAATGAGTGGTGGGTCTCACCTGGGCTCCTCCTGTCACCTGGGTCTAGATTGTTGTTGTTGTTATCATTCCGCTGTTTACCCAGGGACATGCCTGTGGGCTCAATCGTCATCACTGCCATCATCATCACCACCATTGCCATCACTACTACCACCACCATCATTTTCACCATCATCATCATCACTGCCATAATCATTATCATCATCACCACCATTGCCATCACCACTACCACTACCACCACCATCATTTTCACCATCATCATCTTCATCACTGCCATAATCATTATTATCATCACCACCATTGCCATCACCACTACCACCACCACCATCATTTTCACCACCATCATCATCATCATCACTGCCACAATCACCATCATCATCATCACCGTCTGCCCACCAGAGGCCGAAGCGTGATGGACTGTGACGAAACCCCCAGAGATCGCAGTGCGTCGACGATTCAGACCAAGCCAATGGGAGCCACAGCAGCTGCGCATATACCTCATAACGACGATGATGATGATGAGGATGCAGGACAAAGACAAAGACCCCCCGTATAGCCTTCAAAAGACTGTTGTGGCAAGTGCTGTTAGCGAGCCGCTGTTGAAGGCCGGCACGGCACACGAGGGGGTGGGCGGCCAGCACCACGCCCTGATGATGATGATGCACAACATGGAGAGATAAACACTCCCTTCTGTGATCTCCACCCAGAACAGAGACTACGGAACGTGGAACGACTCGGTGCCCGATTTACAAACACGAAGGATGGAGGCATCATCATCATCATCATTATTATCATTATTATTATCATCATCATCATTATTATCATCATCATCACAGCGGCGACGATTCACCACTCCGCTTGCTACTCCTGACGCAGTCATCTGCCACGGCAACGTTCACGTAAAATGAAAGCTGTTGCTCTATACATCAACATCATCAGCCGTACAGAGGAGGAGGAGGAGATCGCTAAACGGGCACTAAATGCTGATTGTTTTCACATCCATCCGAGCGGGAGATGAGATTCGTGCCACCGCGCGTAGCTTTCTATCCATTACCTGGCAGCGCTTTTGATGAAACAAATTACAAAAAATCTAGATTTCAAGTTTTCGTGACTGCATGGATCCATACACGTTGGTTCTTTCGGTAAAGTCACGTAGGTATAAAATAAAATAAATTAAATCACGACGTTTCGGGCGCAACACAAGCGTCCGTCATCAGGTGGGACAACCACAGCAAGAAACAATTGCTGAAGTGGGCAAAAGGGCTGCTTGTATATTTGATACCGAAAGAACCAAAGAGGAAATAAAAAAATATGCAGCCCCAATGAATTAATAACACGGCGGGAGCGTTATCTCAATCCGCCCTTCCCCCCATTGGCGACGGTGCAGAGTGAGGGCGAGCCGGGCAGCCCGGCGGAGCGAGGGATGCCTCGGATTTCACGGGGGTGGAAGGGGTTGTGGGTGGATCGTTCGCTCGCTCGCTCCGCTTTGACAACCCACGCGCCCCATCGTCCTGCAAGGCGCACGCCCAGTGCGGGGTTCACTCTGACGCCATAGGGAGCCGAATGGGGGAGGGGGGGGGGTTGTCGCGTGTAAAAGCTTTTCGGAATCCTAAAACACAAAAAAAATGCACTTTGAAAAAAATATTAATGCGCGATGATTGGTTTGGTTGGTATTGGTGCAGATGAGCTGTGCGGTGAGGTTAGTATCAGTTTAAGTGAGTTTCGTACCGGTGTTGGTGAGCTGTGTGGTGAGTTTAGTATCGGTTTAAGTGAGTTTAGTACCGGTGTGGTGTGATGAGTTTAGTATTGGTGTTAGTGAGCTGCGTGGTGTGGTGAGGTTAGTATCGGTTTAAGTGAGCTTAGGACAGATATTGGTGAGCTTGCGTGGTGAGGTTAGTACTGATGCAGTGAGTTCAATGCCGGCGCCGTTATAATAAAATCAAAATCCATGAGAAGTATCATTGGATGGATGGACACACAGACAGAGACAGACGGAGACAGACCGAGACAGACGGAGGGATGGAGTGGTAATGTGTGGACTGCCAGGTGGATGGACAGGCACAACGCACTCAGAGATAGACTGACGTGGACAGTCACACGGATGAGAGATGTGCCTACAGATGGACACGCTGATTGACACGCGGACACAGAGACGGATTGACGGGCGCAATATCTCCCAGACAAAGCCAGAGTGCACTTTCGTTGGCTCCCTTTAAACAAATATATCGGGTGTTGTTCCATCTGTCTCTCTCGCTGTGTGTGTGCGTGTGGCCAATGTTCATCGCCGTCGGCAGTTCCTTGCCGGTGTCAGAAATTCCACATTCCTATGGTAGGGCCGAGTCCGGCTCCACAAGGCAAACCAAAGCCAACGACTCCTCGTTGAGCAAAGCCCACCACCACCACCACCCCCACCCCCACCACCACCACCACCCCCACACCACCACCCCAACCCCACCACCACCACCACCCCCACCCCACCCCACCCCACCACCACCACTACCCCCACACCACCACCACCACCACCCCCACCCCACCACCACCACCCCCACTCCACCACCACCACTATCACCACTACCACCCCACCACTACCACCCCCACCCCACCACCACCACCACCACCACCTCCACCCCACTACCACCCCCACCCCACCCCCACCACTACCCCCACCCCCACCACTACCCCACCACCACCCCACCACCACCTTCGCGCACCTCCGATCAGCACGGCTGGCTCGGTACGGTGCGAAAGAAGTTCGACTCGCATACGAAGCCATCATCGGCGGCGAGCGTGACGCTGAGCGATTTGCGCGGGGCGAGTGGAACGCGCCGTGACTTCTCCCGCCCCCCGCCTCCCGCCCTCGCCCCTCGCCCCCTTCTTCTTAATTCAACGTCAAAACAAAAACACCAAAACATCGACACGGTGGCATCTCATTAAATTGCTCTACTCACAGCCGCGAGGCACCGTGGTGGTGGTGCTTTGTGTGCGTGTGTCGTTGTAATATATTTAAGAAACAAACTCATACAATGGGGGGAGGGGGGCGGGGGGGAGGAGGGGGGTGTTTGATGGTGGGTGGGTGTGGGGGAGAGCGAGGCTGATTAATTTAAGAAAATGATTGGGTCGTCACCTCTCCGCGATGCGAGCCACGGGGGATGAGTCGCGATCATCTGCGTGCGTCACGTTAGGACAATGGGAACGCGCAAGGGGGTGGTCGATTTATTTATTTGATTACTTCCCCACCCCTCCCTCCCCCTTCCCACTAGGAGGTAGTTGGTGGTTATGGTGGTGGTGGTTGTGGTGGTGAGCCGTTGCGAGCCGCGGTCAAGGGGCCTGATTGTACCGGTTGACTGCCTCTCTCTCTCTCGGTTTTGCCGGCGCCGTTGCTTCGCGTCTGGGTTTTGGGGCTGCCCAGAGTGGCTGCCGAACTTGTCACGAGTCGTCAGAAATCGCTACGGGTCGCCACGAGTAGCCACGAGTTGCCACAAAACGCCACGAGTCTCCAAGAGCCTCCGCTAGTCGCCACGAGTCGAGCTTTCATTCTAGAATCACGAGAAAAATAATTTTCACATTCGGAGCCACGAGTGGCTCCTGAGGTCGCGTCAACTAATTGCTCATGACGCGCGCGCGCACACACAAATAGAACGTAATTACTTCTCACACCATTGTGTGTGTGAGTTTTAGCGAGCATGCGGGAGTGTGACGGAGTGGTGGCGCAGCGGTTAGCACGCTCCACGGACGCATTGAGCCACTTGCATTTGATTTCTGGGCCCCGCTGGCGATACCCGCGGTGTTTATCTGATCCTGTTCCGGGCCGAACGGCATCCTTAAAACACATTGTCCTGCGGAGGGAGCTGGTAGGAACGTTGGGTTGCTCGGTCAATGGCCAGGGTCAACGGCGGCGTGGTGTATTCCGCAAATATGCCCGACTGTGAGGGCGGGCACAAGCCGGCGTGAGTAGGTTAAACGTTGAGTTTTATAAGGGCACCACGGGATGACCAGCCCCTCCCCAACCAGCCCCACCCCTCCCACCCCCACCCAGCCCCTCCCCACCCTCCCCTCTCTACCCAGCCCCACCCCTCCCATTTTTGGATGCGAGACGGACAGACGGACACAATAATCCCCTGTGGGCTGGTGTAACCAGGAGGTTCCTACCAGTATAAGTACCAGGTGCAGCCTGTGAAGAACCTGGGGGGTGGACGGGGAGGAGAACCGGTTCAGATAAACACCACGTGGTGCTGGCCACCCACCCCCTCGTGTGCCGTGCCGGCCTTCTGCGACGCTCAGCGCTTGTCAACCAACAATCTGTCCGGGCGATGCGGGGGATCTTTGTATCAGCTTTCATGTCCGTCGTATGCTGTTGTTGTTGTTACTGTGCTTGCTTATGCAGCGAAGCCTTACCGAGTCTCGTGACTCTTGCTCAGGAGGGGCCTGCCCAAGCTCTTGCCGGAGAGAGGGGATTGCTCTGTACTAAATATTCCAACGTCGTCGTTCGCGCTGTTAATCCCCCGTGATGTAACGACGCCCGACACACATTCTACGCCTTCTTCTTCTTCGCCTTACCAAGAGCCCTTTAACTGTTGAACGCGAGCGCTCTTCTTGAAGCCAGAACTTCGCCTTCTCTCCAACCGCCCCTTCCCCTCGTGCTTATCCCCTGTCGATACCCCTCGAGAATCCAGCCTTTCTCGAAAGTTCGCTCACCCCCTCTCAGCCAATCCCTCCCCCCGCCCCCGCCTTCTTCCACCCTCCTCCCCCCCAACTCTTCGTCAGTCAACCCTCGTCTCCGCCCCCCCCCCCCGTCTTTGACCATTGAATTTGTCCCACTAGTCGCCTTCACCTCTGTGACCCTGACCGATCCCTCGTGTGAGCCCCCCCACCCGCGCCAATCCACACCTCCCGACTGTCCGCTTTGTGCGCGCGCCACAACAGTGAGGTCATTTGCGCTGCACGTTTTTAAAGTTTACATTTTTTTTGATTGGTGCCAAGACGCGGGGGGCCCACGACGCCCAGGGCACGGCGGCCCCTCTCGTGATGCGTCGCCGCGGGAATCTTGAACGCGCACCGTTGAAGTGGTGTTAACCAGGGCGGTCCGCAGGGTTTGAACCGTATAACCTCTGCAGCAAGCAGGCAGTCTCTGTGTCTCCTTGCGAGTCTCTATGTCTCCATGCGAGTCTCCTCTACGTCCATGCGAGTCTCTATGTGAGTCCCTATGTCTCTATTTGGAGTATCTATGTCTATGTCAGTCTCCATGCGAGTCTCTATGTCCATGCAAGCCTCCGTGCGAGTCTCCTCACCGTCTCCGTGTCTCCCCGTGTGTGTGTGTGCGTGCGTGTGTGTGCGCGCGCGCGTGTGTGTGTGAGTGCGCGTGCATGTGTGTGCGTGTGTGTGTGTGCGTGCGTGTGTGTGTGCGCATGCGTGCGTGCGTGCGCGTGTGCTTGTGTGCGTGTGTGCGTGTGTGTGTGTGCGCGTGTGTGTGTGCGTGCGTGTTTGTGTGCGCGTGTGTGCGTGCGCGCGTGTGTGCGCGCGTGCGTGCGCGCGTGTGTGTGTGCGCGCGTGCGTGCGCGTGTGCTTGTGTGTGCGCGTGCGTGCGCGTGTGCTTGTGTGTGCGCAGGGCTTCTCCGGCAACGAGAACGCCGACTCCGTGGTCCGCCACGAGCTGCCGCGCCCGCTGGTCACGCGCTTCCTGCGCTTTGAGCTCCCCGGAGGGGGGGCCCCGGGAGACGCGGCGGGGGGCCAGGCCGGGCACGCGGGGGGCCGGCCTGGACTCAGGGTCGCCGTCTACGGCTGCCAGTACAGTACGTGAGCCAGGGTGGCACCGTGCCCTCCCCCCCCAATTGGGGTGGGGGGTGGCATGAAGTGGAGGGCTGTGACAGCAGAACATTTTTTTAGGGGGGGTGGATCGGAGTCAACTCCCATCCGCCGCAACCATTCGTTCGATTTGTGAGGTTCCAGGTGGTGAAGATGACAGAAGAGATGGAGACGAGTGATAGTGGATGTAGTGGATACGAGAGAAATGAATTGTTGACGAAGGAGCGAGAGAGATGAGAGCAGAGAGGTAGAGAGATGAGACGGACGCGGTGAGCTGAGATATTTGGGCGAGACTTGAGGATGGGAGATGAGATAATGTCCATGTGGCACGGGATAACATGGCATTTTAAAAATAGAAATTCCAACTTTTATTTAAATTGACTTTTTTTCTTCAAATTTTCTTGCTGTGGATTTCACACGTGATGATGATTGCTTGTGTTGCAGTCGAAACGTCGTGAGAATTTTATTGTTTAATATTTGTATTATTTTATTATTTCCCTTCTACGTGACTTTACCGAAAGAACCAAGAATATGAATCCCTGCAGTCACCAAAGCTTTAAATGAAAATTCACTCCCGAATAGTTTATTTTGTTGTTTTTTGTTGTTGTTGTTTCACAACACCACGCGAGCTGCGTGGGCTCACTAAAATAGCCTTTCGCTTGATTTGCAATTTTGCCCGGTGCCACTTCTCGCGTGACCCCGGGGGGTCAGGGTCCAGGGTCCAACTGTTTATGCTTTCACCCCCAAAAGCGCTTCCACCTATCTCTGAATACGAACTGATTCCGTTGCTCCATCTCCACCGGTGAACGTGCTGACGAGCGCGCATTCGCATCCGTGGGTCAGGGGCTACGGGTTTGCATTCCGATGGGTTCGGCATATTTTTTTTGGTGAAATAGATTTGGGTTTTTTGTGTCTGCTGGTGAAACGAGTGGTGCGTTTAGGGTCGGGTTTTATGCGCTCTGATGAGGGTAAGTTATCGGTGCAATTGGCCAGACTTCTGTCGGTGGCTTTGGCAAGGGTTAGGCTGTTGGCTCAACGGGTCAGGGTTCGGAATTCAGTTTGTGTTCGGAGATGGCTTTAATACAATCAGACTCACTTTTAGATCTGACTTCGATAAAAAAAAAAACGGGTGGGTGGGGGGGGGCTCTGGGTTCCGCTTCGCCCTGAGGGATTTGCCACGGTCCAGTGAAAATGGCTCAGCTTTTAGATTCCATTTTTCGATGAGTCGTAGAGATGCGAGTTTTTTTTTTTTTGGCCGAATTCGGGATGAACCGCGCCTGCGTTCGGCGTCCGCATCAGGTGACAGCTGGGAGGCCGCGTTTTCGGCGATAGGCCGCGACGACTTTTGGTTGCTCCCGGCCCATGGTTACTTGGCGGAGGCATGGTTCACGCCACCGTCATTCCTTAAACCAGGAGCGCGAATGCATGCGGCGTGATAGGGAATGAGTCACTGGAGCGCGTGCCGCTGGGAGATTGGTAGACAATAGAATTCGGGGTAGCAGCCCGTTCTGCCAGTTGGACCTGTGGGCAAGGCACGGAGCCCTCTGACGGAATCTAGAGGGGTGCGAGGCCTGGCCACGCTGGGGAGGATAAAAGGCGAGTTCCGACTCACAGTCGGGGCTGCTGCGATCTGGAGTGCAACTCGCCGTGCCGTCGTCGTTGTCGTGATCTTTGCCCTCTGCAAGCTGTGGGTCTGGCAGCATGGTGGCTGTCCCGACACAGTATGTGCTTATCCCCTAAGGCTGTGAAGGCCGGAATGAAAGAGAGAGTATTTTTTTACTCGTATCTGTGAATTGGCACACTATACACGTGTTTCTATGTAGGGAGCGGTGGTAGCAGTGGTTAGCGCGTTGCCCTACGAACCCTGCGACCCGGGTTCAATTCCCGCTCACGGCCAACAGCCAGTGGCGAAAATATGAACCTGACCTGGGCCTCTCCTAGGTCGACTCGGCCTCAAATGAGTACCTGGTGGTGGTGTGTAAACATTGCTACTGTGGAGAGACAAAGGCGGCCAGGCGTGGTGCTGGTCACCCGCCCCCTCGTGTGCTGCGCCGGCCTTCATAGGTGCTCGCTAACAGCACTTGCCCCAACAGTCTGTTGCAGGCTACACGGGCGACCTTTGTCTTTTTTTGTCCGTCGAACTTCTTTCGCCACCGTGCGTAGCCAACCGCGCTCGTCGGAGAGCGGAAGGGCGACGAGAACGGATCGCGAAAGGCAGGTTCGAAGCGGAGAAATTGCTTCTCCTAAAATCCGACGCGGGTTCGGAAACCGTGCGTACGCAAAACCGCGAATTTCTCGCTGCAAAGACGCTCGGCAAAAGACGGCGGCGTTGTTTAGAAGTGGGGGGCTGCGGGAGGGGGGGGGGCTGCGGGAGGGGGGGGGGCTGTGGGAGGGGGGGGGGGCAGAGGCCCAGCAGCGGTGACCGCGCAGCCTGAAACCTGTAAATCACAAAGAATAATTCATTCGCGGTTCGGCGCGCTTTTATTTATTTATATATGCTTCCCCTTTCATTATCCCTTTCGGGTTTTTATTTTGACCGTCCCCTCTTAGCCCACGCGCTTCTACGGCTAATGGAGAGACCTAAAAGTGGCCCGAATTTTTAAAAGCCTCTTCCTCCTCCTCCCCCTCGAGGCCACGTGAAACCTGAACGTTGCTGCGTGAAACCCGAAAGGAATCGAGGTGGAACATGAAAGGCCGGGAGGAAGAGACAGGGCGGGGGTGGGTGTGGGTGGCTTGGAAACGATGAAGTAAAAGGGCGAATGGGGCATTGATATGTTTTACTTTTATTTTATTACCGCGGCTGATGGCTAGGTGGGGGTGGGTGGGGGGTGGGTGGGGGGTGGGTGGGGGGTGGGTGGGGGTGGGTGGGGGGTGGGTGGGGGGGGTGGCGCAGGCAGGGTTGGGCGAGGTCAGTGGGTGGTCGCATCGAGAGACGAGCGTAAATTTTAATAAGAGAGTACGGCACAATACGGGACAAATTGAAAATTGCTTTTCCGAGGCGCCCATCTATAATTCGGAAAGCCCATTACCGTGTACCTTGTGAAGGTTTCGGTTCCTCCTACTCCCTCCCTCCCTCGAGCGAAAATCACAGCGGGGGGGGGAGGGGGGGCAAGGAGTAGCAGCTGGAGGAGCGAACGGAGAGGGGGGGGGGGAGAAAGAGGGGCAATTTCTGGATGAAACGCGGCGATCCTGCCAAGCTGAAACGGGACAATTGGTGACAAATCGTGAGTGCGTTTCGCAGGTTCGTGCGCGCTGCTGCTGGTCGCGGCAGAAGTGGCCCTGATTGCAACGAGAGGTCGGGGGTGGGCGTCAGGTGGGGGCTGGGGGGGGTGGGGTGGTGGGTGGAAGAGACGGACGCGCCAGCAGCGAGTGCCCCATGCCCTTGGCACGCCGGATCGGCGGTCGCGCATCACTCGGCGCGTCGCGGAGCATCGGGCGGTGATGGGGGGCGCTGTGGGGGGGGGGGGCGCTGTGGGGGGGGGGGGGGGCTGGGGGGGGCTGGCTGCTTGGGCACGCCTCGGATCGTTAAGGCGCAGCAGAGGGAGCGCGGTTTCGCGGGACGAAGATGAGCGAGACGTCGCGCAGGGCTGCATCTGTAACCTCCGACACCGGCCACCCCCCCCCCTTTTTTTTTTTTTAAAAACCGTTGTCAGTTTTGGGTGCACCTTGTAAAAGTGCAGCGGAGGCACGGCCATTGTGTCCACCTCGTTTTCTTCTTCTTTTTTTGTGGTGCCCTTTCAAAAGAGGCTCGCCACCCCACTGGCTTCTTGGGCTTGGCTGCCCGTGATTGGCATGCAGTGGAGAGGCGGCGTGGGGGGGGGGGCGATGCGGGGTGGGGGCTGGAGGACGAGATGGGGGGGGGGCCGTGCTGCCTACGATTGCTGTTGGGTGAGGTGAGGGGGGGTGCTCACCCAACGGGTTACATTACAAGGCTCTCCCTTTCGCTTTCATTCGCTGCCGATTACCATTTCCGTTACGACCGAGATGACCATCTGCCACCAGGAAGCGCTCACTTCTCGTGTCCACTACGGGTGCCCACCCAGGGTGCTCACCCTGCGTGCCCACTCCTCGTGCCCACGGCCGGGAGCGGCCGCTGCTTGCGTCTCCAATCTGGTCCCCCCCCCCCCACCTCTCTGTTTCTCTTTTTTTTACGATCAGTGGTAGCAAGAAGATGCTCGGTGTAGTCGGCACTTTGCTTCGTTCATCATTTCGTATTTTTTTTTATAACTTTGCTTTATGTAAACCCCCACCTCTCGCTCACTCTCTCTCTCTCACTCTCCACTCGCCACCTCTCGGCTACAATTCCCCATCGTCCCACTCCATCCTCGCTCTCTCCGTCTCTCGCATGCACTCCTCCTGCCCCACACTCTCCCCTGTCCTCGATCGCTCGTGCTGCCTTCCCTCTCACCTCACTCTTCCTTTCTCCTCCCTTCCATCTCCATAAACTCTCTGATCCCTCACGCGCTGCTCTCCCCTCCTCCCTCTCTCCCCTCCTCCCTCTCTCCCCTCCCTCTCTCCCCTCCCTCTCTCTCTTTTTTACGATCAGTGGAAACAAGAAGATGCTCGGTGTAGTCGGCACTTTGCTTCGTTCATCATTTCGTAATTTTTTTAAAACTTTGCTTTATGTAAAACCCCCACCTCTCACTCTCTCGCTCACTCTCTCTCTCGGTCACTCTCTCGCTCACTCTCTCGCTCATTCTCCCGCTCTCGTTCTGCACGCAGCCCTTCTCGCAGTACGACGGCCTCCGACGGGTAGCTCATATCTGCATGCAGAGCTCCCCGTCATCTGCCACCGAGCACACGGCCTCCTCCATCGCCCACTGCTCCTTGAAGGCCGGCACGGCTCCCTCCCTCTCTCCCCTCCCTCTCTCCCCTCCCTCGCCGTTTCCTCTCTCGCCCCACTCCACTCCACTCTCCATTCACTCTCCATTAACTCTCCCATCCCTCTCCCCTCCCTCTCGTTATCTGCTCTCCCCCGTTGATAATGAGAGCCACGCTGTCGTATCTGCACGCGCTGATGGGCCCTGGGTGGTGTCCCGCGGACGTGGGGATTCAGTGCGGTTATGGACAAGGAAGTCTGTAGAGACCACTGCAATAGAGACACTGCAATAGAGACACTGCAATAGAGACACTGCAATAGAGACACTGCAATAGAGACACTGCAATAGAGACCACTGCAATAGAGACACTGCAATAGAGACCACTGCAATAGAGACACTGCAATAGAGACCACTGCAACATCACTGCCTAGGTCATGCCGTGTGGTGATACAGCGCTACCGTGGGAAGCGGTGGTGTAGTGATGAGCGGCACCGCGTTACGAAACTGGCGTCCCGATAGTGACCACGGTGTAATGCTACGACTCACGATGATTACGATGACGACAAGGATGATGATGATAGAGATACTGATGGTGACGAGTATGATGCCCATGTCTGGATCCTGAGCTGTCGTTATAATTTCCGTATCTTACCCGACACAGTCTTGCCGAGTCTCATGTATATATTTAATAATATAAATAATCATTATTACGATGATGGGGGGGGGGTCAGAAGTGCCCGCACAACAGCCACCGCGCGCCGAGGGAGACCACGCGCGCACACTCCGTCTAGACGGAGATGATTTCTGAAACATTGAGGCTCTGATGACTTCTCCACGGAAACTGAGCGAGTGGTAGGGGAGGAGGAGGGCAGCGAGCGTGGGGGGGGAGGTGAGCGCAGAGCTGACAGATGGGGCTTTGAGGAACCCCACGCCCCGTGCTCTCCCCGTCACTCTCTGCCACCCCCCCCCCACCTTGCACACACGCACGCCCACGCGCGCTCACACATCCACATCGAGCTTGCGTACCCACCACCTGCACGCCCCAACCACGCACGCATATACCCGACCCTCAACACATGCACCCACCTCGACGCGCACTCACCCAACAAAGATCCCCCGCGTAGCCTGTGACAGGCTGCAGGGGCAAGTGCTGTTAGCGAGCACCCTATGAAGGCCTGCACGGCACACGAGGAGGTGGGTGGCCAGCACCACGCCCGGCCGCCTTCGTTTCCTTCCTCTTCCTATTGGCGATGTTTACACATTTGAGGCTGAGTCGACCTAGGGGTGGCTAAGGACCGGTTCAGATAATCGTCACCGGTGTTGGCCGTGAGTGGGAATCGAACTCGGGCCGTCAGGTTCGTAGCAGAACCCGCTAACCGTTGCACTACCCCCTCCCCACCTACACAACCATCTATGTACATACTCACCCACAGATGCACCAACAGCCATCCACCTACACCGACCAATCTGCACACCAACCCAACTATATGCCCACCCACCTACACACACACCCCCACCGACACACCCACCTACACACACACCCCCACCGACACACCCACCTACACACACACACACCCACCAACATAATCAACCACCCAAGCAGGTCACCTGCTATTCGCCCATGAACAGATTCACCCAAACACTACACACTCAACCACCGACACACCCACCCCTCCACGCAGCTATGCACAGACCACACTCACTCTCCCACCTACACTCCTCCACCTACACACCTACTCTGCCATTTATGTTCACGGACCACTGATGCCGTTTCCATCTCCCCAGCAACCAGCGAACACACCCACCACTTGGCCTTGAAACGCCACACGGCTCACCAGAATCAGAATATTTCTTTATTCTACAGAAATCCCATGGGCTGTAAAGCTCTTTTTTCACAGATGTCCTATAGGGGCAGGTAAACAAGTTACAATAACAAACACAGTACAAAACATAATAGCAATGCAAAGTAGCAGAGAGATAAACAAATCACACAAACACGTACAAATAAAAACGAAACCACCCACATCCTTCCAAACAAAGCCCACTGAGGCATTAACTTATTTTTCAAAAGCGACCTGGCCACCACAAATGATAGCTCAACAAAGTAGCCCATCATTGTTTACATTTATAGCAGCCAAAATAATGTTCAATAGCCTCAATGCGAGTTTCAAAATGTGGAGGGGAAATGTAAATATTGTGTTCACCGGCTAGGACGGTTGGATTTCTGGTGCGACCTGTACTGGGTACCAAACTCAGCCGTGGCGGCTTGCACGAGCCACAGTCCTGCATCTCTCACCCCCGACTAGGGGTCGGCACGGTTTGAACCGACTCAAACTGGTTTCAAATTGAGCAATCCAAACCAAACCTGCGACGACTGAACCAAACCAAACCAAAACCAAACCAAACTAAGCTAAACCAAACCTCTTAAGTTGGCTTGAACCAAACTAGTTTGAGCCGGTTCCACCCTGTCCGAGCCAAACCGAGTCGGTTTTCGTAGCCCCAAACCAAACCGAACCAGTTCAAACAGAGCCAAACCAAACCGATTTGGTTCGGTTCAAACCGCGGTTTGGTGGTTTGAGCCAAACCGTGCCGACCCCTACCCCCGACTTTGTGTTCCCCCCGGCATCATCAGCAGGGGAGGGTAACAGACGCCAATCCCAGCTGTAAGCGATAATCAGATAGTGAGAATTATATTATTTTATTTTATTATGTTTTATTTTTATTATTTTATTACTTCCCTTCTACGTGACTTTACCGAAAGAACCAAGAAGATGAATCCCTGCAGTCACGAAAGCTTTAAATCGAAAGATAATCAGATTCTCGCTCGCAATTTTTGAAGAATTCACCAAGAGCGGGCCCATTGTGTGGGGTTTTTGGATGGGGCCTCGAGGTGGATGCCCGACGCCAGGTAAGGCCCACTAAGCTATTTAGCTCTTTTTCAAAAGCGATCTGGCCACAGATGATAGCTCAACGAAGTGTCTCATCATGTGGATATTGAGAGCAGCCAAATACTACATGTTTCTAAATGTGGAGGGGAAAACCGGAGGACCCGGAGAAAAATCCACGCGATCGCGGGAAGAGAGACACGCAAACTCCAAATATACAGGAGGCGTCGGCGCCTGAATAGAACCCATGACCTCTTGCATACCAGGCGAGGTAGTTAACATCTTGCAACCGTGGCGCCCGTGGCAAGCGCATCTTGCAAATGACGGGCCTACGGTCCTGGTGTCAAGTACCTGAACTCGAATTCGCTTTTCTTCCACTGCACAATCAAGCAGATGTTCTTGTTTGGGCCCCAAGATGTTGCGTGGAGTTCGCTGATGAAGAGACAGCGTGTCGGTGATTAAAAGCCCACGGGGTCGCTCCACAATCTGGCAGCGTCCTTCTCTCGCTATTGTTGAGCCAATCTGGCCCACGCATTCCAATTACTCCGTGCTCAAAGCGTTAGCGTCGTGACCCACTCGGGCATTAAAGTCACTTCAGCAAGACGACTTTGTCCTGAGGGGCCACTTTGGCTAAAGCACGGGTTAGGAGGTCATGCGAGGCATCTGACTCATCTACCTCGCTGGCGTCCCTCCACAGATGTTCATCTTCGGTGGGGGGAGGGGGGTGGAGGCTAACACCACCACCGTTTGTCGCCTCCTGCTGTAAGCCAAGCGAATCCACTACAGCCTTTCACTCACGATCTCCCACACACATCATCGCCACGTTCTCACACCTGCCCTGATTTTGTTTCATTATAAAAGAGGATCCACTTCACCGTTGTTTAACGCTATCTACCCCGACGAGAGGATTGAGTGTTAGTGGCCCATGCATGTGGCCTGTGGTCCAGCACTGTGGAGGCGAGGGATGGTGAATCGGACAAATGACGAATTGCATTTGAGGCGCGCCAGCAGAATGCAAACGTGGACTGATCTCGCGGGTCCCTACTGTATGGGATCGAGCGTTGCCCCGTCGCACATGTGGGGTTTCTCCGGATGCCCAGATTTCATCCCACATGCATAATAAACTACTAATTGGCTGAAAAAAACTTAATACACAGAAAACTGCGGAACAATTGTTGCTAGCACCGGCTGACCGCCTGGCAGATGTTCCAACTCGTCCCGTGGTTCCAACTCGGCGATTGTGAGATGCATTTTTCCACGAACGATGCTCTCTCTCTGAAACCAAAAGAACGCAACAATTACGACTGGCCACCCCTCGCTGTGACGTGAACTGGAACCAGTCCTCCGAGCCTCCTTATCGCACGGACGTCCACGCGGCGAGCGTTTAGACATTTCCACGTGGACAGCCGCAGCGATTGGAGGTCGCTTCTGGCGATAGTTCCCGCATGGGCTTCGCCAAACGGGGGGGGGGGGGGGGTGTGGCCTCCAGTACATTCTTTAAATTTTCATTTTTGTTGTCTCTTGGCAATTAAGTTTGCTGTGGACGGGCTGCCAGCTACTCACCCCGCTCCAAACCAGAGCCCCCCCCCCCTCGCCCCCCCCATTCGCCCCCCCCCCATTCGCCTCCCTGGAGGATGAGAGAGCGCCAGGTGGTAATCAGTTGATTAGTCAAAGTCAAAGTGATTTCCTGCTCAAAATGAGCATTTAGGAATTGGTGCTAATCTCCTGTTTACGGCTCTGGACCAGCGGGGGAATTTCTGCATTCCCATTCCGAGGTGGGTGGGTGGGGGAGAGGCGAGTTTACCCATCGGATAAACCCCGTTGAATTCCTCACAAAGTGGTACCATATTTTATCGACCACCGGAGAGACGATGATGATGGGCTGAGTCAATCCTCCCGTAATCAGGAATTTGCACTCGCAACCTTCCTGGGTCGCAAGCCGCTCGCTCTCCCACTGAGCTTCCTGGGCGGACACTCTTGATGACGCTAATTGTTGACGATGTGAGTGCAGCCACGAGTGTCGACTACTCTCAGCCTCCACCCCCTCGCTGAACACACCGCAGAGCACAAATAGAAAGGCCCCCCAGGTAGCCTACAAAGACCGTTGGGGGCAAGTGCTGTTAGCGAGCGGCACCTATCAAGGCCAGCGCAGCACACGAGTGGGTGGGTGGCCAGCACTCCGCCTGGCCGCCTTTGACTCCCGAGTGGCGATGTTTACACATCGCACCAGGTACTCATTTGAGGCCGAGTCGACCTAGGGGAGGCACAGGACCGGTTCAGATAATCGTCACTGGTGTTGGCCGTGAGCGGGAATCGAACCTGGGTTGCCGGCTTCGTAGCGCAAAGCGCTGGGTCAACACATACACACACGTGTACCCACACACACACAACAACAACAACCGCCATTCGCCACTAAGTGGCGGTGACGTCTCCATGAGGCGAGGTGCACGTTGAGGCCACGTGAAGTATCGAACGCCCACTGGCAGGTCACGGGGCAGACCCAGGTGCCACGGGTCGACTGACTGAGATGAGTGGCTGATGCACCACCTGTGCCCCCTACTGTGCCAACTTGCTGTGCTTTAGCCACCCGGCGCTCCGCTCATTGCTGTGAGCGTCGCTCCTCCCCCCTCCGTTGTTGTTCGAGGGTGACTGCCTCCAACTGTCCAGTAGCGTCCTTCACGAGCCTCCTCCACCGCTGGTACCAGTCATCGGCAAGTCCACTCAGCTCCACATCCTCCTTAACCACATCACTCCATCTCTTCTCTAGCCCGTGCCGTGCCCGTTTAGCCTCCTCGATCCGGCCGAACAAAAGCTGTTTAGGCATGCGGTGGCTGGGCATGTGGGCTACGTGACCCAGCCAACGCAGCCTTGCCTGCCGGAAGAGCTCACCGATTGGACTTTGTCCAGATCTTTCAAGGATATGTGAGCTCCTCACACACACGTGTATAACCACACACACACGTGTACCCATATACGATCACAGGTCAGCTTAGCTGAAAGGTAATTCATTAGCATTACAATTACCGCATCAATTCCCCAACCTAATTACAATTAATTTGAAAAAAAAAATGAAATTGATTTCCATTCTTTCCATTTTGGTGAAAGAGCAGCTGCCTCCGACAAATTTGAATTACGATTGAAATTACTTGAAACCCTTAATTAATTGTGCTCGTGGTTACACCTGCGTTCAGAAACGGTCATTTAATACGGCCAAATGTTTCGCAAAGTTTGTGCTAATTGACCGCGTTTAGTTACACCAGGGTAAATACCATCATCAGCAGCAGGGAGCATCAGCACTTTTACATCTGGATTGAAAACACATTTCTTTAGGACTGCTGTTTGTGTTTAGTTTGTTATCCTTCCCCCGCACCTCTAATCAGCACGGTTGGCTACGTACGGTGCAACAGAAGTTCAACGTACATCATTTAACAAAAAAAGTCAAAAACAGCATGCGTACTCTTATCATAAGCAGCAGCAACATCGCTACCTCACACAGTCTTGTAAGATGCTGCTGCTAAAGGTAACAGCAGCAGCAGCCCCTTTCCCCGGATCTTGAGCGAGATGCAGGTGATTATTTATTTGCTGGACGCTGAAAGAATCCCAACACGCGCGTTGCACCGAGCCACCGTCTCATCACCACCACCATCACCACCATCATCACCACCATCACCACCATCAGCACCACCATCATCACCACCATCACCACCATCACCAGCATCACCACCACCATCACCACCATCACCACCACCATCATCACCATCATCACCACCATCACCACCACCATCAGCACCATCATCAGCGCCGCGCTGCGTCTGTCAGCACCGCTGTCCCCTCTCCGCACTTGGTCGCTCCCCTGACAGGTGTCTCACCCCCCCACCCTCCTCCTGCTCCCACTCACCACCCCCCCACCCTCCTTCCCTCCTCCCCCTCCCACTCACCCCCACCTCTCCCCCACCCTCCTCCTCTCACTCACCAACACCCCCCCACCCTCCTTCCCTCCTCCCACTCACCCCCACCTCTCCCCCACCCTCCTCCTCCCACTCACCAACAGCCTCCCCCCCCCACCCTTCACCTCCTCCTCCCACTCACCAACACCCTCCCCCACTCACCCAATCACCCACCTCTCCCCCACCTCTCCCCCACCCTCCTCCTCCCACTCACCAACACCTCTCCCCCACCCTCCTCCTCTCACTCACCAACACCCCCCCACCCTCCTTCCCTCCTCCCACTCACCCCCACCTCTCCCCCACCCTCCTCCTCCCACTCACCAACAGCCTCCCCCCCCCACCCTTCACCTCCTCCTCCCACTCACCAACACCCTCCCCCACTCACCCAATCACCCACCTCTCCCCCACCTCTCCCCCACCCTCCTCCTCCCACTCACCAACACCTCTCCCCCACCCTCCTCCTCTCACTCACCAACACCCCCCCACCCTCCTTCCCTCCTCCCACTCACCCCCACCTCTCCCCCACCCTCCTCCTCCCACTCACCAACAGCCTCACCCCCCCACCCTTCACCTCCTCCTCCCACTCACCAACACCCTCCCCCACTCACCCAATCACCCACCTCTCCCCCACCTCTCCCCATCCCTCCTCCTCCCACTCACCAACAGCCTCCCCCCCCCACCCTTCACCTCCTCCTCCCACTCACCAACACCCTCCCCCACTCACCCAATCACCCACCTCTCCCCCACCCTCCTCCTCCCACTCACCAACACCCCCCCCCACTCACCCAATCACCCACCCCTCCCCACAAAGACAAAGCTTCCTCCCCCTGTAGCCGACACCGGGCTGCTAGGGCAAGGTGAGTGGGGAGCGCGTGGCCAACACAACGCGTTGACGTGGCGAGTGCTTTTACGCCGTTTTTAGAGCACCGGATACACGATGCGAACAAAGAATTAAATCAACGCGCGCGTGCGTGCGCGTGCATGTCGGTGTCATGTATGTGCGGGCGGACGTCAGCACCCCCCCCCCCCCCACGTAGCCACAAGAGCCACGTGACAGCCTCCTCCAGCACGTGCAGCACAAACAACAACAACCACCGCCAGTACCGCCCGGCACGGCCCGGACCATGTCCCGATCGGATGTTCAAATCGGCACAAAGACGAAGACCCCCCGTACAGCCTAAACACACTGTTGGGGCAAGTGCTGTTAGCGAGCGCCTATGGAAGGCCCGCACGGCACACTGAGGGGGTGGGTGGCTAACACCACGCCCGGCCACCTTTGTCTCCCTAGTGGCGATGTTTACACACCGCACCTGGTACTCATTTGAGGCCGAGTCGACCTAGCGGAGGCCGAGGACCGGTTCAGATAATCGTCACCGCCGGTGTTGACCGTGAGCGGAAATCGAACTCGGGTCGCCGCGGTTGGCAGCGCAGCGTAGCGCTAACCACTGCGCCACCGCTCCCCGCACGGTGCCACCGCTCTCCACTCGTCCCACTCGCCCCACTCACTCCACTCGCCCCACTCACCCCACTCGCCCCACACACACAGGGCGCGAGGTTCGTGCGCGCGGGAGGGTTGGCGAGAGTGGCTGGGACGATGTGACTGTGTGCGCGCGTGTGTGTGGAGCGGTGGCGCAGCGGTTAGCGCTACGCTGCGCTACGAACCCGGCGACCCGAGTACCGATTTCTCCGCTCACGGCCACCAACACCGGTGACGATTATCTGAACCGGTCTTGGGCCTCCCCTAGGTCGACTCAGCCTTAACGTAGTAGCTGGTGCTGTGCGTAACCAGCAGTATTGGGGAGTCAAAGGTGCTACTCGCTAACAGCACTTGCCCCAACAGCTTGTTAAGGCTACACGGGGGGGGATCTTTGTCATTGTGGTAGGGCAATGTTCTTCGTTGCGAGGCCCGCGGGTCCCTAGCGGCCCCTGGCGGCCTTTCGTGCAGGCCCACCGAGAATACACAACACGTGACCCCCCCATCAACATCATCATCATCGTGCTGCTGTCAAACCCCCAACGGTTTCAAACGCGTGGCGTCTCCTCTGACACTGATGATGTCTCCTCGGCGAAAGTGGGGCCAACCCTCCTCTGAAATTTAATGGAGAATATCGTGGTGGCGGTGGTGGGGGGCACGTGTGCAGTGTGCGCGCCTCATTGGGCAATCGATGCGTGGCTCAAAACACAAAGACCACAGCGGCACGCAACAACAACAACCGCCATTCTCCACCGGCGGTGATGTCACCACTACGCTTGTGCCAGGCCAAGTGCACTTTAAGGCCACGTGAAGTGTCGAATACCCGCTGGCATGAGGTCACGGGCCAGACCCAGCAGGTGCCATGCCTTGACAGACTGAGATGACTGACCGATGCCAGTCAACACACACACAGACACGCGCGCACACGTGGTCGCGTCACCAGCTGTGTCTCCTACCTGACCGTTGTGAGCCCAGTTCACGCACCACCCCCCCACCACCACCAACCCCACGATGTCACGTCCACCTCCGCAGATTCGAGCGTGGCCTACCTGGACGGGCGCAGTCTGCTCTCGCTGCGCTTCGCGAGAAAGACGGAGCGCACCATCAAGGACGTGGTGGCGCTGCACTTCAAGACGGGCTCCAGCGACGGCGTCCTGCTGCACGGGGAGGGCCAACAGGGCGACTACCTCACCCTCGCGCTGCACCGCGGGCGGCTACAGCTGCACATCAACCTCGGTGAGCCGCGGTTCGACCCCCGGCCCTGGCTCTGTCTGGGTCGTTCCTTTCTCCAGGGCTGCCAACCGATCCGTAGTTGCGCCCCATTCTCTCTCTCTCTCTCCGTATCCATCCATCATCCCTGTACCCCCCCACCCCCCACTTACACCCCCCCCCCCCCCACTTACACCCCCCCCCCCCCCCCCACTTTCTCAAAATCACCCAAACAAACTTGGACTTGCTCACAAAGTGGTACATATTTTCTCGACCGCCCCCCCCACCCCCCGGAGTGATGATGGGTCACTACCCCTCCACCACCACCACCACCCCGTTGCCTAACCAGCAATTTGAACTTTCCCGGATTGCGATCCGCTCGCTCTACCACTGAGCCAGGTGGCCAGACACTCGACAATGCTCGTGACGGGGCCCACGGGCTGACGGCGTTCGGGGGATTTTTGTCCCAGCCACATCCTTGCTCGCCCGCACTGCTTCCGCTGCTTCGCTTGCAGCAGCAAACAACAACAACAACAACAAAGAGGTTTCATCTTCTTGGTTCTTTCGGTAAAGTCACGTAGAAGGGAAGTAATAATAAAAATAAAACATAATAAAATAATTCTCACGACGTTTCGGCCACAACGCAAGCAGCCGTCCTCAGGTGAAGACCAGGTCTGTCGGGGCAGCAGCAGCAGCGGCACAGTGCCCGGTGCACGTGCTCGAGGAAGACCCAAGGACGGCAATGGGTGGGATCGCATCCAAGCATGGACGAGGCTCACGCTGGAACGGACAACGAGGATCGCTGAAAACAGAAGTGCAGTGGCGAAGGATTGCCCATGGTGCGGCCAAACCGTCGGATCGAGGATGACTGAAGACGAGACAAGCAGCAGTAGCAGCAGTAGCAGCAGCAGCAGTAGCAACAGCAGCAGCAGCAACAGCAGTAGCAGCAGTAGCAGCAGTATCAGCAGCAGTCGCAGTAGCAGCAGCAGCAGTAGCAGCAGTAACAGCAGCAGTAGCAGCAGTAGCAGCAGCAATAGCAGTAGCAGCAGCAGTAGCAGCAGCAACAGTAGCAGCAGCAGTAGCAGCAGCAGTAGCAGCAGTAGCAGCAGCAGCAATAACAGCAGCAGTAGCAGCAGTAGCAGCAACAGTAGCAGCAGCAGTAGCAGCAGCAGCAATAACAGCAGCAGTAGTAGCAGCAGCAGTAGCAGCAGCAGCAGTAGCAGCAGCAGCAGGCAAGAGCCGCGTTTTTTTGTGTTTGAGCAGCACAAAAAGCACTCTTGAGTGGGCAGTGTCCTGCGATGCGATCTTTGGCCAATTCCGTTTAAAATCACCGGTGTTCTTGTTTTGCTTTGCGTGGGAGGCATGCCGAGCACCTGTTTGCTGCATTGATTTTGTGACTCGAGTCCCTCTTCTGTAAAAGAGGCCCCTTTCTTCCCCCCTCCCACTCTCAACAGACTCTCTTCACCTGGTTGTAAATAAGGGGGCTATTGATTGGCTAATTGATTGACTAACACCGATCACTGACATGCCGCGAACCCGAACAGTGACCCTTCCCCGAACACTGATAATACTCCTAACTCTCATCTTACTCCGATGACTTTACCAATGCCCCGATTAAATCCACTAACCCTACCCCATACGCTTACCCCACTACAAACCCTACTCTACACCTTCCCTCGCCGCAAACCCTAAACCCGCTCCTAACACAAACACTGCCATGAACACAAACTCTACCTCTAATCCTAACCAGGACACAAACCCGAGCCTTACCCTAACCACAACACTACCCCTACCTCTAACGCTACTGTTAACTCTACCCCCACCAGATAACCCTCCTCCTACCACAAACCTTAACCCTAACACCAAAACCCTACCCCCAATCTTAACTCAAACTCCGAATACTGAACCCCGATTTCAACCCCCTGACCTGTCAGTAGCCCCAGCCCGTAGCACCTAACACCAGCCACGCAACACGCTCGCACCCACGAACCCATCCACGTGTTTAGGGCGCCGCCGTGGCTAGGAGATGTTAACTCCCTCGCCCGGTATACAGGAGGTCATGAGTTCCATCCCGGCCCTGACGCCTGCTGTATTTTTTTGGGAGTTTGCGTGTCTCTCTCTCTCCCCGTGGATTTTTCTCCGGGCCCTTCGGCGTTTCCCTCCACATTTAGAATCGACGCCACGCGCTTTAGAGGATTTGGCTGCGACACATATCCACGATAAGACACCTCGGTGAGCAATTGTTTGCGATCGCCAGGTCGCTACTGATAAAAAAATCTACGTAGCTCAGCGGAGCCTTACCTGGTAAAATGACAAAAAAAAGGTTTAGTTTATAATGATTATTTGTTGGTGTGAACCAGATGTAGTCAAGTGGGATCAACACCCTCCCTCCCTCCCTCCTGCACCCCCCCCATCCCCCACTTGCTCCCCCTCCTTCCCCCAGTCACGCATGTCTGAGCGGAGAGACAGCCCCTCTGACACAAAGTCACCCCACCTCCTCCCACCCAGCACCTCCACCCACCCCCCTCCCCCCTCCAGAGTCGTGTGCGCTCTGCTCGCTCTGCAGACCTCATCAGATGGCACTCGCGATCCGCTTCGTCGCTTTTAACAATTTTTTTTTTCTCTGTCTCCTCTCCCGACCCTCGCTCTGAGTTTAATTTCAAAATTCGCTCTCGGCGTCGCGAGATGATGTGCGGAGAGAGCGGCGCTCACCGCCCCGCGTGCGACGACTCTCCCGCGCTGAAGGAGACGTCGCACAACTACTCTTTGAGTATCCCTTGTCGTATACGTCGTCGTCGTCGTCATTATTATTACGACGCGCGCGTTTTATTTTTTTTATCCGGGCAAGCCTCGCTGTGTCTCATGAGCCTATTTCAGGAGGGTCCCGTCGAGTTTTCGCAGGAGTGGCTTGGGGGCAATGATCGCTGCTTGCTGTGTGCGTGATCCCAGTTGAGTAATTTTCGGCGTCGATTTTTCAAAAGTGACCAACGCGGGGATCCCCTAACACCCACTGCGGACACCGCAGCATTAACCAGGGCGGACGACGGAATCGAACCGCGAGCCCCTCGCAACAAAGCGACGAACGCGCGAACCGCAACGCCGCCCTCCGAGTGACGTCCTTGACACCTTCCGGCACATCGCGACCTGACGCCGAGTAGACTTTGAAGACGGATGGCACGTCCTACAAACAAGGCGGCCAAAGCAGAGCGGCGTTGCGTATCGATGCGGGAAAGCCTCGCCGAGGCCCGGCGCTCATCTGTAGCCCAACACTCATGGACGTAAAGGGGCAAAACCTCCCTCGTACGGCAGAAGCCTCCGGAGAATGGCCAGGGTCAACGGCGTCGTGGTGTATTCCGCAAATATGCCCGACTGTGAGGGCGGGCACAAGCCGGCGTGAGTAGGTTAAACGTTGAGTTTTATAAGGGCACCACGGGGTGACCAGCCCCACCCTCCCCACCCAGCTCCTCCCCACCCAGCCCCTCCACACCCTCCCCTCTCCACCCAGCCCCACTCCTCCCATTTCTGGATGCACGACGGACGGACGGACACAATAATCCCCTGTGGGCTGGTGTAACCAGGAGGTTCCTACCAGTATGAAGGCGTGACCAACTTATAAGCAGGCACCACAAATGTAATCGCAATAGTTTAGAGTACTGTGTCAATCTACCGCTGGGTGACGGTGTTCGCCACGCTGTGATGATCATGGGAGCTGTTTGACCATACTTCACCACGCTGGTCAGTGCGGGTTGGTGAAGCGTAGAACGCAGGACCCTGTCCAGATATCGCTCGCCACTGATGCCAGCCGTCGCCGAGAATCTAAGTCGGGTCGCCGTGGGTTTCGTAGCGGAGCGCGCTAACCACTGCGCCACCACTCCACCCCGACTCGTAATATATTTTATTCATGGCAAATGTTTACACTTGTTGAAATCTCAGCCAAGGCTGCGCTGTCGGTTCTGTTTCCGCTAATGCGATGATTTATTTAAAATGAAAAATATTTCATATTCGATATCCCCCCCCCCGTCCGACCCACGCCGCTGGCTTGGGCGTGCGCGAAGGTTAATAAAACAATATCGATTGTTGGACTGCAAGTCCGATGGTGCGAGATGGAGAGTGTGTCCCATTGGAACGGGTCACAGCGCCACGAGTTACGGTTAAACAATTACCCTGGAATGCAGATGCTTGTCGCATTAATCATGACACCAATATGTATTATTAATTAAACATAATAATAAAACCCAAAGCACGCGTTGTATTTAAATAAATAAACCGCCCACTTACAAAATGAATTTTGTAAGTGGGCGTTACGTGACTTTACCGAAAAACCCTAAGAGTATGAAGCCTTGCAGTCACGAAAGCTTCAAATCGAGAATGAAATCGCTGCTCGAATGAGCGTCGAGGCATCGGTGCTCATTCCCCCCCTTGAACAAGCCCAGAGGGCCGTGGCGGAAATTCCACATTCCTCTGGCGGGGAGCCCAAACAACCGTCGACGTGCCCACAACGCGGTTGCTCGTCTCAATCTTCCCTCGGGAGAGCCGATGGGGATTTCGACTCACGCGAACCTTCCGACCGCCCTCTCGCTCGACCACCCGGCCGCATGCAGCGTTACTGCCGCTCACCACCGCTCGATGAATCCGCCCGACGCCATGTCGGTCCATTGGGGGGCGGGGTGGTTGTTTGACCATACTTCACCACTCCGGGTAACGCCGGCGGCGGCAGCGAAGGGGCCGTCGTTGTTGTTTGTAAATGCCACTTGTCGACCCACGGCGGAGCTCACCGCTGAGGTCGCTAACGGGTTTTTATTCCTTACTCGTACCCGTACCCGGCCGCACCAGGGTCGCAAACGGCTACCCGTAGCCGGGTATCGGGTAGGGTACGGGTATCGGGTACCCGGTTGCGACCTCTGGCTCATCGTCAGCCCGCACGTGCCGGCTGGGGGAGTTTCCGAGCTCTCGCGTATCACGTGGTCGAGTGACGCGGACGGCCCCGCCCGCCCGCTCCATTGTGACGTCGACAGCTGGCGCTGCGAGTGACCGCGTTCTCGTCACGCGGAGTCCGGCTTAGGGCGCCACCGTGGCCACGAGATGTTAACTGCCTCGCCAGGTGGACAAAGAGGCCGTGGGTTCGATCCCAACCCTCACGACGCCTGCTGTATAATTGGAGTTTGCGTGTCTCTCTCTCTCATCATTATCATCATCATCACGGTGGCTATGAGATGTTAACTACCTCGCCTGCTATGCAGGAGGTCGTGGCTTCGATCCCAACCCTCACGATGCCTGCTGTATATTTGTAGTTTGTGTATCTCTCTCTCTCATCATTATCATTATCATCATCACGGTGGCTAGAAGATGTTAACTACCTCGCCTGCTATGCAGGAGGTCGTGGGTTCGATCCCAACCCTGACGATGCCTGCTGTATAATTGGAGTTTGCGTATCTCTCTCTCATCATTATCATCATCACGGTGGCAAGGAGATGTTAACTACCTCGCCTGCTATGCAGGAGGCCGTGGGTTCGATCCCAACCCTGACGATGCCTGCTCTATAATTGGAGTTTGCGTGTCTCTCTCTCTCATCGTTATCATCACGGTGGCTAGGAGATGTTAACTACCTCGCCTGCAATGCAGGAGATCGTGGGTTCGATCCCAACCCTGACGGTGCCTGCTCTATATTTGTAGTTTGCGTGTCTCTCTCTCTCTTTCCCCGTGGTCGCGTGGATTTTTTCTCCGGGTCCTCCGGTTAAATTTCCCCCCTCCACATTTACAATCAACACGCGTTTATTAGAGTATTTCGACTGCTATACATTTCCACGCGATAAACCGCTTCCGTTGAGCTACAATTGTTGATGGCCAGGTCGCTTCTGCCCAAAGACCTCTTTTCGCTCAAGTGTTAAAATAAAAAAACAATTAAACGCTTCGTTTTTTTTCCATTGTTTAACGTCCAGGCTCTGACCGCCCTGCCTCGTTCGCCACCCGTCCCTGCGCTCTGTTCCCCGTCCCGGCGCTCCCCAGACGAGCCGCGATGATCGAGGCTGCATTAGGCGGACTGCAGCACCACTAATGGATCTGTGACCTTTTTACAAATTCTCACTTCCTGCCCCCAAGTCCGTTTCAGCACTCGGGAGCGTTGAGTGACCAGCACACCCGGGCAGCATTCATTTATTCATTATTTCTTTCCTTCATTCATTTTCACAATCGCCTGTTTTCATGATGAGGACGACGATGATTATAATGTAACAAAAAAAGTAGAAGGTAAAGGAGCAGACCTGAAATAACTTGCTCACCACACTGCTGGCGGATGGCCCTTCCACTCACAACAAAGAGGGTTCTAAGTCTAGGGTGGGGGGGGGGGGGGGGGGTGGCACCCCCTACGTAGGGTAGACGTCAGTATCGGAC
Organism: Lampetra planeri; assembly: GCF_965212315.1. Taxonomy (NCBI): domain Eukaryota; kingdom Metazoa; phylum Chordata; class Hyperoartia; order Petromyzontiformes; family Petromyzontidae; genus Lampetra; species Lampetra planeri. The sequence goes on along the minus strand of NC_136127.1, from coordinate 10,934,848 downwards.
TGGAGGAATCCGATGAGCTATTAAGCTCTTTCTTGCACAGATGTCCAGTTGGGGCACGGGGTAATCAACAACAACAAACACAACACAGCAACACGATTGGAGTGCAAAGTACAAGAAAGGAGAACAAATCACCCAAACACGCACAAATGCAACTACCAGGATGGGGATGGCATTGACGTATGTTTTCCCCCCATAATCGACCTGGCTACCACAAATGATCGCTCAAAATAATTCTAAATAATCTCAATGCGTGTTGATAAATGTGAAGGGGGCGGGGGGGGGGGGCAAAAAACCGGAGGACCCGGAGATCAACAAAAAACAATCCACGTGATCAAGGCCTTACCCACACTTTACCCCATCGCACGCGACCCACCGATTGTAAGCCGTCGATGGGATGCGGGGGGAGGGGGGTTAAGAAACGTGGCCACCCCTTCGTTCGGTTGTCAACTTGCCGCGCCGCGGGCAGATGGGCTCGAACCCGGCCTCTGGGTCGTGAGCCCAGTGCACCAGCCGTTGCGAGCACCGTGACGGTGGCGGCAGTGCTGGTAACGACTTTGGCGTTGTGACGTTCGGTTACGATCACTCCGCTGGTCGTGTCTTTAATGCGGAGGGAGGGAGGGAGGCTCCGTGCCAGCCGTCGAATTGGAATTCGCTCCCTGAGCGCACGAGGCCATTTCCTCCGCGGGGCATTGAATAATGAGCCTTTACATTTTTTGTTTCCTCCCACTGCGTGGTACCGATTTGATTTAACTCTGGAGGAATGGCGATGATGGTGGCGGCGATGATGATTATGGTGATGATGATGATGATGAAGGCATCGGTGACGGTGAGTACAATAGTGGTGATGGACAGAACGTGGATCAGCTCTTCAGCGCTCCGCTTTGGCGCTGGGTGCCCGCGCTGTCTCGTTCTCGAACATTCTGTTTGGATCTACGGTCGTTCCCCGTGCCGTGCAATGATCTCAACTTGCCACCTTCGTGTCGACGCCTCGAGGTGCACCGTATGGGAGTCGCGCTTCAAGTTCAAGTTCATTTATTAGGTATAGCCCTGTGAGCCACTCGGCTCTTGAATCGGGTGCAACCGCAACAAACAAAAAAACAAAAACATGAACAAAAAACATCTTAAAGTGAATATGTGACTAAGTGCAAACAGAAAATCCAAGAAAAGACAGCAAAATATTGCAGAAAAAACACCGTACACCAACGCTGTGTGCAAAAATCCCAGTGGGATGCAAGTCAAACTAATGCACGACGACGACGATGATGATGACCATGGAGGTGATGACAGTGGCGGTGATGGAGATGATGACAATCTTGGCAATGGCATTGATGATAAGGGCACCGATAATGGTGGCAGTGATGAAAACGTGCGTTCAAGTTATTTGGATGCTCTAAATTTCCACGCGATAAGCCACTTCGTTGGGCCCTCATTTTTATGGCCAGGTTACTTCTGAAATAAGAAGCGAGCTCAGTCAGTGCATGGGCTTTACCTGGTAAAATCAAATATTTCAGTTTTATCTGTATATATATATTCTCCTTTACACTTATAGTGATATTTGTATCGGTTGTTATTGTGACGTTATAACCCCCGTGCCCCAAACTGGACACCTGTGAAAAAATAGCTTTATAACTCATGGGATTCCTCCTGCAATTTAAATAAATATTATGTTAACATCATCACAGTGTCCCTGCACGCGTCACAGTGTTCCGGCATTTGTCCAACAATTTTTTGAAGTCTCACCGCTGGGATTATTTCCATAAAAAAATTCGCGAAAAAAACCAATTTATTTTAAATGTATACAACAACAAAAACCCCCGAAATCTGGCAAAGATGCGGGTGATGATGATCAAAGCGTTTGAGGGTCCTGGGGGGGAGGGGGGGGTTGGTGGTTGTTGTGGGCGGTGAGGTGGGTGGGTGGAGTATCGGGGAGCGAATGCGTCTTAAACTGCGAAATTTCACGGGTGATTATTTTTCATTTTTCTTATTATTTTGTTATTTTATTTCTTTTTTTTTAATCGCGCGGATGAATTCAACCGAGAGGAGCGTTCTGCGCATTCTGCGGTCCGCGGGTGCCGCCGCCGCCGCCGCTGTCGGCGTTTTGCGGTGCCGTCGCCCCGAGCGGTCCGCGCAGCGCGTAGCGGCAGACAGCTCCACGGAGGGGTGAAGTCCTTTTTCATGAAACAGCTTTTCATGTCGCGTTTAATGTCCGCGAGAGGCTCCCGCGAGTGCCGTCTGGGTTTTTAGTTTTTGTTTTCCGAGGCCCTCTGCGTGAGTGCACACACGCACGCTCGCTCGCGCGCGCCACATTTACAAAGACAAATATCACCCACACTCCTACCCCCCCCCATCTTACCCGCACTTCCCACCCACCGACGCCACAACCCCTTGCCCCCTCTAAAGCCTTAACAGGCTGGTGGGTGGGGAGGGCAAATGGTGTTAGCGAGTGCCGGGGAGACAAAGGTGGCGTAGCGTGGTGCTGTCCAACCGCCACCTCGTGTGCCGTGCCGGCCTTTATAGGTGCTCGCTCACGACACTTGCCCCACCAGTCTGTTCAAGCTATACGGGGGATCTTTGTCTTTATAGCACCCACGCCCGACCGCCTTTGTTTGCCAACCTTCTGCTGATGTTTCATACGCATCCGCACCAGGTACGCGCTTACGGTTGAGTCGACCTAGGGGAGGCCCAGAACTGGTTATGATATTCCCTTATACATCTACGCATCTACCCACACTTAACTCCCCACCCATCCACCCACTCATTCACCCACACACTCAGGCAAAGACCCCCCGTGTAGCCTTAACAGCCTGTAGGGGCAAGTGCTGTTAGCAAGCACCTATGAAGGCCGGCACGGCACACGAGGGTGTGGGTGACCAGCACCACGGCCGGCCGCACAGACACCCACTCATTCACCCACGCACATAACAACAACCGCCGTTCACCACTAAGTGGCGGTGACGTCACCACGGAGGAGCTTGTGCCATGCTAGGTGCACTTTGAGGCCACGTGAAGCGTCGATGGTCCGCTGCCAGGAGGTCACGGAACAGACCCAAGTGCCATGGGTTGACTGACTGAGATGGCTGTCAGATGTACCAACTGTGCTCCCCACTGTGCCAACTTGCTGTGTTTTAGTCGCCCACATTTGTTGAACTTCTTCCGCACCGTACGTAGGCAACCGTGCCCATCGGAGGTGCGATAAAATATCCACATCCTCACCCACCCACTCACCCACCCACTCACTCACTCATTTACTCACTCACTCATTCACCCACCCACTCACTCATTCACCCACCCACTCACTCATTCACCCACCCACTCACCCACCCATCCACCCACTCACCTACTCATTCACCCACTCACCCACCCACTCACTTTCCCATTCACCCACCCACTCACCCACTCACCCATCCATCCACTCACCCACTCACCCACCCATTCACCCACTCACTCACTCACCCACCAACTCACCAACCCACTCGCCCACCGACTCACCCCACTCACCCACCCATTCACCCACCCGCCCACTCACCCACCCACTCACCCACCCACCCATTCTCCCACCCACCCACTCACCCACTCACCCACTCACTCACCCACCCACTCACCCACCAACTCACCCACCAACTCACCAACCCACTCACCCACCGACCCACCCCACTCACCCACCCATTCGCCCGCCCGCTCGCCCGCAGGCAGCAGCGCGTCCCGAGGGGTGAGCGGCCACACGCTCGTGTCGGCGGGCAACCTGCTCGACGACGAGCATTGGCACGCGGTGAGCGTGCACCGCCACGGCCGCTACGTCAACCTCACCGTGGACCGACACTCGCGCCACGCGCGCACCAACGGCGACTTCGACTACCTGGACCTCGACTTCCAGGTGAGTCGAGTCGGTGGGGGAGTGGGTGAGTCGGTGGGGGAGTGGAAGGATGATGGGGGGGTTGAGTGAGTGAACAGGTGGGTGGGTGAGTTGGTGGGTGAGTGGAGGGATGGTGGGGGGGTTTAGTGAGTGAGTGAACAGGTGGGTGGGTGAGTGGAAGAATGATGGGGGGGTTGAGTGAGTGAACAGGTGGGTGGGTGAGTTGGGGGGGTTGAGTGAGTGAGTGAGTGAACATGTGGGTGGGTGAGTCGGTGGGTGAGTGAAAGAATGATGGGAGGGTTGAGTGAGTGAACAGGTGGGTGGATGAGTTGGTGGGTGAGTGGAATGATTATGGGGGGATTGAGTGAGTGAGTGAGTGAACAGGTGGGTGGGTGAGTCGGTGGGTGAGTGAAAGGATGATGGGGGGGGGGGGGTGAGTGACTGAACTAGGTGGGTGGGTGAGTCGGTGGGTGAGTGAGCGAACAGGTGGGTGGGTGAGTTGGTGGGTGAGTGGAAGGATGATGGGGGGGGGGGGGGGTTGAGTGAGTGAGTGAACAGGTGAGTGGGTGAGTTGGTGGGTGAGTGGAAGGATGATGGGGGGGTTGAGTGAGTGAGTGAACAGGTGGGTGGGTGTGTTAATGGGGGCGCGGGCAGATTTTAGCAAAACATGTACACGTTTACACGGCTCGCAAAGGGAGAGCGAGAGAGGGAGAGAATCACACAGAAACCGCTCAATTAAGTTAGCGCAGTAAGACAAACTCACCGCGTGGAAGTAAAGGGGGGGGGGGGGGGGGTAGAACGATTAAAAAACACACGGACCGTTAGCGAATCACCACCCAGCGTGGAGATATTAACCAATCGAAAACGTTTCGCACGACGCTCTCACTAACCAATGGGACGACTCGATCCGTGCGTCGCTTGCCAACGAATGGGCACGGCGATTAACCCTCGACGACGCGATGCTCCAACACCACGTGCCGGGTCACGTGGTCGGATATGACGACGCCCTTGCACAATTGCACGTGGGAAGAGCGGCACGACGTTCGTTCGTCCTCCACCCCCCCCCCCCCCCCAATTCACTCCTCCGTAACGAATCGGTCTTTATTTGTTACGAACGCGCGGGAAACGTTGTCGCGCGTGCGCGTGTCCCGCACGCAGGTCAGCTTCGGCGGAATGCCCGGAGCGGGCAAGTCTGGCCCGTCCGCCAATCGCTTCTTCCGCGGGTGCCTGGAGAACGTCATGTACAACGGCGTCAACGTGATCGACCTCGCACAGCGGAAGAAGCCGGCGGTGCACGTGACGGTGCGAGCCCCCCCCGCCCCCCAACTCGCCCCCCTCCCCGCCCGTGTCACGCTCGCTCGCTCAGTCGCTCACTTGACCAGCCAGCTCACGAAATCAACTTCCCCTGTTTTGCTTGCTCAAGCATCTGCTCAACGGCGAACTCGCTCCGCCGCCCTCTAGGTTCGGTTCGTCACCTGCTCAGCTGCTTTTCCACTCAGCTGCTCAGATAGCCGACCGCTCGCCCGCTCGCCCGCTCGCTCGCGCACTCACCCGCCCGCTCGCTCATTCACTCACCCGATCGCTCATTCACTCACACGCTCGCACAATTCGCCAATTCACTCACTCAGCTGCTCAGTGACTAACTCGCCCACTCTCTCAAGCGTCTATTCATTCAATTATTCACTCGAACGCCTGCTCACCTTCTCAGTTGACCAATTTGATAACCCACTCACTTATTTAGACACTCACACGCTCAATGTTTCACTTGCTCATCCACTGAGTTGTGTGCCTCCTGGCACAACCAACCACTTGCCAATCCACTTGCTCGCTCACTCACTTACTTATTCACTCACTTACTCATTCACTGCCCCTTACCCACTTACTCCTCCATACCAACCATTCACCAAATCGTTTTACACTTCTTAAAATTTCTTACGTACTTGTTCACTCACTCACTCAATTACCCACTCACTCATCCACTCATCCGACCACTCATCCAAGCACTCACCCACTCACTCACTCTTACCTACCCACTCACTCATCCTCCACTCACTCATGCACTTACTCATCCACTCCCTTTTACACACCCATTCACCCGCTCAACCACTCCGTCACTCGCTCGCTCCGTCACGCACTCCATCACACGGATTCGCTCGCTCGCTCGCACACGCACACGGTAACACGCATCAACACACTCACGTGCACACGGGCACTCACTCACACACAAAAAGACAAAGATCCCCCGTGTAGCCTCCAACAGACTGTTGGGGCAAGTGCTGTTAGCGAGCACCTATGAAGGCCGGCACGGCGCACGAGGGGGTGGGTGGCCAGCACCACGCCCGGCCGCCTTTGTCTCCCCAGTAGCGATGTTTTTACACACCGCACCAGGTACTCATTTGAGACTGAGTCGACCTAGGGGAGGCCCAGGACCGGTTCAGACAATCGTCACCGGTGTTGGGCACGTGAGCGGGAATCGAACTCGGGTCGCCGAATCCGTAGCGCAGCGTAGCGCTAACCGCTACCACACGACCGCTCCCCGCGCACACAACAACCGCATTCGCTCGCATGCACACGCACACACGCACACGCACACACGCGTACACACACGCACGCACGCACGCACACACACACGCACACACACACACGCGTACACACACGCACGCACGCACGCACACACACACGCACACACACACACACACACGCACACACACACGCACACACGCGTACACACACGCACGCACGCACGCACACACACACACGCACACACGCACGCACACACACACACGCACACACACGCACACACGCACGCACACACACACACGCACACACACGCACACACACACACGCACACACACACACGCACACACGCACGCACACACACACACACGCACACACACGCACACACACACACGCGCACACGCACGCACACACACACGCACACACACGCACACACACACACGCGCACACACGAACACACACGCACAGGTTGAGCGGTGAGACGGGCGTCGACCCACTGACCCCACAATAACGCGCTCATCAAATATTCACCGCTGCATTGTTTCGCTTGTTCGCGCGAGCGCCTCCTGGCTCGCACTGGTCAGCGCTAACCCGATGATGCCGCTCATTCAATTTGCTCCCCAACCGACGGCGATATTCTCTCGCTCGCATCGTCGACGTCTGATGTTCGCTCGCTCGCTTTCTCGCTCTCGCTCGCTCGCTCGCTCTCTCGCTCCGTGTTTATTCATATCAAGCAGATTGACTTTGCCGGTGAAATTTCACGGTTCAGTCTTCACGGTTCAGTCTTCACGCTGTACCCCCACGTCCCCGCCCAACCTCGGCGAAGGATCAGTGAGCCGCTCGCTCACGCAGTCCTCACCTCGCCTGCTCCTCTTCCAGCCTGGCCACCCTCGTGACCTCGTCTCGCCGTGTGTTAGCACCGTCATCGCCCTCATCGCCGTTATCCTGCCGATACCTCCCTCCCCCCACCAGAGGTCGCAACCGGGTACCCGATACCCGTACCCTACCCGATACCCGGCTACCCGTATCCGGCCGGGTACGAGTACCCGTTTGCGACGCTGGTGCGGCCGGGTACGGGTACGGGTAGGCCGTGAGTCACCGGTGAGTCACCGTTTGTCACTCATGTAGGGTACGGGTACGGGTAGCGTACGGGTACCCATACCCGGCCGGGTACGGGTACCCATTTGCGATCCTTGGTGCGGGCGGGTACAGGTACGGGTAAAGAATCAAAACCCGTTTGCGACCTCTGCCCCCCACTCAATACCCCCCCCCACCTCACCACGGATTCCCCATTCTGCAGTCTGCTCAGAATAACACGATTTAATTTGCAAGCTTTTTTTGTTGTAAATGTAAAAAAAAACACAACGCATACGCTGCTCGCATGCATTCGTCACACGTATGAATTGCCACATCCGTGATGCCGTCTCGAATGTAACAGCCGTGTCTGGAGGCCGCCGCGAGCCTCTGCGAGCCTCACGCGTCGCCTGTGGCCGCTGTTGAGTCAAGCGCCGAGCAACTTAGCGGAGCCACGCGGCGGCGGCGGCGGTGACTCTCAGTGCTCAGCTGTTCCCGTGGGCAGTCGCGAGCCTCTTTTTATTATTATTATTGTTAGCATTGCCCTCCATACTGCTAAAACTTTCGTCAGAACCCTCCTGAAAATGACCCTTGAGACTCGGTGAAGCGTAAGGGGCGCCACGGTGGCTAGGAGATGTTAACTCCCTCGCCTGGTCTACAGGAGGTCGTGGGTTCGATCCTGACCCTGACGCCTGCTGCTGCTGTATATTTGGACTTTGTGTGTCTGTTTCTCTCTCCCTGTGGTCGCGTGGATTTTTCTCCGGGTTCCCCCCCCCCTCTCCACATTTAGAATCAACATCACGCGTGCTAATAAAGAGTATGTGGCCGCTGCTATAAACGTCCACGTGATAAGCCACTCCGCTGAGACATCATTTGTGGTCGCCAGGTCCCTTCTGAAAACGAGCTACAAACTCAGCGGGGACCCTACCTGGCAAAAATACTAAAAGCTGCTCGTAGTTTTTTTCTGGATCAACGGCATAATAATAGTGATGATGATGACAACAAAACATGAAACACTGGGCACGTTTTTTCCCGCGGCGTCGCAGACCAGGCGGCCGTCACCAGCGAGGGAATTTTTATTTATCGGAGCGATTTTTTTTCTTATTGTCGGGGAAATGTCTTTCTTTGCTTCTATGGAGGCGCGCGACTTCTCTCCGTGTTTATTTTGGCTTCGCGCTAAGCGGCGCGGACTGAAAATTAAGCCCTCGACGGGATCCGACGATGAGTTCATTAGCTTCGTGTGCGCGCCGCATGTTGATGGGTGAGCGTGTGTTGCGTGAGCGTGTGTTGTGAGTGTGTGTGTGTCGCGTGTTAACTTAGGCGCACACTTGTTCTTGGAGGCAACACGTTTCTTTAACACAGGGGTGGGGAACGTCCGGCCCGCGGGCCGTACGAGGCCCGCAAAATCATTTGGTCTGGCCCTGCCAAGGCAACCGCAGGCGGGACTCGAAATTCAATAAATCTCGGAGCAAACCTGGAAAAGCAGTTACGAGTAGCAACACCATCAATACCAGCTAGCGTCGCACGCCTCACCAAAGAGAAGCAGTTCCAGCCATCACATTAGGGGCGAGTTAATAAAATGTTTGACCAAATGTAACAGGCTAATTTTTAAGTTGATGATTTTGTATGGCCCGCGAATGATGTTATAAATATCCAAATGGCCCTTGGCAGAACAAAGGTTCCCCACCCCTGATTTAACACAACGGGTAACTCAAGTTGAAGTTCATTTATTAGGTATAGCCCTGTGAGCCATTCGGCTCTTGAATCGGGTGCAACCGCAACAAACAAAAAACTAAAACATGAACAAAAAACATCTTAAAGTGAATATGTGACTTAAGTGTAAACAGCAAATCCAAGAAAAGACAGCAAAATATTGCAGAAAAAACACAGTACACCAACGCTGTGTGCAAAAATCCCAGTGGGATGCAAGTCAAACAACAACAACAACAACCACAAGACAACTCGAACAGGATAACAGCAGAGGGTGGTGACCACCACGGCCAACTAGACTGACACTCGGAGAGACAAGTCTACCGTCGGACCAGGACAGCTAGCGAGCTGTCTGGTCCACGCGTGAAGACCCGAGACCGAGATTTGAGGATGGCCACTTCATGCCCAGAGTTGAACGCCGCGATCCCTCTCGGGACCCCGCTGATAACCCCCCTGGCCACGCCCCCCTTCCAGAACCCTCGCGGGGACTCTGGACCCCCATCACGTTCTGTTGACGTGACAACCCTTACTAGTTGGCAGTGTCGGGTGGTGGCGGGTTTTAACGACACACATTTACATATTTACGTGATCTAACCCAAAAACCTCTTTTATGGATATTATATGTTGCATGTGCCACTAATCCATCATTTTCCCCCTCCTACATTGAACACGTTCTCCCCCCCCCCCCCCGCTACAGGGCAACGTGACGTCCCGCTGCCTTGACCCCGGCTCGACCTCCGTGACCTTCCCGCGCCCTGGCTCCTGGCTCCGTCTCGACGCTCCCCCGGGCCTCGCCTCCCTCTCCTTCTCCCTGGAGCTGCGCACGTGGCAGGAGCGCGCCCTCCTCCTCCACCTCCCCCTGGGGGGCACGGCGGGGGCGGGTGGCGGGGGGCCCGCGGGGGGGGGCTCCCTGTCCGTCGTGCTGGCCGACGGGCAGGTCAGCGTGTCGGTGCGACAGGCACGCCGGACCAACGCCCACATCACCGCAGGTGATTCGGGGCGACCCGCCGAGGTGTGAGATTGTTGGTTCGAGGGTGCGAGGGCCCTGCAATGTCTCGCCCGCGACGCTGCTGGCGGACGAACGGTGGGAGGGAAAAGGGCGGGGGCCACTGAACTCCATCGGTCACCACTTGTAGAGTTGATGCTGCTGATGCTGATGTTGTTGCTGTTGATGTTGATTCTCTTGCTGCTGCTGTTGTTTCTACTGTTGATGATGATGATGATTCTGTTGGTGCTGCTGTTGATGTGGCTGCTGCTGTTATTGCTGCTGCTGATGATGATGATGTTGCTGTTGCTGCTGATGTCGCTGCTGATGATGATTCTGTTGGTGCAGCTGCTGATGTCACTACTGTTGTTTTGCTGCCTGCTCATGATTATTCTGTTGTTACTTTTGCTGATGATGACGTGTTCTGTTGGTGCTGCTGCTGCTGATGCTGATTCTGTTTCTGCAGCTGCTGATGTCACTAGTGCTCTTGCTGCTGCTGCTGCTGCTGCTGCCGATGACGATTCTGTTGGTGCTGTCGCTATTCTTGTTGTTGTTGTTTGTTGTTGTTGTTGCGTCGCTGGGCGGCAGGGTCGGCCGTGAACGACGGTCAGTGGCACTCGGTGCTGGTGGAGGCTCGCCGCAACTTCCTGTCGCTCGTTCTGGACGGAGAGCCCTCGACGGCCATGCACTCCAACAGCCAGCTCGACATCGTCACGGGTGACCACTGCTACCTGGGAGGTGAGGTCAAATAGGTCACAGGGTGAAGATATCCATGCTACAGGGGGGGGGGTGGGGGGTTGGGGCTAAGGTCGCATACGTTTAAATGTGTGTATGTTGAGACTTCTTTTGCACCGCACGTGACTAACCGTGCTCATCGTTGAAGCCGCGCACCACCCCAAACATCCGATGAGTAAGGATCGCCACGTAAAGACGACGTGACGAATATAAATATATTAAACAACACCTTCATTATCGGGAATGTTTGTCGAGAAAGCCCACGGGCTAAACTGAAATAGTGTTCTAATCAACAGAGTAGAGCGAGCGTACTGTTCGGTATCGATACTCGTGTTAAGCCACGTAAGTGATCTGGCCAGGTTTGTGTCGTAAGAGCCTCCGCCACCCGACGGCTTGTCCTGCGTATGCTTGACGCAGTTTCGAGTGAAGCGTCGCGTATCTAATGGCAATGTAATGTGCTTGGCCATGTCGGGTGGTGGAGGGTCTTCACGGCACAGATTCGGTCAGACCCATGACGTAGCCTAACCCCAAAAAGCAATTATGAATCGGAATGTTTACGAGGTTTTTGATTTCAATTCGCCCGGAATAAGAACCTGCCGCTGATCGCTGTAACGACGCGATCGCTGTAACGGCGCAATCTTCGTAAAGACGTAATCATCATAATCACGTAATCATCGTAAAGACGCGATCGTCATAACGACGCAATCATCGTAAAGACGTAATCATCATAATCACGTAATCATCGTAACGATGCGATCGCCAAAACGACATAATCATCGTAAAGACGTAATCATTATAATCACGTAATCATCGTAACGATGCGATCGCCATAACGATGCAATCATCGTAAAGACGTAATCATCGTAAAGACGCGATCGCCATAACGACGTAATCATCGTAAAGACGTAATCATCATAATCACGTAATCATCGTAACGATGCGATCGCCATAACGACGCAATCATCGTAAAGACGTAATCATCATAATCACGTAATCATCGTAACGATGCGATCGCCAAAATGACGTAATCATCGTAACCTCACAGTCTGCGTGCACGGAGAGCGTCCGCTTCAGAACACGATGACGTCATAACGTCCACGCTGTCAATGTAACAATTTTGTGTATAAATAACTCATTTAATTGTTTCTTTTTTTTTACTTAAATTATTTTTGTCACTATCGTAATTATCATCGCGAACGTTATCGGTTTAATTCCATAAACAAAAAAAAGCGCGTAATTTTCGCGAAGTCAAATTATTTTGCGCTCCCCGAGAGCGAGGCGCAGGGGAGAGGAAATGTTTGGCATCATTCGGCCCCAAGACGAATAGGCGACGATGACAGCTTCGGGAAGAACGTCTGGGGCTCCTCGACCCGAGGGTGATCTCACAAACCCCACCTGGAGACTCTTCTCAGAAACCCTTCACTCCCCCCCCCCCTCTCAGCCAGTCTACATAACAAAGGCTCAGTCCTTTGTAATGTAGATTAACCGTAATTTCAAGCCGCACCTTACCATAATAATATACACAAAATTAACCCGTAAAAACAAAGTTTTTCACTATAAATCCTTTATATGCGTGTTCAATGGGCCACAACCCAGCCCACATTGGTCTTTGAAACGGGCGGCTAGAGTCCTCTCGTCCTCTGGCTTGAGATGGCTGCCACCTATGGGTCAGATGATTGCCTGCCACCATTAAGCAATTGGTAGTTAAATATAAAAAAAAATTACCTAAAAAGTGTAAAATTTAGGAAAAAAAATGTTCACGAAAAGAAATTGTCACGCACAACGAGTCTGTGTGCAAAATGTCAGCTCGATTGGATCACGGGAAGTGGGTTAAAAAACGATCGAAAGATTTGCACGGTCGTAAGCACGCAAGCAAGCAAGCAAGTGACCTTAATATAAAGGATTTAAAAAGGGGGCCTGTACTGGCTCATCTCCCCCTCAACCAGCATATATACGGGGTAGTATCTCTTGGAATTTCTCATTTACTTGATACAGCAAGCTTGCTGTGACGGTTCCACCTGAAGACGGAAGCTTGTGTTGCCTCCGAAACGTCGTGATTTTTATTATTTTATTTTACTTTTATTAAATTAAAATTTTTACCTACGTGACTTTACCGAAAAAACCTAAGAATATCAATCCTTGCAGTCACGAAAGCTTCAAATCTAGAAGTAAAAACAAATTTCATCTTTTCCGTCCCCTCTCCTTGGTGGTGGCGTTGTGACGGCGGTGCCGGGTCTGCGTGTTGAGTGGACCCCGGGTGGGGCGGCGTCAAATTCGCGACGTTGCCGTTTCCTCCCACCCTTCGATTTGCGTCCCGCTTCTTGTGGTTTCGAGACGTTAACTGCCTCGCCTGGTGCACAGGAGGTCCGTGGGTTCTCTCTCGCCGCGGTTGTGCGTGGATTTTTCTCCGGGTCCTGCGGGTTTTACCCTCCACATTTAGAATCGACGCCGCGCGTTCAGAGCGTTTGGCTGCTGCTATAAATGTCCACGTGATGGTAAGACGCTTCGTTGAGAGCTATTACATGTTTCAGTTTAATTTCAGTTTCATTTATTACGTATAACCCTGTGAGCCATGCGGCTCTTGACTCGGGTGCAACCGCAACAAAACAAAAACACGAACAAGAAACATCTTAAAGTGACTACCACGCAGCAGAAAAATCCAGGAAAAAACAGCAAAGTCTTCCAGAAAAATCACCGCATTTCAGCGCTGTGTGAAAAAATCCCAGTGGGATGCAAGTCAAACAATAACAACCATAAGACAATTTAGATTAAAGTTATCATGCTAACTCTTTACTACAACAAACAAACATGGCTAAACCAAAACGTTTTCAAAATCACCAAAATAAAGCTATAAAAACAATGTAACGTCGTGATTTATTTATTGTATTTATACCTACGTGACTTTACCGAAAGAACCAAAGAGCAAATATTAAGATGTTTTCTGCGAATGATTGAGTTGTTATGCACGGATATCAATAACGACGCTCACACGCGCAGACAGAGAGAGAGTGGGAATGGTTGAGAATGATTTCAGAGGTGCGGGAAACTGTACGAGAACGTGCGAAGGCAGCCAGAGCTGGCGCCAAGAATTGCCTCAGCTCTGCGGTCCTCCAGTTGGACCAACTCTGTCCACCCCCCATCCCCCCCCTCCCCCCCCTCACCTCGGCCAGGCTGCCCGGACGCGACCTCGTGCCCTGTCGCCACCCTGCCACCCTCCTTCCTGGGCTGCGTGCGATCCGTCGTTGTCCACCAGCGGGAAGTCGACCTCCGCCTCCTGGAGCGCGGCCTCCTGGGGAATCACTCGCACCTGCAGGTGGACACCTGTGGGATCCTGGACAGGTGGGGGGGCGTGTGTGTTAGGCGTGTGTGTGTTAGGTGTGTGTGTTAGGTGTGTGTGTGTGTTAAGTGTGTGTGTGTTAGGTGTGTGTGTGTTAGGTGTGTGTGTGTTAGGTGTGTGTTAGTGCGTGTGTGTTAGGTGTGTGTGTGTGTTAGGTGTGTGTGTGTTAGGTGTGTGTGTTAGGTGTGTGTGTGTGTTAGGTGTGTGTGTGTGTATTAGGTGTGTGTGTGCTAGGTGTGTGTGTGCTAGGTGTATGTGTGTTAGGTGTGTGTGTTAGTGCGTGTTAGAGCTGGTGTAGCGGTCTGCGCGCTGCGCTACGAACCTGGCGACACGGGTTCGATTCCCGCTTACGGCCAACACCCAGTGACGATGATCTGAACAGGTCCTGGGCCTCCCTTAGGTCGACTCGGCCTCAAACGAGTACCTGGTGCAGTGTGTAAACATCGTCACTGGGGAGACAAAGGCAGTCGGGCGTGGTGCTGGCCACCCAACCCCTCGTGTGCCGTGCCGGTCTTCATAGGTGCTCGCTAACAGCACTCGCTCCGATAATACGTTTAAGGCTTTACGTGGGATCTTTGTCTTTGAGTGTTACTTGCTGTTTGTGTCTAACGTACTGTTATGGCTTATATGTGCACATGAAATGTGCGTGTTAAGTATGTTTACCTTACACATGTGTGCGTCTGTGATATAAGTGCGTGTCTCGTGTTGAATGCGTGCGTCGCGTGTGTGCGTTGAGTGTCACACACGCGTGTCGCGTGTCACGTGTTGCGTGCGTTGAGTGTCACACACGCGTGCGTCACGTGTCACACACATGTCACGTGTCACACGCGCGCGCGTCACGTGTCACACACGCGCGTGTCACGTGCCGCGTGCAGGTGCCTCCCCGACCACTGCGAGCACGGTGGCCGCTGCGCCCAGACGTGGGACTCGTTCTCGTGCCAGTGCGAGAACACGGGGTACACCGGCACCACCTGCCACCGCTGTGAGTCCACGCGGGGGGGGGGGGGGGGATGTGTGTGGGTACTTCCATCTCTTACAAGACTTTTGGTCAGCGCGGGGGGAAGAGTAGACCAAGTACCGTCGAGAGCTCCCTCTGGTAGAGGACCATCCACCCGCAGTGGCGTGGGCAAGCACTTGCAGGGCTGCGCCTTGACTTTTGAACTCAGATGCATGGGTAATATTGGGCGTCTTCTCCAGGTGGTCGCGTGGATTTTTCTCCCGGTCCTTTGGTTATTCCCTCGTTATTCAGAATCAACGTCACGCGTTTAGAGTATTTGGCTGCTATAACTTTCCAGGTGATTAGCCACTTCGCTGAGCGATCGTTTGTGTTGGCCAGGTCGCTTCTCAGTGGTGAAATTAAAATAAAAAAACAGTTAGGACCACGCGGTGACTTTGACCACCGTGCGGTTTGTACGTTTGCGGGTGACGGTGTAAACAAGTCCCTGACCTTCGCACAGCGGGGATCGTTTCTGCCAACCGTTGCCGGTTTTAACCGGTAACCGCTTCGGTTTTACCAGCGCTCGCTCTTTACCGACCCCCCCTCGCGTGTGCCGCGCGTGCTGCGCCCCTGCGTAGCGGTGCACGAGCGATCGTGCGAGGCCTACAAGCAGCTAGGCCGCTCCTCCGGCCTCTACTCCATCGACACGGACGGCAGCGGCCCCTTGGGGCCCGTGCAAGTCTTCTGCAACATCACAGGTGGGGGGGTGGGGGGGCGAGAGATGGAGGTGGGTGGGAGATGCGTGCGTCCCCACATCCCCACGTCCGTGTGTGCGTCCATGCGTGTGTCCGATCATCCATGCGTGTGTCTGTCCGTGCGTGTGTCCGTCCATGAGTGTGTCCGTCTGTGCGTGTGTCCGATCATCCATGCGTGTGTCCGTCCGTGCGTGTGTCCGTCCATGAGTGTGTCCATCCATGCGTGTGTCCGATCATCCATGCGTGTGTCCGTCCGTGCATGTGTCCGTCCATCCATTGCGTGTGTCCGTCCGTGCGTGTGTCCGTCTGTGCGTGTGTCCAATCATCCATGCGTGTGTCCGTTTGTGCGTGTGTCCAATCATCCGTGCGTGTGTCCATCCATGCATGTGTCCGTCCATTCATGCGTGTGTCCGTCTGTGCGTGTGTCCAATCATTCATGCGTGTGTCCGTCTGTGCGTGTGTCCGATCATCCATGCGTGTGTGCATCCGTCCGCGTGTGCGTCCGTGCGCGCGTAGAGGACGCGGTGTGGACGACGCTGCCCGCGACGCCGCGGGGCGCCACCGCGGCCGCCTCGGTGGCGGCGGTGGCGGCGGCGGCGGTCGCCGTCTCGGGCTCGAGCCCCGAGCGGCCGCACGTGGCGCGCTTCTCCTACAACGCCACGGCCGAGCAGCTGGCGGCCGTGGCCGCGCAGGCCGAGAGCTGCGAGCAGCAGGTGGACTACTCCTGCCGACGCTCGCGACTCCTCAACTCGCCAGGTGCGCGCGCGTCCGCGTGTACGTGGCCGATTGTGATTGGGTCGTCGCCGTCGTCGTTAACGGCAACATCATCGTCGTTATTATCATTATCATCATACGGCTGTCATCGCCATCATCGTCATTATTGTCATCATCGTCGTAGTCATTTCCTTCATCATCATCATCATCATGTGGTCGCGTGTGATTGTTACACGCGGTAGTGGTTGTCGCGGGTGGCCCACGCAACAATGCGACTGCGCGCTCAGCCCCATCGAGCTGGTGGTCTAGACAAGGCCGAGGGAGCGTTGCACGTGCAATGCTGCCCGGTGGTCCACGTGACATTCACGCAAGGCACGCTGGGAGTCGTGTCTTCGCTTTGTTGCACTGCTGTTGAACGGAGTTGACCAAACACGCCAGCTGTAGGACCGCAGAGCTTGGGCAATTGTCGGCGCCGGTTCCAGCTGCCCCCTGCCGCTTGTAGGTGATGTCGCGCGCCTCCGACTCCGTGTGAGAGCGAACGGCAACCGGCTACAGCGCACGTTGCAAATGAAAAAACAAATGTAAATATTTTTGTGTCCATTCGATCTGTCCGTTCGCACGCACACGTGGTGTTGGTTGGCGATGATGACGACGATGATGATAACGATGACGACGATGACGATGATGACGACGATAATGATGATGATGACGACGATGACGACGACGATGATGACGACGACGACGATGGCGATGATGACGAGGATGACGACGACGATGATGACGACGACGACGACGATGATGATAACGACCACGACGATGATGGCGGTTGCGCCGCTCTCCCCTCCCCCGCCCCCTCCTCCTCCCCCCTCCCCCTGGGCAGAGGGCCCCCCCATGGTGTGGTGGGTCGCTCGAAGCGGTGAGCGGCAGTCCTACTGGGGCGGCTCAAGCCCCGGGGTCCACAAGTGCGCGTGCGGCATCGAGCGCAACTGCACGCAGCCCCGCGTCCACTGCAACTGCGACGCGGACCTGCCCGTCTGGTACGTGCGCTCGCAAAGACAAAGGTGCCCCCCCCTCCCGTATAGCCTCTAAAGAGATTGTCGGGGCAAGTGCCGCTGGCGGAGTCGCGGCACGTGTGGAGGCCGTCCAGCGCCGCTACCGCCCGGCCGTCTTTGTCTCTCACCCCACCCCGAGTGGCGATGTTTACAACACCGCAACAGGTACTCAGTTGAGGCTGAGCCGACCTAGGGGAGAAACCCACGAACGGTTCTGATAATCGTCACCTGTGTTGGCCGCCGTGAGCGGGAATCGAACTTCGGGTCGCCGGGTTCGTAGCGCAGCGCCACACTGCCACGTGTGCGTGTATTCACGTGCGCACGCGCGCGCGCACGCACGCGCGGGGTGTGGGGTGGAGAGGGCAGAGGAGGGTGATGACGCAGCGCTTTGGACGTTGCACCCTTGAGCCTGGATGCTTTGGGTGGCGCGGTGGTGTGACGGATTGTGCCTCGCAGCGAGAAGCCCCTGGGTTCCATTCCCCTGCTCGGGCGCCTTTCTGCTTCTGAGAATCTCCGTTCTCTCTCCAGAGCGCCCCTGGTTTCATCTCACATAGCACGCAATAAAAGCTACACAAGAGCGTATCCCGTATTGACGTAACACATCCCAATGCGGAAAAACGATCTGCAAATCATTCAATGGGGGGGTGGGGGGGGGGGAATTACACGTAGCAGCAGCAGCAGCATTGATCCGTCCAGCCACAACAACAAAAGCTTGGCAGGATCGTCCCGAAAATGAGTCTTGGTACTCGGCGAGGCTTATACGGGTGAAGGCCTCGTAGTTGCAATAATAATATCATCATCACTATCATGATCATGATCATCGAAATTTCTCGAGTTTGATTCCTGCCCGTGGTTCTGGGATCGACGCGTCGTGTTGAGACCACGTGGCAATGTCGCGGAGAGTTGTGGGAGAGCGAGTTCCACGTGTGTGTGTGTGTACGTACGGAGAGGTTTGGGAGAGCGAGTCCCACGTGCGTGTGTGTGTGTGTACGTACGGAGAGTTGTGGGAGAGCGAGTCCCACGTGTGTGTACGTACGTTGAACTTCTTTAGCACCGTACGTAGCCCACCGTGCTAATCCCAAAAAAGCAGCAGTTCTAAAGAAACGTGTTCTTCTTTTTAGTTTAGAGAATTGAAAAGGTTGCTCAACATTTAAGTCTGCTTTGAAAACCCAATTTCTTTAAAGTGGCCATCGCTCTATCGTCCGTCCGGTTGCCCCTGGCTCTGTTGTTGCCTCCTGCCTTTCATACATCGTGCTATTGGGATCCTCGGATGGAATGCGCAATTATACATTGTAATTATCATTATTATTGTAGGCTGCGGGAGGCTATGTGGTGAGCAGCGGAGAACATTGGAGCAAAATGCATCGCTCTCTCACCCACGCAACTCACCAGCAGGGCGAAGTGAGGTCAAAATAATCCCCCACGACCCCACACAGCTGCTAGGAGTTCTATATTTGAAGCTTTCGTGACTGCAAGAATTCATACTCTTAGTTTTTTTTCGGTAAAGTCACGTAGGTAAAAAATAAAAATAATAAAAGTAATAATAGAAATAAAATAAAATAATAAATCACGACGTTTCGGAGGCAACACAAGCTTCCGTCTTCAGGTGAAACCGTCACAGCACGATTGATGTATCAAGTAAAGGAGACTTCACGTGGGAGGAGCGATCGTTGTTGGGACTCCATGTGGGGGTGGGTTAGATTGTTGTTGGGACTCCACGAGGGGGTGGGGGGGGGCGATCGCTGTTGGGACTCCACGAGTGTCACGTGCTGCCCCGAAGAGTTGGCAGCACGGACGGGAGGCGTGAGAGCGCTCACCACGTCGGGAACGAGCGTCTCGCTTGCTGGGCTCACTCAACACTTTCACACTCCCCCCTCCTCCTCCCCCTTCTCCACGTCCACTCGTTATCCCATAAGTCAGCCCAGCCGCTCCCCCCCCCCCCAGCATCCCACCCAATCCTCTTTGTCTGGCAAACATGATTTGCCGATTCGCAGTGCCATGCCTCTCGCCTCGCCTCGCCCGCTCTTGGGGGAATTTGCGAGGCGTTTATTGCCTCTCCATTGTAACGGGGGGGGGGGGGGGGGTGTTAGTGGGGGTTGTGGAACAGAGTTGGGAAAATCGCTTCTGATAATCAAATAAAAGTTTGACAGCTGCCGTTATTGCTCGGCTGATTTGACGTGAGCAAGGCCCAGCCACTGACGCAATTGTAGTCCCTCCGCTCCTCGTCTCCAGGCCCCATCTCCCTCCTCCTCCTCGTCCCCCCCCCTCCTCTTCTTCTCTCCGTTGTTTGGCCTCGCTCCAAGTTCGCCTTTCGCTCGGCTTATTCCCCTCCCCTCTCTCACTCTGCGATGCATTTCGCGACTCCATCTCTCCCTCTCTCTCTCTGACGCTCGCTCGCTCGCTTTGACCCTCGCTGACTTTTCCCCTGCTTCGAAATGTGTCGTGTTTTGTATTACGGCGTTTTTTTGCCACTTGTAAATATTTCGTGTTTTGGTTGTCGCCTTTGCCCCTCTCTCTGTTTCTCGTCTCACTCCCTCCGCTTCGGAGTGTGTCAGCCTCAAGTTTGTTCAGCGCCCAGTCGATGCGGCCCTGCTACATACACTGAGTTTTCGGCTCGTGCTTTCCCGAGACCACTTTCTACCCCCCCCCCCAACTTCAGCCCCCCCCCGCCCCTCCCTCGCGCCTCCCCCTTCCCCCGCCCCTGCTCCCCCTTTCCCCCACAACTTCCCCCCCCGCCAACTTCCCCCCGCATCCTTGCCCCCCCCCCCGGCCCCTACCCCCGCCCCTCACCCCCTGCCCCTTCATCCACCCAACGCCCCCCTCGCCCCTCCCCCTTCGCCCCCAACTTCGCCCCTCCCCCCGCCCCCCCCGCCCCTCCGCCCCCTCGCTCCCCCGGCCCTCCGCTCCCTCGCCCCCCAACTTCGCTCCGCTCACCCCCCCGCATCGCCCCCCCCCCACATCGCCCCCCCCCCCCCCACATCGCCCCCCCACTAATGCACGAGGCACCACCTCACGTCGCCGCGTGGAGAAATGTACAAAATCCCCCCCCCCCCACACTGAGACGTTTCGAGTCTCTTTGCTCGTTCAGTGACTACGGTTACGCAACCGCAGTAGCAATCATCATTTCGTAGCCCTCTAGTCAATGGACTTCTTCCCCGTTAAATTCCCCTTCCCTCTCACACCCACATGGCTCGTCAATCACGTAAGTCTGCTTTGACCATACTTCACCACTATTGTCGGTCGGCCGCTGTTGTTCGCCACGGCCGGGAGGAGTCCAACCGAGGCTTGCGAGGGTCTGCGGTGCTCCCGAGTAAGATTGCGTTGAGCGGAGTCGATATCGGTGCCGGATTTCACCCTCGTCACGCGACAGCTCGTTTGCTCTCTGCATCTCACATCCACCCCTCTCGCTCCCTCTCTCTTCCTCTCCCTTGACACCTTCCTCCCCCATCCTCTCACCCACCCACCTGTCACCTCTCTCTCTCTCTCCCTGCTCGCGAATCCTCTTACCCATTCCTCTCTTACCTCTCTCTCTTTTTTATACGATCAGTGGAAACAAGAAGATGCTCGGTGTATTCGGCACTTTGCTTCGTTCATCATTTCGTTTTTTTTTTAAACTTAGCTTTATGTAAAACCCCCACCTCTCGCTCACTCTCTCGGTCACTCTCTCGCTCACTCTCTCGGTCACTCTCTCGGTCACTCTCTCGCTCACTCTCTCGCTCACTCTCTCGGTCACTCTCTCGCTCACTCTCTCGCTCACTCTCTCGCTCACTCTCTCGCTCACTCTCTCGGTCACTCTCTCGCTCACTCTCTCGCTCACTCTCTCGCTCACTCTCTCGCTCTCTCTCTCGCTCTCTCTCTCACCTCGCTCTCTTAGCTCTCACCTCGCTCTCTTATCTCTAACCTCACTCTCACCTTCTCTCTCATCCTGCATCTTACGTCTGTTTACCCTCCACCATCGCCAACCCATTACTCCTTCTCACATTCTCTCTCTCACCAATCCCTCTCTCTACCCACCCCCACCACCTCTCACATCCCCCCTCTCTCTCTCTCACTCTCTCTCACTCCCTCTCTCTCCCAACCCCCCCTTTTTATTTGTATTTATTTATTGTTAACGATCAGAGGAAACAAGAAGATGCTCGGTGTAGTCGGCACTTTGCTTCGTTTATCATTTCGTTTTTTTAGTGTTTTTTTTCAATGCTTTGCTTTATGTGCCCCCCCCCCCCCCCTGTTTAAATGAAATATTTTACGAAAGGTTTCAAGCTCTGCTCCCTCTCCCCCCATTTCTCTCCCCTCATTGCGGCCGCCCCTCAGTGGAAACAAATGTACAAGTCTCCCGTAGTCAAACGCTGCGGTGACCTCCAGTGGAGGTTGGCACACTGCACGTTGCCATCGGCCGTGCGGCTCAGCCGAATCTCGCCAGGGGTAACAGACTTGTGCATTTCCTGCGGTGCCAGGGAGGATCTGCCCCACCAGTACTTTCACTGCCAGCGGCTCACACCAATGTTCCGCCTTTTGGGGGACATTTTCAGGAAACTGGGGGTGCCCTTCTACAACAACAGCTTCGTATATGGGGTGGTGCCTTACCTATCTAACAAGCGCCATGACCTCGCCAACTTCACCAGTGCTCAGGCGAATATGGCGCTGTACAGAACGAGGAAAATGATGCTGGAAGGTGACACTGACGGCTGCTCTGTGCTTCCAGTGTTCAGAGGCCTGCTTAAGGCGCGGCTCTGGCTGGAGCACGCGTACCACACACATGTTGGTGATGTGCACGTCTTCTTCGAACGCTGGGGAGCCGGAAAGGCCCTTTGCACCAGCGTGGACGGCACCCTCGTGTTCACTTTCTGAAACGCTCGCTCGTCACCGTGACATGCGCGATGACACCACAACCACGTGACTTTTGTCTTTTGTGTTGTGTGCGGTGCTTTCAGCACCACAGCACGTAGATTTGTAACGATATGTAACGTTTGTTTTCTTTCGTTTGTTGGCGACTGTTTTTCATATTGGAATCGCCTCCGGTGCTTTTGCTGCTGGCGGCAATAAAAGTTGTTTAAAAGTCAAAAGTCTCTCACTCTCTCACCCTTCTCACTCTCTCACCCTCTCTCTCTCCCTCTCTCTCACTCTTTCGGTTGCCCAGGCAACGGGACTCGGGCCTCCTCACCTACAAGGAGCACCTGCCGCTGCAGCAGCTCGTCATCGCGGACACGAACCGCACCAACTCCGCCGCCTCCTACCGCGTGGGCCCGCTGCGTTGCCACGGCGACAGTGAGTTGCTCCCCATCGACCAGCCAAAATTGTGGACTGGCTCACATCACACCTGGGCCCTTTGTGTACGGGGCAGAGGCGGCGCGTCTCGAACTTTTTATGGTCCACGGAACCAACTCGGCCGATGCAAACATTTCCTACGGACCGGCCAGCCCAGCACCCACCCCCGGTGACAATACGAATTCACTTCTCTCTCTAAATGCGTCTGATACAAAACTATTCATATTACCGGAACATACAAACATGTCTTTTTGTTCGCGCAGCTTTGAGTTTTTTTTAGGGTCGGGGGGGGGGGTTGCGTTTAGATCTTAGGGTTAGGAGAATGCCACGCCAGCGGCATTTCATCGGTGCCACTCGCTAAAAACAGCACTTGCCTCAACAGTCTGCTAAGGCTACACGGGGGAAACCTTTGTCTTATGTGTGCGTGTGTGTACAGAAAGCAAAGACAAGGATCCCCCGCATAGCCTTAACAGACTGTTCGGGCAAGTGCTGTTAGCGAGCACCTATTAAGGCCAGAACGGCACACGAGGGGGTGGGTGGCCAGCACCACGTCTCCCGAGTGGCGATGTTTTTACGCGCCGCACCAGGTACTCATTTGAGGCCGAGTCGACCTAGGGGGAGTCCCACGACCGGTTCAGAAAATCGTTGGCCGTGAGCGGGAATCGAACTCGGGTCGCAGGGGTTCGTATCGCGGGTTCGTAGCGCTAACCGCTGCTACGCCACCGCTCTCTGTCTTTGTGCAGAGGGCCTCTGGAACGCGGCTCTGTTCACCAGCCAGTCGGCCTACCTGCTCTTCCCCACTTTCCGCGGGGAGACGAACGCCGACATCTCCTTCTTCTTCAAGACGTCGGCGTCGCACGGGATCTTCCTCGAGAACCTGGGCCTGCAGCACTTCATGCGCATCCAGCTCAAGTGTAGGTGGCCGATCTGCGTCGCCCCCCCCCCCCCCCCCCCCGCATAAACTTGTCGGGGCAAGCGCTGTGAGCGGAGCAGCTGTTATTCACATCACACGAGGTGCTGATGTCTGCACGCTGCGCCAGGTGCCCAGCCAGGGCTGAGTCGATCGAGGCAAGGCCCAGGAGAGGCACAGATTGTAATCGTCACAGACGTTGGCCACGAGCGGGAATCGAACTCGGGCCGCCGGTGGTTCGTAGCTCGGCGCTCGAATCGCGAGACCGCCGCAGGTCCACGTCACGTGCAGGTCGTCGACGTGGGCACCAGCCCCCGTCGTTGTCGGCCGGCTTGTTGTGCGCACAGGAATGTAAACGTGACGACGGACGGACGGGTGGACTGGCAGACAAGCGGATGTATGGATGGATGGACAGAAGGACAGTTTAATGGATGGACAGACAAAGCGAGTGCCTTTCCATCCATTAAAAATGGAAGGAACCGGAAAGAGAGGAAGACCTCACAGAGAAATGGCTTGACGACGACGACGACGAAGTAGGAGATCGGTGCCAGAAAGGTGTGGCCACTACTTGAGCACATTGGCACAAGACAGAGAGGAAAGTGGAAACAACAAATGACGAAATGTGCAGTGGACACCTACGGGGCTATCTGCCCCTGTATCGTGATGACAAATTGAGAGAGGACAGTCGCCCTGCGTTCACTTGAGCACGGGGACTACGACTTTTATTTGGGGCTGGTGGCCTGTATCGGAAATCTAGCCGTGAACGAAACGACTCGGTGGCAGCACCGCCACCTCCACCACCGCCACCACCACCATCAGCACTGCTATCAGCACCGCTATCACCACCACCATCACCACCATCACCGCCAGCGCCACCGCCACTACCTCCGCGACGATCCGGCTCGAATGACTCCCGGCTCACAAACGCTCTCATCATCGAAGCAATCAGACGACCACCACCGCCACCACCACGACCATCACCATCACAACCATCACCACCGCCACCACCACCACCAACCACAACGGCGACGGAAACACCCAGGAGGGGAATCCTCGACAACTTCCACAGAAAACACCGACAGGGCAAGGAGCTGTCCGCCGTCAGGGTCAAACGAGCGACTCGCTGGAGCCCTCGCTTCAGCAGGGGCTGCCCTGGTTGGCACCCGGCACACCCACGAGCAGTGTCTACGACTAGCCACGTGCCACCGACTCTGCTCTGCCAGCGGCCAGGCTAATGTTGTTCGCAGAGCTCAATTAAGCCCCCCCCCCCCCCGCGCGCACGCGCGTGTGTGTGTGTGTGTTAACGATTCGTTAATTGTATTCTGTTTAAAAATTCAGAGTGGTGGCGGCGCGGCTTGCAGACGTCTTGGAATGGGGGAAATGGTTCATTGGCGTGCAGCGAACATCTCCGCAGCGGGGCGCGCGGCAAAAGTGTGCGGGCCTTGCGTGCGGATCAGAGGTCACCTTGAGGGCACGTCAGAACTAGTTCCCGCGATGTCACCTTCCACGGGCCGTTCTGTGCGGCTCTGCGAGGCTCGCGAATGCAGCGCACGGGCCGGCGTGCCTTTCGCGACGCCGACAGCGCGACCGGAATCAAATTTGCGTGGCGGAAAACACAAGGGGACGGGAAATCATCAATCAATCGCAGTGTGTTCTCTCGCTAGGCATGCATCAAAAATAATAATAATGATTGTCGTCATCCTAGTTTGATTATTTAATGTTGCGTTCACGCAGTCAATCATGTCTCGAGGGGCACAACTGAAATGCTGATGTGCCTCGAGGCTTATGGGACAAACAACGTGGAGCAGACGACACGGCACAAACCGATGGGGGAAGGTCACGGTGGTGATAATTAAAAACAAGGGCAAACGAGCGTTGGCTCGTGTTAAAGAAGCCACGCATATGCACGGTTTTTCTTCCTTGTTATGAATATGTATTACCAATGCCACTGCCACTCCCTCAAGCACTACTACCACCACTCAATGCCAAATGACCGTCACTTACCACCACCACCACCACCGTGACCTACTCACTCACCACCCCACTCACCTTCGCCCCCACCGCCCTTACACCGCCATCCACTCGCCCACCATCGCCACAAGCACCACACGTTATCCCCCACCATCACACACCCGCCACCACCGCCACCACCGCCACCACCGCCACCACCGCCACCCCATTCGTGATCACTGCCACCACCGCGCCGGATCAATAATACTCCCACGTCACTCGCCCACTTCCACACACTCAGCACCCACCGTGGTGACGGCGGTGGTGGCGGTGGCTTCAGTGAGGAGGTCACGGTGGTGGCGAGTGAGTGAGTGATGGTCGGTTGCCATTGAGTGAGTGG
Organism: Lampetra planeri; assembly: GCF_965212315.1. Lineage (NCBI taxonomy): Eukaryota > Metazoa > Chordata > Hyperoartia > Petromyzontiformes > Petromyzontidae > Lampetra > Lampetra planeri. The sequence goes on along the minus strand of NC_136127.1, from coordinate 10,908,654 downwards.
AGGTGGTGGAGTGACAGGCAGTGGCATTTATGAGAAACACATTCCTGCAGAGGGAGCTGGTAGGAACGTTGGGTTGCTCGGTCAATGGCCAGGGTCAACGGCGGCGTGGTGTATTCCGCAAATATGCCCGACTGTGAGGGTGGGCATAAGCCGGCGTGAGTAGGTTAAACGTTGAGTTTTATAAGGGCACCACGGGGTGACCAGCCCCTCCCCACCCAGCCCCACCCCTCCCACCCGCCACCCAGCCCCACCCAGCCCCTCCCCACCCTCCCCACCCTGCCCACCCAGCCCCTTCCAACCCTGCCCCTCCCCACCCTCCCCTCCCCTCCCCACCCAGCCGCTCCCTCCCCACCCAGCCGCTCCCTCCCCACCCAGCTCCTCCCTGTACGACGAACGGACACAATAATCCCCTGTGGGCTGGTGTAACCAGGAGGTTCCTACCAGTATAACAATACTACTATAGTACTTACCTATTAACCTGCATCCGTATTAAGAAGCTACTGGAGCTTTTCTTTAGAAATTGATTTTTGTGTTTAGTATTTTGTCCTTCCTACCGCGCCTCCGATTAGCAACGGTTGGCTACGTACGGTGCGAAAGAAGTTCAACATACAGTACATAAATCTTGACTTCAAGCTTTCGTGACTGCAGGAATTCATACTCTTTGGGTCTTTCGGTAAAGCCACGTAGATAGATCAAAAAGAATGATATTAATAAAAAACACTATATTTATTTATATTATTTTTATTATTTTATATATCTACGTGGCTTTACCGAAAGACCCAAATAAGTACATACTTACGTGATCGGCCTGCCGCTATGAGAACGTCAGCGCCTGCAGCACACGTGCCCTTGAACCCCCAGCTCACTGGACCCGCGTTCCAGACGGCCGCAGAAGCACACCTCCGATTGGACCCGGCCGGCTACGTACGGCGCGAAAGAAGTTCATCGTACATCACCACCACAACCACTGCCACTCACCCCGCCACCTTCCCGCGCCCTGCTCCCCCGTGCCCCCCCCGCCGCAGCCCCCCAGGAGGTGAGCTTCGCGTTTGACGTGGGCGACGGCCCCGTGGAGGTGACGGCCTCCAGCCCGCGGCCGCTCAACGACAACCAGTGGCACGGCGTGCGTGCCGAGCGCAGCGTCAAGCAGGCCTCGCTGCAGCTCGACGCGCTGCCCGCGCGCTCCTTCCAGGCGCCGGCGCACGGACACACGCGCCTGCTGCTCAACAGCAAGCTCTTCGTGGGTGCGTTCGTGGCGTGCGTGCGGTGGGTGGGTGGGTAGGCGCGTAGTGGGTGGTGTGCGTAGTGGGTGGGTGCCTGGGTGGGTTTGCGGTGGGGGGAGTGGTTTGGTGGGCGGGTTATTGGTGGGTGGGTGTACGGCGGCTGGGTTTGTGGGTGGCTGGGTGGGTGCATGTGGATTGGTAGGACCTAGCCTGGCACCGCAATTGCCGGTGGTGACCAATAAACCGACGGTCCATCCGACCCACCCACCAACCGACCCACCCACCGACCCACCGTCCCACCCACAGACCCACCCACCGACCAACCGACCCACCGACTGACCCACCCACCAACCGACCCACCCACCGACCCACCCACCGACCCACCCACCGACTGACCCACCCACCCACCCACCGACGCACCCACCGACGCACCCACCGACTGACCCACCCACCGACCCACCGACTGACCCACCCACCCACCGACCCACCCACCGACCCACCGACCCACCCACCAAAAGACTCACACACCCCCCCACCGACGCACCCACCGACCCACCCACCCACTGACCCACCCACCGACCCACCCACCGACCCACCCACCAAAAGACTCACCCACCCCCCCACCGACGCACCCACCGACCAACCCACCCACTGACCCACCCACCGACCCACCCACCGACCCACCCACCAACCGACACACCCCCCCCCACCAACCCACCGACCCACCCACCAACCGACCGAGCCTCCGTCCGCCGGGTCGCAGGAGCCTCTGCTTCGGGCCAGCGCGGCTTCCTGGGCTGCCTGCGCGCGCTGCACATGAACGGGGCCGCGTTGGCGCTGGAGGAGCGTGCGCGCGTCACCGAGGGCGTGGAGCCCGGCTGCACGGGCCACTGCAGCAGCTACGGGGTGCTGTGCCGCAACCGAGGACGCTGCGTGGAGCGCTACAACGGCTACAGCTGCGACTGCACCCACACGCCCTTCCACGGACCCTTCTGCAAGCAAGGTGAGGATGTTCTGCTTGGTTCTTTCGGTAAAGTCACGTAGAAGGGAAGTAATAAAATAATACAAATAAAACATAATACAATAATTCTCACGACGTTTCGGCCACAACGCAAGCAGCCGTCCTCAGGTGAAAACCAGGTCTGTCGAGGCGACGCTGTCGTGAGAATTATTTTATTATGTTTTATTTTTATTATTTTATTACTTCCCTTCTACGTGACTTTACCGAAAGAACCAAGAAGATGAATCCCTGCAGTCACGAAAGCTTTAAATCGAAATTCTTCTTGGTTCTTTCGGTAAAGTCACGTAGAAGGGAAGTAATAAAATAATACAAATATAATAATATTTTATTACTTCCCTTCTACGTGCCTTTACCGAAAGAACCAAGAAGATGAATCCCTGCAGTCACGAAAGCTTTAAATCGAAATTTAAGGTGAGGATGATGATGGTGGTGGTGGTGGTGGAGGCGGCGAGATGTTGACTCCCTCGCCTGGTATGCGGGAGGTCGTGCGTTCGTGTTTGGTAGTTTCCGTGTCCCCTCTCTCTCCCCGTGGATCTTTTTCTCCGGGTCCAAAGGGATTTTCCTCTCGGCGTTTAGAATCGACGTGCGTTGTCGATTATTTTGGCCGCTATCCATGTCCACGTGATGATATGCTACTTCTTTGAGCTGTCGTTTGTGGCCAGGTCGCTTCTGAAAGAAGAGCTAACTCAGCAGGCCATAACCTAGTAAAATAAAACAGTTTTTAGTTTAGTTGCAGTTTTTATGCATTCTGAACGTATTTCACTGGCCGCACGGTGTTATTGATGAATGCGTTGAGTTTATTTCTCGTGTGTTTTTTCATTTGTTGTTGATGTAGAGCCCCCCCTCCCTCCGTTACGCCTGCGCGTCTCGGAGTGCGACCAGTGACTCTTGCACAATCGGCGTCTCAACGCATTTAAAAAGGGCACCCTCCACCCCCCTCACCCACCCCCCTCACCCACCCACCCCCCTCACCCACCCACCCCCCTCACCCACCCACCCCCCTCACCCACCCACCCCCCTCACCCACCCACCCCCCTCACCCACCCACCCCCCTCACCCACCCACCCCCCTCACCCACCGCCCTCACCCACCCCCCTCACCCACCCCCCTCACCCACCCCCCTCACCCACCCACCTCACCCACCCCTCTCACCCACCCCTCTCACCCACCCCTCTCACCCACCCACCTCACCCACCCACCTCACCCACCCACCTCACCCACCCACCTCACCCACCCACCTCACCCACGCACCTACCTCACCCACCTCACCCACCCCCCTCATCCACCCCCCTCACCCACCCCCCTCACCCACCCCTCTCACCCACCCCTCTCACCCACCCCTCTCACCCACCCCTCTCACCCACCCCTCTCACCCACCCCCCTCACCCACCCCTCTCACCCACCCACCTCACCCACCTCACCCACCCACCTCACCCACCCACCCCCCCCTCACCCACGCCCCTCACCCACCCACCTCAAAACCACCTACCCCCCCCACCCACCACCCCACCCACCCCCAGGGGATCTTTGTTTTCTTTCTTTGTTAAACTTCTTTCACACCGTACGTAGCTAACCGTGCAAATCGGAGGTTCGGAAGGGGGGGCGGGGACAAGAAACTAAACACAAAACGCAGTTTTAAAGAAAATCGTTTTCAATCTCGATGATGACTTCAAAGTGCACAGCTCTCAATGTGCCTTCTTAATATCGGAATGAAAGAGCGTTCCAGACGGCCGCAGAAGCGCGTCTAAAAGCGCCACGTGTCAACCCAACACCCCGCCATCTCCGTCTCCCTCACCACCTCTCCCCCCCCAAGTAATCAGTAAAATTATTCAGCAGCATTCATCAACGAGTGGTGAATATCAGAGAAGGTGAAGTCATGGACTTGGGTGTGATTTTATACTACGCTCTGCTCACGAAACAGAGCCTTGCCTGTTTATTTTGTAATTATTATCATTTCAAGAAAATCGCTTTGCACCGTTTTGCTGCACCGCACCGAACGGGTCCGACGGTTCACGCGAAGTGTCCTCGACCTCGGGCAGACCCAGCGGCAATTGTTTTGTTGGCATCCTGCAACCCTTGCTCACGAGCCTCAGAGGAATCAGAACCACTCCGGGAGTGTTCAGCTTAAACTCACGTTGCTGCTCGACAAGACTGGTCCCGAAGGTCGACAGGTTGATGAATTAACATTTATTATGAATTTACGGTTTTAGAGGATGCGTAAGCAGTGCAGATGAGAGCGATGCAGAGGGAAGAAGGGATGCGAGGGGTGTGAAGAGAGCGGCGATGTGGAGGCAGTAGGGGTGGGAGAGCGGTGGAGGGAACGAGACGGAAGGATGGGAAGGGATGTGGAGAGAGCTGGGATGGAAGGGTATGGGCCATGGGGTGAGAACGGGATGGTGCTGTATGGCAGGGAACAGGAGGGTATGGGATGGTGCTGTATGGGAGTGAATAGGAGGTTATGGGATGGTGCTGTATGGGATGGTGCTGTATGGGATGGTGCTGTATGGGATGGTGCTGTATGGGATGGTGCTGTATGGCAGGGAACAGGGGGGTATGGGATGGTGCTGTATGGGAGGGGACAGGGGATGGGCGCGTTTTCGAGGGAGCGGGGGGGGGCTAGAGAGGAGTCTCTGGCACGAGAAGGGCAGAGTGGTGGAGAAGTGGAGCGAGCAGAGCGGGCAGAGTGAGTGAGTGGGTGAGAGAGTGAGTGAGTGAGAGAGCGAGCGAGTGAGTGAGCGAGTGAGTGGGTGAGAGAGTGAGTGAGTGAGAGAGCGGGCGAGTGAGTGAGCGAGTGAGTGGGTGAGAGAGTGAGTGAGTGAGAGAGCGGGCGAGTGAGTGAGCGAGTGAGTGGGTGAGAGAGTGAGTGAGTGAGAGAGCGGGCGAGTGAGTGAGCGAGTGAGTGGGTGAGAGAGTGAGTGAGTGAGAGAGCGGGCGAGTGAGTGAACGAGTGAGTGGGTGAGAGAGTGAGTGAGTGAGTGAGAGAGCGAGTGAGTGAGAGAGCGAGTGAGTGAGAGAGCGAGTGAGCAGAGCGGGTGAGCGGGCGAGTGAGTGAGCGAGTGAGTGGGTGAGAGAGTGAGTGAGTGAGAGAGCGAGTGAGCAGAGCGGGTGAGCGGGCGAGTGAGTGAGCGAGTGAGTGGGTGAGAGAGTGAGTGAGTGAGAGAGCGAGTGAGCAGAGCGGGTGAGCGGGCGAGTGAGTGAGCGAGTGAGTGGGTGAGAGAGTGAGTGAGTGAGAGAGCGAGTGAGCAGAGCGGGTGAGCGGGCGAGTGAGCAGAGCGAGCGAGCAGAGAGAGCGAGTGAGCAGAGCGAGTGAGCAGAGCGAGCGGGCGAGTGAGTGAATGAGCGAGCGCTGCATTACCCTGGGATGTGATGTCACTCTCTCGCTCTCGTGTTGCCGGAGCAACGCTCATCAATCAGGCAGCCTCCACTAATGGGCTCACCGGGGAGGCAGGGCATTTCATTCATTCATTCGCTAGGATCGCTCGCTCACTCATTCATTCACTCACTCGATTCCAATACACATCCATAGTAATGTACTGTACTTCATGTGTCGGTGCGCGTGTCTTATATTGTCCATTACTGCGCATGCTTCCATATATTCACACTCCGGTGGTGTTATTCGCTCTAAACACATTGTGTATAATTTACATTTGTTTACCATTTATTCCGCATTTTACCAGGGTTTAACCCTGCCATGGTGAAAGCGGGGGGCGAGGAGGCGAGCGCAACGGGCTATGAACCCGGCAAACTCAGTTTCATTCCTGGCCACGGCGAACCAAAGTGGCTGAGCGAAATATTAACCGGTTCTGGTCCATTTTTTTCTGCTCCGTCTCTCACTGTGGGCCTCTGTCAAGGAAGGGTTAAAGCGTCTCACTCAGATCTCACAACGTTTCAAAATCTCTCTCTCTCTCTCCACTTAAATCCATTCATTAGTCTAGCCGGCTGTGTGTCTACCAATCCACGAAACTCCTCCGGACCGAATATCGGCACTGTGGATACATTCTAGATTTGAAGTTTTCGTGACTGCAAGGATCCATACTTTTAGTTTTTTTCGGTAAAGTCACGTACGTAAAAAAAGCAAATAATAGCAACAATAATAGAAATAAAAAAATAAAAAAAATAGAAATAATAAGAGAAATAAAATATTTATATTAAAATGAAAACAACTAAATTAAATCACGACGTTTCGGGCATAAGCATGCCTCGGCATACCTAAGTGGTTGTTCTTTAGCTGTGTCTGTCCCCCACCTGAAGACGGACGCTTGTGTTGCGCCCGAAACGTCGTGATTTCATTTAGTTGTTTTCAGTTCAATTCATTTTGTTTTCTACCTACGTGACTTTACAGAAAAAAACCAAAAAGTACTGTGGATACACTTTGTCTGCTGAGATTGTTCAGATAATTTCGGTGCTGTAAATATTCAAATGATGAGCATCTTTGTTGAGCTATCATTTATGGTGTGGCCAGGTCGCTTGTGAAAAACAAGTTAACGCCGCAGCGGGGCCTTGCCTGGTAGGATGTGGAAAGTTTAGTCTTGTGTGTTTGGGTGATTTGTTGACTTTTCTTGTGCTTGGTATCGTGTTGTTGTATTGAATAATTATTCTCATTCTGATCTGGGCTAAACGAGCTATGTGGTGATGATGATGTCGTCACGATAGAACAGAGGCACACAGACCACACTGAACGCAACATCTCAACATATTCTTGGTTCTTTCGGTAAAGTCACGCAGAAGGGAATAACAATAATAAAATAATACAAATAAAACATAAGCGTTCGGTAACGTTGTCTTTCCGACAGCTCTGTTTCTTCACCTGAGGACGGCTGCTTGCGTTGTGGCCGAAACGTCGTGAGAATTTTATTTTATTATGTTTTATTTTTATTATTTTATTATTTCCCTTCTACCTGACTTTACCGAAAGAACCAAGGATATGAATACCTGCAGTCACGAAAGCTTTAAATCGAAATTTTACATCTCAACGCATTCGTGAATAACACTCCGTTGTGTGTGGCCTTAAAATAAACAAATGTAGATGATAACCGACGTTTTGGGCAATGGCCCTTCTCCATAGGTCGCGGGTCTCCCACTAGGTCGACTCAGCCTCAAATGAGTTGCCCGGTGCGTGGTGTGTAAACATCGCCGCTGGGGAGACAAAGGCGGTCGGGCGTAGTGCTGGCCACCCACCCCCTCGTGCGCCTTTCCGGCCTTCCCAGGGAGCTGTCGCAAACAGCGCTTGTCCCAAAAGTCTGCTAAGGCTATACGGGGATCTTTGTCTTTGACGTGAATCGTCTTCTCATACCGGGCTGACAGGTCCACTCTGCAAGATCGCAAACGCGAATTGGCGATCGCACAGCGATGATGCTGCTGCTGCTGCTGTGTTAATGGGAAAGGCAGCTCAGCCTGGAGCAAGAGTGTGTGCTATGTGTGTGTGCAGTGTACATGCTGTGTATGTATGTGCTGTGTGTGTGTGGTGTGTGTGTGTGCTGCATGCATGCTGTGTGTGCTATGTATGTGTGTGCTGTGTGCATGCTGTGTGTGTGTGCAGTGTACATGCTGTGTATGTATGTGCTGTGTGTGTGTGGTGTGTGTGTGTGCTGCATGCATGCTGTGTGTGCTATGTATGTGTGTGCTGTGTGCTGTGTGCATGCTGTGTGTGTGTGCAGTGTACATGCTGTGTGCGCTGTGTGTGTGGTGTGTGTGCAGTGTACATGCTGTGTATGTGTGTGCTGTGTGGTGCAGTGTACATGCTATGTGTGCTATGTGTGTGTGGTGTGTGTGCAGTGTGCATGCTGTGTATGTGTGTGCTGTGTGTGTGTGTGCAGTGTACATGCTGTGTGTGCGCTGTGTGTGTGCAGTGTTCATGCTGTGTGTGCTATGTGTGTGTGGTGTGTGTGCAGTGTACATGCTGTGTGTGTGTGTGCTGTGTGTGTGTGCTGTGTGTGTGCTACATGCATGCTGTGTGTGCGCGCTGTGTGTGAAGTGTACATGCTGTGTGTGTGTGTGCTGTGTGTGTGTGCTGTGTGTGTGCTACATGCATGCTGTGTGTGCGCGCTGTGTGTGTGCAGTGTACATGCTGTGTGTGTGTGTGCTGTGTGTGTGCTACATGCATGCTGTGTGTGCGCGCTGTGTGTGTGAAGTGTACATGCTGTGTGTGCTATGTATGTGTGTGTGTGCAGTGTACATGCTGTGTGCGCGCTGTGTGTGTGCAGTGTGCATGCTGTGTGCGCTATGTATGTGTGCGCGTGCAGTATGCATGCTGTGTGTGCGCCCTGTGTGTGTGCAGTGTACATGCTGTGTGTGCTATGTATGTGTGTGTGTGCAGTGTACATGCTGTGTGCGCGCTGTGTGTGTGCAGTGTGCATGCTGTGTGCGCTATGTATGTGTGCGCGTGCAGTATGCATGCTGTGTGTGCGCCCTGTGTGTGTGCAGTGTGCATGCTGTGTGCGCTATGTATGTGTGCGCGTGCAGTATGCATGCTGTGTGTGCGCCCTGTGTGTGTGCAGTGTGCATGCTGTGTGCGCTATGTATGTGTGCGCGTGCAGTATGCATGCTGTGTGTGCGCCCTGTGTGTGTGCAGTGTGCATGCTGTGTGTGCTATGTATGTGTGCGCGTGCAGTATGCATGCTGTGTGTGCGCCCTGTGTGTGTGCAGTGTACATGCTGTGTGCGCTATGTATGTGTGCGCGTGCAGTATGCATGCTGTGTGTGCGCCCTGTGTGTGTGCAGTGTACATGCTGTGTATGTGTGTGCAGTGTACATGATGTGTATGTGTGTGCTGTGTGTGTGCTATGTATGTGTGTGTGCAGCGTGCATGCTGTGTGTCCTGCATACATGCTGCGTGTGTGTGCTGCCTACATGCTATGTGTGTGCTTTGTGGTATACATGCTGTGTGTGTGCTGTGTGGTATACATGCTGTGTGCTCTGTGTGTATGGTATACATGCTGTGTGTGTGCTGTGTGGTATACATGCTGTGTGCTCTGTGTGCATGGTATACATGCTGTGTGTGTGCTGTGTGGTATACATGCTGTGTGCTCTGTGTGCATGGTATACATGCTGTGTGTGTGCTGTGTGGTCTTCACCCTGTATGACCGCTGTGTAGATGCTCCTCGCCAACAGCACTCAAGCCTGTGACGGGGGGCGGGGATCTGTGCCCCGTGCTGTGTGGCGTGTGCACGCAGCGTTGCGCGCAGTGTTTGTTAATCGCCATCAATCGCCGATTGCGCGGAGGCTGTTCTGTTTATGGGAACCGCAGCGGTCACCTGGGGCACAGCAAGCCCGCAGGGAAAGGCGTGAACACCCCGTCCGTGTGAAGTCTTGTTGTGTGTGAAGTCTTGTTGTGTGTGATGAGTTGTTGTGTGTGAGGAGCTGTACATTCGGGGGAGCTGCGGCGCAACGGTTAGCGCCACGCCGCGCTACGAACCCGGCCACACGAGTTCGATTCCCGCTCACGGCCAACGATTATCTGAACCGGTTTTGGACCGCCCCCTAGGTCGACTCAGCCTCGAATTAATAACTCGTTGCGGTGTGTAAACATCGCCGCGAGGGAGACAAAGGCGGCCGGGCGTGGTGTTGGCCGCCCACCCCCCTCGCGTGCCGTGCCGGCCTTCATAGGCGCTGCGCGCTGGCAGCACTTGCCCCGACAAGTCTGTTAAGGCTACACGGGGGATCTTTGCCTTTGTGACGTGTTGTGCATGTGGTGTGTGTGTGTGTTGCATAAGGAGCGGTGGTGCAGCGGTTAGCGCTACGTTGCGCTACGAACCTGGGCGACACGGGTTCGATTCCCGCTCACGGCCAACACCCACGATTATCTGAACCGGCCCTGTGCCTCCTTTAGGTCGACTCGGCCTCAAATGAGCACCCGGTGCGATGTGTAAACATCGCCATTGGGGAGACAAAGGCGGCCGGGCGTGGTGTTGGCCACCCACTCCCTCGTGTGCCGTGCGGGCGTTCATAGGTGCTCGCTAACGGCACTTGCCCCACCAGTTTGTTAAGGCTACACGGGGGATCTTTGTCTTTGTTGCATGCCATGATGTGCGTGTCGCGTCGCCTGTGCACGGTGTGTGCGTGTGTTGCTGTGCACAACCCGTGGTTGTGACGATAACGACGATGATACAGCGACCATTCATGAGTCCAGCGAAGCTTCAATGAGGCTCAAGACTCCTCCGTTTGTCAGGAGAGTCCTGCCATCTCGACATTTCACCAGCACCGTCAAGGCGCGTTTTGGCCTTTGCGCAGGGGGAGGAAAACAGAGGGGGTGGGGTCAGTGCTGGATTATCCTTGTAGCTACTACATATGTAGTAGCTACATATGTAGTAGCTACATATGTAGTAGCTACATATGTAGTAGCTACACATGTAGTAGCTACACATGCTACTGGCCCCGCACTTCCAAGGGCCCCCACGCAAAATGCTTTCAACCTATCAATTCCGGTTCAGTGATTCTGCACTTGCTCTATTACTATAGTACTATACTGCCTTTGACTTTTACGAACGACTGGGTGTTTAAGGTTAGCGATTTGTCGTATTGTATTTGCAAATGGAATAATACAATTACTTTACTATGCAAATTAAAAATGCGTGTTTTAATATTTACGTGTTTTAAATGTAGGGCCCCTTCATAACATATACTACAGGCCCCGTACTAGCTTAATCCGGCACTGGGTGAGGGGTGGGGGCAGCTGGGAGAGGGGGCTAACACTGCACTTGCCCCAACATACGGAGGAGGCTACACGGGGGCGGTGTGTGCGGTGTACCCCATTTGTCTTCGGTGTGCAGAGGTGGGCGCGTTCTTTGAGATGGGCACCCAGGTGCGCTACTCCTTCCCGGAGCCCGGCCTCGCCGCAGACCCCCTGGGGTGGCATCAGCCGCAGCAGCCGCCCCCTCCCCTGTCCGGCGGTGATCAGCGCGGGGAGCTGTCGGGGGAGCCGGGCGAGGGGAGTTGGCCCGGAGCGGGTCTCGGCGTGGAGCCGGGGGACCGCGTGCGCTTTGGGTTCAGCACGACGCACGCGCCCGCCGTGCTCTTTCACGTGAGCTCGTCCGCCCACGACGAGTTCCTCGCCGTTCTCCTGCATCGCGACGGTGAGGCCTTCGCTCCGCTCGCCCGTCTGAGCGATGGTTCACGTGCGTGTCTGTGCGCGTGTCGCAGCGGCGTCGCGGTTAGCGCTGCGAAGCTCGGCCACCCGAGTTCGATTCCCGCTCACGGCCACCTACACCGGTGATGATTATCTGAGAAACCTGGTGCGGTGTGTAAACATCGCCACTGGGGAGACAAAGGCGGCCGGGCGTGGTGCTCGCCACCCACCCCCTCGTGCGCCGTGCCGGTCTTCATAAGTGTCACTCGCTGACAGCGCTCGCCCCAGCCGCCTGTTAGAGGCTACTCGATGGGTGGCGGTGGGGAAGGGGATCTTTACCTTTGCGTGACTGCCATGCGTCAGGGAGCTTACACGTGCGCCTGGGTTTCGGGAGCACGGAGGAGTCAACGACCTCCGTGGCGGTGGACGTGCGCAACCTGGCCAACGGGCAGCCCCACCTCCTCAACGTGACGCGCCTCGGAGCCGACCTCTACGTGCAGGTAACGCGCACAGCCGGGAGGACGCGCACCCAACCGCCCGCCCGCTCTACCGCTCGCTCGGCCACCCAACATCCTGCCTGCTCACCCACCCACCCGCTCGCCCACCCACTAACCTGCCCACCAACCCAGCCAACCCACCCGCTCACCTACCTACCCACCAACCGCCCGCTCGCCCACCCACCAACCTGCCCACCCACCCACCTGCTCGCCCACAGACCAACAAACCTGCCTACTCGCCCACCCACCAACCCACCCACCAACCAACCCACCCGCTCGCCCACCGACCAACCTGCCCACCCACCACCCTGCCTGCTCACCTACCCACCAACCTGCCCACCCACCACCCTGCCTGCTCCCCACCCACCCGCTCGCCCACCCACTAACCTGCCCACCAACCCAGCCAACCCACCCGCTCACCTACCTGCCCACCAACCCGCCCGCTCGCCCACCCACCAACCCACCTACCAACCAACCCACCCGCTCGCCCACCGACCAACCTGCCCACCCACCACCCTGCCTGCTCACCTACCCACCAACCTGCCCACCCACCCGCCCGCCCGCTCGCCCGCTCGCCCACAGACCAACCTGCCCACCCACCCACCCACCAACCCAGTCGCTCGCCCACTCTCCAACCCGCCCACACCGAAAGAAAGAGGATGCACGCACGCGTGGATCACAGAGGTCGACACCAGCCGTTGACGAGAGCGAGCAAAGCTCGCGGGCAGGACGCGCCGTGGCCGCAAGGAACGGCGGCCGATGGTCGAGACTGCCGATGGAACGGCAGCGAAAGGAGGGGGGGGAACGATGCATCAGAGCACGTCGGTTATTTTTTATTTGATTGTTGGGTGAACGTGGGTTTGCGACAGCTCTTGTGTATGGTGGGTGGAAGCGGGGGGGGAGGGGGGAGTGAGGGGGGTGGCGCAGGTGTTTGTGGGTGGTGTTGATAGGAGCGGGGATAATTAATGCGGCTTTTTAAAGAAATGCCACTTGGAGTCGTGTCACTCGTCACGTGTGACTCGGTGCGGATCCAAAAGGAGACACGCGGGGGGCGGGCACCACGTGGCCTCTGTGTTGTGCCGGGGCTTGTGTTTCGCTTTGTAGCCGGACTGCGTTGTGGCCGGCTGGGTTGTGGCCCGAAAAACGGTGTTGTAGCGACAGCTGTGTTATGACCGGTCCCTGTTGTCGATGATCTGTGTTGTGGCGGAAGGGTGGCTAGTTGTGTGTGTTGTGGCTAGCTGTGTGTGTTGTGGCTAGCTGTGTGTGTCTTTGTTGTGGCTGACTGTGTGTGTGTTGTGGCTGGCTGTGTGTGTGTTGTGGCTGTTTGTGTTGTGGCTATCTGTGTGTGTTGTGGCTGTGTGTGTTTTGGCTGTGTGTGTGTTGTGGTTGGCTGTGTGTGTGTTGTGGTTAGCTGTGTGTGTGTTATGGCTGGCTGTGTGTGTTGTGGTTAGCTGTGTGTGTGTTGTGGCTGTGTGTGTTGTGGCTGTGTGTGTGTTGTGGCTGGATGTGTGTGTTTTGTGGTTAGCTGTGTGTGTTGCGGCTAGCGGAGTTGTAGCGCTAGAGCGCTGCGCTACGAACCCGGCGGCCTCAGTTGGATTCCCGCTCACGGCCAACATCGGTGACGATTATCTGAACCGTTTTTTTTTACCTCCACTAGGTCGACTCGGCCTCAAATTAGTACCTGTTTACGGTGTGTAAACATCGCCACTGGGGAGACAAAGGCGGCCGGGTGTGGTTCTGGCCGCCCACCCCCTCGTGTGCCGTGTCGACCTTCACAGGTGCTACTCGCTAACAGCACTTGCCCCAACAGTCTGTTAAAGGCTGTACCTGGGGATCTTTGTCTTTGTCTCTGTTGGGGCTCTTGCAGTGTTGTGGCCGCTGTGTGATGCTGCTGCTGCGGGCTCTGTCCTGGCTCCGCTTTGGAACCGCACCACGTGAGCTGCGAGCTCGCCGAGATAGGGGGGGGGGGGATGGAGTTTTGCGGGGGGGAGGAGGGGGGGATGGAGTTTGTGGGGGGGGGGGAGAATGGGGGGGGGATGGAGTTTGGGGGGGAGCGGGGGGTGCAGCCGTTCTGGCAGCGATGACATGCGCAAATAAGACATTGGCTGTGATTTTCGAGGTCACTTCTGCGAGCGTGCGCACTTACCGCTCACCACTCACCGATCACTGCTCACCGCTCACCACTCGCCGATCACCGCTCACCACTCGCCACTCACCGATCACCGCCCACCACTCACCACTCGCCGCTCACCACTCACCACTCGCCGCTCACCACTCACCACTCGCCGATCACCGATCACCACTCGCCGATCACCGATCACCACTCGCCACTCACCGCTCACCACTCACCGATCACCGCTCACCACTCGCCACTCACCGCTCACCACTCGCCGATCACCGATCACCGCCCACCACTCACCGATCACCGCCCACCACTCACCACTCGCCGCTCACCACTCGCCGATCACCGATCACCACTCGCCACTCACCGCTCACCACTCACCGATCACCGCCCACCACTCACCGCCTCCGCGATCTGCGCGACACCCGCCTCTGCTCAAGGTCCCCGCCGCTCGTGAGGTCGCTCCTCCTTGGCAGCTGCCCCCAACTCTCTGGAAACTCCCTCGGCAGTCCGCCCCGCAGAGGCGCTGATCCTGCGGGCGACACGGGCCGGTGGAATCAGTCGCGTGTGCGGGAGCTCTCGCTCCTATCGTTACCGGCCAAGCCTCAGGTTTATATCGTTTAGCCAGGTGGGAGCCCACGCGGCCAGGGCAGAGCCTCCGAGTGACCCCCGGGGCATCGGTCTGCCGGCAGAGGGTGACGGATTGCCGCGGAGAATACTCAATTGCAATTTCGGAGCCTGGCGATAGTTTGTTTTGTTTGTTTTGTTTTTAGTTCCACCCCCTGACTCTGCCGCGCACAACGACCTGTTCTTATTCGGGCAACCGCGCCAGACCTTGAACGTCCGCCGTGAATCAGAGTGGCACTCGCCACCGGTCGGCACACCCGCAAGTGTTAACCAGGGCGGCCGCGTGGGGTTCGAACCGCGAACCCCGCTGCGACAAGCCGCGACGCGCGCTAAGGCTGGGTCGTGTCGACCCCTCCCCTCCTCCTCCCTCCCCCCCCTCCTCCCCCCTCCCCTCCTCCCCACCTCCCCTCTGCCCTCCTCCCCCCCCTCCCCTCCTTAATATTCTCGCGTCAGCCAATTTGCGTCGTTGCGGCTTCTTTCGAAGGGCCGCTCGCATATCGAGACGCTTTTATATTTTGTTGTTGTTGTTGTAGTTGTTGTTGTTGTCGGGCGAGCGCAGATAGGATAACGTCGCGAAGGCTGCGCCGTGGCAGTGTCCGGATGAACGCGGCTCGTTTGTCAGCGTCCTCCGTGTCCTGCCTCTTGGAGACCCCCCCCCCTGCCCCCCCCCCCCCGATTAGCACGGTTGGCTACGTACGGTGCGAAAGAAGTTCGCCGTACATGCATACACAGTCGTGCGCCGCTCCCTTTTCGTTTACAATTTGTTTTCTTTTCCTTAAAGGCTCTCGCTCTCTCTCTCTCTCGCTCTATACCCTGCTTTGTTCACCTTGCCAGGATCCTGGCGTCGATTCCTGCACCCTCATTCCGCAATCCGCTTGCCCCGAGGTTTTATTCATGCTTTCGCCGCGTTTGCCAAATAGCTGCAGACGTAGTGTGCAGAGAGACGGCGGGGGGGTGGGGGGATTGCAATCGAGGCCAACGCGAATCAGGGAGCTCAGGATGATGAGAAAGGACGCGCGAACGATGATTATTATTGATAGCGGTGCATTGTGTATTTAAACGAAACACTTGGACTGCTTTTATTTGTATTTTACCAGGTAAGGCCCCAATGAGCTGTGTAGCTCTTTTTTCAGAAGCGAGCTGGCCACAAATGATAGCTCGACGAAGTGGCTCATCACGGGGACCTTTAAAGCAGCCAAATAGTCTTACACGCGTGTTTCTCAACGTGAAAACCGGAGAGAGAGCAAAAACACAAACTCCAAATATTCAGGAGGCGTCAGGGTCGGGATCGAACCCACGACCTCCTGTACACCGGGCGAGGGAGTTAACATCTCCTAGCCACCGGGATGATGATGAGAGAGAGAGACACGCAAACTCCAAATATACAGCAGCAGGCGTCAGGGTCGGGATCGAACCCACGACCTCCTGTATACCAGGCGAGGGAGTTAACATCTCCTAGCCACCGTGGCACCCCTTACGCCTCACCGAGTCTCAAGGAACATTTTCAGGAGGGTCCTGACAAAAGTTTTTGCGGTAGGGAGGGCAACGCTGTTACTGCTGTTGCTGCTGATGATGTTCTTGCTGTTGCTGATGTTGTTGCTGATGGTGTTGCTGCTGCTGATGTTGCTGCTGATGTTGCTGCTGATGTTGTTGCTGTTGCTGATGTTGTTGCTGATGGTGTTGCTGCTGCTGATGTTGCTGCTGATGTTGTTGCTGCTGATGATGTTGTTGCTGATGTTGTTAGTGCTGCTGATGTTGCTGCTGATGATGTTGTTGCTGATGGTGTTGGTGCTGCTGATGTTGCTGCTGATGTTGTTGCTGATGGTGTTGCTGCTGCTGATGTTGCTGCTGATGTTGCTGCTGATGTTGCTGCTGATGATGCTGCTGCTGATGTTGTTGCTGATGGTGTTGGTGCTGCTGATGATGCTGCTGCTGATGTTGTTGCTGATGGTGTTGGTGCTGCTGATGTTGCTGCTGATGATGTTGTTGCTGATGGTGTTGGTGCTGCTAATGTTGCTGCTGATGTTGCTGCTGCTGATGTTGTTGCTGATGTTGCTGCTGCTGCTGATGTTGTTGCTGATGTTGCTGATGATGATGTTGCCGATGATGTTGCTGCTGCTGATGTTGCTGCTGACGTTGCTGCTGACGACCCAAAAGTTGTACAGCGAACTAGCGCAGATAGGGAGGGTCCTCGCCTGTAAGATCGACAGTTTCGCCAGCATCGATTGAGGGCGAGCCCTGACCCCTGCTGATGAGGCACTTGCGCGTCAAAACCGGCCCGGAGTTCGCTCGTCCTGAATCAACGGCGCCGAGATGACGCGCTCCCAGAAGGCCGTGCGGCTCATGGGATGCGTGGCGAGACGGATCGATGGAGCGGAATGGAGGAGATGTCGTCGTATTGTTGTTGTTAATCTTCTGCCACCATCGACGCCAATGATAATTTAGAGTCATCCAGCAGTGGATTGTTAAAGACCCGACGACGGTGACGATGATGACGATGCCGCTGCGGGTGCCGTGGGGCGCTCTCCGCCGTTAAGCGAAACGCCGCTGGGTGATTCCGTGGCATTTGCGTGGCGTCGTTAGGAGAAAGCGCTGCATTAAACACACTTCATTTACTCGCATCACGCTTCGCTACTGCCCCCCCCCTACACACACCGACACCCGACATTCCCATCGTGTCTCGTCCCAGGCACGCCCAGAGTTGAAGGGAACTCGTGAGCCGCTTCTGACCCCGTCAGAACGTTGAGTAAAACGAAACCGCCGTGGCGTCACCACCACCAAAGGGGTTCATTGTGGAGGCAAACGCTTTGGCGGCGGTGGTGGTCCTGATTGTGCTTTGACGGTGCGTTGCGATGATGGTGGTGTCGGCTCGAAAGACGCTGCTGACGG
Organism: Lampetra planeri; assembly: GCF_965212315.1. Lineage (NCBI taxonomy): Eukaryota > Metazoa > Chordata > Hyperoartia > Petromyzontiformes > Petromyzontidae > Lampetra > Lampetra planeri. The sequence continues at coordinate 10,891,212 of NC_136127.1, read as the reverse complement.
AGGCATGGAGGGGGTTGAGGGGACGGGCAAAGGAAGCTCAGAGGCCATCAGAGAGGTCACCAGCTCAGAGGTCACCAGCTCAGAGGCCATCAGAGAGGTCACCAGCTCAGAGGTCACCAGCTCAGAGGCCACCAGCTGACAGGTCACCAGCTCAGAGGTCACCAGCTCAGAGGTCACCAGCTCAGAGGCCACCAGCTGAGAGGTCACCAGCTCAGAGGTCACCAGCTCAGAGGCCACCAGCTCAGAGGCCACCAGCTCAGAGGTCACCAGCTCAGAGGTCACCGGCTCAGAGGCCACCAGCTGAGAGGTCACCAGAGAGGCCACCAGCTCCTGGCAGGCTTCGAGGCCATCGAGTGCGAGTGTGGTGGTGATGCGAGCCGGGTGTGGGGGAGAGCGAAGTGAAGTTGAGCTTGAGCCATGGAAGCCCTCCCCCTCCCCCCACCTTCTTGGGTAGCACGGAGAGCTCAAGGAAAGAGATAATTTGCCTGAACATTATTGTAATTGTTCGTATTATGCGCTGGAGAGTGGCACAGCTGGGAGCTGTTCCTGGCCGTGTTTAGCGGCAGTGGAGAGTGGTGTCTGAAATGCTGCGAGGCTGCTCTCCCCCTCTTCTCCATCCCCTCCCTCCCCTCCACGCCCTCCCCTCCCTCCCCGCCCTCCCTCCCCGCCCTCCCCTCCCTCCCCCTCCCCTCCCTCCCTCCCTCCCCTCCCCCCCCTCCCTCCCTCCCCTCCCCTCCCCACCCACCCCCTCGTGTGCCACCGTGCCCGCATTCATAGGTGCTGCTCTCTAACAGCACTTGCCCCAGCAGTCTGTTCAGGCTACACGGGGGATCTGTGTCTTTGTGTCCGTATTGGTCGAGAAGGGTGCACGGATTCAGGGCGTGGTTCTCAACTCGCTGTGACCTCCAGAGTCGTCGTGGCCGCGAACGGCTTCCTGCACGGACGTCTCGTTCGTAGCTACTACTACACGTGTAGCTACTACTACACGTGTTAGTAGCTACTACACGTGTTAGTAGCTACTGCACGTGTTGTAGCTACTACACGGGGGAGAGTGGTGGTGGGGCGGGGGTGGATCTTTGATCTTTGTCTCTTATGCGTGTGTGCGTGTGTGTGTGCGCGTGTGCGCGTGTGCGCGTGTGCGCGTGTGTGTGTGTCCAAGTTGGATCACTACCCTGCGGTGAGGCACGTCCTGGCCATCGTCGCGCCGATCCAGATGACCTCTCCCCGCGAGCTCTACCTCGGGCGCGTCCCAGGTGAGTCGGCAGGTCGTGGCCCGGGTCAGCACCGACATGGGGGGCGGATGGGGGTGTGGGGTTGGGGGGGTGCGGGTGGGGTGGATGGGGGGGTGGGGGGGTGTGGGGTTGGTGGGTGGGGTTGGGTGGAAGGGTTGGTGGGCGGTGTTGGGTGGGGTTGGGTGGGGGGTAGGATGGTGGGGGGGGGGGGTAAGGGGTGGATGGGGGGGTTGGTGGGCGGGGTGGGGGGGAATTGAAGAATCCAGCACCGTTGGGTTGCCTGCCGCGCCGGGAGATTGAATCGACCACGTGGGATCGCGGGTTGCGGAGTGCACCCGTCCATGGCAGCTCTGGGTGAAGTAACGACACAACAACAACAACAACCAAAACAACAACAACAACACCCCGGCAAGTTATTCAGCGGGCAGGGCGGTGCGGGCACGGTGGTTGACACTCGCTGACCCCCCCACCCATCCACCCATCCCGGACACGTGTGAAGAAAGAGCTTCATAGCTCATCGGATTCCTCCTCCGGTCTCAATAAAGATTCTGATTCTGTGGTGGCACTCGCACCGCACAGCGAGAAGGGTCCTCGTGTTCGACTCGTGACACGGTGCCTCTCTGTGTGTGGAGTTTGTGTGTTCTCTCTCTCTCTCTGTGTGGAGTTTGTGTGTTCTCTCTCTGTGTGTGTGTGTAGTTTGTGTGTTCTCTCTCTCTCTGTGTGTAGTTTGTGTGTTCTCTCTCTGTGTGTGTGTGTAGTTTGTGTGTTCTCTCTCTCTCGGTCTCTGTGTGTAGTTTGTGTGTTCTCTCTCTGTGTGTGTGTGTAGTGTGTGTGTTCTCTCTCTCTCTGTCTCCACCTCCTGCTCAGCGTGGGTTTCCTCCGGGCTCTCCGATCACCTCCCCAGAGCTCAACAAAAACACACCCCACACACATCCACAGTGCTATATATTAAATAAAGAAAGTGCCTGCAAATCACTCGATTGGGATCACGCAGCAGCAGCAGCAGCTGCATCATCATCGACCCCCTTTCTGCGAAAAAAAACTTGGCAGGACTCTCCTGGCAAAGAGACCTGAGACTCCGGGGAGGGCTAAAACAGCACGCGCGCGGCATCGCACCTGCGGATCTTGTCACGAATGTTTCGGTGTCTCCAGTTTAACAAGTAGCAGTATAGCAGCAGTCGGCTTTCGCGGCCAATGTTAAATTATAAATGTTGTGCCATTGAACCCGCCACCACCCGGCACAGCCAACTAGTAAGGGGTTCAATCTTGATTTGAAGTTTTCGTGACTGCAGGAATCCATACTGTTTGGATCTTTCGGTAAAGTCACGTGGGTAGAAATAAAATTAAACAAATCACGACGTTTCGATCGCCTGATGACGACCGCTTGTGTTGCGATCGGAACGTCGTGATTTGTTTTATTTTATTTCTACCTACGTGACTTTACCGAAAGAACCAAAGAGTCTAGTGAGGTGTTTTGCCACGTAAACAAAACGTGGCCCATTTTGCTCCTGGTACAGCGCTCAACCGGTTGTGTGTTGGGAGAGTAAACCCACTGCAACGTTTACAGGTCGAGCACCGTGACGTTACGCCGGTACTCACAACAAGGCGGCATCGCCAGGCTGGCATCCACGGACTCGAATGAAGAGGGATGCAAAAAAATATAAAAAAATCTCTGCGCGATCCGACGCGACAAAGAGAGAGCCTCTCGCGCGGTGTCTCCCGATCGGCGACAAAACACGCGGCAGGAAATTCTCCGCGGCGATCCCGCCTGCCATGTTCGCCCGCACGCCTCCTCGGCGCCGCATTTCGGGGTATGCCCGACGTTTCGCCACAGGAGCCTTCTTCAGACGCGTCGATAAGAGCGCCGCAACTAAAACCACCCGAAGCCCGAAAGTAAAAAATCGGAGAACTAATCAGAAGCAGTGGGTAAGAAGTGCTCAGTATCGCTACCGTCTCATCCCCTCCCCTCCTCCCCTCCACTCCTCCTCCCCCCCCTCCTCCATCTGGCCATGCCACAACCGAGATGTCTCCCTGAGCTCCCTCTCACACCAACAAGATCACAAATTGGTCTCGCAGGGGCTGTTAGGTACGGGGCTCTTAACGCCCCCATTTAGAGTTGAACATGGCTCGATGTGGGATGGTAGAGTGTGGGGGGGGGAGTAGAGGGAGAGAGAGAGGAGGGAGTTAGGGAGGAGAGGGAGCAAGGGGAGTGTGTGAGTGGCATGCGTTGCTGAGAGAGCAGTGCGGAGAAGTGCGGAGCGCGTAAATTGATGTGTGATATCTCCCCCTCCTCCCACCCCCCTCTCTCTTTCGCACTCTCTCCTCTCTCTCTCAAACATTATCTCTCCCGTCTCGATCGCACTTCTCTCTCTCTCTCTCCATCACCCGGGCGTGGAAGCGTTCTGTTAATTAACGACGGCCAATTAAACGGCTGTTGAAATCAATGTTTTTTTGTGTGTTCTGGGGGAAATTAAAATTGTTGCCTGGATCCCGCGATTGGATGAGAGATTGGCAGTTCTTTAATGACTGCATCTATAACTCTGAACCGGGTGCAAACGACGGTGATGGAGGGAAAACTCAAAGGTGGTAGCAGCAATATTCACTTTCAGCAGGGCAGCTACAAGCCGCTCTCTTGTTCATTGTTGAATCGGTTAAAACTGGTAACCGAATTTGGGCTTTTCTTTTTTTCCAGAGCAACACATTCTAGTTATGTTTATTTTTTAAACTATAATTCATGAAAACAAGCAGTTAACTCCAATTTTTGGTTGTTGTTTTTGATGTAAATAATGTTTTATTATATATATGCAAATTTTGGCTATAGATTGTATTCATTTGTGAACCAACAAATAAAATATTCAATCAATTAAAAAAAGAGAGAGATGTGGGCATCGGCCCAAGCACTCGGCAGGAGAACGAGAGAGTTGAGGAGAGGAACGAGAGAGTTGAGGAGAGAGACGAGAGCGCCGCGATTGTCTTAAACACGCGGGCTGTACGATTATCCTACGATGCCAGGGGTTCTTTCTTTTCGCGCTAATCGTTTTTTGGAGTTGTTGTTTTTGTACACCGGAATACTCATCAGCATCCTTGGCCACTCGCGCGAATCTCTTGCCCATTAGAGACATGCACAGTATTTTATACACACACACACGCCTCCTACCACCCCCCGTGTAAGCCTTTAGCAGTTCTGTTTGAGGGCAATTTCCGACAGCGAGTAGCCACCTATGAAGGTCGCCATGGCACACGATGGCTGGGTGGGTGCCGATGTGTGCGCACAGTGTACAGGGTACCCATTTCAGGCCGAGTCGACCTAGGGGAAGACCCGCGACCGATTCGGATAATCGCCGCTCATGATAGGCGTGGGTGGGAATCGAAATCTGATGGCCGGATGAGTAGCGGAGTGCGCTAACCGCTGTGCCACCGCTCCCCCGGTCACTTACACGCGCGTAGGCACACGCGCACTCATCCAAACCATTTATAAAATTTTTACTAAAACAGCACATTTCATTGCCTTAGCTTCACTTGTAGGACAGCATCATTATCCCTAAATACACTGTCATCGGTGGCAATGAGTGTCTCAAGTGGAACCTGGCCTGGCCTGCCTGTAGGTCTACTCAGCCTACAATTCCGAGGGCCCTGCTACGGTGTGACAAGCACCAGTGGGTGGCCAGGACATGACCAAGCCGCTGGCTTCGCCACCACCGCCCCCCCCCCGTGTGCCGTGCCGGCCTTAATAGGCGCTCGCTAACAGCCCTTGCCCCAACAGTCCGTGTTAAAGAAAGGCTACACGGGGAGGGGGGGATCTTTGTTTCTTTTTGTGTTTGTCCGCACGCAATTCAAGTGGAGACACAGAGGCTGAGCGTCGTGCTGGACACGTCGCCCTTTCTCGGTGTGCGCCGTGCGGTGCCTTGAATGGGTTCTCGCCGACACCGCTTAGTCTCCCCCCAGCGGGTCCGCACGGCCTGAAGGCCACACCACATCGCACCACATCGCGCCGCGCAGTCGGCGATGGGAGACGTCGGCGCACGGCTGAGCAAATTGAACGCACGCGCGCGCGCGAGGCTTAATTGAGCTCTAGCGAACAACATTAGCCTGGCCGCTGGCAGAGCAGAGTCGGTGGCACGTGGCTAGTCGTAGACACTGCTCGTTGGGTGTGCCGGGTGCCAACCAGGGCAGCCCCTGCTGGAGCGAAGGCCCCAGCGAGTCGCTCTTTGACCCTGACGGCGGACAGCTCCTTGATCTAGCGCGGCGTCCTTCTCAGCCTGTCGTGGTATTCGCGCGCCGAGATTTTTTTTTCTATCCGAGCGCGCCCTGTCGGTGTTTTCTTTGTGTGTGTGGAAGTTGTCGATGGTCCACCTCGTGGGTGTTTCCGTGTCCTCTCCCACACGTTCACCGACGCCGCGGTCGCTGTGGTGGTGGTCGTCGTCTGATCGCTTAGATGATGAGAGCTTTGGTGAGCCTGGAGTCATGCGAGCCGGATCGTCGCGGTGGTTGTGGTGGTGGTGGTGGCGGTGGTGGTGGCGGTGCTACCACCGAGTCGTTTTGTTCACGGCTAGATTTCAGATGGAGGCCACCAGCCCCAAGTGAAAGTTGTTGTCTCCATGCTCAAGTGAGCCTTGGGCGATTGTCGTCTTTCAATTTGTCTGCCCGTCCGTTCATCCGTCTGTTCGTCTACGCATCTGTTGATTTGACGATCCGTCCATCGTACTGGACATCGGTGAAAAATAACTTTATAGCTCATAGGATTCCTCCAGTATAAATACAGATTCTGATTCGTATGTCTATTTGTCCGTCTGCCCATCCGTTTGTTCATCTGTCCATCTATTCGTCCATCCGTCCGTCCGTTCATCTGTCCATCTAACCTTCCATCCATCCATCCATCCGTCCGTTCATCTGTCTATCTAACCTTCCATCCATCCATCCGTCCGTTCATCTGTCTATCTAACCTTCCATCCATCCATCCGTTCATCTGTCCATCTAACTTTCCATCCATCCATCCGTCCGTTCATCTGTCCATCTAACTTTCCATCCATCCATCCGTCCGTTCGTTCATCTGTCCATCTAACCTTCCATCCATCCATCCGTCCGTTCATCTGTCCATCTAACTTTCCATCCATCCATCCGTCCGTTCGTTCATCTGTCCATCTAACCTTCCATCCATCCATCCGTCCGCCTGCGTGCCGCCAGACTCGGGCGGCGTGGACGCGGAGGTTCTGCGCGCGAACTCGCCGGGGTTCAGCGGGTGCCTGTCGCGCGTCGAGTTCAACGGCGCGGCGCCGCTCAAGGCGGCCCTGCGCGCCACCCCGCCGCCCTGGGTCACCGTGCGGGGGCGCCTCCTGCAGTCGGGCTGCGGCGCCGTGCCCCTCACCGTGCCCCCAGCCTCCAGCAGCACCCAGCCGTGGGCGCACGGCCTCGGTGAGTCGCCGGCGGGGGATTCCATTGGGAGGCAGGAAAGGGGAACGCGTGGCTCGGAGGAGAGGATATCAAAGCGACCACTTAACTATTTTTGAAAAAATTCTATTTCGATTTAAAGCTTCTTTCGTGACTGCAGGGATTCATCTTCTTGGTTCTTTCGGTGAAGTCACGTAGAAGGGAAATAATAAAATAATAAAAATTAAACATAAAATTCTCACGACGTTTCGGCCACAACACAAGCAGCCGTCCTCAGGTGAAGAAACAGAGCCGTCGGAAAGACCTCCCACCCAGCTTCAATATGCTGCCAAGCTTAGCAGTGTTCATTGGAGCGCTGTCTTTCCGACAGCTCTGTTTCTTCACCTGAGGACGGCTGCTTGTGTTGTGGCCGAAACGTCGTGAGAATTTTATTTTATTATGTTTTTATTTTTTATTTGACCAGGTAAGGAAAGCCCCACGGAGCTGTGTGGAGCTCTGTTTCAGAAGCGACTTGTCCATCACAAACGAGAGCTCTCCACGAAGTGCGGCTTATCATCACCACGTGGAAATTTGGAGCGTCCGAACACTCGGAACGCGTGAAGTCGATTCTGAATGCGGAGGGGGGGGGGAACCGGAGGACCCGGAGAAAAATCCACGCGACCACGGGGGGGAGAGAGAGAGAGCTAGACGCAAACTCCTAAATATATACGGCAGCAGGCATCACGGTCGGAGGATTGCGTAATGTGAATTCAGTTTCACGCAAGACGCACGGATTTGTAAAAAAGAAAAAACAGCCGTAATGTTAAGAAACCATTCAGCACTTCCTGAAGAAGTAGTCCCCTCCTTTACGCATTTGTCATTATTATAATTACAGGATTATTTTTGGTTCAACGTGTAGGCTTTCGCGACCAATATCAGCCATAAATATTTACACGATGTAACCCCCCCAAAAAACCTCCCATGGACTATTATTGTTACGAGTTAAGTTTTTACAGTGTGCAGCAGACCCTACGGAGGGCTTCAGAGCGCCGTACAGAAAAACAAACGAGAAACAGAACGTCTCGAGTTCATGGAACATATCCGAGGCAATAAGAATATTTTTAAGTACTTTCGAAATGGGAGAATCTCAGCGGTCAGTCGCCAGGTTCTTCAGGCAGAGAGAGAGAGAGACAGAGAGCTCCAAGTCTGAGGCCCCCAAAAATCCCGAGCCCCGAAATTACACTTCGGCATGATTGGGTCAAAGCGCTGTGACTCCAGCTTGTAATTCGATTCGGAAATCGCCTACGGTATGTTGTGTTTGGTTGTTTTTGTTGTTGCTGGTTGCCTTATTCGCACCGAGCCGCCTTGCTAAATCTCGTGTGTGTCCGAGTGTGTGTCTGAGTGTGTGTCCGAGTGTGTGTCTGAGTGTGTGTCTGAGTGTGTGTCTGAGTGTGTGTCTGAGTGTGTGTCTGAGTGTGTGTCTGAGTGTGTTGGGCACCCACCCCCTCGTGTGCCGTACCGGCCTTCATCGGTGCTCGCTAACGGCACTTGACCCAACAGTCTGTTAAGGCTATACGGGGGATCTTTATATTTGTACTTTGATTGAGTGTAGGTCGACTCGGCCTTATATAAGTACCTGGCGTGATGCGATCGCGAAGGTCGGTGCCGAGAAGACGGCCTTAATAGGTGCTCGCTAACAGCGCTTGTGCATCCTTCCGTCTGCTGTTGCTGTTGCAGATGGAATCAACGGAGCGGGCGATGGGGAGCGCGTGTCGAAGGGAAACAACACGAGATCGGCTATTATCGGGGGTGAGTCACTCACTGCACCACACACACTCACTGCACCACACACACTCACTCACACTCATACACTCTCACATTCACTCTCACACTCACTCACTCTCACACTCATACACTCTCACATTCACTCTCACACTCACTCACTCTCACACTCATACACTCTCACATTCACTCTCACACTCACTCACTCTCACACTCATACACTCTCACATTCACTCTCACATTCACTCACTCACCCTCTCACACTCACAGACTCACACTCACTCACTCTCACATTCATACACTCACACACACTCACTCACTCACCCTCTCACACTCACAGACTTACACTCACTCTCACATTCATACACTCACACACACTCACTCACACTCACAGACTCACTCTCACTCACCCTCTCACACTCACACACTCACTCACTCACCCTCTCACACTCACACATTCATACACTCACACACACTCACACTCACTCACTCTCACACACTCACTCACTCACACTCACTTACACATACACTCACTCTCACACACTCTCTCACACTCTTATACTCACTCACTCTCACACACTCACTCACACTCACTCTCACACACTCACTTACACATACACTCACTCTCACACACTCTCTCACACTCACTCACACTCACTCACACACACTCACTCACACTCACAGACTCACACTCACTCACCCTCTCACACTCACAGACTCACACTCACTCACTCTCACATTCATACACTCACACTCACTCACACTCACAGACTCACACTCACACTCACTCTCACATTCATACACTCACACACACTCTCACTCACTCACCCTCTCACACTCACACATTCATACACTCACACACACTCACACTCACTCACTCTCACACACACTCACTTACACATATACTCACTCTCACACACTCTCTCACACTCACTCACTCACACTCACTCACACTCTTACACTCACTCACTCTCACACTTGCAGTCAGTGATCACGGCGATGAGTGTGATGAGGCTGACGACGATATTGTTGGCGATTGCACAGCGACGATGATTTGGGGCTCCATCGCGATGTCGGTGACGAATGCGGAGCGATGATGAAAAACACGTCGTTGTACTGTACTTCTATGCACCTGCGAGTGCGCTCCCCATCTGCGCCAACTCCCGCACGGACCTGGAGTAAGACAAAGCAACGCTCGTGAACGAGACGAGGGTTGCTTAGTAGACTCCTGTTCACAAGAGGGTGGCTGCTGCTGCTTCTGCTGCTGCTGCTGCTTCTGCTGCTGCTGCTGCTGCTGCTTCTGCTGCTGCTGCTTCTGCTGCTGCTGCTGCTTCTGCTGCTTCTGCTGCTGCTGCTTCTGCTGCTTCTGCTGCTGCTTCTGCTGCTTCTGCTGCTTCTGCTGCTGCTGCTGCTGCTTCTGCTGCTGCTGCTTCTGCTGCTGCTGCTTCTGCTGCTGCTGCTTCTGCTGCTGCTGCTGCTTCTGCTGCTGCTGCTGCTTCTGCTGCTGCTGCTGCTGCTTCTGCTGCTTCTGCTGCTGCTGCTGCTGCTTCTGCTGCTGCTGCTTCTGCTGCTGCTGCTTCTGCTGCTGCTGCATCTGCTGCTGCTGCTGCTTCTGCTGCTGCTGCTGCTTCTGCTGCTGCTGCTGCTTCTGCTGCTTCTGCTGCTGCTGCTTCTGCTGCTGCTGCTTCTGCTGCTGCTGCTGCTTCTGCTGCTGCTGCTTCTGCTGCTGCTGCTGCTTCTGCTGCTGCTGCTTCTGCTGCTGCTGCATCTGCTGCTGCTGCTGCTTCTGCTGCTGCTGCTGCTTCTGCTGCTGCTGCTGCTTCTGCTGCTTCTGCTGCTGCTGCTTCTGCTGCTGCTGCTTCTGCTGCTGCTGCTGCTGCTTCTGCTGCTGCTGCTGCTGCTGCTGCTGCTGCTGCTTCTGCTGCTGCTGCTTCTGCTGCTGCTGCTGCTTCTGCTGCTGCTGCTGCTGCTTCTGCTGCTGCTGCTGCTTCTGCTGCTGCTGCTTCTGCTGCTGCTTCTGCTGCTGCTGCTTCTGCTGCTACTGCTGCTGCTTCTGCTGCTGCTGCTTCTGCTGCTGCTTCTGCTGCTGCTTCTGCTGCTGCTGCTTCTGCTGCTGCTGCTGCTTCTGCTGCTACTGCTGCTGCTGCTTCTGCTGCTGCTTCTGCTGCTGCTGCTGCTTCTGCTGCTGCTTCTGCTGCTGCTTCTGCTGCTGCTGCTTCTGCTGCTGCTTCTGCTGCTGCTTCTGCTGCTGCTGCTTCTGCTGCTTCTGCTGCTGCTTCTGCTGCTGCTTCTGCTGCTGCTACTGCTGCTGCTGCTTCTGCTGCTGCTTCTGCTGCTGCTGCTGCTGCTTCTGCTGCTGCTTCTGCTGCTGCTGCTGCTGCTGCTTCTGCTGCTGCTGCTTCTGCTGCTGCTGCTGCTGCTTCTGCTGCTTCTGCTGCTGCTGCTTCTGCTGCTACTGCTGCTGCTTCTGCTGCTGCTGCTGCTTCTGCTGCTGCTGCTGCTTCTGCTGCTGCTGCTTCTGCTGCTGCTGCTGCTGCTGCTTCTGCTGCTTCTGCTGCTGCTGCTTCTGCTGCTACTGCTGCTGCTTCTGCTGCTGCTGCTGCTTCTGCTGCTGCTGCTGCTTCTGCTGCTGCTGCTTCTGCTGCTTCTGCTGCTGCTTCTGCTGCTGCTGCTGCTGCTGCACGCGGCTACCTGCAACCAAACGCTGTGGAGGCAGCAGTGAGGGTTGTTGGATCACGGGCACAGATGGTGAGGCTGTGAAACTCCCTTCCCCGTGGGCGTCGAGGAGGAGCTCATACCCGAGCCGGCTAGGAGAAGGCGGTACAGCAAACAATACTCTTAGGTTTTTTTCCGGTAAAGTCACGTAGGTAAAAAATTAAAATTAATCAATTATTTTATTTTATTTCTACTATTACTTTTATTAATTTTAATTGTAATTTTTTTACCTACGTGACTTTACCGAAAAAAAACATAAGAGTATGAATCCTTGCAGTCACGAAAGCTTTAAATCTACAGCAAACAATGCTGACTCCACCTGTGGTGCCGTGTGCGTGTGATAGAGTGCTTCCCCCTCGCATGCGTGGGTTCTTCTTCCGGGTGCTCCGGTTTCCTCCCATATGTGCCACCGTGGCGAGATGTTAACTACCTCGCCTGGTGTATAGGAGGTCGTGGGTTCGATCCCGACCCTGAAGCCTGCTGTATATTTGTAGTTTGCGTGTCTCTCTCTCATCATCACCACGGTGGCTAGGAGATGTTAACTACCCCGCCTGGTATACAGGAGGTCGTGGGTTCGATCCCGACCCTGAAGCCTGCTGTATATTTGGAGTTTGCGTGTCTCTCTATCATCATCATCATCATCACGGTGGCTAGGAGATGTTAACTACCTCGCCTGGTATACAAGAGGTCGTGGGTTTGATCCCGACCCTGACGCTTGCTGTATATTTGGAGTTTGCGTGTCTCTCTTTCATCATCATGACGGTGGCTAGGAGATGTTAACTGCCTCGCCTGGTATGCAGGAGGTCGTGGGTTCGATCCCGACCCTGTATATTTGGAGTTTGCATGTCTCTCTCTCCATGGTCGCATGAATTTTTCACCAGGTCCTCCGGGTTTCCCCTCCACGTTTAGAAACACGCGTTTAGAGTATTTTGCGACTGCTATAAAAATGTAATGCGGGCGTAAAGGGCTTGGCGGATGTGACGTCATGTGGGGAGGAGTCAGGGTCACGTGAGAGGGAGATGGTATAGCGGTGAGACAGGAAGAGATCGGGGCAGTCGGGCGAGGGAAGAGTGGAGACCGCGTTGGGTGGTCGCCGTGCCCTCAGCCTGGCGGCTGAGGGGCTCGGTGACAGCGCCAGCCAGCGGGATGGAAGAGAGTTGGTTGGAGACTGGACGAGGGTGAGGCCAGGGAGGGCGAAAGCTGGGAGCAGCGACAGCAGCCGGAGAGGCTGCGTGTGGGAGACAGCAGCGAGGCTGCTAGGGGCTACAGCAGCCGGGGGCTGCAGAGCAAGAGGGCTACGGGAGCGACATCAGCCGGAGGGGCTGCGTGTGGGAGACAGCAGCGAGGCTGCTAGGGGCTACAGCAGCCGGGGGCTGCAGAGCAAGAGGGCTACGGGAGCGACAGCAGCCGGAGGGGCTGCGTGTGGGGGAACAGCAGCAAGGCTGCTAAGGAGCTACGGGAGCGACGGAGACCAACAGCGGGGCTGTTGGCGGTGACGGGAGCGACAGCGAAGTCGGCACCGTGTGGAAGGAGCCAGATAAAGGACAGCCATGTGGGAAACAGAAACGAACCCGAATAAAGGACACCAGACCAGATACTGTGGTCGAGTCCATTTATTACAAAAATGTCCACGTGATAAGCAACTTCGTTGAGCTATCATTTGTAGCCAGATCAATTCTGATTAAAAAAAGCTGTAGAGTTCAGTGGGCCTTACCTGGTAAAAATAAAAATAAAAGTTAGTTCGTGAGTTAGAGTTAGTTAATAAGCCCTCGTTAATTGGCCGATGAAATTTTCCCGCTTGTCTGTGACTCTCAGTCGTTCGCTGTCAGCGAAAATTAGTGAATGCCTTTGGGTGTCACGTTACAAGTTGACGATATTTTTAGATTGTTTTTATTACTTTGCATTAATTACGCAGATTTACGTGATGATGATGATGGAGATTTGTATTAGAGTGCGGATGCATTGAAAATTGACGACGACGACGATGATGTTTGATGATGACGCGGGGAATTATTTTTGGACTCAACTTTTATAATGTGGGAATCAACGATGCTGAGTGGGAAATTAACGCATGCGATGATGATGATGATGACGACATTGTTTCACAAATCGATGAACCGTGACGATTCTTCTTCTACGACGACGATAACGAATGCAACAGACTACAATTATTTAAAGGAAAACCAATGCCCATAGACTTAGATGGGGTCATGCAAAGTTTGCCTACGGGCATTCCGTGTTCCCAATGTCGCATGCATGTTGAACTTTTTTTGCACCGTACGTAGAACCAACCGTGCTAATCGGAGGTGCGGGGAAGGTCAAAAAACCATGGACATTCCGTTGTCCCCGTGTTAGCCTCTGGGCATTCCGTTTTCCCGATGTCACGTTACGGGCATTCCGTTTCCCCCACGTACAAACCTCTGGGCATGTAGGCTTTAGTCTGACTCCGCTTTCACACTGAACCCTCGGCAACCCCCCCCCCACCCCTGGCACCTCTCGCAGCAGCAGCTCTCCTCTCCCCGCCTCGTCGATTTCGATTCTCTTCGTTACCTCTCGGCCGCTTCCTCCGCCCCCCGTCCGGTCTCATTAGAGGGCCCCGGGCTTGATCCCCACACCGCCCGCCCCCCCCCGGGGGAATTAGCGCAGTAGACGCCACGTGGCCCCGGTGATTCGAGAGGGGGTGGGGCTGGTGTGGGGGGGGTGGTGGGGGGGCTGGTGGGGGGTGGAGTTTGGCGGTGGTGTGCGCTCTGCTCTCCGTAGCGCGCGCGGTAATTCGCGAATGATTCACTCTCAGCTGCGCCTCCACGGGAATGATCCACGCGTTTGATTGCGTTGGCCCCCGGGATGGGAGAGTGTGAAACGAGGGGAGAGACGAGGAGCGGGAGGAGGAGGAGGAGAGTGGGGAGCTTGCAGGGAGAAGGCGAGTGGGGAGCAGAGTGGGGGGAGGGTGGGAGGAGTCGCTCTTGAAAGAGTGGGTGTGTGTGCGCGTTTGATAAGTATCCCTGCTTGGTTTGGGTAAAGTGGGTGTGTGTCTCAGTGTGTGTGTCTCTGGGGAGCGGTAGTGTAGCGGTTAGCGCTACGCTGAACTATGAACTCGGCGACCCGGGTTCGATTCCTGCTCACGGCCAACACCAGTCACGATAATCTGAACCGGTCCTGGACCTCCACCAGGTCGACTCAGCCTCAAATGAGTACCTGGTGAGGTGTGTAAGCATTGCCACTAGGGAGACAAAGGCGGCCGGGGGCGTGGTGCTGGCCACCCACCCCCTCGTGTGCTGTTCCGGCCTTCATAGGTACTCGCTAACAGAACTTGCCCCAAAAGTATGTTAAGGCTATACGGGTGACCTTTGTCTCTGGGCAGCGGTAGTTTATCGATTAGCGCCAAGCTGCGCTACGAACCCGGCAGAGACCCGAGTTCGATTCCCGCTCACGGCCACCACCAGTGACGATTATCTGAACCGGTCCCGGGTCTCCCGTAAGGTCGACTCAGCCTCAAATAAGTAACCCAGAGCAGTGTGGCTCTGGGTTACTCTGGGTTACCCTGGGTTACCCTGGGTTACACCGGGGAGGCAACGTTGGTCTGAACGTGGTGTCTGCCACCCAACCGCTCGTGCGCCGTGCCGACCGCAATGAATCGGTGCTCTGCAAAAAAGCACTTGCCCCACCAGTCTGTTAAAGGGGTGGGGGGTCTTTATCTTTGTACCAAACTTGGCACTGCTCTAAGTCAGTCGTGTTAAGGGTGGTGTGGGTTGGATCAGTTCATTTCACCTGGAGCCAGGAGTTGTTTTTCCGATGCAAAACCAGGAGCCAGGAATTGTTTTCCGACGCAAAACCAGGAGCCAGGAGTTATTTTCCGACGCAAAACCAGGAGCCAGGAGTTGTTTTTCCGACGCAAAACCAGGAGCCAGGAATTGTTTTCCGACGCAAAACTAGGAGCCAGGAGTTGTTTTCCGACGCAAAACAAGGAGCCAGAAGTTATTTTCCGACGCAAAACTAGGAGCCTGGAGTTGTTTTTCCGATGCAAAACCAGGAGCCAGGAGTTGTTTTCTGGCGCAAAACCAGGAGCCAGGAGTTTGTTTTCCGACGGAAAAACTAGGAGCCAGGAGTTGTTTTTCCGATGCAAAACCAGGAGCCAGGAGTTATTTTCAGACGCAAACCCTGGAGCCTGGAGTTGTTTTCCGATGCAGCAGTAGCAGCATCGGCACGGTTCCGTTGTATCCAGGGGGTTCCAAACGTGCGACTTTTCGACAATTTACACGTCGTACAATTCCACGGGTACCTGAACGAAGTGCCCGCAGTTTCGACATGGAACATCGCGAATAAATAAATTAATAATATTTTACACGCACACTTTGTCATTAACGCCGCCTTGCAACAGGAACATCTCTGTGGTGTGCTTCGCGCTGCTGGTGCTGCTGCTGGTGCTGACGATCCTTCTGCTTGCGCCGCGTGCAGGGGTCATCGCTGCGGTGTGCTTTGCGCTGCTGGCGCTGCTGGCGCTGCTGGCGCGGTGCCTGCTGCGGCACAAGGGCACGTACCACACGCACGAGGTGAAGGGCTCCGACACGGCCGACCACGGCGACTCGGCCATCATGGACCACGACCCGGCCTTCTCGGAGCCCATCGAGGAGAGCAAGAAAGAGTGGTTCATATGAAGGCGCCATCTCTCTCCCGTCCCCACTCCCTTTCCTCCGCCCCCTCCCCACATATCCAGGGGAGGGGGGGGGGTGTTGGAGGGAGGGGGTTGTTGGTTCGCGATCTTTTTTTTTTTAGACATTTGGGAGAAGTCGGGGAAGGGTGGGGAGACGGATCAGCAGCGTGTCATGTTTTACGACAATGTACGATAAAAAAAAAATTAAGTATATATAAAATTGTTCTGATTTGGCACGATACCGACAAGGAGCTAACCCAAACAATTACGAATCACAGTGTACTCCCGAGAGAGGGTTTCATATGCCGATCTCGGAACAACCAAAACAAAAAACAAGGAACGTCAAAGGCTGGTGTTGAGTGGCGTCACGGTGGCGGTGGTCATGCTGACGGCTCGCAACAAACAAGCGCCTGGGTTCGATTCCCCGACCTCGCGTGGTTTTCCATGCGTGGGTTTGTGGCTTCTGCGCCTGTTCCCCACGGGTCCCCTCCGGGTTCTCCGGTTCTCTCCCGTGGCTAAAGAAAAGAAGGGGAGAAAAAAAAACATCGCAATCTTAACCGGGCGTTGGCCAAAATCATCCCGATGCTGAAAAATCGCCCGCGAAACAATGTTTCCGGTCGTCAATTCGGATTACAGCGGTGGCATCGCTACACCCCAAACCCGCCGACTGTGAAAAGTCTGTGGCAGGACCCTCCCGCTAAATTAAAGTCTCGAGACTCGCCGAGCCTTTACGCGGGCAACACAAGCGTCGTAAACGATAATAATAATAAAATAATGTTAAAACGACGCATCGGCGAGGGTTTTCCTTTCGTACAAAGTATACGTTTCGTACGCAATTACAAGTGGCCAAGAGATGTTTGGTGGTGCGCGTAGCGGCTGGGTGGGGACGGCGGGGGGTTACCGCCTTTCCGTGCGGCTGTTTGAGTCGTTGCCACCGCGTACACGCGCGGGTTTTCTCCGGGTCCTCCGGCTTTCGCTCCCACGTGGTGAAGAAGATAAAAAACGAAAAAAAACTAATTTAAATAGAATTGGTCAAACATCCCAACCTCGGCAGGACCCCTCGCGATAATTGAGTCTTGAGGCACGGCGAGGTTCCCACCTTGAACGTGCGATGCGCGCCTGACACCAATCGTTGGCGAGCGTTGTCGCGTTCGGGAACATTTGGAGCCCCCACTACAACGATGTTTTGTATAATTGTAACGAATGTTTTTTTTCTTCTATTTTCTAGTTCGGATTGATCCGCCAAAAAAACAATGTTGCGTCGCCGGAAACGATGTAAAACACGAAGTGAGGTTTTTGCTGTTGTTGTTGTTGTTGACTGTGCACCGTGCACCGATCCCAACTGGGACGCACCGATGCAGTCTATCGACTTTGATGCACCAATATAAATCTATCAATTTCGACTCACCAATGTAATATTTCGACTTGGATGCACCAATGTAGTCCATCAACTAAGACCCATCAAAGTAATCGATCAACTTGGATGCACAAATGTAGTCAATCCACTGAGACTCACCAATGCAATCTATCAACTAGGCCTCATCAATGCAATCCATCAACTTAGACTCACCAATGAAATCAATCAACTGAGACCCATCAAAGTAATCGATCAACTTGGATGCACAAATGTAGTCAATCAACTAAGACTCACCAATGCAATCAATTAACTTGGATGCACCGATGCAATCGATCAACATGGACTCGCCAATGTAATCAATTAACTTGGATGCACCAATGTAAATCTATCGCATCACAATGTCACTTCCATGCCCCCCCCCTCCCCCCGCAAAAGAGGACACGTGGTGTCACGCAGCATTGGGAGATGCCACTTTTGTACGCAATGAGGGGGCAATACGTTATTACACGTTTGCGTTACTTTATTACGCAATGTTTACGTTATTACACGTGTACGCTACGTTATTACATGTTTACGTTACGTTATTACATGTTTATGTTACGTTACTCCATGTTTACGTTACGTTGTTACACGTTTACGTTACGTTATTACACAATGGTTACGCTATTACACGTTTCTGTTACACTATTACGCAATGTTTA
Organism: Lampetra planeri; assembly: GCF_965212315.1. Taxonomy (NCBI): domain Eukaryota; kingdom Metazoa; phylum Chordata; class Hyperoartia; order Petromyzontiformes; family Petromyzontidae; genus Lampetra; species Lampetra planeri. Next base: position 10,873,407 of record NC_136127.1, on the reverse strand, counting down.
CGTTACGTTATTATACAACGGTTACGTTATTACACAACGTTTACATTACGTTATTACACGTTTACGTTACGTTATTACGCAAGGTTTACGTTATTGCACAACGTTTACTTTACGTTATTGCACATTTACTTTACCACAACGGATACGTGTGGATGGTGGAACACGTTGGGTTCCTTTGTCATCGTCAACATTGGGAAAAGAATTGCAACCCGGGGCCTGCTCCAGGAATCTCGGTGGTAACCCCAGGAATCTCGGTGGTAACCCCAGAAATCTCGGTGGTAACCCCAGAAATCTCGGTGGTAACCCCAGGAATCTCGGTGGTAACCACAGGAATCTCGGGGTAACCCCAGAAATCTCGGTGATCACCCCAGGAATCGAGGAGTAGCTCTAGGAATTTCTGGGCGGCCTCCAGGTGGCGGGCAGCACAGGGCCGTTTGACTCTCCGCGACTTTGCTGAAATAGGACGAGATTTGCTTTTTTTTTATTTTTTCACGCGATGTATTTAGTTACCTATTTATCTACTTCTCGATGTATTTACTTATTTTTATACCTGAATCCCGGAGAGGGAAGTCGGGGGAGAGTTGCGAGCTGAGACGGTTTTTTGGCACAGCCATTGAAGCCCATTCTGTTGCTGTGTTCATAGCGATTCATTCTCGCTTGGGGCATTACCGTTTACCGGGCTGTAGTCGGTTCATCGTCATTTTCCGCTTCAGCGGCGCGCGCGTGCGTGTGTGCGCGCGCGCGTGGCACAAACCGAACCGCACGGCTTGCAATTACAGATGAAGGACGAAGGGTCTTAAGTTCTCTCCGACGCGCGTTCGGGTCGGCACGACGGCCGACGTTTCGCTCCAGGAACTACCTAATCCAGATCGGGAGCCGATGCGGTTGTTAATTTTTTTTTCCACTCCCGGAAGCGCGCGGAGCGAAACGTCGGACGTCGCTTCGCAGGGAGCGCTCGGCACGACCCCGGGGCAACACGCACCGGATCGATGCACGGCACGAACCGCGCTGCCCCGTCGGCCAGAGGCGATGACGCAGTTGCGCCCGCGGTAGGCAGTACAGCAAGTAGGTTTACTCGGTGTCGATCTGTGCTGCAGTAGCTGTTGGACGGTTCCGTTCTCGTCCGTGTGAGCGGTCTGTCGAACCGCTCCGGTTTCCTCCCACGCGCAAAAGTTGGCGACAAGACGCGAGGGAGGGATTTCTTCTCAGTTGCCCTCGTTGGGGAAAGGACAAAAAAAAACCGAGGAGTCTTGAGGCTCAGGGAGGCCTTCCTGGGTGAGTAAAGCGTGGCTCGTGTTCTAGACCCGACCTGAGAATGAGGTAGCTAGACCACAACCGTGTCGCCGGTATGACAAAAAGAGGCGATTTAAAAGAAAACGTTGAAAAAGAATTACAATTTCCGAGTGCCAAATATAGGGGTTTAAACTCACCGACGTACGCACGTGCGTTTTTGTTTGTGTTACCTTGTTAGCGACAGTTTACAGAACGGTAAAACAAGTCCAATCATCGTCCTCGTCATCAATGCTTTAATGTGGCATTGATGTGGCTTTTGTATGTGTGGGGAGGAGTGGGGAGGAGGAGGGGGGGTTAGGGTGAAATGGTTATGATCAAAGTCTGAACCGTGCGGTCAGAATTTGAGAATCCTGCGACAGTCGGGGATGACACTTTGAGTAGGGATCGTATGGAGCAAGGTTGGGGGGGGGGCATCGTTTTGACAACAGTGGCCGCAGCAACTTTCGCCGGTTCTCAGCGTTTGCCAACGATGGGTTTTGGTTGGCTTTTTGGCCAAAAAAATACAGGTCCTTCCAGGCAATATCTTGCACAGAGAGAGAGAGCGAGCGAGATACAGAGACACCACACACACCTACACAGGTGCCTCCTTACAAACAGTTAACAGCTATATTCCAAGAATGGTTAAATGTGTGTGTGTACGTTGAACTTCTTTTGCACCGTACGTAGCCAACCGCGCTAATCGGAGGTGCGGGGGAAGGACAGCAAACTGAACGCAAAAAGCAGTTCTCTAAAGACATCGAACGGTGTCTTCTTTTAAGCTGGGGTAGTGGTCGTTAAGGAATGTTTCAAACATTTAATTGTCAGCGAAGTAAGTCGTAGGCCTGGGCAGGCATGTTCAAATCTGAGAAGGATGATGGCCGATGGTCGAGACTGATGATGGATTGGCAGCCAAAGGGAGAGAACCCCCATCGGGAATGGGACATCCATCCCTCGAGAGGGAGATGGAGCGTCGGAATCGGCACGTGTGCAGGCGGTCGATGGAATTTTGCATCGCGGGACCACGAGGGATGGAGAGACGCCTTGACGAGTAGGCCTTCATCCAGCAGTGGAGAGATATTGCAGGCTGATTGTGAGGTCAGGAGATCGGTAGCCGATTGGCCAAATGGCAGGTGGCGATGCGCGTGGGTTCGTGGATCGAACGGAGATCACCCCCGGAGGTGGCCATGAGGTGGCCGTATAACAGCAAACGAGTTCACGAACTCATCTATGCGGACTCTTCGGTGTTTTTCCGTCGTAGGTGTGGTGGGTTTTCTCTGGGTACTCAAGTATCCTCACACATATGAAGCAAAGCCCTTCTTCGTCGAAACAATGATTTTGCCAAACATTCCAGTGTATCGGGACCTTCCAGGAAAACTTGCTTTTTTAGGTCTTGAGACTCGCGTGTGGCTTTCACGACTTTCATAATGGGCGCCGCGGTGGCTAGGAGATGTTAACTCCCTCGCCTGGTATGCAGGAGGTCGTGGGTTAGATTCCGACCCTGACGCCTGCTGCTGTATATTTGGAGTTTGAATGTTCACCCCGTGATCACGTGGATTTTTCTCCAACTTTAAAAACATGCATAGAGAGTATTTATCTGCTTTGAATTTCCACGTGATTTAGACACTTTGTTGAGCTATCATTTGCGATGACCAGGTTTCTTCTGAATAAGAAACCTGGTAAAACCTGGTAAAATAAAGAGTTTAGTTTTTCAAGCATATTTATTTATTTTCATTAAAGTTTCCTCTAGCCCAAGATTCTACGATACAAACAACATGTTCCGTTACAAATGTTTCCCAAAAGTTAATCGCAACCAGAGCTTAATTTGACAAGGTATATTTTTCAAAAATCTCCACCCCCCCCCACTCCCCCACACTCATTTGACAGTGGGGAGGGAACGCGGGGGAATTGTTTTCCGGAGCTAAGGCCCCCGACAGCTCCCGACTGAAATGCAGCCATCGGTGTCGAACCTTCTTTGTCCTAGCGCCGACAGGTGTAGTTTACAGTTGCCCATAACCCGGGCAGTGTGTTGTGTGCTGTAACCCGCTGTACATAATTAAACAAAAAAAAGTGTTTAATAATATTGTAATATTATTACTGTAATTGGTAACGGTGGTGGTGACAACATTAACAATAACGGTGCAGTGTGTGGCGTTTGTCGCTGTCCGTGTGTTTAATCGACGTAATTTGGGGGGGTGGTGGTGGTGGAGGGGGGTGAGGTGGAATTGCGTGATTAAAAGTTGTGCCGCGGGGCGCTTTGGCTGCCCAGTCGTACGCCGCCGACCTCCGTCTGAGTCCATGTCCTTGCTGTGTGTCCCTCGTTATCCACACACACACGCCACAGATAGAGCGCAGCGTCGCATGTACGAAACCTCACGGCCTCATCCAGGCCACCATCTCAACAAAACTGAACGTTTTGGACACTTTTTTTCAATATGAAAATAAATAAACTGCTGACTTAAAATGTGGCCACCCCAACACGGCGCGGCAACAGTGAAGCAACGACGCAAAGTTGTAGACAAGTTTCCGTTCTTGTTAGGATTCACCAGTACAGTCATCGATGTTTGCTGCTGCTGCTGCCATATGTTAAACCCTGTGTCGCCTGCACGATGCCGAGTAGCTATCGAGTGTACGGACAGGGACCGCATGGGCTGGAGGGATTCATGCGCTGGGCTATGGAGAGGGCGGATTAGAATTAAATATGGGAACCTATTCATTCCCTGCACCACGGCCCATTGTGCCATCCACGCATCGCCACTTCCCTCGGGTTTCATGGTCGCAGGCTGCGGCGTGAATACCGTGCAGGAGAAGTTACTTAATGATAATGACTACAATCTTGATTTGAAGCTTTCCTGACTGCAGGTAAAGTCACGTAGGTGACTTTATCGAAAGAACCAAAGATTGCCACATTTATAAATCGATTTTCATCAAGGATTACAAAGCGCTGTACAGGACACAGCAGCAGCAGACACTCAGCATGAAAATAATATAAATACATTTTCAAAATAATTTCACTAAATGAACTAAAAGTTTAATAAGCGGTAGCCTCCAGTAGGCTAATGGCGTGTCACCGCCCTAACATCCTCGACTCGATCAAGATTGAGCCACATGTGGAATTTATCAAAGGGACATCGCAACACGTGAAGTTATATTCAAACCAGTGATGCGACTCTGTGTGTGTGTGATATCACTTCTAGACTTCCCAATGACGCCTGCAAGCAGCTGCTGCCGCTGGGTTAACTGCTAATCTCCAGGGCAATAATTGTCATACAGAGAGAGATAAAGAGAGGTGCCTTCTTCCAAAAGTGTACCAGCTACTTTCCAAGAACGGTTAGATGTTATTTTTAATTAATCTGCAAGAGTGGCCATTAAAGGGTTCTTTATAGGAGGCGGCTTTCTTTTTGGTTTTGTCTGTTGAGCTTCAAACCAGCAGCAGCAAGAGCCTCCGGAGGAGAGGTACGATCTGCACCCCAACCTGACCGTGGCTGGTTCGCTAGGTACGGGGCGAAAGAAGTTCAACATGCAGCCATCCCTTGCCAATCACGGTGTGTGTGTGTGTAGGGGGGCGGGGGGGGTCAGGAACCTAACCCCCGCGGTTGGCGAGGGATTTCTGTACATCATGACTGTCGGCGCCAGGACAAACAAAAAGGGGCCTTTTATCCCACGTAGCGCCTCCAGCCCCCCTAACCCTATCCGAATATTGAACGATGATAAAAGTGGGCTTGGCGAAACCATACGTCATGGCTCGAGGACATTACGGCATCGGCGGAGTTTGACTACTGTACATGGTGCTTAAAAACAATGTTAACACTTAGATGGGACTATCGTTTTTAATGGGAAAAGAACGGAAAATATAGACACCGTAACGTGATAACAAATGTAAGTTAATAGCTTCAAAGAGTCTCCCACTTGTTCACCATCGTTGTCAACACGTTGCCTGGAATCTTCTCCAGGTGGTCTCCAGAACCCAGAGGCACATGTCGTGTGGCATTGTTTCAAAATTCTCAAAAGTGTTAACATTTTTTTTGAAGCACCCTGTATTTGCTATTTGCGGGGGTGGGTGGGTGGGGGTTCGTCTTGTCCCACACATTACGAATCTCGAGAGTATGTAACTAATTTATTTTAAATCTTAATTGTAAACTAATTGAAATCAATTTATGAAGGTGGGGTGTTATCCATGCGGCGGGAGCCAAAGGCAGCCCGCAAGGCTCGGGATAATTTTCACCACGACCGTGAGTCACGATGCTTGTGGTGCACCTCAATTGAGATGTGTAAGTGTACCTTCGGAGGGGGGGGGGAATGCATCGATCTATCGCTATTATTTTACCGGGTAATGCGCGCCCACTGAACCACAGAGCTCTTTTTCAGAAGCCACCCCTGGCCATCACAAATAATAACTCTCAAGGGAAGTGGCTTATCACGCGTTGCGGAAATGTGGAGATAAAAAACCGGAGGACCCCGAGAAAAGTCCACGCGGTCACGGAAAGAAAGTTCACGCTCAACCTCTAAATATAAAACGGGCATCGTCAATGTCGGGATAGAATCCAACGACGCCTGCATACCAGGTTAACATCTCCTCGCCACCGTGGCACCCCGGGTGGTGGTCGGGGGCAGGGCCGGTAGCCGTGATTGGAGATCCACCAAAAAACAAAACGGTTGAGGACCAAAGGGAAGAGGGAGCCTTTGAGAATTCACTCACCGCTCGTGTCACGAGCCCCTTTCGTGAGCAGCTGTTGATGATTTGTAAGCTTAGTGCGCCCTCTGGCGTACACGCCACGAACCGCGTGGTAAGAATTCAGAATAACTGCACCTTTTCAATGCTCTACGTATGCCCCTCCGCGTGACATGTTTTTTTACGCAACTCATCAGAGACACAGCCTTGCGGGAGCTCGTAATTTCGTCAGCATTGTTGGTTCAACAACGACAAAACCGTCCCGAATCCGCACGGCGTTCTGGAAAACACGGAACGCTGGGCCACGATTGGCCCACAGCGTTGTTGGCCCAACGTCGAATGTTTACCGGAGTGGTGAGGCCCTCATCCAGCAGTGGATGGACACAAGGGCTGTGCACATTAATCACTGGACGGTCGCTTTGGGTGTCACCCCCGTCGTCTGCGTGGTGATGGCTTTCCTTCGGCGATCTGGGATGAGCGATCACGGTGGCTAGGAGATGTTAACTACCTCGCCTAGTATACAGGAGGTCCGTGGGTTCGATCCCGACGCCTGCTTAATATATTTCAAGTTTGCGTGTCTCTCTCTCTCCCCGTGGTCGCGTGGATTTTTCTCCGGGTCCTCCGTTTTTTTCCTCCACATGAATAATCAACATCACGCGTTTAGAGCAATTGGCTGCCGTTAGAAATTTACACATAATCCACTTCATTCTTCATTGAGATATAATTTGTGATAGCCTGGTCGCTTCTGAAAAATCGTTAAATAGCCCAGTGGGTCTGACCTGGAAAAATACATTTGTTTTCAATCGTCTAGTTTAGATCTCCGCTTGAATCCCACACGAAGCCGAACTCTCGTTGATAATGGAATCCATGGCCAAACATGTCAATTCGGCAGGACCCTCCCGGAAACAAGGGTCTTGAGACTCGATGGAGGTGTTCCTGACGAATGTATGGTGCATTGATGAAGTTTATAAAATAACACGGATGGCTAAAAAACAGAGACACATGGCGAAGCCGGTAGCACGAACAATTAACGGATAGATGAACACATTGATCATACATCAAACAAGTAATAAAACCTTCGAAGTTATTCATTCGTTGTTTTATATCAACATTCATTCGTCATTCCCCAATTCGTTCCTCGCCCCATGAGCTCCACGCGATTTGGTGACATTTAAACGACGCAATGACGTCAACGGTAAGGTAGGAATACCGGTGACGTCACAGCAGCGATCCTCCAATCAGAGTGCGGCATTTAGTAATTCCCTCGGTCCATTTAATGTGGCGCTTACCTTTGGAGCAAACCATTTATGGCACACGCGCAAGGGAGGGGGGGAACAATCAGGCAAAGCAAATTTCGCAAGCTAAAACCATGGAGACGTCCAATATTTACGTAATTTTGCGTGCGGTAATACTGTTTACAGATATAAATTAATAATAGTTATTGACCCGAAGCAATATTTTGATGACATAAGGTATTATTGAGCAACGCCTCCCCCCCTAAGGTTAAGGCTATTTTTAGCTGCGCCGGCTCGCCTTTATAAAGGGTGGTGAGTGGACCGCGCTCTATTCGCTACTGAACTCATTTGCTGGAATAAAGATAGTCTTCGTATTTGGAGAGGAGACTTATCGAGCGCTACGGTGGAGTGAAGCAGAACCTCGGAGCCAGCCTCCGTTATAGATTTCTTCCAACCGAGATTTTTCATACCTCGGCGTATTCACCGGCCTCGCCTAGAAGCCACTACCGGGAGAGGTGAGGGATACACGGCGAGGATTGATAGGCCGCGGCGGGTGGCGGTCCGCGGTCGCGCCCGAGTGCGGTCAAGGTTTGTTTGTTGACGATGACGGCTGTGATTAATTACTATTATTATTGTTATGGTTACTGGTGGCGGCGGTGGTGTTGTTGTTAGTGTGGTGTATTTGTTTATTCAACTGCCTAGCCGATACATTGTTTACACGATAAACCTATAGATAAACCTATAGAGGATTCGTCTAGATTTAGGCACCTACCCACCCACCCACTTGTTGGTGAACATGAATAATGTAGTGAGCGGGGCTTATCTGTGACCGCGTTTAACGAAAGCCTCTTTTTTTCAACCTATAATAAGTCGTGTTTATTTAAGTGTTAATCGTGTGGACGGACAAATGTACACCGCCTATAAACAGCAGCGCCACTGAGGGCCGTGATTTTCTCTTTCGTGTACAGTACGTGCACGTACAGTGTGGCTTTGTCGGATCACTGCTGGATGAGGGCCACCCCATCCCGTACGGGTCGTGGGGTGGTTTGACCATACTTCACCACGCTGGTCCGTGCTGGTTGGATCAATTGGGGAGAGCATAGCTATACAAAGACGTGGTTTTGAATGCAACTACCCTCGCAACATTGTGCGTAGTACAACGCACAGCGAGGTGGGACAGGCAAACAGTGTGTGTGTGTGTGTTACGTGTGTGTGTGTGTGTCAAGTGGAGTAAGGTAAAATAATGTCCATGTGCACGTTGATACTCCCAATCGGCATAATCTCTCTGAGCCATTGTGTTCGAAGACGACGCTCTTTTGTGGGAGGCGGGGGTGAACGCGCGGTGGTAAGACACAAGTGAATGTCGTCATCGTTTACGAGGTGTGTTCATCATCTTTCTCACAAGCGGCATCATCGTCGTCAAGTCCACTCTAGAGGTGTTTTGGGTTAGATAGCGTAACTATCAAAAATGTGTCGTTAAACCCGCCACCACCCGACACAGCCGATTACCAGTCAGGGTTTGTGGCGTAAACAAAAGGTGCCAATTCGTCACTGGTACAGCAACACCAGTGTGTCGGAGAGTAAACACCCCCACTACAAACATTTACAATTCGACTACAGTGACGTTTCGCCTGTAATTACAACCAACATCATCAGGCGGGACAACCGGGGTTGTGGCGGGTTTAACGACGCATTTATATTGACGCGATCTTAACCCAAAAACCTCTACTACGGATATCATATTTGTCGCGAAATTCTACTACGTGTTAAACTCACAGTGACAGTATGAATAGTATTAATACATCTTTAAAGGTTGCAATACTCATAATTAAGTTACCGTGCGACGTTTTCTCCTCTATCGATCCGATAGCCAGTTGCTTTAACGGGGATTGGTCCATGGGAGACCTGCAGGTAGTTTTTAAAAAGTATTTTTTTCAAGTTCTTTCCCAAACGGGTTAACTTCATCTCCATCATCAATATAAATATACAATGCTTAACTGTTACAGTATTTGCATATTGAGGTCGTGCGTCTAATGGCCCAAAGGGGCAGTTTGCATAAAACATCTGAAATGAAAAATGTACAGTACGGTATTTTACATCGATTTATATTGGATATAGATGTGTAAATTTGCGTTGTTTTAGGCACTGATACCAAGTTATTATTGATTTATTTATAAAGGGGACCTGTTCTGTAAGGTAAAACGCGCATGATGAAATGCGTTAGAAGCTATACTATTAAAATAGGTGACCTACATATTGCACTGATTGTATACACACGTGGTATCTATTTAACTGTATAATATTCTGGAAATACAATGTGTCGAATTAGGATGCGTTTGGAATATGATCACGTTTAATTTTAAAACATTTAAAGTAATTTGCTGTCTACAAGACCATCTTCTTGTCTGACGTTTTTCTCCAAGCGCTGTAGCAAGGATCCGAAGAAGCTCCCAACACTTGGAGCGACATCAACCGACATCTCCTTACACCGATGATTCATTATTTCCATCTTGTGTTGTGTCCATCATTCTTAAAATCCCTCTCGTCTCCTGCTCATATTTGTCGCATTATCTCTCTCTCTCACGACCTGTTTCCCACCACTTACGATGTTACATTTCGAAGCTCTATATTTTAACCTTGCATTTCTGTAATGAGCCTCTGATAACATCACCTGCAATGAGCCCAAAACTCATCACCTATCAACACTAAACGGTGTTGGATGTGGATAGTTGCTTGGATGGGTGACTACCGTGCACAACAGGTTGTATGTATCTTGAACTTCTTTTGCGCCGTACGTAGCCAACCGTGATAATTGGAGGTGGGGGGGGACTACAAATTAAACACAAAAGTGGTTCTAAACAAATGAGTTAATTTAGAAAATCTTAAAGGTTGCTGCTATAGGCTGCGGGAGCTATGTGGTGGGCAACAAGGGACATTGGAGCAAAATGCATTGCTCTCCCACCCACGCACCCCGCCATCACTAACCCGCACAGACCAGCACGGTGAAGTAAGGTCAAAATAATCCCCATGACCCGCACAGTGTTGGGAGGCCCTCATCCGGCAGTGGATTGAAAAAGGGCTGCACAAGATCGAAGGATAGGGTCAACAACTTGGAAGTTAATAAAATAAAAAAGCGAGAAAGTGCATCGGACCTAATTAATAAAAGAGGTTGTAATGTGGTGGGCACATGTTTTGCATGGAGGTAAGGTGGTTACCAAGGCAATTGGCATGGCACCCAGAGGTTGGAGAACATATGAAATGTTACAAAGGCAAACCTTAAGGGGGTCTCGGTGTGTCGACTTTGTGACAATTCTAGGATCTAGCAGATGTCGTCTTTATCCTGATCTATCGGTGTCGTGTTATGAGATGAAGTAGCCATTCTTATCTCTCACTCAGCAAGTGCGATCCTTTGTGTTTGGGAGCGATCTATGGAAGAGAATACCTTAGACCTACCTTCAAAGTGACCGTTTGTCCAAACTACTTTCCCATTCACCCTACTCGAGAGAGTAATGTTTGTCAACCCGATATTTTGAATTCTCAGAGCTGTAATTTAGGCAGCTGAAGTGCAGGTACAAATATAAATGTTTGATGTGGATTTTTGTGCAATCACTGGTGATCTCGGGCTGAGACCAACTCGCTCCACTTGAGAATACGCTTTTAATCTCAGGTGGCAGAAACGGGAATTGGAACCCAAAATCTCAATGCCGCCAGTTCACCGCCCTGACCCCTGAGCCACCCCACCGAACTTAACGTTTCTTAACCGTCTTCTCCCCTGCGCTTCACCGCAGGATAGCGCACAGCGGCGCCGCTCCCAGCAATGATGGCGGCGGGCTCGGTGCCCAACGAGAACCTCCCCACGTACAAGCTGGTGGTGGTGGGCGACGGCGGCGTGGGCAAGAGCGCCCTCACCATCCAGTTCTTTCAGAAGATCTTCGTGGCCGACTACGACCCGACCATCGAGGACTCGTACCTCAAGCACACGGAGATCGACGGCCAGTGGGCCATCCTTGATGGTATGACCGACCGCTCGCTCGCTCCTCCTGCCGGGTGACGTCATTTGAACCCCTCCCCGGCGTTTGGGTGAATTTACAGAATCCGTGGATTGTGGTTCGATTTGTAAATGTACTCACATTGAGGCCACTAGTGTCTGCAGGTGTCGCGTAAATATATATCGACCCAGTATATAATGGACAAAAAATATCCGGGCAGTTGCCGGCAACACGACTACTATTTATCTTTCTAAGGCAGCATTAGTTGATGGTAGAGTATGCTTTATTACTTTAAATATGCAGCTGGTGAGCTTCCCCAACAGTTGAGCTTACAGGAGGGAGGTGTAAAGATTCGTCACCTCCCGGCAATTCGGTGAATCGGCGCGATTTGGTGTTGCGGGTTGATTCAGGAGTACATTCAAAAAAAGGGTTTAGGTTCATGGGAAAGTCTGCAGTAGCAGAAGGCGTTGCGTGAACCCATTGCATACGACGTGAGTGATTCGAAAAATGGTTAGTTTTTAACGCCCTGGATTCAATGTATGCTTTGCGATATTAATTGATTCACTTATCAAGCAAGGCGCTGTTGCACCCCAGTCGTTGTCGCTACGATTTAACAGAGTACGACCAATTTACGATGCAGATTTAACGATGGGGAAAAAAACGCTTCGGAGCTTGGGATGTTTCGGTTCTTGGCCCTCAGTTTTTTAACGCTCTGTGTGAAGAACCTGCACCTGAGACTCTCTCCCAATTAAGAAGAAACTAAAACATTCTCATTTCCTGTAATATGTTGGATTAAATTAAATAGTTTTTTTCTGTACTGCTCTCTGAAGCTCTCCGTTTGGTCTGCTGCGCCTTGTAAAAATGTAAATGAATAAATCAATTGATCTGTTTAACATAATTTTTTATAGCTCCCGATACATGTATAGAATCACACCCAGACAGATTAGATCATTATATTATTATTATTTTTTAATTCGTACACCTGTTTTATATATATATAAAATAAAACAGGTTCACGTGATCCAAAGGCACAAATGTCCACCACAGTTGAAGACAATGGATCGATCCTCGAATTGAATCATGACCCCCGAAACGTCACAATCACATCAGCAGGGGCTCCAGTCCATCCATTATAGTGGCACTCGTGAAAAAAAAAAAACCCCAACTCGTTCAAAATTGGCCAAACATCCCAGTGCATGACCGTCCGGAAAGAGTCTTGGTGAGGCTTGCCTGGCTAAAAGAACTCGATGAGGCTTGCTTGGCTAAGAGAACTCGGTGAGGCTTGCCTGGCTAAAAGAACTCGGTGAGGCTTGCTTGGCTAAGAGAACTCCGTGAGGCTTGCCTGGCTAAGAGAACTCGGTGAGGCTTGCCTGGCTAAAATAACTCGATGAGGCTTGCCTGGCTAAAAGAACTCGATGAGGCTTGCCTGGCTAAAAGAACTCGATGAGGCTTGCTTGGCTGAGAGAACTCCATGAGGCTTGCTTGGCTAAAAGAACTCGGTGAGGCTTGCCTGGCTAAAAGAACTCGATGAGGCTTGCTTGGCTAAGAGAACTCCGTGAGGCTTACCTGGCTAAAAGAACTCGGTGAGGCTTGCCTGGCTAACTCGATGAGGCTTGCTTGGCTAAGCAGGGGGGGGGGGGGCGTTCCTCGCTGTGGTGCTGTTGCTGCTCTACTCTCTCCTCGTGGAGTGCAGCGTGGGCGAGATGGGCCGTGGGTCACTCGGGGAGTTAAAAGCTGAGCCTGTGCCAATGGCGACCGTCCAGCACTTGCAGAGGTTTTTGGTTTTTGAATGCTGGGCACTGGTCCAGGATCACATTATGTTGTCAAGCGCGGTTAGTTTATTGCCTCGGTGTGGTCGGCAAATGACTGCGCAAACAAAAGCTCATGGCACGTGTTCAGGTTTGAATAATATTACAGCTAGCCCCAGCTCTTGATCATACATTTTTTTGTGCGTGCGCGTTGAGTAAATACGTAAACATTGATTGATTGCAAATCAATTGCGCTGCCCGTGATGCACGCATTGCAATGACCTCTTGGTAGGCGCTCCGCCTCAACGGCGCGGCCTCGGCTTCTATCATCTCCCATCCTCCTCTGTTCTCTCCCCCGCTCTTCATTTCCGTTGCAACTTGGGATTGTTATTAATTGCGTTCCCTGGAACCGCTTGAAACAAACTGGCGACCGGTTTTCCCGCACGTATAGCAACGCCCGGCGCAATAAAAGCAAAGTGTTGACCTCTTTTTCTTTTTGTTTTCCACTGAAAGATGGAAGGCAGCTGCCACTTTTGGTGTGTAATGTGGTTGGCCACCGCACACACTAGACTCGCAATCCATGGTCACCGGTTCGATTCCATCTCGCGGCACAGCCGTTGAAACGGTGGCGCAAGTTAGGTCGCGTAAATATAAAAATGTGTCGTTAACCCACCACCACCCGACACAGCCAATCAGTCAGGTGTGTTGGAGAGCAACTAATTGACTGTGTCCATTGGCGGTGGGTTTTTCCGCCATCTTAACCCCCCCAAAAAAAACACCTTGATCATGGACGATATTGGTGGAGAAAGCCTCCTACGTGTTAAAGTGGCGCAAGTATCTTCTCTGCTCTCCGCCGCTGGTCACCCAGCGGTGTAGATGGGTGCAACACAGTTGGTCGATCGGCGGGTCGTGTGCGGTGGTGGTGTTGACGGTGGCTGCTCTCACCACTTCCAAGGCGTGTGGCTGGTGTGGAACGAGGCCCTTCCGCCTGCGGTGGCTTGAGGAAAGCAATTGCAGGGGCTGCACCTGTACCTTTAATCGGCAATCGATTTCAGGACCGGGAAATACACCTGACAGCGGCATCGACGTTTAACAACATAATTGAAGCGAGTATGCGACTGCCTCGCTGTCTAAAAAATGTATTTAAAAAAATACGCCCACTTTGTGGACAACGTGCTGAGGTGGCGTTATACTTGTGCGCTATGCAAGTCCGTATTGTATTGGCTCACAGACGCCCAGAGACCAGCAGAGACTAATCGACGCTCACGTCGGGATCCATATGCTCCTTCAGAGAGCCATATACTCCCTGAAAGACCCATATCACATAGACCCATATATTCACAAAAAAAACCTGTGTAGACTTGCGTAGATGCTTATATACCCACAGAGACCCATAAGATTTTCGTTGAGATGTATGACCGTCTAAGAAAATTACTACGCCCACCGTTTCCGTGCAGCAGGTTTTGAGACGCTGTCGCACTCAGAGATTGCGTAAATCCACGACATGGTGTATTCGAGTGCTTCGTAGCGTATTCAGTGTTCGCACTGTAAGAGTTGTTTTGGTGGCCTCGGGCTCCACTGCCCACGGAAAACTTTTTCCGCTGCTCTCACCCGACCGCCCGCCCGCCGTCGGCGCGCGCGCACAACCTCCGCGTTTGGTCGGCTAGCCTTCAACACTTCACGTGGCCTCAAAATGCGTCCGGCACAGGCACCGTGGTGACGTCACCGTCACTTGGTGACACATGGTGGGTATTGGTATTGGCCGTCGTCCTGGGGGTCGCCTTTTTTTTACGAGAAACTACAGCTTGGTAAATGGTAGATAAATAAAATACTCAAAGCCGCCAAGGTCGCGATGAAACGATACCGGATTCAGCTCTCATTATCATGCTTTCACAAATAGCCGTCGGATGTGTTTTAGTTTTGGCCTGTGTTCCGCATTGGTGTCCGACGTTTTGCCCCAAGCGCCGTAAGATTTTTCAGGTGCGCACTGCAACACGAAAGCACATCAACGGTGAGATTTACAGAGCAACTGCGAAAATCTCTGCAGGGCTTTTATTTTTTACTTACGAACGTCGATTCTAAGCAAAGTGCACTCTTAATATTTATCGGCTGCAAGCAATTTGACCGATGTTTTTGGAGGTGGCTGGGTAGCTGCGAGCTCGCTGCTTCAGTCCTGGGCTGGAATCCGGGCTTTAATTCTCCCGTCCAGTCACAAGCCACCAATAATTTTTCCACTTTTGCTCGTGCGACGCAAAAGCGCTCACTTTACCGTTACCGTTTAATCACTCGTGTATTGACAAAGGTGCAGTTTGCGTAAACACGGGCCACAACCCTTCATCAATCAACTGCTGGACGACGGCCTCTCTGCGCAGGTGTTTGTCGCGGGAGTTGTTTTGGCCACACTTCGCCACGTTGATTTGGTACCGGTTGGTTAAAGGGTGTACCCCCAGGGACCTGTTTAGATGGCGCGGCGAAGGCCAGGTCGGCGGGTCCATAGTGCGGCGCGTTGAAACTCTGCGCCACCACCGTAACACCCACGGTGACCGACGATCTTCCAGAGGGGTGTGGTGCGTGCGTGCGTTTCGACGTTAACGTGTCTCCGTGGAGAATGGTGCCAACTTTGTGGCGTCTTAAATCGGCACGCACTTCTGTTGCATGTCGAGCCGTCTTGGCGTGGTCGGGGTAGCCCCATTAAAATATAATTAACGCCTTGTTCGGCGCAGCCGTTATTACGAATTATTCAGGCGCCTTCATTTCACGGCAGGTCCATTTTTTTTTCTTGAAGCGGCGTCGATCTTGTGGGGATGGCACTCCATTTCTCGGAGGCACAATTTTTAACCGGTCTCTACGTATGCTGTGAAACAACAATAGGCTGCGCTTTCCGAGTGTGTGCTGTACCACCTTTGTATATTGTCCTCAAGTGCACGCAGACCAAATATTTACAACTGCCACCGCCGCTACCCCCCACCACTCTTATCGCCGGCGACCTCCCACCCGCGATAAAATGCGCCGTGCTGCGAGCGACGCGGCGTTTACATCGACGGACGTTGACCCCCCCTCCCCTGGGCCAGAGACCACGGTTCTCGGGAACCCGTGGGGGGGAGGGGCGGAATTTGAGCCGGCGTTTCGTCATTGGTGAACTTGAAGGCACTTTAATCGCAGGTCGACGTGTGGCTGGATTCGAACCGAGGATCTCGGTGGTGTCGGCTCGGCAACTCTGACCTCGGAGCCACGTGCTCGTCACACGCACGCAGCTGTAATTTGTATAAGTCCGTTTACGTCTCATTATGAAAGCCATATGCTTGTATCGGACAGATCGGGGACTTGCAGAGAACGCACGACCTAGATACGCATCTGCACGATAAGATCTCTTTTGTGTTTTTTTTAGTTGCACCATTCTCAACGACAACGAAATTGACGGCGCCATTAGCCCTGTTGCTTGATGTGTGCCAAGGGAATATAAATAATAAAACGTGGAACAAAAGCCCTAATGGAATAGCCGCGCGGGGTCAGACGCCCGCTTTATTAAGCGGGCGTTCTCGCCCTGCGGATGTCGGATCCGCTGGGTGTGGTCGCCCCTTAATGGCTTCTCCAGGGTTGCGAGGTCGTTTCTATTAGTCCTGATTTGGCAAATCATTGCCGTCTTGGGCAAGGTGCTATGCGAAGGCTGCGTCGACACCGCGTCATTGGCCTTCATCCTCGGCCTTCATCCTCGGCCTTCATCCTCGGCCTTCATACTCGGCCTTCATCGTCAGCCGTTCTTTAGGCATGCGCTGGCCGATTCACATTTGTGTTGGTACACCGGGTATCCCTTTGCTGTTGCGTCAAAGATGGTCACCGCATCGGGCGCTTTCAGATGCGATTCTTCGGCCGTTTGGAACGCTCTTTTCTTCATCTATTAGGAAGCCACTGGAGCTGTGCACTTTTAAATCCTCGAGATTGAAAACTCATTTCTTTAGAACTTTCCCGCACCTGCAGTTAGCGCGGTTGGGGGTACGTACGGTGCGAAAAAAAGTTCAACAAACATACATGTCAATGGGCTTTCGTGTCCATGTGTTATAGCACTCTTGTCGTTGAACTGCTGAATGAGTGACGTCCAATGCCATGTGGGGTCGTAGGGGTTATTTCACCATACGTTACCACACTGGCCGTTAATAGTTTCTCGCTAACAGCACTTGTCTCCCAATAGCAGAGGTCGCAAACGGGTTTTGATTCCTTACCCGTACCCGTACCCGGCCGCACCAGGGTCGCAATCGGGTACCCGTACCCTACCCGATACCCGGCTACCCGTACCCGGCCGGGTAAAGGGTAGGGTACGGGTAGCCGATTGCGACCTCTGGGATGAAGCCATGTTGCAGGCGCGGGTGGGTTGATTCTAGGAACTTGAATTGTGAGAAGAGACAAGACGTTGGGAAATGAGTGACAAACGGTGACTCACCAGTGACTCACGGCCTACACGTACCCGGCCGCACCAGGGTCGCAAACGGGTACCCGGCCGGGCACGGGTAGCCGGGTATCGGGTAGGGTACAGGTATCGGGTAGGGTATGGGTATCGGGTACCCGGTTGCGACCTCTGCCCAATAGTCTGGTAAAGGCTGCACATGGGGAACTCGCGTCTCTTTTTAGGCTTTCTAACGCTGATTGAAAGAGTTAACGCATTAGCTTTGTGTAACGCGGGGTTATGATAACGCTCGTTAAAAATCATCAAATGCGAACAAAACATTTGTGTAAAAGGTGTGTTGCTATTTGGGAATTGCCCTATGGACAACTTTCCCACTTGCTTACTTGGAGACCAATAAAAAAAATAACTTGGAAACCAATAATGGTGGCGAATTATTTTAGCCGGTTCTGGGCCTCCCCTAGGTCGACTCGGCCTTAAATGCATACCCTGTACAGCGTATGAACATTGGACGAAGGCGGCCGGGCATGGTATTAACCACCCACCCCCTTCGTGTACCTTGCCGGCCTTCGTAGGTGCTACTCCGCTAACGGCGCTTGCCCCAACAGTCTGTTACAGCCTATATACGTGGGGGGATCTTTGTCTTTGTGCCCACTGCAGTGCTGGACACAGCCGGACAGGAGGAGTTCAGCGCCATGCGCGAGCAGTACATGCGCACGGGCGACGGCTTCCTCATCGTCTACTCGGTCACTGACCGCACCAGCTTCGAGCACATCGACAAGTTCCACCAGCTCATCCTGCGCGTCAAGGACAAGTGAGTGTGTCGGCGTGGGGGCAGCCCCCGTCGCTGTTATCGATAGATCTTCGGAATCCGTCGATAACAGCGATGGTTTAGTACTACGTGTAGGTATCCCCGAGTATTCTTACAGTGTGAGGTTATCGCAGAGAAAGGTGCGTTTTTTTTTACTTTTCTTCACAGAAGTAGTCGGTAGTTTTACAGCAGGGGTGGTGGGCGTCGACGTTGCCGTGTGTGTGATCCCGATTGAGTCCTGCGTGATTCGAACCTCCGCAACAAGCGTAGGGGGCTGCTTGCACGCTTGGAATTACATAGAGAGACGGAAAGAGGATCGTGTGAATCGGAGGGCATTTACACGTCGCAGACATCAAGCCTACCATACATAATAACGTTTTTTTGGGTTAGATCGCGTTATTTATAAATGTGTCGCAACCCTCCACCACCCGACACGGCCAATCAGTAAAAAAAATGTGTCACGTGGACAAAAGACAAATACTCTTTGATTCTTTCGGTAAAGTCACGTAGGTGAGAAAAAAATGAAAATAACCCTGTCCTCTTCCCCACCCCACCGCCCCCCGCAGGGACTCGTTCCCCATGGTGCTGGTGGCTAACAAGGTGGACCTGCTGCACCTTCGCAAGATCTCCTCCGAGCAGGGTCGCGACATGGCGGCCAAGTACAACGTGAGGACAGCGGTCGTAACGCCCCGGCACAAGATAACACGTTATTTTGTTCATTGGATATGCAGTAATACCCCGGTTTCCGTCAGGGATGCGTTTCCTGAAAGTACGTGACGACGTCAATCGAAGCGATGTTCACAGGGGTAGGCAGGTGGAGGCGAAGGTCGAGAGGTGACGGAAAACAAGGAGGGAGGGACGATGATGACGCTGGCAGCGACGTAGGTGTGGGTTGAGGCGACGCAAATCGGGTAGCGGTGTTAATTAAGTGACGACGTATTTGCGAAATTACGTAAAAGAGGGAAGACGTAAATTCGGGGTATTCCTGAATTCCAGGGTCGGAATATATTATTTGACCTCCCGACCCCACCACCTCTTGTGTTTGCTTAACCCTGCATCCATTTTGGGTCCTTATTTTCTCGCAGCTGTAAGCATGTTGGGAGTCGGCCAATTACTCATGTACCTTACAGACAAAAGCCAATTTGAACGATGCAGTTAAAAAATCTTTGGCAGATGCCCTAACCCTGCATAGCATCATGGCACTGCTTGGGGTAGTGGCAGGCGAGTCCTATTTATTGCCTTCAGTAGAAACGCGTAAACCCTCGGGGGTTTCCAAAATGACGCTTAAGAATTCTGTCGTGCAGATTCCGTACATTGAGACGAGCGCCAAGGACCCGCCGCTGAACGTCGACCAGGCCTTCCACGAGCTCGTGAGAGTCATCCGGTAAGCGACGGCGCGGTTATCGTGTGTGTAAAAAATTAACCCGTAAAAACAAAGTTTTTCACTATAAATCCTTTATATGTAAGATCACCTCTTGACATGCCCCGTATATTCCCGAGGGCACTAGCGTTGACCCGCTTTACCACTTTCAAGAACTTGGCGGCTTCAATTTAACTGCTCTATAAATAGTCTCCATTGTACAGCGTGGGGGCAGGGATTTCATGCCATGTGGTTAGTCAACATTTGCGTCATCATGAAACGGGTGGCTAGAGTCCTCTCGTCCTCTGGCTTGAGATGGCTGCCACCTATGGGTCAGATGATTGTCTGCCACCATTAAGCAATTGGTGCAAAAAATGTCAGCTCGATTGGATCACGGGAAGTGGGTTAAAAAACGACCGAAAGATTTGCACGGTCGTAAGCAAGCAAGCAAGCACACAAGCACGCAAACAAGCAAGCAAGTGAACTTAATATAAAGGATTAAAAAAATATATAATTACAAAAATGATCTCGTTGTGAAAATCTTTCTTTGTGTGCATTGCCGATAACTGAATGGGAGGGCGGGAAGGTTGGCTGATTTCCGTGAAGTATTGGTGGGGTAAAGTATTTTCTCCGAGATGTCTGGTCGGCAATGGAAAGGGGTATGCTAAATTAACCTCTTGGAGCGTCAATCTCTCGCAGTCGGTGCCGTGAGCAAGCAGTTGCAGGGTTGCACCTTTACCTTGCCACTTAGAAACGAGGCGTGAATGCCCCACACGGGGACTTGGACCGCCGTGCGGTTTGCAGGTTCGCGTGTGCCAATCGGTGCATTCGCTCGACCGAAAACGGCTCCCGGTTTACCGGTTGACGTTCCGCTACCAAAATTTTATATATTTTTTCCCCCCAAGTCGCATTACCGGTCGTGAGGTCGGCGTAGCCCCATGAGATCAAGCGCACCGTGTCGGCCTCAGTCGGTCCTCTCGGCTCTTGGCACTCGCTCGAGGGAATCATCGCTTTGTTTGTCTTCTGCAGGGAGCAGGTTCCAGAGAAGAAGAACAAGAAGAGGGAGAAGTGGCGGAGAGAGAGAACTCCCAGCGTGCAGTGCCATTGCATGCTCATGTGACGCCCTCATTCCTCCGTGCACCCGTACACATCTGGCACACGCACGCACAGACGCGTGTGCAATCGCATTGTTGTGGTCAGCCTTGTCAGGACTCATTTCCCATCTGCCCCGTTCCCCACTGAGGCCAATATCGCCCATGATACCAAACCCCGTCCCCTCCCATTACAGTACGCCACGTCTTCGCGATGAGGCTGCGAAGCAGCGCGGATTTGTTTCAGCGGGGTTTGTGAAATGTAAAGAGGGCGGGCGGGCTGGCTGGCGGGCTGGCGGGTGGGCTGGCGGGCGCTCGCAATTGCGGCGATCGTGGTGGGTGTACACGAAAGTGGTGGGCGTAATCGACGGGCGGACGAACCTGTGGACGGTGCGAGCGTCGGCGGTTGAGTCTGGTTCTGGGGGTGGGGGGGGCGGGGCGTGGCGCAGGGTTTGCGAGACTGTGGCGTGGGCTATCCAGTGTGTGCAGCCCCATGGGTCGACGGGTCGGACGCCTAGGCGCCGGGCTTTGTAGAAGAGACATTTAATTTCGTTGCAGCGGGGGGGGGGGGGGGGGGCCCGTGCCCGTGCCCGTGCTAATCATGGTTGGCGACTAGCGAAAGATCGCGATGGCTTGCGGGGTGCGCACCTCCTTCTCAAGCGCCTTTCTACGCTACTCAGCGACGTGCATTTGCCCATCCCCGTTAACTTATCGTTTTGAAACGTGGCAAGTAATTGTACTTTTACCATTGCAATGATTTTTCTGCGAGCCATTGCAAGGATTTTTTTGCGAGCAGCGCACTTTCGTGTTGTTATTCGATGCCGTGTTGGAGGGCATGGAGAGAAAGCCTCAGTGGCGAGGAACGGTTTGTTTTGAGAATCGTGTGTAGAATGTGATTGTGTCGTAATTTGTTTTGTAGTTGAATTGTCCTTTTTACATGAACAACACTAAACAGTGCCTCCCGAAAAGAGCTGCTTCACCAACGTCGCACGGATGACCGGTGATGTTCAGACTGAAGGTATTGAGTTTGTGTTTAGAAAACCACAACTCCCTTTGCGACTCAATATTAGCCAAGACATTGGAAAACCTTTTTTTTTGCCAAAACCAGGTGGGGCAGAGCAAATGTTAAATATGTGATGCCTTTTTTGTAAGTCCAGTATATACCGTTGTGTTTCAATATTGTGGCACCAATCCCGTCATTTGGGCAGTGTTTGGCGCAGTGGTTAATTGCATATTGCTATAAGCCTGGCAAGCAGAGTTCGTTTCCTGGCAATTCGATGGTGAATGCTATCTGACCCCAGTCTACACTCACCAGTATTATGAAGTAGAGGTCGTTCAAGCAATGACCAACAACACGGCGTGGGGGGAGGCCTCATCCAGTAGTGGGTTGACAACGGTCTCTAAAAATACATATAAAAATGTAAAAAATGCCCCAAGTTTTATTCCTGGCCACAACCAATTAGCCAGGCGTTAGTGGCCTTTTAATCTTGACGTGAGGGTTGGTGGCGGTCGCACGAACTCCGGAGGTGGGGGGGGGGGGCAGACGTCGAGGTGCTGCTATACCTTGGCGTGTCCAGGAGAATGCGGTACAGCAAAAATGTGGACTCCACAGGTTTAAGTCCGTGTGGTATAGAGCGTTTCCCCCTCGCGTGCTTGGGTTTTCTCCAAGCGCTCTGGTTTCTTCCCACATGTAAACCACTCATTAATTGGCCAATAACACCTTGACATAGAGGACCGCAGAGCTTGGGCAATCGTTGGAGCCTGCTCTCCACGTGGTCGCCTTGCCGCTACTGCGGCTGCGCGCGTTACAAATTTAGATGGAAAAATGTTTTTGCAACTTATTCGAATGTCCGTGGCCAGCGATATCTGAACCGGTTCTGGGCCCCTCCTTCACCCCGCACTGACCTGCGCGGTGAAGTATGGTCGAACAAATTCCCACGGCCGACACGGCGGTGGGGAAAGGGGGGGGGGGGGCCCTTCGCACAGTGGGATTGGCAAAAGGCTGTGAGATGAATACGAAATAGGAAGCTATTTGAAAGTTTGGTTATTCGCCACCCTTTGTGAAAGAGGTTAGCCGTGCCTCGCAAAGTTCTCCGTTTGCTAAGTGAAGGACTTTTAAAATTGAATGTAAACGTTTAGGAGGGCGACTGCTGTGTGTAGGGTCTGCGTGGCCCAATCAGCTTCTTCACTCTCCGATCTTGTAAACCACTGCAGCCTGTTCACCGTTGAACACAAGTCGGTCGGTTGTGGCAGTAATCACTACATGCAGGGCAAAATGCATTTGCTGTCTAAGGAGTTTTAACAATAAACGAAAGGTGAATTTGTCTTCTCGTGTTGTGGTTGGGTCCGAGTTGCAGGCTAAATCTTGCGTGACTTTTAGGATGAGTTCCCAGTGTTGGGGCCAGCCCCCGGTCACTTTATGCGTGTTACGTCTGGTGGAGTTCTGCGGGCGTGAGACAATTTCACCAGCGACCACACTCGGTTCGCGGTGACTTTGTCTTTATTTTGAGGATGGAACACCAAGAGGGCTTTCGCCGAGTCGTGCATGGTTGGCTATGTACGGTGCGAAAGAAGTTCAACATACAGTGACTAAAGTGTAATTTACGCAAATCCAGTGCACACTCACACCTACTACACCCGAGCACGTTCCCGAACTCGTACTTTTGAAGAAACGTTGCCTCAACCACCAACAGGCACCAGGGCTGGTTTGGAAAGCCATCCGGATGTCCGCCAAATTAATTAGAATTTCACTGGTGGGGTCTCGCATCTCACACACACGCACACGTGATTTTACGCCATCCTTTGTTACATTATAAGAATAGGTTTTACCCTTTCTGGCAATAAAACAGATGTGTTAAGATGTTAAAACACCAAACTGAAACCTTTTGCAAGGAATCATGTCTGCATTAACCACAATACTGCATGCTCTGATAGTATATGCATTGTCTTTGAAACTGATTGGTCCACACCAGAGACCGCTTTCTTTTATTGCCAGAAAGGCTAACACCATTTTTATATATACCTTGCTACTGGCAAGGGAGGCCCCATGATGTATTTGTCACATTGTTGGGTTCTAGAGATCGGTGTGGATCCCGAGGGACCCACGACTGTTATCCGACCAGAACCCCTCTTCACCAGAGACTCTTCGTGGCCTCCAACACCACAACAATCCACCAGATGGCAGCAACTCCTCTATCAATTCAGCACGATTTGCCAGACACCAACGGCGACTTGACACCATCCAGCAAACACAATATTTCACCACATCCAGCGCAGTGTTCGTCACTAATTTTCAGAGTTGGGGGAGGGGGCACCACTTTCGCCGGGACGACATCATCAGCATGAGAGAGCCCCCCACACATTTGAAACCGTTGGGGGTTTGGCAGCAGCACGATGATGATGATGGGGGCGAGTTCACGTGTTGTGTGTTGTCGGTGGGCCCTCACTAATTGGCCACAAGGGGTCGCCAATATGCCAGTGGGCCTTGCAATGAAGAACACTCACTGATACAGCAGTCGTAACACCAATGTTCACACTAGGCCTCGGCAAGGTAAGGTAAATGACCCTTTTTACTGGGTAAAAGGGTAAAGGTGTCGACATGCCAAGGGGTAAGGTAAAAGGTAGGGTAAAGGTAGCGCGAAGTATTACCCGATAAATACGGTGCCTTGTTTACCGCTAGAAGCTCCGTGGCGCAGTCCGTGGCCTCCATTTAATAAGTAATATTTAAAACAAACGTTATTAAAACACGCTTTTATTAAATGTACTAGTAATGGCAGAACTCCACGACTCCAGGAAGTGGCACCGAAGCTTGCCATCACGTAAGGGGCCCCTGGTGATTCACAGCAAAACGTGAGTTGAGCGTGGACAATTAGACCCAAGCCGAAACATAACGTATACAAAAGATCGTTTAAAAATATGTATTTTTGTTAGTGATATAACATAGTATTGTCACCATTATGACATACATATACCAAGTTTGCAGTCGATACCACATTAGGAAGTGGGTTAAAATTGAGTTGCAAGATTTGAGGATACAACAACAACGACAACAATGACAATAACGACAACAACAGACAGAGTGAGTTCAAAGAAAGCGTGTAAAATTGGAATAATCGAGAGTATTCTATATGATTAAAGCGCTCTACCTAGCATTTACCGTTATAACCCTTTTTCATGTCGTAGTACCCCAGTAATTACCCTGCAATTTGTATGGGGTAAGGGTAAAAGGTAGGCTCGTTGCTTTTCACCTTTTACCTTACCAGCTAAAGGGTAAAAGGTAAGGGTAGAGTGATTGTATTGTGGTAAGGTAAAAGGTAGGGTAAAGGTAGGCTCGTTGTTTTTACCTTTTAACTTTCACCTTACCGAGGCCTGGTTCACAGCACAGTCCACAGCAAGTTCGGTAGCATCGCTATCTCCCTTGCCACAAGGGGGCGGTAGAGAGGTCAGTCTTCTTGTGATCCTTCGGCTTGCCTCTCACCCTGTCGCGTGATGTATGCCGGTACCTGGTGACTCTGTACAGCCACTTGCAATGCACACGGGGAGTCCCCCTATCACTTTTCGAGATTGAAAACGAATTTCTTCTTCAAAAAGTGCTTTCGTTTGCTGCCCTTCGCCCGGTACCTCCGATTTTGCTGATCGGTTTGCTACGTACGGTGCGAAAGAAGTTTAACATACACGTACATACACGCATACTCCAAGGACTCGTGTACAGCAAGTATGTTGAGCTGCTACACACTAATAACACTACTGATGGTATTGTAACTAATTAAAAAAGGCTCTTATTATTTTGGTTTCCGACCCCTTGTGATTTAATGTGACACGGTGGCTGGGATGTCAACTCCCTCGCCTGGTATACAGGAGGTCGTGGGTTCTATCCCGACCCTGACGCCTGTTGTATATTTGGAGTTTGCGTGTCTCTCTCTCCATAATCATCATCACGGTGGCTAGGAGATGTGAACTCCCTCGCCTGGTATGCAGGAGGTCGTGGGTTCTACCCCGACCTTAGATTAGTTTGCGGCTGTGAATGTCCAAATGATGGACCACTTCGTTGAGCTATCATTTGTGGTAGTCAAATTGCTTCTTAAAAATAAGTCAAAACCTCAGTGGGCTTTGCCTGGTAGGATGGGGATGGTTTAACACATTCCTGCGGAGGGAGCTGGTAGGAACGTTGGGTTGCTCGGTCAATGGCCAGGGTCAACGGCGGCGTGGTGTATTCCGCAAATATGCCCGACTGTGATGGCGGGCACAAGCCGGCGTGAGTAGGTTAAACGTTGAGTTTTATAAGGGCACCACGGGGTGACCAGCCCCTCCCCACCCAGCCCTACCCCTGACCCAGCCCCACCCTCCCCGCGCAGCCCATCTCCACCCTCCCCACCCAGCCGTTCCCTCCCCACCCAGCCCCTCCCTGCACGACGGACGGACGGACACAATAATCCCCTGTGGGTTGGTGTAACCAGGAGGTTCCTACCAGTACTATTTGTACGTGTTTAAGTGATTTGTTTACCTTTCTTGTACTTTGCACGACTATCGAGTTTATTTATTTATTTTTGTTGTTGTAAAGTTCTTACCCCGTGCTCCTACTGGACATCTGTGAAAAAGAGCTTTATAGCTCATCGGATTCGTCCAGTATAAATACACATTCTGATTATATAGTTAACCCCCTATGAGTGAACAGTCTTGTCCTCCATCCACGCTCCCAGTGTAAGTTAATAGTCTCATTCATCCACTCTCTCCGTGTAAGTGAAGAGTCTTCGCCTCTATCCACTCCGTGTAAGTGAACAGTATTATCCCCCATTCACTCTGTGTAAGTGAACAGTCTTCATCTCCATCCACTCTGTAAGTGAACAGTCTTCGTCTCCATCTACTCTCTCCGTGTAAGTGACCAGTCTTGTCGTCCATCCACTCTGTAAGTGAACAGTATTGTCCCCCATCCACTCTGTGTAAGTGAACAATATTGTCCCCCATCCACCCTCTGTCTCTCTCTTTCTGCTCTACGCGTGAACAGTTTTGTTCGCCATCGCGTCGTTCTCCCCAGCCCCCACGTGACCTGCCCCTCGCCATATTCGCCTGTGGGGCGAGGGGACTCAGCCACTCGGCCCAGCGAGACTCAGTCACTTAGCCCGGGGTGACTAACCACTCAACCTGGGTACTCAGTCACTCAGCCACTTAGACACTCAGCCCAGGGCCACTCAGCCACTCAGTCACTCAGCCCAGGGCCACTCAGCCTGAGTACTCAGTCACTCAGTCACTCAGCCCAGAGTCACTCAGCCACTCAGTCACTCAGCCACTCAGCCACTCAGTCACTCAGCCACTCAGCCCAGGGTCACTCAGCCACTCAGTCACTCAGCCCAGGGCCACTCAGTCACTCAGCCACTCAGCCACTCAGCCCAGGGTCACACAGCCACTCAGTCACTCAGCCACTCAGCCCAGGGCCACTCAGTCACTCAGTCACTCAACCCAGGGTGACTCAGCCACTCAGTCACTCAGCCCAGGGTCACTCAGTCACTCAGCCACTCAGCCCAGGGTGACTCAGCCACTCAGCCCAGGGTCACTCAGCCACTCAGTCACTCAGTCACTCAGCCACTCAGCCCAGGGCCACTCAGTCACTCAGCCACTCAACCCAGGGTGACTCAGCCACTCAGCCACTCAGCCCAGGGTCACACAGCCACTCAGTCACTCAGCTCAGGGTGACTCAGCCACTCAACCCAGGTGCTCGGTCACTTAGCAAGGAACTCAGCACTCAGTCGGGGTAATCAGTCACTTGAGCCGATCAGTCAGTCACTCGGTGAATCAGTCACTCGGTGAGTCAGTCACTCAGCGATTGAGACACGCACACAGGCAGTCGGTACAGCGCGTCAGCCATCTAGGCACCAAGTCCGTGCTCAAGTCAAGCCGCACGTGGTCACTAGGGCATTAGCTCAGTCGCACACCCGCCCCGGTACTCAACCAGGGAGTCGGTGACGGAGTTTGCGGGGCCGACACACGGAGGACGAAGCCCGGAGAAGATTCGCCCAATACATCGGCTCAGCCCAGCCCGGCGAGGTGAGTAGTTGACTGCCTTGCCCCGTGCCTTGCATGTGTCAGTCACTCCGTGTGTGTGTGTGTCTCTGACTGGCTTATCTGTCTCCCTGTGTCCGTCTTTTTGTTCGTCTGCCTACTTGTGGCTACGTGCAGTAGCTGTGTGTGCCTGTTTAACTGTACCCGTGCCTGCCCGTGTCTCTCTGTGTCAGTCACTCTGTCGACCGACTTGTGCCTGCTACGGTGATGTCTGTGTCAGTCAGCCTCGTTGTGTCAGGCTGCCTACCTACCAGCGACTATCAGTCTACCTGTGCCTGTGTCTGTGTAAGCCTGCTGGTCTACCTGTCTTCCAACCTGTCTGCCTGCCTGCCTGTGTCTGTGTAAGCCTGCCGGTCTACCTGTCTTCCTACCTGTCTGCCTGCCTGTGTCTGTGTAAGCCTGCTGGTCTACCTGTACCTGCCTACCTGTGCTGGTCTACCTGTACCTGCCTATTCGTGTCCACGTCCGTCCGTCTCCCTGTGTTGTTGTTGTCAGTCTGCACGCACACACCTGTTGTAATGATGCACACCTGTTGCCATGCACACCTGTTGCCACCCACACACCTGTTGTCATGCACACCTGTTGCCACCCACACACCTTTTGCCACGCACACACCTGTTGTCATGCACACCTGTTGCCACGCACACACCTGTTGTCATGCACACCTGTTGTCATGCACACCTGTTGCCACCCACACACTTGTTGTCATGCACACCTGTTGCCACCCACACACCTTTTGCCACGCACACACCTGTTGTCATGCACACCTGTTGCCACCCCACACACCTGTTGCCATGCACACCTGTTGCCATGCACAAACCTGTTGCCATGCACACCTATCAGTATGTGAACCAAGTTGTCTACCTTACCCGTGCCTGTGTCGGTCCACCTGTCCGCCTCCGAGTGTCTGTGCGAGTCAGCCTGTCTGTCCGCCGGTGTGTGTGTGCTCACCTTACCCTTGTAGTTAGTTGGCATCTACCCAACTCGTCGTGAGTTCTCCTACCTGTCGCGTCTCGGCCACCTGCAACGCCGAGGAGTCCGTGGGATCAGTTGTACCACAACGTGTCTACTACACCTGCCAAACCTCGTCTCGCCCACTTACCTGCCCAGCTACAGCTCCCTCACCTGTCTAGCTGTAGCTGTCTCACCTGTCTAGCTGTAGCTGTCTCTCCTGTCTAGCTGTAGCTGTCTCACCTGTCTAGCTGTAGCTGTCTCTCCTGTCTAGCTGTAGCTGTCTCTCCTGTCTAGCTGTAGCTGTCTCACCTGTCTAGCTGTAGCTGTCTCTCCTGTCTAGCTGTCTCACCTGTCTAGCTGTAGCTGTCTCACCTGTCTAGCTGTAGCCGTCTCACCTGTCTAGCTGTAGCTGTCTCACCTGTCTAGCTGTAGCTGTCTCACCTGTCTAGCTGTAGCTGTCTCTCCTGTCTAGCTGTCTCACCTGTCTAGCTGTAGCTGTCTCACCTGTCTAGCTGTCTCACCTGTCTAGCTGTAGCTGTCTCACCTGTCTAGCTGTAGCTGTCTCACCTGTCTAGCTGTAGCTGTCTCACCTATCTAGCTGTAGCTGTCTCACCTGTCTAGCTGTAGCCGTCTCACCTGTCTAGCTGTAGCTGTCTCACCTGTCTAGCTGTCTCACCTGTCTAGCTGTAGCTGTCTCTCCTGTCTAGCTGTAGCTGTCTCACCTGTCTAGCTGTAGCTGTCTCACCTGTCTAGTTGTAGCTGCCTCACCTGTCTAGCTGTAGCTGTCTCACCTGTCTAGCTGTCTCACCTGTCTAGCTGTAGCTGTCTCATCTGTCTAGCTGTTTCACCTGTCTAGCTGTAGCTGTCTCTCCTGTCTAGCTGTAGCTGTCTCACCTGTCTAGCTGTCTCTCCTGTCTAGCTGTAGCTGTCTCACCTGTCTAGCTGTCTCACCTGTCTAGCTGTAGCTGTCTCTCCTGTCTAGCTGTAGCTGTCTCACCTGTCTAGCTGTAGCTGTCTCTCCTGTCTAGTTGTAGCTGCCTCACCTGTCTAGCTGTAGCTGTCTCACCTGTCTAGCTGTAGCTGTCTCTCCTGTCTAGCTGTAGCTGTCTCACCTGTCTAGCTGTAGCTGTCTCACCTGTCTAGCTGTAGCTGTCTCACCTGTCTAGCTGTAGCTGTCTCTCCTGTCTAGTTGTAGCTGTCTCACCTGTCTAGCTGTAGCTGTCTCTCCTGTCTAGCTGTAGCTGTCTCACCTGTCTAGCTGTAGCTGTCTCTCCTGTCTAGTTGTAGCTGTCTCTCCTGTCTAGCTGTAGCTGTCTCATCTGTCTAGCTGTAGCTGTCTCTCCTGTCTAGCTGTAGCTGTCTCTCCTGTCTAGCTGTAGCTGTCTCACCTGTCTAGCTGTAGCTGTCTCACCTGTCTAGCTGTAGCTGTCTCTCCTGTCTAGCTGTAGCTGTCTCTCCTGTGTAGCTGTAGCTGTCTCACCTGTCTAGCTGTAGCTGTCTCTCCTGTCTAGCTGTAGCTGTCTCACCTGTCTAGCTGTCTCACCTGTCTAGCTGTAGCTGTCTCTCCTGTCTAGCTGTCTCACCTGTCTAGCTGTCTCACCTGTCTAGCTGTAGCTGTCTCACCTGTCTAGCTGTAGCTGTCTCATCTGTGTAGCTGTAGCTGTCTCACCTGTCTACTTTTTTGCTGATTGGCCGTGTCGGGTGGTGGAAGGTTACGACACATTTATAAATAACGCGATCTAACCAAAAAACGTTTATTATGAATAATATTGGTCGCGAAATCCTACACGTGTTGAACTGATGCGTACTTCTCATGGCCGTGTTAAGACGTCCCTTTAAAAACAATCGATGTCCTAAGTCGCTTTTCAAGTGACTGCTACACCGCCAACGGAATCGACTGTACACACTCGCCGCCCGCCATTACACCTAATGGGTAACTATTAGCGAGATGAGAAGTGCTGTGACCAAACCTTTGCAGTCCTATAGCCCTTGGCCGAAACCCTGACCCTAACGAACGAGCCCTATCATTGGCCGAAACCCTGACCCTAACAAACGAGCCCTATCATTTTACACTTAAGCATGGAATCTTAGGCCCGCACCCGTCAACCCATACAGTTTTCAGGTCTATACCCTGCCGGCAAACATTGTTTTGTCTTTTTTCGTTTTAAAGCTTTCGTGACTGCAGGGATTCATCTTCTTGGTTCTTTCGGTAAAGTCACGTAGAAGGGAAATAATAAAATAACATAAATTAAACATTAAATAAAATTCTCACGACGTTTCGGCCACAACGCAAGCAGCCGTCCTCAGGTGAAGAACAGGTCTGTCGGAAAGACATTCAGACGCTGTCTTTCCGACAACCCTGTTCTTCACCTGAGGACGGATGCTTGCGTTGTGGCCGAAACGTCGTGAGAATTGTATTATATTATGTTTTATTTTTATTATTTCTCTTCTGCCTGACTTTACCGAAAGAACCAAGAAGATTGTTTTGTCTGTTTGTGTTTCTCCCTTGTGATGGGACTTTGTCGGATGAACGTTGATGTTTATAAGGGCACGGGGTGAACAATAAGGTCTGAATTGGTCTGTGATAAGTTAGGCACTGATAAGGGGTTGAAAGGTATGTAACCCTAGCACTAATCCTGATGTACCTGGCTCTAACCCTTGCCAAGGTTAGCTTTACCATGATACATCTTAGCCCTAAGCCTGATATAAACCTAGTACTTACCCTAACTCTAGCCCTAGCCATAACCTTATCACTATAGCAAGTCTTACCCGAACGTTAACAATCTTGGCCCTGACTCTGGCCATGTAACACTTCCCCTAACAAGTCCAGCTCTTACCCTAACCCAGTTGTTCGTGAACTTTACTGCAGACTTGCATCCCTTTGGTTCTCAAACGTAATTAAAAAAAGCTAATAAATACACAGGGTTTGATGAAACAAAGGAAGTTGTTACTTACATGCCCCGAGCTGAATTTGTGTTTAGATGGTTTACCTTCTAAAAAAAAATATGACCGTGTCTCGCACCCCCAGAAAGGGCATCTCGCACCTCCAGGTTAAGAAACACTGCTCTAACCCTAACCATAATACTGACATTAACTATTCCCTAACAGATGTAGCCCCAACTCTTGCATGTTTAACCCTAACATGCCTAGCCCTAACCAGAATACGTTTTGGTTTTTCGTGATTAAATGTAGTTGTTTTTCATTTATTATTTACCTACGTGACTTTACCGACAAACCCAAAGAGTATGAATCTTTGCAGTCACGAAAACTTCAAATCTAGAATCCGAATACGTTTGTCATCCAAATCCCAACATGCTTAGTCCTAACATTAGCATGCCTTCACATGGCCAGCCCTAACCGTATCAAGCCTATTCCTGGCCTTAACTCGAATAATCCTACCTTGAACACACCCTAACATGCCCAGGCCAAACCCTAACATGCATAGCCCTCGCCTTAACTCTAACATGCCTAGCCCTAAAACAACCTAACCATGCCCAGTCCAAACTCTAACATGCCTAACCCTAGCCATCACCTAAACCTGCCTAGCCCTAGCCTTAACTCTAACACACCCAAACATTCCCAGCCCTAACATGCCTAGCTCCAGCTCTTACTCTTACACATCTTACCCAGCCATGCGTACCCCTGGCTGTAAGTCCGCTCACCTCTCACACAAGATAACCATGACTCTCAACAAGATAACCGTGAGAGATGACCATGACTGTAACAAGCGCCACGGTGGCGAATTGTTCAACGCCTCGCCTGGTTTTCAGGAAGTCGTGGGTTCGATCCCGACCCTGCAACTTGTATATTTGGAGTTTGTGTGTTCTCCCCGTCCTCGCATGGATTTATCAGTTTTTTCCCTCCCCATTTAGAATCAACATCACGCGTTCCGAGTATTTGACTGCTATAAGTTTCCACGTGATAAGCCACTTCGTTGAGCTAGCATTTGTGGTCAAGTCGCTTCTGAAAAAAAGGCTACATAGCTCAGTGGGCCTTACCTGGTAAGAGAAAACAAATAGTTTAAATATAACCGTGACATGACCATGACTCTTTTACACGCGCTCGCTCGCTGCCCGTCAATTCCCGTACGACTGCCTCCGCCGTCGCGCTCAAACCGCAGAATATAGAAATCTAATTTCATCGTTTCCCATTTTCCTGCCCCTTCTCATTGTCGTTTTCCATCGCGGCGCCGACTGGGCAAGTAAGCGGAACGTGAAAGTGACGCAACCGTAGACGAACGAGAATTTTGTAACGGGGCCGCGGAGAAACGCCGTCGTCCGTGTTGCGTGCCAGTGAAGGGACGCGGCGGCGGTGTGCCAATGTGCCCACCTGCGCTCACCACAGGGTCTGCATTCCTTCTCCCCTCTGCCGTCTTATCTTGACGTCTCATAGCCTCGGGGGAGGGCGTATTCTCAGTCACAGCTCTCGGCTCCTGTTTGCAAAGACGGAGGCTCGGAGCGAGCGGGTTCAGCCGTGTGGCTCGGGGAAGGCTCGCAGAAATCCCGAGCGCGGCTCAGAGCCAGCTCAAGTTGAGCGCAGGGCTTTGAGCCGGCTCACTCGAGCCAGAGCCCCGGCGTGAGGCGAGCCGCGACTACGAATACGGCCCTTGAGAGTGCCGTGCAACGTGCATTCACACGGCGTCCGAATACAGCCGCGTCCCAAGACGCCGTACGGAAACAATGGGAGTATAAACCTTCTATGTTTATTCACTGCAGGAAAAAAGCGGCAGTCGTCCGTAGGCGGGAGTTAAAAAGAGGACCTATACTTGAAGAGGAACGGGGGAGTGGACAGCACGGATGGCTGGGGGGGGGGGGGGTGTTGGGGGGAGTTCCAGGCGACTGAGGCAGCAGTGGAGAATGAGCGGCTTTTTGCTGAGCGAAGGTTGATTGGGGTGTTTCAACAAAGCCTTGGGTGCTGGAGCTGGAGAGTGTGTGGAGGGGCGAGTGGAGTGAGATGATTGGGGAGAGGCAGGAGAGTGTGTTGGAGGGGAGTGGAGTGATATGAGAGGGGAGAGGCAGGAGAGTGCGTGGAGGGGAGTAGAGTGAGATGAGAGGGAGAGGTAGGGGAGTGCGTGGAGGGGAGTGGAGTGAGATGAGAGGGGAGAGGCAGGAGAGTGCGTGGAGGGGAGTAGAGTGAGATGAGAGGGAGAGGTAGGGGAGTGCGTGGAGGGGAGTGGAGTGAGATGAGAGGGGAGAGGCAGGAGAGGGCGTGGAGGGGAGTAGAGTGAGATGAGAGGGAGAGGTAGGGGAGTGCGTGGAGGGGAGTGGAGTGAGATGAGAGGGGAGAGGCAGGAGAGTGTGTGGAGGGGAGTAGAGTGAGATGAGAGGGGAGAGGCAGGAGAGTGCGTGGAGGGGAGTAGAGTGAGATGAGAGGGGAGAGGCAGGAGAGTGTGTGGAGGGGAGTAGAGTGAGGTGAGAGGGGAGAGGCAGGAGAGTGCGTGGAGGGGAGTAGAGTGAGATGATTGGGGAGAGGCAGGTAGGAGCGAGTCCATGGACTATCAATAAAGACTCAGTACTTGGCCCTTTACTTGGGAGAACCATGGCAGAAGGTAACCGTCATTTCCAAAAAGGAGGATGAAGAGACTTGGGCAGAAGACGTCGCTAGAAGGGATGTCGGCCGTTGGCCGAGACTAATGACAGAGTGACAGCCGAAGGAGGGAGCGTGCCCCACCGATAGTACGTCCACCGCGCAAGTTCTTTTTTTTTGGGGGGGGGGGGGGGGGGTTACGAAATCGGCTCGTGGTGCACCAGGAGCTCGGTGAATCGTCGCACCGCGGCGGTGCCGTGAGACGTGGCGACGGCTCTTGGGGGGAGGCCCTCATCCGGCAGCGGATACGTCGCGGCTGAGGTCGGTGATGATAATAATGATGAGCATAGGCGTACCTCGGCGCCGTAAATGAGGACCGCAGATGAACCGCAGATGAACGCGCAAAACGTCCGCGGCGCAGGCGGGGCGTCAACAAAGCGTCCGAGCCAGCGCCTGCGTTAGTCACACGTGACAGGGCGGCGGCGGCAGTGGCAAAGCCGTTCAAACGCCGGCGGGGGTTTTGGATATTTTGAGAGCGGACCTCAGAGGTTGGGTGTCAGCTGCGCATCATCGATCGAGCTATTAACTCGTTGAGTCGTTCCGTCGGCTTAATTATTACGCCGCTCGTGCAAAAAGGATCGACCTATTTCGGTCCTTCGTTTGGGCGTTTCGTGCGCGCAGTTGTCCGCTCGGCAAGACGCAGAGGGAAGGAAGCGGTGGCGAAATAATGGTGGCTTCAATTTGTATGGGCTGTGATGACCTCTGTGTGTTTTTCTAGTGTCTCATTGATTCATTGACTGATGCAATCATTCATGCAATATCCATCAGAAGGAAGGAACCAATTTCAGGGTTAATTGGCAGCGACAACCTCCCCTTGCTTGCTTTCAGTCTCATGCAATTACTCTTCCGCGCATTCATTCCGTAATCTAGCAGATGGAAGGACGCGACGTGGAGCTCTGCGATGGCATCATTGACCGCCGCGTTTCGTATGAACCGTTCTGAGCCAGGCCCTCGGTTGGTGGAAGGGGTGGGGGGGCAGCAGTAGAACCGGGCATGGAACGGTCCGACGATGCCGCTAAGGAACGTGAACTTGGGTGGGTGGGTGGTGGTGGTGGTGGGGGACAAAGCGACGCTTGGCGGTGCAGGGCCCAACCCGCCACGGCCAACTCCTCTCAAGCGCCGGCGCTGCATCTGAACGTAACAGTCCGGGGGAACATTCACGGCGCTGGCGATTTGACGGCTCTCTGTAACCACCACCCCCCCTCCAGCCTGCCCGCCCCCCCCCGGCCTGCTCTCCCGTGCGTTGGGGACTTCGCTGGGGGAGGGCGGAGGAAGAGGTAGAGGAGTAGAGTTTCCGTGGAGCGGCTCGTAGTTTCCACTTGAGATCGTTAGGCGATTCCCCCGGGCCACCCGGATGGCGACACGGCCAGTACAGTGCGGTCGGGTCGGCACAGATGCTTATCGTGGCGTCCTGGGGGGCAGGGCTGGGGGGGCGGGGGGGGGCAATGCCGAACATAAACATTTTCAAACCGCAAACGAAAACATCACTGTACCTCCTCCTCGTCCTCGTGGTGGCGGTGCGTGTGCGTGCGCGACCGTCGCCAACTCGAGTGGCCGAATCGAGAATCCTGCAGCGCCTCGTGGGTGGACGCCCCGGCGGAGCGGTGGCACGGCGGTTAGCGCAGCAGCGAGTTCCGCGCCGATGGCCCCTGGCTCGGTTCGATTCCCGTCCGCGGTTGATATCGGGCGGCGAGCAATCTCCGAAACTGGTCCTTGGGGCCGGGGCGGGGGGGGGCGGCACTTTTCCCCGACGTTTCGCCATTGCACCAGATAAGGCCCCCACTGAGCTATATAGCTCGTTTTTCAGGAGCGACCTGGCCACAAATGGTAGCTCAACTAAGTGGCTTGTAGTCACGTGCACATTTATAACAGCCAAATGCTCTTAAACGCACGTTGATTCTACATTCGGAGGGAGAAACCGGAGGACCCGGAGAAAGATCCACGGGGAAAGAGAGAGAGAGAGAGATGCTAACTCCAAATATACAGCAGCAGGCATCGTCAGGGTCGGGAACGAACCCACGACCTCCTGTATACCTGGCGAGTTGGTTAACATCTCGCAAACCTTGGCGCGGCCCAGCGGTGGCGTGATTGCCGCCTGTTGCGTAGATTCGCGGTTCGATCCCGGCCAGTCACCCCGGTTAATACTGTGGGGGGGGGGGGGTGGCGGATTAATCATGGCGCAATATGGGACCTTTCGTGCCAGTATCAAAATATAACAATAGGTGTTACCCTTTCTGGCCATACAACAGCTGTGTGAACATGTTACAACACCAAACATAATCACAATACTTGTAGGTGCTCACCCCGAGCTATGCATGCCCTGATAGTGGTATTGGCCTTGTGGTGATCTCCTTTTGGCATTCTCTGGTCTAACACTGTGTCTGATGTGGTGTGGACCAATCGGTTTCAAAGACAATGCCAGATATAATTACGAGAGCATGTTTTTTGTTTGCATGTTCACCACAAGTGCGTGTGGTTAATGCAGACGAGATTCGTTGAAAAAGGGGATTCTGTTTGGTGTTTTAACATCTTAACACAGCTGTTTTAGTGCCAGAAAGAGGTCAAATCTCTTCTTATAAATCAAGGCACACTCTGCGCCCGTCTGCTGCACGGTGGACGTGAAAATAGTCGCGTGACACCGTTCACAAGAGGAGGCCATTGCTTGCCGGCGCCGCCAATTACTCGACTGGCATAACACGCAGCAGCATGCGCCCCCACACCACCCCTCCCCCCGGACTGCGAAATGACGACAGGCCTGTGAAACGCAGCAGCGCCATCCATCGTGCCTATCCTCGGAGCCACGAGAGCACCGATCGTACGGACGGACAGACGTTTGATCGGAAAAGGCATTGTCCGGGTGAAATATTTCGATTGAAAACGACAAGGGCGACGAAAACCGCACCGACGCGCGGGCATAACGGTGGGTAGCCGGCGCAGGAGATCATTGGCGCTGGCCGCTGCACCCTGGGAGCTGCATTCAGGAAGCAATACAGACTTCCTGCACTTCCCCCCCCCCCCCCCGCGGGGAACGTGGCACAGCGATGACAGCGCCAGCGTTCGAAACGGACGTCCCCTCCCTGCACGCAAGGCGCAGCAGGCGGCTCTGGGATAGAGTTTGAGGTTTCGTGGGTGGTGGCGGTGGTGGTGGTGGCGGTGGTTGTGTGGGGGTAGTGGATGCGGGACGCGTGCGACAGACCGAGAAGAGCCTTCCGTATTTTTGTTCGCTTGTGAAATGACGAGCGGTGAAGCCAACCGGCAAACCTTTTGCCGAGCAGAGCGGGGTTACCGGTTTTCTCCGAACGTCGCGGACCGATAACCTGTTTCTGGTGCGATTTTTAGGAGGAACCCGGTTGATTGGCGCTCGCAAAAGTACGACGGCAACAAAAACACGTGGTACATTTGCCCCACCCCCCCACGCCCATTTTCAGTTAAAGGTGCCATGCTGTGATGGGTCGCTCACGCTGTTGCGGGTGGAAGGGCCTCCACTGGGAGGGTATTTGGCCTACTCTTCCACGCTGACACGACGTCGTGCAAGGAAGGGATTGGCCCGCCCTACTCACCACTGCTCTTTCGAAACGGTCAGGGTCGTATGAGGTCGTCGCGACGTGCCGCTGATAGCCAGGGTCTATCCACTGCTGGGCGAAGGCCTCCCCATGCCGCGGATCTGCGACGTCGGTGCACCGAACTCGTCGCTCCGAATCGCCGTTGTGGTTGTTTCCCTCTCTCTCTCTCCCCCACCTTTGGCTGCCGTTCCATCGTCGGCCTCGGCCGCCGTTCGCCATTCGTTTCCACCCGACGTTGTTTCCCAATCGTCGGCGATCGAGCGAGGTTGTCGCCAAGAGAAAAACATTCTTCCTAGTTAGGGGGAGTTCCCGGTAACGCCGAACGTGGGCAGAACGGATAAGCGGCAAGGGTTGGCCACTGCGCGCCGGCTTCGCGGTTCCAATTTGCCAAAACGTTCAACACCGACAAAAATGTACGCCGCAGATTTGCCCGTTCGAGATCGCACAAAGCGGCATCGCCCCCATTCGCGAATCGACTGCGGGGCCGCGTCCGTGACACGCGGTGGGTGCTCGCTCCTTCGTGGATGGCCCTTGCGCCGTGAGAAACCTCGCGCCAATGCCAGATGTGCAAAATCATTATTGTCGTCGTCATCGCCGCCGCCAGGAGAGAAGGGGCGCGTTGGGACGTTTGCGATTGGTAGGGATGCAAAGGGTTAAAGAAAACAAGCACGAGCATGCAAACATTCCAGAAGGGGCCCCGGTCTTGTTAATAATCCCAACATTCAACCGGATGCCACAGGAATAGCATCAGTCAACAAACTTATCACGCAGACGGATCCCATGGGGGCTCGCAACACGACGATCGTACAAAACAAGTCAACGGTGCGCTAGTTCTCGTCAACACGCGTATAGATTGTATCGTACTAAGTAACATATTCAACCTAACGTACCGTGCAACACGTTCCCTTGGGGGGGGGGAGGGGGGTGTGTGGAGGAGGGAGTCTCGTTAATATACGACTGGATTCCTCCCGTACCAGCCAAGTCAACAAACAGATCGCATGGGGGTCCAGTGTTGTTCAAGTACAACCCAATCCCGTAGCACTGAGTTATCAACAAACTCTTCATCGTGCAGGCAGAGATCGCGTGGTTGGGGGTACGGCGGCGTGGGGGGGTGTTGGTGGTGGTGGTTGTGGGGGGGGTGTCCACGGAGGTGTGTGTATCGGAGCGCGCGTTCCCATTGGTGGATATCCGAGTGATGCTTCGAGTAGCCTTCGCTTTGGCTCTCGGTTTCGCCCGCCCGCTCGCCCGCCCACTCGTGGAACGCCCAGCCACACTCACCTCTTCCTCCGCTGCGTGCGCGTGGCTCCCGTTGCGGGGTTGGGGCTCGCTCGCTCGCTCGTCGTGGGCAGTCGAAGGATAATGCGCCTCTCGTAAGGTCAGAGCGACGTCGGTGGTGGCACGAGCCCGTGGCGCCCCCCCCCTTCCCACCACCACTAGCAGAAGTCTGTGTCCTTGGTCGATTTACACCTTCGTTCGTGAGCGTCGCGGGGGTCGGGCCGTTTTTGCGCGCTGCGCCGAGGGCGGCCGCGCCAGCGTCTTGGTTCCATGAGAGACGCACGCAATTCATTGCTGCGTACGTAGGTCGCAGCCAGCGTGCTGGAGTGCAGCCGGGCGCTGTTCGCGTTCGCACGACGTCCGATGTGTCGCCCCATGTGCTGTGGAAGCTTCTTCAGGCACTGAACTGTCCGACGTTTTGCTTCTCTTGCTGGGAGCTTCTTCAGGAGCTGAACTGTCCGACGTTTCGCTTCTATTGCTGGGAGCTTCTTCAGGCACTGGACTGTCCGACGTTTTGCTTCTCTTGCTGGGAGCTTCTTCAGGCACTGAACTGTCCGACGTTTTGCTTCTCTTGCTGGGAGCTTCTTCAGGAGCTGACCTGTCCGACGTTTTGCTTCTCTTGCTGGGAGCTTCTTCAGGAGCTGACCTGTCCGACGTTTTGCTTCTCTTGCTAGGAGCTTCTTCAGGAGCTGACCTGTCCGACGTTTTGCTTCTCTTGCTGGGAGCTTCTTCAGGCACTGAACTGTCCGACGTTTCGCTTCTCTTGCTGGGAGCTTCTTCAGGAGCTGAACTGTCCGACGTTTCGCTTCTCTTGCTGGGAGCTTCTTCAGGCACTGGACTGTCCAACGTTTTGCTTCTCTTGCTGGGAGCTTCTTCAGGAGCTGAACTGTCCGACGTTTCGCTTCTCTTGCTGGGAGCTTCTTCAGGAGCTGAACTGTCTAACGTTTCGCTTCTCTTGCTGGGAGCTTCTTCAGGAGCTGAACTGTCCGACGTTTCGCTTCTCTTGCTGGGAGCTTCTTTAGGAGCTGAACTGTCCAACGTTTCGCTTCTCTTGCTGGGAGCTTCTTCAGGGGCTGAACTGTCCGACGTTTCGCTTCTCTTGCTGGGAGCTTCTTCAGGAGCTTAACTATCCGACGTTTCGCTTCTCTTGCTGGGAGCTTCTTCAGGCGCTGGACTGTCCGACGTTTCGCTTCTCTTCCTGGGAGCTTCTTCAGGAGCTGAGCTGTCCGACGTTTTGCTTCTCTTCCTGGGAGCTTCTTCAGGAGTTGAACTGTCTGACATCGGACGTCGTGCCAAGCAAAATGCGTCTCGGTAGAACCCGCAGCGACTTGAGAGCGCTGTAAACATATTTCTAGTTCTATGGTTTTTATATTTTACTTTCATCTTGGCAGACTCTCTTGGCGGCCGAGTGAACTCTTTGGTGACCGTGGCTGTTCGTGGGGGGCCAGGCGGCCGGGGATGGGATCGGTCGCGGAAAACAAACGTGCGCGTTTGTCGTCGTTGAAAGGGGCTCGAACAAAAACGACAGTTTTTTATTTATTTGACCAGGTAAGGGGCCCCGCTGAGCTATGCAGCTCTTTTATTCAGAAGCGTCCTGGCCACCACAAATGCGAGCTCAACGGAAGTGGCCTGTCACGTGGGAATCTAAAGCGGTCGCCAAATACTGTGAACGCGCGATGTTGATTCTAAATGCGGAGGGGGGCGAAAAACAGCGAAGGTGACCGTGCGTCCGTAGTTGGGGAGGTGCGGACGTGTGGTGCGCGTGTACCCGGGGTGACCGCGATCATGGGTTTGCTTCGTTTATCCTTGAGATTTATTTTTTTCTCTCGCGAGTTTCAACACCCGTCGGCCCGGAGAGTCGTCCCACTGCGTCGGGATCGTTGTGATCGTTGGGACCGCTTCGGTCGAACAAGAGTTTTGGCTTCGTGCGGGGAGGGACAAACCCGAGAAAAAGCCACCGCGATTACGACCGCGGTGTCCGATCGAATATCTGCATGGATGGGTTCAAGAATCCCGTTCCGCTGCCCCACGACAATGGGTAGGCCACATCGCAGCCTGCCGCCGCTCGGTATACCCAGGCGCCGCACAGACAGATGCAAGAATCTGGAATCTCTTGCTGCGCTGCCATTTCTATGCCACCTTGCCAACGATGAAAAGCAGAGGAGCCCAGCAGCCAGGCACAGACCAGGCTGAGCCCTGCTTGGTAATCGCCTAAACCAAAAGCGCAGGCTCTCGCGGTCGCGCCGTTACGGCGTTCACGCGTCGGCACCGCGCGTCGTTCGGCACGGTGTCCGACGTTCCGCCCCGCGTGCCGGGAGCTTCCGAACCACGTTGGATTTGATCCCCAGGGTTAGACGGAGGCCACCAATCGAGATCAAACCGAGCAGCCGAGGAGGCTCTCCCCCGGCGCGCGGAGCCAAACGTCGGACGCCGAACGACGCGCGGGGCACGACCCGAAAGCTTCGTGTGCGAGCCGTACAGCGGCGGCGCAACCGCGCACCCGCCCATCGCGCCCCGCAGGCATTGCAGGAGGCTGTCGCGAGAGGTGTGCAGGCCGCACGCGAAAGAGTGGGGGAGGGAGTGGGGGAGGAGAGAGTGGGGGGGGAGAGAAAGAGAGAGAGGTGAGTGAGAGAGGGAGAGGGAGGGAGGGATGAGAGAGCTTTGCGGCGAGCGGGGTTTGTCACGTCGAGCAGGACCGGCGAGCGACGAGCGCAGGGTTGGGCGTGTGTGGGGTGAGTGGGCTGGGTGGGTGGGGGGGGAGAGAAGGTGAGACCTCGGGGTGTGCGCTTGACGTAAGCGTGCCCTGCCCCGGTCCGCACTCTCGCACGGCTCACAGCGATGGTATGTGCGTGCGCCGTTGCCGTGAGTTGGCAGGCCCTGGCTGCCGCCGCCGCCGCCGCCACACAATAAACTCGTTTCTCAAAACAAACTCGGCTTGCCGCTCGGGGCCGTGCTTGCGTGCGTGCGCAGGCTTGTTGGCTTTGCCGCGGCCGATAATTCGTTTTGGTTTATCTCGTGCCGAAATCACGACGGCTGCAGGTTCTGCGAGCGCTTTGCCGTTTTGGTCTTGGGCCGACTCGTTCCCGTTGGCTCCTCGAACGAACAACGAACTAACGCTGCTGCGTGTTCCCCTCGTTTTTTCAAAGTTATTATTATAATATATCTGCTGTTACCCGCCGTCCGTCCGCGCTTCTTGAATTAAAATGTCAGTCTTGGGGGCCTTTTTCACCATACTTCACCGCGCCGGTCAGCG
Organism: Lampetra planeri; assembly: GCF_965212315.1. Taxonomy (NCBI): domain Eukaryota; kingdom Metazoa; phylum Chordata; class Hyperoartia; order Petromyzontiformes; family Petromyzontidae; genus Lampetra; species Lampetra planeri. The sequence continues at coordinate 10,831,146 of NC_136127.1, read as the reverse complement.
CGTGCGGGTTCCGCGAAGGGTTTGGAATCGAACCCGGGTTTGCCGAGTTCACGTGGCTTCCTCGCCGCCGCTCCATTTGCTTCCTGTCATCAAGAATTTCTCAAACCGTCGGAGCCATCGCACGCGGTGGAGCATCACCGAGTCTCCTGCCGCACTGGGATGTCTGGCCGTGTCCATGATCCCAGTGTTTTGCTTCCTGTGGGGGGAATGCCACACGTACGAAGGAGGAGGAACACTCAAAACTCTGCACGCTTTGGATTTATGAATTCGTTGCTGTGCCTGCAGCAAAACCCCGGGACGTAGGCACGGTGGCTCGGAGATGTTAACTACCTCGCCTGGTACACAGGAGGTCGTGGGTTCGATCTCGATCCTGATACCTGCTGCTGTATATTTGGAGTTTGCGTGTCTCTCTCTCTCCGTCGTCGTGTGGATTTTTCTCCGGGTCCTCCGGTTTTTCCCTCCACATTTAGAATCAACATCACGCGCTTTGAGTATATGGCTGCTCTAAATTCCCACGTGACAATAAGCCACTTGGTTGTGCTATCATTTGTATCCAGATCGCTTCTGTAAAAGAGCTACATAGCTCAGTGGGCCATAACCTGGTAAAATAAAAAATAGTTTCGTTTAAGTTTGAGTTGTATTCCCACGCAGTCTGTCATCCAAGCACATTGCTAACCAGGCCCAACCTTAGCTTAGCTTTCAGACGCGGAATGAGAGCGGGCGCACCCGGGCTCGATGTTGTCATGCACTGGTGCTTGCCGCAATCACTTTGCGATCGTCCGTCCAAGCGACGTCGTGTGTTTATTTTCGTCATTCATGGGCGGGGGGGTGGCGGTAGTTGCAAAGCTACGACGAGGCGTTGTGTGGCGCGGGACTTCCCGTCGGTTAAAAGCCTCGGCCACTCCGCGGGCTCTAAAGCGTGCACCTAACCTGGCGCGGTGACCATCTGCGCCACTCCGGCGCAGCTCGGCAATTGCTCAATTCGACCTTCGCCCCCTCCCCCCCCCACCCCGGGAGAGGAATCTGCGCCGCTTGAATGACTGTGCCGCCTGTACATGTCCTGTTCAAGTCGCGCGTGTGTACTCAACAACGGGTAAGCAACACGCTTAAAATGTGTTTTAATTTAACGCGGACTCAAACGCACACACGGACTCAACCGCAAACACGAACTCTACCACACACACGTACTCAGCAATTCTTGTGTTGACAAAATAAAATATAGAAGCTGTTTTTATTTTGCCAGGAAAGGCCCCGCTGAGCAGAAGCGACCTGGCCGCATGATAGCCCAACGAAGTGGCTTATCACGTGGGCATCAATAGCAGTCAAATACTCTAAAACGCGTGATGTTGGCCCTAAATGTGGAGGGCAAAACCGGAGGACCCAAACAAAATCCACGTGACCTCGGGGAGAGAGAGACACGCAAACTCCAAATACACAACGGGCGTCATGGTCGGGATCGAACCCACGACCTCTTGCGCACCGGGCGAGGTAGTTAACATCTCGCCACCGTGGCGCAACTAAGCAACGGGTTAACACGAGTCCAGCTTCAACGACGAGTGGCGTCGTCGTCGTCGTCGTTATCGCGAGCCGCTGCCCACCAACCGCCGGATGAAGGCTTCCCCACGCCGTCGCCATCCCTCCTGGTCCCTGCCGATCGCCCTGACGCCTCCGTCAGGGTATTGCGTCGACCACAGCACTATCGCTGCCCACAACAACAACCGCCATTCGCAACTGAGTGTGCCAGGCTATGTGCACGCTGAGGGCACGTGAAGCGTCGAACGCCCGCAGGCAGGAGGTCACGGGGCAGACCCAGGTGCCATGGGTCGACTGACTGAGATGACGCTGCGCACGTGCGCGCGCACGCACGCAGGCACGCACGCACGCACACACACACGCACGCACACGCACGCACGCACGCACACGCACGCACGCACACACTCACATGTGCAGGAAATGGACAGGCAGTCCGGGGAAGGTTGGGGGGGCGGCTGCCATAAGCAAAGGTAGTTGTTGCGAAAGTCTGTCGGGGAAAACTTTGACCAATATCCAATTCTCAGAACCGTGCGTAGCAGCCCCCCGCGCCCCTTCCCTGATCGACCAATCCTCCCCCTCCTCTCCGTCCCTTCCCCACCCTGACCTCAGCCCTCCCCGAAAAACGCGACAGGGCATTGACATCCGCAGCGGGGGGGGAGGGGGGGTTAAACACATTTATTTTTGTTTACACTCGTCGAGTTGGTGTCGTGCTATCAGGCGTCCGCGGCACGAGATGACAGAGTTTATATCTGGAACGTGGGGGAGTGACTCCTACCACTTGGTTGGAAAGTGAACATTGGTCGCTGGATGGATAGACTTGCCGACTCTGCCATCGGCATGAGGAATTCCTACCACTGGCTCGGGGATGAGCCCCGATGCGTCTGTGCTCGCTACAGCGGGGAAATCGCGTCGACTTGGTGAAGAGAACGGCCTGTGGAAGCAGACGCCGGGGAGCTTCTTCTGATGTGGCGCTCTCAGTCGTGTCCTCGGGCCGAGCCGTGCGTTGTTCGGCACGCTGACGCTCATTCGGTTCCCGTAGAGCTGGGGTGTCAAACTCAATCGGACGGTGGGCCGGTTTGGATTCAAATGCAACCTCCAGCAGGCCACACAGTTGGGGCCAACGAGAATTAAATGCATGATGAATACGGTATTTATTTACCCTTTCAAAATCCGAAAAGAGAGTTGATTTATTTTTTTCCTCGGCAGAGCCCGCCAATTCCTCCGTTTCAACGTCCGGTTTAAATGCAGGTTGAATTTAGGTAGAAGCTTAAAATGTATATATATATTTTTTAATATAGCCATGAAAATGTAAACACGTGGCGGGCCGAAAGGAAGGGGACTCGGGGAAGCGGGTCCGGCCCGCGGGCCGTGCGCTTGCCACCGCTGCCGTCGGGGCTCCCAGCAGCACGCGGAGCGAAACGTCGGGCTCCGTGCCGAGCAGCTCGCGGCGCAAACCTGAACACACGCGTCGGGAGAGAGCCGTGCGAGCAGCTACAACCGCGAGGAACCCACGCGGTGGAATTGTTTCCTTCGCACCGCACGGAGCCAAACCCCCGTGCCAATCGTCTGGGAGCGACGCCCCCGGCCGTCGGGACAGACCGATTTAAACATTCCCCGCTGCTGTTGGCCACCGATGTCCCGGTGAGCTTGCCATGGCAGGAGCCGTGCTTCTCGCGACTGTTGGGGGGGGGGGCCCCCTTTGGCCCCCCCCGGCCCCCCCCCCCGCTGCCGACGAACCTCAAGCCGCCGCCGGTGGAAAATCCACATTCCTCTGGCAGAGACCATTTCTTCCGTACCAGCGATGGCCGCTGCGGTTGACGTCAACGCGCGGGGGGATCCTATTGCCGTTTTTTGACGCTTGCGGTTCTTGGCCCGACAGTGGCGAGACGCTATTTTTAAAGTTTCCGGCTTCGAGAGAAAGGCAAACACGAGCGGCGCAGCGGTAACGGTTGGCGGAGAAGCGGCGGTGCGTCTCCTCGACCGGCGGCTCTTTCCGGCCTGACGCCGGGACTCTTCTGCCCGTCTGGTTTGGCGCAAACGCAGGGAACGTCGCCCGCCGCCCCCCCCCCCCCCCCCCCACACGACCGTGGGGGTTACCGCGCGGACACCGGCACGTCGCTGTCGATCGTGTACCCTCCTAGGAATCTCCAGACTGCGCGTCCGGAGGTCGCCGGTTCGACCTCCCGGCCCCCGCCGGTTCGACCTCCCGGCCCCCACAGTCCTAACGATTGGGCACGTTTCTGAAATTCTCACTCTTCCCCACCGCCTCTGTCCGCCCAGCGGTGTCAAATGGTTCTAGATTTGAAGCTTTCGTGACTGCAAGGATTCATATTCTTAGGTTTTTTCGGTAAAGTCACGTAGGTAAAAAATTAAAATTCATAACATAAAAAATAAAATAAAAATCACGACGTTTCGGAGGCAACACAAGCTTCCGTCTGCAGGTGGAACCGTCACAGCACGATTGCTATATCAAGTGAGAGAAATTCCAAGAAAACCATCCTTGTATATATACTGGTTGAGGGTGGGAGGAGCCAAGGGTTCACCGCGCCGCGGTCAGTGAATGGGCAGGTGGCACGCGGTGGGGACTAACCACGCGGCACAACCCGGCCGTTGGGATCGCCGCGTGGGGCCTCGGTGGTGGTGGAGCGGTGGCGCAGCGGTCGGCGCGCCCGGCTTCCCCGGCCGCGGCTGAAACACCGCTGGCGAGAACGATCTTTCCGAACCGGACCTCGGTGACCTGAATTGACCCGGCGAACCGTAACGACCCCGGCGCGGCGTGGGTAGGCCTCCGTCCGCTCCGTGCGTTGGGTCGGCCGGTCGCTGTGTACACATTGTCGTCGTTGCTTCCGATAGGGCCGGTGAGCTGAGACTGGGAAGCTTATCGACGTTGTTTCGCCGCGGGTGGGGGGGGTGCTGGAGTTTGTTTGGCTATCGGGGTGGAGAGTCCGTGCGTTGCAACAGCGGTGAACAAACGGAAAGAAAATCGGGAAAGTGATTGAAATCTCTCTCGATGGCCGCCTCGTTTTGATTGGGGCCATGCTCTCCACGCTCGGTTCTTAATTTTCAATTGTACAGCCCGGATTCAATCCGCAGCTGAACGAAGGCCCCATCCTCCTCACCCCCCCCCCCCATCAACAATCCTAACCAACCCCCCATCCACCTCACGCCGTCGGACACCGCTCGCCACGCGGGTGGCAGCTGTGGCCGGGATTCGAACCCGTGCTGCCGGGTTCGTAGCGCGTTGGCACTAACCGTTTCGCCACCGCGGCACCGCCGCCGCACCCCAATCGCAGTGTGTCGGTGGTTAGAGCCCTCCTGCCAAGTTGCTACCCGAGAACAGTGATGGCGAGATTGTGAGTGCAATAACCACCAACCCCATTGTGGCTTGCAGAGAGCCAGCCACGCACACTCGCTCGCTTGTACCTGCGTGTGTACGTCTGTGCGGGGAGGGGGGGGGGGAGCGGTGGTGCAGCGGTTAGCGCACTGCGCGACGAAACCTGGAGACCCCGTGACGATTATCTGAACCGGTCCCTGGACCTCTCCTAGGTCGACTCGGCCTGACATGAGTACCTGGTGCAGTGTGTAAACATCACGACTGGGTAGACAAAGGCTGCCGAGTGTTGTGCTGGCCACCCACCCCCTCGTGTGCCGTCATAGTTGCTACTCGCGAATGGCATTTGCCGCACATATACGGGGGAGCTTTGTCTTTTTTGTGTGGACGTGTATGTGTGTATAGACTGTACTTTGGGGCAAGAGCTGTTAACGCTTTTTGTGGGAGCACAAAAATACAATGTAACGGCGGATTTGTGTGTTAAAGTCTATACTGGGACGTCTTTAGACTTCGAACTTTTGTGACTGCAGGAATTCATAGTCTTGGTTCTTTCGGTAAAGTCACGTAGATGAATAAGACCGCTTGTGTTGCGATGGAAACGTCGTGGGTTTTTTGCTTTTAATTTAGATTTTTGTTTTCTATCTACGTGACTTTACCGAAAGAACCAATAATATGGGACATCTTAGTTTTTGTGTGTGTGTGTGTACTTGTGTGTTTTTGTGTGTGTGTGCTTGTGTGTGCTTGCGTGTGTGTGTTTGTGAGTTCATGTCGTCACAACTGGGGTGGTGGCATAGCAGTTGGCACGCTGCGCTACGAACCCGGTGACCCGCGTTCGATTCCTGCTGATGCCCAACACCGGTGGCGATTATCTGAACCAGTCCCGGGCCTCCGCTAGATCGACCCAAATGAGTAGCTGGTGCGGTGCGTAAACATCGCCGCTAGAGGCAAAGGCGGCCGGGCGTGGTAATGGCCATCCACCCCCTCGTGTGCCATTCCGGCCTTCATAGGTGCCGCTCGCCAACCGCACTTGCCCCAACAGTCTGGTAAGGCTACACGGGGGATCTTTGTCGTTGTCTCCGTGCAGGCTGGCGGCACACAGGCATGAGCGCGCGCTTCCGGCTGCCGGCGGCGGGGGTGCACGGCGGGAAGCCGGGCGAGCCGAGCCGCGACCGGGATGGCGTGACGGTGGCCTGCAGCGTGAGCCTGCTCGACGGCTCGCGGCACGTCTTCGCCGTCAACGTGAGTACCGCGCCGCTCCACATTGAGATGCACCGCGACACGCCGTGCCACGCCGTGCCATTCCGAGCCACGCCGTACCATACCGTGCCGCGTGCAGACACACCATGCCGCACCGTACCACACTGTGCCACGCCGTGCCACATTGAGACAAACCGTGCCATGCTGTCCCACGCTGTGCCATGCCGTCTCATGCCATGCCACACTGTGCCATACTATGCCACATTGAGACACACCGTGCCACGCCGTGCCACATTGAGATACACCGTGCCACGCTGTCCCACACCGTGCCACGCTGTCCCACACCGTGCCACACCATGCCACGCCCTGCCACGCCGTGCCACGCTGTGCCATTCTGAGCCACGCTGTACCACGCCTTGCCGCATTGAGACACACCGCGCCACGCTGACTCGCACCATATCTCACCGTGCCACGCCACACAACACCGTGCTCCTCCAAACATCACTGTGCGTAGCCTGATTAAAAGTTGCTCGAAGTTGTCCTCTTGCGGTTGCTTCTTTAGAGAGTGATTGCCCCCCCCCCCACCGTGGCGAACGGCGCCACGGCGCTGCAACCTCAAACTCGCACCGGGGGAGCGTACGTGCTGCGCGGTGTGTTTATCAACATCTAAGGCGAGAGAGGCTTCTCGCAACCAACCGGTCGGCCTACCGCCTCCCACTGCAGATCTCAAAAATGTTACTGTCCGGGCAGCGCGCCACGCAATGGAGGCGCCCCCTCCTCCTCCTCCGCTGCGTGTTTGCGCCGCTGCCGCCAACGACGAAGGAATGCCGCCCCGGAGAGAGAGGGCGGCGGAGGGCACCGCCCCCCTCCTCATCTCTCGGCCGCAGCGCACCTGCGGTTTGGGTGACGCCCCCCCCTACCCCCCCCCTACCCCCGCACTATTCACCACCTCCCCATCTACTCCCCCGACCCCATCGCCTCCCCGCTGTCGTGACCGCTCCCAAAACCGCCACGCCACACGCACCCGCCCGCTGACGACAACAAAGCCCCCCCCCCCCCCCTGTGTAAGATTTCGCGGCTGTGCCGTCCGTGTAGCTGTCGACGTATCCGGGGTATGGCAACCCCGTTCCTAGCTCACTGCACCTGATGGCAATTCCTGACAAAGCACGTCGCCGTGATTGACGAACCCACACGCTCACCGATTCGCACTAATCGCTCGCTCGCCGGCGGTGATCGGACGCCTTCTCGTCACTCCCCATGTCGCTAGCGCCGTGCTTACTGTTGCCACGAACTTTGCTCGTTGATTCCTCCGCCCATGCTGCTGACTCGGTCGACCAGATTGACAGCTTTGTCGCATCCGCACCGTGTTCAACCACCACCGCTGCTGCAGGTCACAGCATCGGACACACGCGTACACCCTCTCACTCGCTCACCAACCCGCTCGCTCGCTCACTACAACTATTTCCTATCTGCTTCTTCCCTCCCATTGCTCGACTTGATAATTCCTTACAATTTCGATTTAAAGCTTTCGTGACTGCAGGGATTCATCTTCTTGGTTCTTTCGGTAAAGTCACGTAGAATGGAAATAATAAAATAATAAAAATAAAACATTATAAAATAATTCTCACGACGTTTCGGCCACAAGGCAAGCAACCGTCCTCAGGTGAAGAACAGGTCTGTCGAGAAGACAGAGTGTTTCATTCTCGACAGACCTGTTCTTTACCTGAGGACGGCTGCTTGCGTTGTGGCCGAAACGTCGTGAGAATTATTTTATTATGTTTTATTTTTATTATTTTATTATTTCCCTTCTACGTAACTTTACCGAAAGAACCAAGAAGATGAATTCCTCACAAGCCTGCTCAACCCAATAAGACCCACCGACTCGTCCTTTACAACATCAACGCTTCCTGCTTGGTGCTGGTCGCCCGTCGTCTTTGCGTTTGGCAACCGCGAGTCAAAAAGAAAAACCGTCCGATGCGTTTTTAGGTTTGCGCCGCCACGTTGCTTGGCACGATGTCCGACGTTTCACTCCCAGTGCATACGCTTTGTCAGGAATTCGCAGTACATTCTGAAAACTCACAAGGGGGGTGGGCGGTGGACGGGAGAGTGAGGCTAGTGGCCGAGCCACATGGTCACTGTGTTTTTAGCGGAGAGCGGGCGAGCGTGCGGGCGTGCGGGCTGCTTCGCCGTCATTTACTTGCTGATGGTTGGCAGTCGTGGGGAGGGCAGGTCAAGGGAGAGTTCTGTTGCAAATTCATTTTTCCTGTCAGCGATGTGGGGGGCGGGGGGCGCGAGAGTTGCAGTCGCGCGCGATTGACGGCCGGCAGAAGAAGGCACTGCTAGTACTGCTGCTGTTACTGCTGCTGGTACTGCTGCTGCTGCTGGTGCTGTTGCTGCTAGTACTGTTGCTGTTGATGCTGCTGATATTGCTGCTGATACTGCTGCTGCTGGTGCTGTTGCTGCTAGTACTGTTGCTGGTGCTGATGCTGCTAGTACTGCTGCTGCTGCTGTTACTGCTGCTGATACTGCTGCTGATACTGCTGTTGCTGGTGCTGATGCTGCTAGTACTGCTGCTGCTGTTACTGCTGCTGCTGGTGCTGATGCTGCTAGTACTGCTGCTGATACTGCTGCTGATACTGCTGCTGCTGGTGCTGTTGCTGCTAGTACTGTTGCTGGTGCTGTTGCTGCTGCTGTTACTGCTGCTGCTGGTGCTGCTGCTGCTGCTGGTGCTGCTGCTGGTGCTGCTGGTGCTGTTGCTGCTGCTGTTACTGCTGCTGCTGGTGCTGCTGCTGGTGCTGCTGCTGCTGCTGGTGCTGTTGCTGCTAGTACTGTTGCTGGTGCTGTTGCTGCTGCTGTTACTGCTGGTGCTGCTGCTGCTGCTGGTGCTGCTGCTGATACTGCTGCTGATACTGCTGCTGCTGGTGCTGTTGCTGCTAGTACTGTTGCTGGTGCTGCTGCTGGCACTGTCGGATGTGATTGGGAGGGAAGGTGGAGGGAGCAGTGGTACATTCCTCCGCTTAGTCATACGGGTGAGTTAATGGTTATATAGCCAACCACGCTTACGTAATGCTTGGATTGTTTTTGTTACTTTATGACGGAAGGTTGTGTTTTTTTTGCGTGTTATGATTACTCAAAAGTGGTCGTTCTATGGAGATATTATAGCCCCTGTCATAGGGATGTGGAATTTCCACCACTGGCTCAGGTTTGTCGACGGAGCACCACCAAGCGCTCAGTTAAGCATCAGGGATGCTTACCACCCAGCGTGGCCCAGAGGTAGCAGCGGTTTGCGGTTTAAACAAAAAACTAAACTATGTTTATTTTTCCAAGTAAGGCCCACAGAGCTACGTAGCTCTCTTTCAGAAGTCACGTGGTCACAATTGATAGCTCAACGAAGTGGCTTATCACGTGGACATTTATGACAGCCAATGAGTCTTCACGCTTGTTGATTTTTTAATGTGGAGGAAAAAACCGGAGGACCTGGAGAAAAATCCACACGACCACTGGGAGAGAGAACGCGCAAACTCTAAATATACAACAGGCGTCAGGGACGGGATCGAACCCACGACCTCCTGCATACCAGGCGAGGTAGTGAACATCTCCTAGCCACCGTGGAGCTTGTTAAAGTCACGGTGATCTTATGACTATCTTGTTAGAGTCACGGTGATCTTGTGTGAGAGGTGAGCAGGCTGACAGCCAGAGATACGCGTGGCTGGGTAAGATGTGTTAGAGTAAGGGCTGGAGCTAGGCACGTTCGGGCTGGGAATGTTAGGGTGTGTTAGAGCTAGGGCTAGGCTTGTTAGAGTTACGGCTAGGGCTAGGCAAGTCTGGTGATGGCTCGGGTTAGGCATGTTATTACTTGCGGTGTGTTCATGGTAGATACACGCTGTCTGCTTCACGTCGGACGTCACCGGTTTCCCCTGGTGTCATTTGCGAGAAGTGGCCAATTCCGTGCCGGTGTCACTTTCCAAATTTACCATTTTCGGGGAAATAAATTATCCACATATTTGGGACTGCACATTGGAATCATTGCCCCGGATCGGTTTTATTCATCTGAAGCGTGCGCCTGTGCTTCAGTGGTCGTATGGTGGGAGCGGGGGGGGGGAAGTGGGGGAGGGAGGGGGGGTTCACGTGAACCGATTGTAGAGAAACGCATCCAAGCGGAACAGAATCGATCCTTTGCCCGCACAACTCGCTGCGTGCGTGCGTGTCTACGTACGCATGCATGTTGAACTTCTTTCGCAGCGTACGTAGGCAACCGTGCTCATCGGAGGTGCGGGGGGCAACGTTTGGTGCGCGTGTGAATAGATGGGAATCGGTGCGTCGGTCCCGGGCGCGTGCCTCGTGCATTCGCTCTGTGGGCACTGTAGTTAGAAGGGACCGGACGTCAATAATTAAGTCGGGTCGTCACATCTGGCGGTGGCGCCCGCACGAGGGTGGGGGGGGGCCCTCTTGAGTAATTGGCCTCGACTGGGAAGTGCCGTTCGTTGTCGATGGCCCAAACGGCTTTGCGGAGCATTCATGAGAAGGACCCCAGCAGCGTCTCTTGCGAACGCTTTAACCCGCAATCAACTGGAACCATTGAGTTTTTATAATTAGAACCGCTGAGACAAAGTGCCCCGTATCGAGGGATACCCTCGGTAATCCAACGTGTGCTTGGCAGTGGCACGCGGCTTGGCGAATAAAAAACCACTCACTGGCAGTAGGGGGGGGAGGTGGGTGAGGGTCGCGTATCGCCGCGTATGTTTTCGCAGTCTCGCCGCACTACGGGAACGTTACCAACGAGGGCGGTCCGCCGGCCAAAGTACGAGCCAGGCCGGGCCCTGCGTAGGAATCGCACGGCCCAGAAGCCTCCACTCACCCAGGCGCAGCGTACAGCCGTCCGATGTGCTTCGTTTGGGTGGTGCCGCTCTTTGTTCGGCACGATGTCCGACGTTTCGCTGCACGCCTTCCCTCTGCACATTCGCAGCGTCACCTCCATCGTCTCCTTCAAGAGTCACTTAAAAACTCACCTCGACGACTTGACTTTTCGAGCGACTCTGAGCTTGGCTCCGCGCCTCTGAGTTGCGGCCGTTCCGTCCGCAAATTTGCGCGCGTTACAAATTGCATTCTTATTATACCATCATTATTATTATTACGTGCCCGGGGGGGTCTTCTTCAGGCACGCGCGGTTGAACCCCTGAAATGCACGTCACAGAGCTCATGCTTGACGAGCGTTTGGCAGTGCCGTGAAGTGTCCGTTTTTTGTTTTTTTCCGGCCGTTATTTTAATTCGTGTTTTTGTCAATAAAGCAAGCGAGCGCCGTGTCCCAGAGACACGGACGCATCCAGAGAGTAGAAGCCAGTGGTGATCTGAAGCAGGAACGAGAAGCAGAGGAGAGAGAGGAAGAGAAGGAGGAAGAGAGAGTGGCGGGCGGGCGGGCGGCGGGGAGGGGGGGGCAGGAACACAACTGCAAATGTCAAAAGAGGACTGGGCTGACTAATTCGTCGGCACTAAAGCGCGCTCTTCACAACGCAGTCATTATGGGTGTTTGAAAGGCACCCTCTGAATGAAAACGTTATCTTGCAACAGTGATGGCACTCAGTTTTGTTGATGGCGGTGGAGGGGTGGGGGGGGCGCGCGGCGGAATTTTTGTACGTGTGCCGATTGGCATCTCGTTCGTTCAATAACTTTTTCAGAAATAGGAACACGTGTAGCTGCTTGCACGCGCTGGGGCTTTTGGCGACCTGTCGGCTTTCCGGCCGCGGTTTCCCCCCCGCCCGCCCGCCCGCCTGCCCGCCCACCTCCCCACGTGGAGACCCTGAACCCCACGGTAGTGGCGCGGGGGAGGGGGGCGATCTACAGTGGCGTGCCTCGACGCCAGGCAGCGCTTGACCACCGGGAGGCGCAGGCGGTAGTTTCCGTGAACCCGTCCCCGAGCGCACACGCAGTCGGCCCCGCTCGTTCACCGGGGACCGATACCCCCGCCCCGAGGGAGCCTACGTTCGCTTCCAAACTCGGGCGCCTGCCTGCCTTTCTGTCCGTGCGGAGTTTTTGTGTTCTCGCCCCCCTTGCGTGTACCCCCTCCGGGGTTCTCCGATTTCCTCCCGTAGCCAAATAAGATTAAAACAAATCTATTTAACTGGTATTGGCCAAACGTCCCAACGCTGAAAGGCGACACCGCGGGATTAACTCGGCCGAGGTTCCGCACGGCAACGACGACGTCGCTGCGTGCTGGCAGGCTCCAGATAGCCACCCGCCTGTGCAACACTGCCGCGCCTGCCATCGCGATCGCCCCGCGCTATGAGAATGGCTCGGAATACCAAACGTATTAAATTATCGCGATTGTTGGGAACGCAATGCTGTCTGCCCCGGCCGCCGCCGCCGCTGCCGCTGCTACTGCTGGGTACGGCCTCTGCGTAAGTCGTGGATTGAATTCAAACTCGTGCCTCGAGTGCATTCGGGAAGCGGTGGTGGCGTGCCTGCAAATTGCATCGCTTCGCGAAAAATACCCGTGGGCACTCTTCCAGCGGTCGTTTTTCTGAATTTCCAGCAAACCGCACGTTCCTTCTTTCGCACAAGTGTAACTTCCTGGAAATCACGCCGAAACGTTGGAGAGCTGTGTGCTGGGAGCTGCCACGCACGCGCGCGCACCACCTGTGGTTCATCGGCCAGTCATCTCAGTCAGTCGACCCACGGCACCTGGGTCCGTCCAGTCATCTCTTTCTGGCGGGCGTTCGACACCTCACCTGGCCTTAACGTGCACAGAGCCTGGCGCAAGCGGCGTGGTGACGTCACCGCCACTTAGTGGCAAATGGCGGGTGTGCGCACACACACACAAATGAGTAGCTGGTGCGATGTGTAAACATCGCCACTGGGGAGCCAAAAGCGGTCGGGCGTGGTGCCGGCCACCCACCCCCTCGTGTGCCGTGCCGGCCTTCATAGGTGCTGCTCGCTAACAGCACTTGCCCCAACAGTCTGGTAAGACTACACGGGGAGGGATCTTTGTGTGAGTATGAGAGCGCTATCACGGGCTCGCATCTGCTGCATGGCCACTCCCAGCGACCCACTTGGTGACCTGCAGCTCGAGCCAGACCCCTTTCCACTTACCCAATCGCTTGCCTGCACGCCCCGCCACCACACCGCCCATCATCCGCGGTTTTGGTTGCGAGGCGTGCTGAGAGGTGGAGATGGAGAGAGAGGCGGGCAGAGAGAGCTTGACGCGGTGATTGGAGAAAGCGCGCTCTTCAGCAACGTCTGTATTCGTTGTTGAGAAAATTGAAAGCAACGTTGCTAGGGGCACCACGGTACCGAGATGTTAACTCCCTCGCCTGGTATACAGGAGGTCGTGGATTCGATCCAAACCCCGATGCCTGTTGTATATTTAGAGTTTGCGGTGTCTCTCTCTCCCCGTGGTCCCGTGGATTTTTCTCCGGGTACTCCGGTTTTTCCCTCCACATTTATAATCAATATGCATTTGGAGTATTTTGGTTGCTATGAATTTTACCCTGAAAAAGCCACTTCGTTGGGTTATCATTTGTGACCAGATCGCTTCTGAAAAAGAGCAGCATAGCTCAGTGGGCCTTAGCTGGTAAGATAACAATTGTTTTAGAGTTGTTTTTATTATAGTCTCCAAACAAGGGAGATTTGAAGCAGTGTACGCCAACTGCTGCGACGTTACGCAGCATAAACTTGGACATCCACGTGCATATGTAGCCACTTTTGCTACTACGATAATCTGGCACTGACGTGGGGGGGGGGAGGGCATCGTGCCGAACCAGGCACAGTGCACACACCGCAACCCCCAGATTGCGTGGCGGAGGAGAAGCTGAACGGCGCAACCTGCGGAAGAAGTTAAAACGCACGTGGTTGTACCGCTGTTTCGCTCGGCCGCTCAGAGAAACAACGGGTGCAGCATTTCCCCCAGCCCACCCACCCCCACCTATGCACCCACCCCAATGCGACCCACCCAGCCACCCTCCACCTGACCCACCCAGCCAGCCCACTCGTCCTCCTCCGAGTCGGCGCGGTGCAATCGCTCCCTTGCGTGCGGGGACCTCTGAGCAGCGCACGGCTGTTCATCTCCGCGGCCATGGCGTGGTAAAAGCACGTGGGGGCGTGGGGGTTTGTTGGGAGCTTGGTTGCGGTTGGGCGTGCGGGGGTGGGGATTCCTGTTTTAAATTACTGCCCAGCAGATGCACGGTAGTTAAACGCTTCTTGGAAAACCCGATACGCCAGCGAGCGGCAAATTTACTCCCAAAAGTGGCCGGCACTTTTTTTTTACGACGTAAATCTGTTCCGTAACGTTTCGCGGGATTGAGGTCGTGCCGTATTTGTTGTACCGTGGTAACAGGAATTAATAATCGGAATTTCCTCGTGGCCGTGGCTGCTTCGCGCTGCCGGCAAGGTCACGGCCCTCGCTGCTGTCGTCCCGGTGCCACTATGCTCACTCCGCAGCTGGATGAAGGCGGCCCAAGCGAGCCACCCCCCCCCCCGTTCCTTGCACACGCGGCCAGATTTCCTCGCTCCATCTGCTCTGCGGTGGAGAAATGTTAGCTACCTCGCCTTGCATGCAGGAGTTCGTAGGTTCGATCCCGACCCTGACGCCTGCTGCTGTATATTTGGAGTTTGCGGTGTCTCTCTCTCTCTCATCATCACCACGGTGGCTAGGAGATGTTAACTACCTCGCCTTGCATGCAGGAGGTCGTAGGTTCGATCCCGACCCTGACGCCTGCTGCTGTATATTTGGAGTTTACGTGTCTCTCTCTCCATCATCATCACGGTGGCTAGGAGATGTTAACTACCTCGCCTTGCATGCAGGAGGTTGTGGGTTTGATCCCGACCCTGACGCCTGCTGCTGTATATTTGGAGTTTACGTGTCTCTCTCTCTCTCCCTGTGGTCGTGTGGATTTTTCTCCGGGTCCTCCGGTTTCTCCGGTTTCTCCCTCCGAATTTTACGTGCGTTTAGAGTATTTGGTTGCTATAAATTTCCGCGTGATAAGCCACTTCATTGAGCTATCATTTGGGGCCAGGTCACTTCTCAATGGGTACCTTACCTGGTTAAATAAAAAATTGTTGAGTTTTAGTTTGCTCGGCGGCCGTCAAATTTTGGAAACTCGCCGCATTCTTTAGGCTGCAAACGACAGCCACCTTGGAGATGGAACGATGGAATCGGCTTGCGTGCGGAAGCGAGATGGATCGTTGGACCGCGTGACCCCTTGAGCGACGACGATGACGGCGGCGACGGCGACCACCGCATTTTATTTTGTCGAACGACAATCACGAGATTGGACAAACTCGCCGCGGTTGTTTTGTGTTTTGCCGCGTGGCAGCCTCGGACCCGCTTGGACGCTCGCGAGCACGCCGGGGGGAGGAGGGGGAGGGGAGGAGGGGGGGCGGGCCCCCGCTCTTGCTCGTTTGCGAGCGCGGGCGACATGTGGCGTGCACGAAACCGGGGACCCACTTAGAGGCGAGCGTGATGGATTGCCCCGGAGCGGGAGCCTCAAATGCCCCCCGGGGAGCCGTTCTTATCGACGCCCCCGCCGCGCGCTCCATGCGCTTGCGCTGGGGGAGGGGGGGGAGGGGGGGTGGGGGGAGGGGGGCTCTCTCCCTACCCACAGTGGCTGCCACCCTCCGCCCCCCCCCCCCCCCATTTTTCTCTTCTCCTCTCTACCCCGCCGCCCTTTCCTGCTGCTGTTTCGCAAACCTTCACCCCCCCCGTTCTCTCCCGCTAATTTGCCCCCACCCCACTGCCACCCGCTATCCTCTTGCCCCCCAATGTTGCTATCGTCTATTCCCTTGCCTCCTGTCACTCTCTCTGTTGCCTCCCCTCCTCTCCCATCCCGCGCCCTCTTCCCCTGCCAGCCTCTGTCCTACCACCTCCAGACACTGCCCCTGAGCCCCGTTGCCCCTTTGCTGGCGCTCCCACGTGCCGCCGGCCCCCGTATATTGTGCCAGTCGCTCTCCCCATCTGCTGCCCTCCGTCCGATCTCCCCATCCCATTACCCTCCTCCATTCGAGTCTCTGCCCCCTATCCCGCCGCACGCCATGCTGCAACCCCCTACTACCGCCCCCTATCCCAAGGTTCTCCTACGCCATCACCCCCCCCCCCCCCCTTATTGACTGCCCCCATGCCGTTATTCCTCAACCCGCACCTCCATATTCCACTGACACTCACTGCTGCCCCATATCCCAACCTCCAATCCTATTGCCCCGACTGACGTCTCCATATCTCCGCCGCCTGTTCTGCAGACCAGCGATTCCACCCCCTATCCCACTACCACCACTACCACCACCACTACCACCACCACTCCTCCCTGTTGCCCTCACGCAGTCCCAGCCATATGTTCGCTGTAATCCTCGTAAGTGGCTTGTTCGCTTGTTTTGGAAAGCTCACGCGCGCGCACGCTCGCAGGAACATACACACGTACACAAAGACACGCGTCCCCCGTGTAGCCTTTAACAGACTTTTGGGGCAAGTGCTGTTAGCATGCAATCTCAATGGAGAATGACAGGGCGATATGGTCAACAACACACCCGATCTCCTTTGTCTTCCCAATGCTTATCCTGCCAGGTACTCATTTAAGGCTGAGTCGACCTAGGGAAGGCCCAGGAATGGTTCAGATATTCGTCACCATGATTGGCTGCGAGCGAAAATTTTACTTGGGTCACCGGATTCGCAGCGAAGCGCGGGAACCGCTACACTACCGCTCCAAAACAAACAAACACACGCACACACGCGCACACACACACACCACGCGCACACACACACACCACGCGCACACACGCACACACACGCACACACGCACGCACACACACGCACACACACGCACACACGCACACACACGCACACACACGCACACACGCACACACACACACGCGCGCACACGCACACACGCACACACACACGCGCGCACACGCACACATGCACACACGCGCACACACGCACACACGCACACACGCACGCACACACACGCACACACGCGCACACACGCACACACACGCACACACACGCACACGCACACACACACACACGCGCACACACGCACGGGGTGGCGGGACGATGGCCCACATCTGCCCGAGCGCTCGCACCAATTAGCGCTCGGTGGGCGAGGGCCGCGGGTCGTTAGGGTTCGGAGCAAGCTGACCGAGCATGGATCGGGGGAAGGGGGGATGGGTGGTGGTGGGTGGTGGGAGGGGAGGAGGGGAGGGGGTCCCCTTCGCTGATGATTTGCTCTTCACTCTACCTACTGTGGCCGGTTCGATGGTTTCATTCTCCCCGAACTGCGCTGGTGATGTTCCCGAACCTTCTCTTGAACGAGCACAAATAATCGTGATAATATTATTTCGTAGTTTCATATTCTTACAGCGCAAAGCCATCACAGGTGGATATAGTCTTCTGTAGTTTCACAGCGGAGGCGGGGGGGGGGGGCAATGTTGTTGTGTGTAATCCAAATAGAGTAGGTTGCAAGTGGATTTTCAGCATTGGGATGTTTGGCCAATACCAGTTCCATTGTATGTTTCTTTCTAGCTATGGGAGGAAAACGGAGAACCCAGAGAAAACCCATGCAGAACAGGGGGCGAAACATGCAAACTCCACGCTGAAAGGCAGGCGGCCCAAGTCTGGAATCAAACCCAGTCCTTTCTGTCTGTGAGGCGCGAGCATTACCACTGCGCCCCCCCCCCCCCCCTTGCCGCCCTGATTCTAGGATCGATCGTTCACAAGCGACGAGCACCGTCGTTCATTCGCTCGAAAAGACGTTTTGACGGCGGCACGCTTCGGGGTGTTCTCTCGGCTTCGTCCCTGGCTCCGGGAGTCGCGTGCGCCGAGTCCGCTGTCCGCCGACCGTGCTGAGCGCTGCGCTGCCGTGCCGAGCGCTCTCTCACTCTTTCTCTCTCCGTGTGCGTGGCCTTCAGAAGCAGGAGAATGCCCAGATGCTGCTGGACTACGTCTGCACGTACCTGCAGCTGGCTGAGCGCGATTTCTTCGGGCTGCAGATCCCGGGAGAGGGCAAGGCCGGCCCGGTGGGTAAACGCGCGCGGGCTGACCGCAGAAGCGCCTCTGACCTCTTCTTCACGTGTGCTCCACGGGATGAGTGAACTTCCTCTCCCGTCTTCGACGCGTCGTCTTTTCGCCGTCGCCGCCGCTGTTGCCTCCGCGGTCAACTGATAGTTGAGTGCGTTTGGCGATGTCGTTCTCATCGCGTGGGGCCGGAGCAAAGGCAGGGTGCTGCTGCGTTTCGCACACTCGGTCCGCGGTGGTCTCATGGTCGTGGGCAGCGACATAGCAGCTGCTGATGCGGCAGCTGCTGCTGCGTTTGTAATCCTCATTTAGTGATTTTGAACGTGACGCCGATAGACAAACCACTCCCCCCCCCCCCCCGCTCTTTAACGTCCGCTGTGAAGCGGGTGGCCCAGTCAGTCGCCCCTCGGTTGACGTTTTTAATCCGTTCCACAAAATAACTGTTCATAGAATTCAATTGTAAGTTGAAAAATAAGTAAAAATCACTGAGGCCTTCACGACTAATTTTATTAGTGATAAAGATTTTTGGGTTAGGTCGCAATAGAACCCAAAAACCTTTATTATGAAAAATCACCCAGTCTGCAAGCGAGCTTTTTCCACTGCCAAAATAGAAAACGTAACAATGTAAACAAAGCCAAGTCGAGGTGTAAACGCTCATAAATGGCCATCGCTGATTGGCTGAGGGCATGGCTCAGCCCCACTTTCGAGCGCTCAGATTGGTCGAAATTGGTTACCACTAGTCAAAATGTTAACGTTAGTCAAAATGTTAACGTTAGTCGAAATCATGGTGTCCTCTATGGGAGGCGAAACCTTAACCGAAAAACCGTGAACCGATGTCACTGTTAACCGAGGGACTACTGCACACGCCCCGCAGCGATGACCAGGGCGAACGCACCGCCCCTCGAATCATTCCGTCGGATGATTCCACGCCGTCTCCTTCTGCTCTGCTTTTCCTCCTCCTGCTCGCTCTCGAGTGTGGGTTATCGCTCATCGTCGCCATTCACTCGAAATCCGTGACACCTGTCCAGGCCACACTATTAACGCGAGCGCTCGTGCGTACACAAAGAATCCAGATGCAAGTTGATTTTATGCAACGTCCAAATGCGATCACATGTCACGACGCCCCACAGAAATGGGGGGGGGGGGGCATGTTTATTTTATAGGGCGGCATTCGCGGGTCTCTGTGATGCGAGTCTATTGGTCTCTATGCTAATCTATGGGTCTCTATGCCAGTCTTTGGGTCTCTGTGATGCAAGTCTGTTGGTCTCTATGCGAGTGTATGGGTCTCTATGTTGCGAGTCTATGGGTCTCTATGCCAGTCTGTGCGTCTCTATACGAAGTCTATGGGTCTCTATGGAAGTATGAGTCTCTGTGTGAGTCCCTCCCCTGTGGGAACCTGTGGGTCTCTGCGTGGGTCTCTGCGTGAGTCTATGAATCTCTGTGAATGTATCAGTCTTGATGTGAGTATACAGCTCTGTGTGAGTGTATGGGGGGATATCTGTGTGAGTGCGTGGCTCTGTTGAGTGAATACACTGGTCAACAAAAAAAACATTTTTTCTGGCCTGGACTTTTGCAGCTGTTTTAGACTAATTTCAGGGTGCTGATTCCAAATCTGATCTCAGATTTGCTCTATCACATCTCATTTTTATGCTATCGGCATACCCCATTTTCATTGATTTTACCCGAAATTAACTCTGTCACTTATGATTGCAAGTTGTGCGAGTCAGTGACTGCTTTAGTGTTAAAATATGGTGCTCTATTTTTAGGATAGTGTGTTTATAATATAATTTTATGTAGATATCCACATTTATTTAATATTTTTCTTCTGCAGTTTTTATTGAAAATGCAATATTTGATATCTCAAAAACCTGATGTGATAGACAAAAACTAATGCCACATTTGGAATCAGCACCCCAAAATTACCTTAAAACCGTTAGAATACCTTATGCCAGAAAAAAGTGTGTTGACCAGTGATATCGATAGGAGCCTGTCGGCAAAGCAGGAGCCGATGTACTTGCGCCTGAGTTTCATTCCTGGCGCCGCAGGCTTTGTTAGCGCCGTTGGAGTGAGTGTGAAGCTGAGCGTGATGTTGTCGCTCGCTCTCTCCCCGCAGAAATGGCTCGATCCAAGCAAGCCGATCAAGAAGCAGCTCGGAAGTAAGTACGCCGTCCCCCTCGGCACACCACATCCTGTATACCGCTTGCTTGTGGCTGCGGCCCCCGCTCCTTGGTCACTTGCCCGCCACCCGATCAAGTTCTTCCGGTGACGGGGAAAGAAAACAATTTAATTCGTTGAGAATTTAAATCCCTGACGTGTGCACAAAAATTTTAATTTACGTTTATCAAGGTTAGCGCTCACTTGAGTCTCAAGACTTTTTTTCCTGAGGTTCCTTGCATGGGGGGGGGGGGAGAGGTTTGGCCCCGAATTGGTGTTAGAAACGGGCTCTTTACTGCACGTGGGAGAAACTCAGGAGCGCCCGGAGAAAACCCACCACGCATCCGAAGACGGATCCACGATCCCACTTGCCGTACGGTCCCATCTACCGGCCACCTCCCAGGCCAGCGGTGGGCGTTTTTGGCTTTTCACAAACCTCTGCGTGATCCAGCAACCCCTTGCCTCCAGAAAACACCGCGACCCAAACAGCAAGTCTTGGTACATCGGAGAGTATCGGTTCATCTTGATTCGGGAAAGCATCGTTTCGTCTTCAAGACCTCCCAGCCCATTAGCGGGTTTTTGGCTTTTCACAAACCTCTGCGTGATCCAGCAACCCCTTGCCTCCAGAAAACACCGCGACCCAAACAGCAAGTCTTGGTACATCGGAGAGTATCGGTTCATCTTGATTCGGGAAAGCATCGTTTCGTCTTCAAGACCTCCCAGTCCATTAGCGGGTTTTTGGCTTTTCACAAACCTCTGCGTGATCCAGCAACCCCTTGCCTCCAGAAAGCGCCGCAGTGGCCGGTTTGATGACTTCCAGCGGGCAAAGCGGTACCCGGTTGAAAACGTCCACCGCAGATAAAATCTAACCCTGGGTCGGTCCGCCGGCAGTGGCGTCGTCGGCAGCGCCGATTGATTTTCGCTCACGTCGCGTTTCTCGCGTTGGGTTCAGTGACCGCCGATGGTAACGACGCTTTACGGGGCTTCCTGCGTTTTCACTTTCGGCTGCCCACTGATCGAAAGTCCCGCAGGACCGTCTCTCCCAGCCGCATCCGCGCCGTTGCGCACGTTGTTCGGCGTGCCGGTGACTTTAATGGGTTCTTGATCAACGCTTCCGGCAAAATGTTTGTTGACCGAGCCCTGCCGAGTAACCGTCGACTCGACACCGGGTCCGTGAGCCGCAGCAGAAATCGGGAGCAGCTGAGGTGGCTAAAACTTTATCAGCGCCGCTTTGTATAGGCACACACGGCCAGTAAGAGTGGATCGCATTTTATAGCCTCGCTCATTTCAAGTGGTTATCACTTAATTCGCTGTTGCTGGCCACTTGAAATTAATTGGAGCCACTTAAGTTGCGGCACCCCCTAGTCCTGGTCCGGTGGTACCCGACAAAGTGGAACGTCTGCACTGGACTCCGTGGAATGAAAGATTACTCTTTGGTTCTTTCGGTAAAGTGACGTATAAAGAGAAAATAATGAATTAAATACTAGCATACGACGTTTCGATTGCAACACAAGCAATCGTCGTCAGGTATAAATGAAATAGAAACACAAATCTAGTAAACTTAGAAATGTAATGTAATACAACAGAGAGTCGGATAACATAACAGTCAACACCCTACCCTGGTTGATTACGTTCTTCCTGAGAATGCTAAATTTGAGAGAGAGATAAAACACAGAACCAGAGACATATAGATAGAAATATAAGCAGACAGATATCACAGAGATACATAGAGAGAGATACATACATAGGCACACAGAGAAACCACGCCTCTGTGTCGAGGCCTTAAATAGAGAGAGGGGGCGGGGGCGGAGAGAGAGAGAGAGGTTAGAGAAATTAGCATGTCAATGAGTGGCACGCTGCAAAAGCTTGGAAAAATTAGGAGACAGGGAGAGAGACACACTGAATAAGGTTTGGCTCACTTTTTAGCGCAGTGACGTGTGTGTGCGCGCGCGTTTCAACGCGGAGAGGTGTGTACGTTCAACACGGAGGGGTTTGCACGTTTAACACGGGGCGCTCTGTATTTTAACACAGAAGGATCTTCAACCGTGTTGAGCTTTCGAGTCAAGTACTTTGTCCGGGACCCCGACCGGCTGACAGAAGAAGCCACCAGGTGATACTGCTCGCTGCTCACTGCTCACGCACAATTTTTTTGTAACACGGTAAATCACGATGACCATATCGCCCGCAATGCGGCGCTCAATCTCGTCGGACCTGTGAAGCTAAGCAGGCTGGAGCCTGGGCAGATCTCTGGTACGTGAAGGCCATGTGTAACAGGTGTTATAGGTTTGCTGCGGGGTTGGGGGTTGGGAGGTTACATGGCAGAGGTCGCAAACGGGTTTTGATTCCTTACCCGTACCCGTACCCGGCCGCACCAGGGTCGCAAATGGGTACCCGTACCCGTACCCGGCCGGGTACGGGTAACCGTTCCCTACCCGTACCCGTACCCTACCTGAAATGAGTGACAAACGGTGACTCACCAGTGACTCACGGCCTACCCGTACCCGGCCGCACCAGGGTCGCAAACGGCTAACTGTACCCGTACCCGGCCGGGTACGGGTAGCCGGGTATCGGGTAGGGTACGGGTATCGGGTACCCGGTTGCGACCTCTGTTACATGGCCAGCAGAGGGCAGTTCAACAAGACCCACCGTTGTACTGTTCTACGCTCCCGCATCTGTGTGCCCCGCGTCAACCCGTGGCGACCGGTGAAGCGTGGTCAGATAAAGACGCGACCCTCACGGCACGGGGAGGCCCTCATCCAGCAGTGGATTGACAGAATGTGGCTGAGCAGTGTACATTGATCCTGTGCAGGTGCGTTGTGCTCATAGTTCCTGACGAAATGAGGCTCACGGACAGCTGATTAACGCTCGATTCACATTACAACCTCGGCTAGTAACATACCAGTATGGATCCTTGCCGTCAGGAAAACTTCAAATCTAGAACATACCATTTCGATTTAAAGCTTTCGTGACTGCAGGGATTCATCTTCTTGGTTCTTTCGGTAAAGTCACGTAGAAGGGAAATAATAAAATAATAAGTGAGAATTATATTATTTTATTACGTTTTGTTTATTATTTTATTACTTTCCTTCTACGTGACTTTTACCGAAAGAACCAAGAAGATAGAACATACCAGTTGGTGATATTTATAGGTATATACAGGGTGCTTACATTTTTTGTTTATCACTTATATGGGACTATTGTTTTTATTGGAAAAAGAACGGATAAATACACTGTGACATTTCGATTTAAAGCTTTCGTGACTGCAGGGATTCATCTTCTTGGTTCTTTCGGTAAAGTCACGTAGAAGGGAAATAAAAAAATAAAAAAAACTTTATAATGTTTTATTTGTATTAGTTTATTATTTCCCTTCTACGTGACTTCACCGAAAGAACCAAGAAGATGAATCCCTGCAGTCACGAAAGCTTTAAATCGAAATTCACCCGTACTGTGATACCACAGTACGGATGTGATAACACATTACAGATGTTATAATGCAGTACAGATGTTAGAACACAGTACAGAAGTTACGATCGTGATTAAAGGAGCTAATCTCGCGGTACATGGGAGAGTATCGGCACGTCTTGCATCTTTGATTCGGGAAAGCATCGTTTGGTCTTCAGGACTCTTGTTATCAAAGTGGCGCGTTCAGATCGTCGCGTTTTTCTTTTTAAATTGAATGCGACGGTGATTATCTCGTTTTGCGTGGAAACATGCCGATGGATAGCGGCGCTGCGGAGATAATCCGCTCATCTCGGCCGATAAGCGATGGGGGGGGGGGGGGGGACGATGCTCGGCGAGAAGCATAGGGGCGCAGCGAAAAACATTCTCTTTCAGAAAGTACTTTTTTTTTTCTTCACTTTACCCACAAAAGTGCTAGGTGGCTGGCGATTTTTCACCCGGGTCAAAACACAGCGCATGCTCGCCATTCAAATGTTTGCCGTTCACTACGTCATCGGCGCAGGCATCGTCAGCCTTGCGTCTGCCGTCTGTCTGTCATGTTTTAGCTGTCGTCTGTTTTCTATCAGTCATCTGTCTCCTGCCTGTCTCCTG
This sequence comes from Lampetra planeri, assembly GCF_965212315.1. Classification (NCBI taxonomy): domain Eukaryota; kingdom Metazoa; phylum Chordata; class Hyperoartia; order Petromyzontiformes; family Petromyzontidae; genus Lampetra; species Lampetra planeri. Next base: position 10,806,883 of record NC_136127.1, on the reverse strand, counting down.
TCTCTTCTTCTGTCCGCCATCTGTCTCTCATCTCTTTTGTTTGCTTTCTGTCTCTTGATCTGTCTTGAAATACGTTTTTCTCAGTGGGATTCCTTGGCTTGCATGTTTATTACAATATACTATGGTGCAATCGCAATTTTTCAAACACCTACGGTTTATGATGCAACGTCGATTGATGTAGCGCCGTCTAAAAGTGACCTCATATCACGGTGCGGTATAGGAACGACGGGCGTGTTCGTTGTATCGAGAGCGGGAGAAACATTTAAAATCAACGTGCGTTTAGCATATTTGGCTGCTATAAATTTCCACTCCGTAAGTCACTTCGTTGAGCTATCATTTGTGGTGGCCAGGTCGCTTCTGAAAAAAGGCTACGTAGCTCGGTGCGGCCTTACCTGGTAAAATAAAAAAAATAGTTCAAATAGAAAAGAGGCGGTCGGTCTTAGGCAGAGGAGAAGGGGAAGAGGTTTGAGGTGAGACTTGAATAGGGGCAGGGAGTCAGCAGCACGGACGTCTGGGGGTAGGGATTTCCAATCAAAGGGGGGCGGCCGTGGAGACTGTCTCAAGGAAGCTTCACAAACAAATGAGTCACGTGACTCTTATTCACGAGTACTTTTTGGTTTTTTCGGTAAAGTCACGTCGGTAAAAAATAAAATAAAATAAATTAAATCACGACGTTTCGGAGGCAACACAAGCTTCTGTCTTCACGAGGTTCCTGCATCCGCTTGTCTTTGCCAGTTATATTTGTTCACCGTAAAGCATTAACGATGGGGGCGGTAAGCTTCTCCGATGAACGTCTTGCCCGCCCGACCGCTCCCTTCAACGACCCTAACCCCGCACGGCGGCACGCAAAGACGCACACAGTGACGCACAAAGACACACGCACACACACACACACAGGGCCCTGGCCCTATTGGATGAAGTGAAACACGGCGACCTGTTGTGACCTTTGACCCCGCGTTCTCTGTCCGCCAGGCACCTGTTTTACCTTCAGATCAAGAAGGACATCCTCGAGGGCTGGTAAGTGATTCGCCACCTCTGAGAGCGCCTGCGAAATCTCAACGATCCGTCCGCCGCCGCTCGTTCGTATCGATCGGCCCGGGCTATAGATAGAAAATCGTGCGCGCGGAGCTCTCGGCCCTGCTGGCCGAGGCGTGCACACGGCCCCCCTGCCCCTGCTCGCCCCCCCCCCCCCCACCTCCGCCCACCCGCGAAAAATCCATTCGGTGAGCGCTGGATAGTACCCCTCCCCACCAACCCACCCACCCCACCCACCCACCCCACCCACCCACCCCACCCACCCACGCACCCCCTCTGTTGGAGACGTGCTATTTATTATCGTTTGCTTGTTTATCCGGAAGAGGCTCGAACCGAGTCTTAACGTCTCTCCGTCCGGAGTGGGGGGTCCTGCCAAGTTCTCGCGGCAGGGAGACGCGACGGTTTGCGTTGTTTTTTTTTTACTACGATCGAGTAATTTGCGGCTTTTCACATTTGACAAACTTTGACCGTGACACCGGCACATGGTAGCGTGCTCTTGCGAATGACGCCGCGGGATCTTTTGTGAAGCGGACTGTGAGCGAAGGTGCTCGCTAACGACACTTTCCCCCAACAGTCTGTTAAGGCGATACGGTGGGATCCTTTGTCTTTGTGACGCGTGTGTAACCCTGCGGTGTGACGTGCGCGCTGTGTGCCGCAGGCTGCCCTGCCCGCGCGACATGGCCATTCAGCTCGCCTCCTACGTGGCGCAGGGTGAGTGAGTCACTGCCGCTTAAAATAAGCACACGAACGCGCACCCCTGGCTCGCCTCGGCGCAGCCCCGTTAAGCGCTGGCACATCATTTTAAAAACGTACCCGCCGTGTAACGACCCCCCGTCGTTGAAAGCGGGGGGCGCGGCGGGCGCGATGGGCAGGTGGCATCATTTCCAGCAGCCGAGGGCTCTCGGTGATTCCCGCTGGGAAGGGGGCGTGCGGTTGGTACCGCTTTTCATGAACCGTGAATTCTGCGAGGAAGCCATCCCAGTGATGGGCCTCATCAACGCACACAGCTGTCAGATGAGGAACCGGCCAAACGTTAGGTAAATTACAGGCTGATTGCCCTCCGCCCCCCCCACCTATCGCGCCCCCCTCTCCTCAAAACGGCCCAACAATTCCATGCTCAGTCTCGCCACCACCATCAACCGCCCTCTACAAGTCCACCAACGTTGACACTGTCCCGGATCCCGACTGGTCGCTGCGTGCATAATTACAGACACAGAGACGGAGCGGGCACGTGGTGATATTTGGGTGGCAGCGCAGTGCAAACGTGTTCGTGCCTCGCAGCAAGAATCGCCCTGGGTTCGATTCCCTACTCGGATGGCTGCGCGGAGTCTTCGTGTTCTCCGACCTGTTCCGCATGGGTTCCCTCCGGGTTCGCCGCTCTCCTGCCTTAGCTACAAAAAAGCACGCGGTGTAATTTGTTGGCGTTGGCCAGCAGCGACACCGTCCCCTGCCGTGAAAACTCGGCAGGGTCCCTCTGAAGGAGAGCCCGAAAACTTTTCCTGCCGAGTGAACTGGCATCGCCGACGTTAATTCCGAGCGCGGCGACGTACGTCGGAAATCGCCGCTGCCGCTATCGCCGTTCACCGATGATGCCGCGGTAATCGCCGCGAATGATCGCGTTGCCCGGGTGGGCGTTGTTTGCGGTGTCTCCTGGTGGGCGCGCCGCTACGGCTATAATTAGGGGATAATTGCTCCTCCCCGTCGTTTTCGGGGGCCCTGTTTCTGTGACAAGTGGTGAAACGCGGGCGATTAGCGAGGAGAGGGGGGAGGTGGCGGGGGAGGTGGGTTGATGGCGGCCGTGGAAGCGAACGATCGCCGGATACGCCCGGCTCCCGCGCTCCGGGTGTCGACACCGGAACGGCTGAACGGCCGATCCCCTCGCTTTGCCCTCGAGATGGGGCGTAACGACGGCACGGTGAATTAGACTCGGCGGGTTTTCACCGAATCTTGAGCTCGTAAATGAGTATCGAGGCATTCGTTGGTGCTCATCTCCCGTTTGCAGCTCTGAGCCACTGATGAGAATTCCACATTCCCATAAGACGACCAATGCTGACTTTCTCACAAAGTGGTACTTATTTTATTGAACACCCACCCCGACAGATGATGGGCATAGTGCACCCTCAGCCAGCTGAGCCACCTGGCCTCCATCTGAAAACCGATCCGTACGTGTCGTATGTAACTGGTTCAGGTGACCACCTTAAGAGGTAGCTCTGGGGCGTCTCTCCAGAGGGTACTTTGGCCTACTCTTCCACGGCTTTTCAAGCTGCAGCGCGTAATGTACCTCGATTCATCCCAGCCGATCGCAGCAACCAACGCAGGGCTGAAGGCAGTCGGTCAACTAAAGTAAAGGCAAAGGTGCAGCCCTGCGGTTGCTTGCACGCAACCGCTGCTGGGGCCTCCGTTAGAGGGAGTTCTCCACGGTAATTGGCCTACTCCTCCACTCTGGCCAGACATTTTGTAAGAGCCGGAAAGTACCCACACTCTACCCCAACACACGCCCGAGTGCTTACTGCCACTGAAAAGGTGGCGTTTTTTGACAGAAGCGTTTTCGGCTCGGTTTGCCGTCACTAACTCGCGTCGTCGTTGGCGTGTGTGCGTGCGTGCGTGCGATCGTGCGATCGTGTGCGCGCGCGTCCGACAGCCGAGCTCGGCAACTCCAACCCGGCGGTGTCCGGAACCGGCTACCTCTCACGGCTCCGCTTCCTGCCGGAGTTGCCCCAGGACTTCCTCTTGGACGTCGCCAAACAGCACTCCAAGCACAGGTGTGACGGCGGGCGGCGGAGAGAGAGACCGGGCCGGCCGGAGGGGGGTGGGTGGCAGTGGTTGAAATGCCAGCGTCCTGGTGGAGAGACGAGCGTTAGTTTTACTGACGGTGTGTTTTTTATTTGTCCAAACGCTTTTTGGCACGTTTCTCGTGCGCGTTGTTCGAAACGTGCGTTTTTTTCCCCACAATGGTGAATCTGGTGAATCGGGAGTGGTCTGTCAGCAGCGTCGCCCTGTGTTTGCGAGTCGCGTGGTCCCGCCGGTTGACGTCCCCAAGGCTCTACGACTCAATCGCCCTGAGTGCGCCCGACCGATCTCGTCGGATCTCTGGGGCGAGCTGCCAGGCGACAGCAGGGCCTTCATAGGCCTGGGCCATGGCGGCGTGGCCGGGAGTTCCCCCTTGTTGTGCGTGGCGGGTTTTTTTCCCGGGGTTCTCCGGTTGCCTCTCGCGTGCCAATCGCTCGTTCATGGAATTGGCGGCACGTGCCCATGCAAGCACCCTCCTGAAAAACAAGTGCCGGTGGTGGGATTGTTGATCTGGGATGGAGAGAGTCCAGTAGCTTCGCCACTGGTATAGATTACACATGCGTGACAAGGACAGTCATTTAAACATATGTATTATTGTTGCAACAAATAGTTTCCCCGAATTTTGAGGATGTATCAAATCGCGGTAATGTGTGTAGATGTTACGTTCTTGGTAGTGTAGTGGTGATACGCGCTGGGGTAGTGATCGTGTGGCAGCGCGGCGTGATTGGTTGTGTAGTGGTAACACGCGCTGGGGAAAACGGATCGTAGGAACAGCGCGGCGTGATTGGTCAACTAAGGAGCGATGCTCACGTCGAGGTCCGCATACACTCCGTCTCCCGTGAGCGGGGACTATATATAAGGGGATGCGCACAAGCGCACGGGGTAGAAGAGTACCAGCGAAGACGGAAGACGGAGGAAGAGGCGGAACCCTGGGACCCGGAGCCGAACGTCCGTGAGAGAGCCGGCTCGTGGGACTCGGAGGTTGTGGCCCACGCCCAAGCTGGGGTGGGCCTGTAGGCTCCACGGACGTTACGGAGTCAAGAGCAGTGTGTGTAGCCGGAGGGATAGAAGCTACACGAGTCAAGTGCAGTGTGTGTAGCCGGAGGAATAGAAGCTACACGGGTCAAGTGCAGTGTGTGTAGCCAGAGGAATAGAAGCTACACGAGTCAAGAGCAGTGTGTGTAGCCGGAGGGATAGAAGCTACACGAGTCAAGTGAAGTGTGTGTAGTCTGAGGAATAGAGACCACTCGTTGTATAGTGACAAGTCAAGATTTAATAAAAAGTGTGTTACCCGTCAAGGAGTTTCCTGCCGTCATTCAATACTTCAGTAGTAATAATGATGCCACTGCTGGCTGTGATGATAAACAGCCGTTGTGTTTGGCGGCGATGGCGACGATGACGACGATGGCGATTGAACAATTTCAAAGAAAATCAACTCCACGTGAAACTCACGTCCTCTCATTGTCTCTCTCGAGGCTGCAGATTTTAGATTGAATCGCCCTTGGGTCGAAAAATAATCCCGGGTGTTTGTCTTCCGAACGTTGCAACAACCAAAAAAAAACGAGAAACCAATTGCGTCAGCCGACGTAACCCTGCGTATGGACAGATTCCCCGCGTTTGTCCGCGAGTAATACCGAGCACACGCGAAACGTTCTTGCGTTTTGGGCCGTTTTTGTATTTTCCAGGACACCCATTGGTACCTTTATACGCTGCCGGCCTCGCCGTGCGATCCGTGAATTTTGCCGAACTTGTGGAAGGTCGTTCCAGGACGGTGCAAGGATAAAGTTTTTTTACTTCAGTGAACACCTTCATTTTCGGCATCTTCCCGCAACACGTGCAGAGAAGGCTTTTGAGGTTGGCACTAAGTTTCCGCCCCTGCCACCTGACTTGGCCCACAGTTCCTCACTTTTTTCTCGGTTCCGAATAAATCTCTGCTTAAATCTGCTTCCTAAAGTCTCGCTGAAATTCTGAGAACTGCTGAGAACTGCTGATGCGGCCGTCTGCTCAGCAGCTATTTGTACTTTGTGGCCAAGGGATTTGTGTGTTGTTGTGCACTGGGTTAATTACCCCCAGCATCTCAATGCACTTCCGATTAGCACGGTTGGCTACGTACGGTGTGAAAGAAGTTCAACATACATACAAAGCACCTTACATCATTGTGATGTCTCTGCAAATTCAATCATTCTGATGTCCCCCTAGTTTTCTTTTTTTCTTTTGGCCTAGGGGACCTTCCTGATGACAGCCGTCCCCTAATTATCAATTATTTTTTTCTCCTCCCCGCCTTTGGAATGATGTCCAAAGTCATCGGGAAAGCGGCCAAACGGTCGAATATTGAAAGTCAAAATGTCAAAAGAAAAACATTTGTTTTGCCCGAGCTGATACTGGAGCCAGGATTGATTGGTCAGTCGTTATCGTTGTCAATAGTTTTTATTGTTGAGCGGCCTGGGATACCGCTGCATGGTGACTGCGATAAAAGGTTAAGGCGCAGACCCTGCAATTGCCCACTCACGCCGCTGCTGGCGAAAGGGCCTCCGCTAGAGAGGGGGAGCTCTGTGGAGAGTCCCGCTTAAAGGGCATTTGGTCTACTCTTCCACTGTGGTCAGGCTTCTTGGAAGAGGTGGGACCCCCCACCCCTCCCCCATCTTTTAGAAGAGATCTAGTCAGCGTGAAAGAGGTGGGAAGATGTGAAAAACTTGTATCGTTGTTTCAACTGCCACACACAGGAGTTGCAATCGAACCGGCGACCTCTGGTTTGCAAGTACGGTGTCTTAACGATTGCGCCGCGGCAGGAGAATGTTAATAAAATTATAAACACATCCAACCAAAACTGTGTTGTGGTACAAGTGTACAGCAACAGAAAATACCATAATTGTTAATCGCTTGTTGTTGCGATCGAAACGTCGTGATCTGTTATTTCTTTCTTTTCTTATCCACGTGACTTTACCGAAAGAACCTAAGAGTGTGAAATCCTGCAGTCACGAAAGCTTCTAATCAAGATTGGTCACATTTTATTTAACCGTTGCTTTTCTCTCTTACCAGAAAATATAAACCAACAGTTGTCACGGCTCTGATTTGGTGGTTTAAAGGAAGCGCCGCTGTTGCTAACTTTGGGGGCGGAGGCGCGACCCAGCGGCAGCGGTTCGCGGCTCGAATCTGGCAGGCCGCCCTGGTTATCACTCGGGCGCGATTCGAAAATTTGCCAAATTCGATGAATAATGACGCCGTTAATGACTCGACTGGGGTTACAACGGCGCTCCCTCCATGCCGGCAGGCGGCGCGACGCAGCGGGACGCCGTGTGAGCGGCGCGAGTACCACGCGTGCTAAATTATTATCAAATATCAATCGTGGATTTTATTTTTCTCACTCCCAACGCACCCTCCCCCCTCCCCCCGGGCCTCACCGCGTTGCGACCGCGGCTGCCCGCAGTGGGATGAAGGCTGCCGACGCCGTGCGGAGTTACCTGGCCGCCGTCAAGACGCTGGAGCTCTACGGAGTGGAGCTGCATTATGCCCGGGTACTGCTCCGCACGCCGATTCACAGTCGCAATCGGAATCTTCCATTTGGACTGCAGGAAGGGATCCAATCTCTTTCACAGTCGTCCAGTATGGGCAGGTCAATTATCCAGTATGGGAGCGTGGTGGTGGTGGGATAACTACCTCTGTGTGTCTCTGTGTTTCTGTGTGTCTCTTTGTATTTATGTGAGTATGTATCTCTCATGTGGTTACTATTTGGTCATAGTTTGGGTTTCATGGCCACAATCGCACTACTGGGGCTTGCCTTTCTTCATGTACGTATTTCTGTGTGTCTCTCTAGGTATTTCTATGAGCCTCTAGGGCGCCGCGGTGGTGAGATGTTAACTACCTCGCCTGTATGTAGGAGGTTGTGGGTTCGATCCCAACCCTGACACCTGTGTAATTGGACTTTGCATGTTTTCCCCGTGGTCGCGAGGATTTTCTCCGGGTCGTTCGGTTTTTCCCTCCACATTTTAGATTGACCGTGCATGTGCGTGGTACGTGTGTGTACGGTACGTGCGTGTGCGTGGTACCTGTGTGTGTGGTACGTGTGTGTGGTGCGTGTGTGTGCGCGCGTGGAACATGCGCCGTTTGATCCGCTGGGCCTCTCTCTCTCTAGCAGGACGGGAACAATCTGGAGGTGATGCTGGGCGTCATGGCCACGGGGATGGTCATCTACAAGAACGGCATTCGCATTCACCTGCCCTGGTAAAGCACCTGTACTGCCACCACCTCCACCACAGGACCCCCCCACCACCACCACCGCCTCTCGCATCGCATGGCACCGGTCATGATGGCAGCAGCAAAGTGTGCCAATGTCGAGGTCTGCTTCTGGCCACGACGGGAGGGCTTCAGCAGTGAGAGAGAAAGTTCGTGTCGCTTTGCTGTTACTCCTCCTCCGTGGAATGAGCGCGCAGGTTACCAGAGTGGTGTTTATTATAATATGGTCCACAGTTTGGTTGCATGGTGACAATCGCACGACTGCGGCTCCGTGACTCTGAATTTTTTTTATTTACGAAGGAGATGTGATACGGCGTCGACCTGCCGACGTTTTGATGCGGTTGATTGGTTCCACCAGCAGTGTCGAAGCCAGGATTGGGGGGTGGGGTGGAGTGCAATGAAGTTTGGGTCTCGAATAGGGCGGCGTTTATTCTGGACGTCCACTTTGTTTCCACGCTGTTCGCGCAGCAGCGGCAGCAGCGTTCTGCCGGATGTGGGTGAGCTTCTCTCGGGTGGTGACGGCGCCGGTTTGAACCGTCAAAGTCTCGCCGAGTCTGAAGACGACTCTTTTTCCTGACGAGTGTTCGCTGCAGCGGTTGATGTTCTCACGTGTCATCCCAATTGAGGAATTTGATTTGAGATTATTTATTATGAATAATAATCTGCGTGGATGGGGAGTCAGATGGAGATGAGAGGGGGGAGAGGTCTGCGATTCAAAAAGACAAAATTTAAATGTATTTAACATCTCGGTGATTCTGTCAATTGTGACGGTTTGGGCTCATGATTCGATTCAAGAATCTACGATTTAATTTTTTGTTATCACAGTTTACGTCATCTTTGTGTCATTTTTTTAATTCTGGCCCGTTTGTATCGTTTTCTTGGTTCCCTTACCTCCAATGTAACACTGGAATTTAATTTGTTGTCTCATCAATTGCATAAATATAACATGATGATGATGATGATATAATCATGCTCAAGTTATTCCAACACTCAACCCTCACAACCCAGAGGAGTCCAGTCTTCGACCCAATGGCAAAATCGTTGCGTGCGGTTTGTTGTAAAATATATATTTTTTTACGCCGCCTTCCATTCGTCCAATTCGACCGCGCGTCTTCACGGCGTCTTGAAAAGCGAACGTCAACAATGTAGCGGTACTAAAGAATGTAGCCATACAACAGAAAAAAACTCGAAGTATCCCACGCACGCACGCACGGCCTGTGACACAGCTCCCTGCGTGTGTAAACCCCCGGGGGCACTGTACCAGTTCCCACCTTGGACAGATCGTCATCGCCGGGCCAGGCGCAATGTGCGCGGCTCGATTTGGACTTTTGCGGAGAAGATTGGCCGACGTGGAAAGTTAGACGGTGGGGGTGGGGGGGATAGGCTGGGGCTGAGGGGGGGGCGGGGTGCAGTGGAGCATGCTTGGGCTGGGGTTTGGGAGCAACCCTGACACCTAACCACAACACCCCCCCCCGTCTCCCTCCCTCCCTAAACCTTCCCCTACCATGAGCTGTACCTACAGGAAATCTGCACTGGTTAAACAGAGTTAACGGAATTTTCCATTCGTGTTGTAATCCCAACTGCAGTTTTAAAAGTGCGCTTCATTAAGGACTGCCGTTGATGTGCGCGTGCGTGCATTTTAAATGCGCGCTTAGAAACAGTTGCCCACGACCCTGGCCGCCCCGCGCCGTGCACAACGTTCGATCGCGAGCGGGCGCCTCGACTCTTGCCTGGGATCGCCCACTTTGCTCGACTTGGTGTTGGACGAGTAGCCGAGGTGGCCGGGTCGCTCACGTGGTCAGAGCGCCGAGACGACGTCGCCGAGATGCCGCGGCGGCGAGACGTTAACTCCCTCGCCCGGTATCCAGGAGGTCGTGGGTTCGATCTCGACCCTGACGCCTGCTGCTGTATATTTTGAGTTTGCGTGTCTCTCTCTCTCATCATCATCACGGTGGCTAGGAGATGTTAACTCCCTTGCCTGGTATACAGGAGGTCGTGGGTTCGATCCCGACCCTGACGCCTGCTGCTGTATATTTGGAGTTTGCGTGTCTCTCTCTCTCTCTCATCATCATCACGGTGGCTAGGAGATGTTAACTACCTCGCCTGGTATACAGGAGGTCGTGGGTTCGATCCCGACCCTGACGCCTGCTGCTGTATATTTGGAGTTTGCGTGTCTCTCTCTCTCATCATCATCACGGTTGCTAGGAGACGTTAACTCCCTCGTCCGGTATACAGGAGGTCGTGGGTTCGATCCTGACCCTGACGCCTGCTGCATGTTTGGAGTTTGCGTGTCTCTCTCCTCGTGGTCGTGTGGATTTTTCCTCCGGTTCCTCTGCGTTTTGTCCCCCACTTTTCGAATCAACGTCACGGCGTTTAAGAGTATTTGCCTGCTGTATATTTCCACATTGATAAGCCACTTGGTTGAGGTTAAATTTCTTTGATGGGTCGGTCGCTTCTGATAAAGCGCTGTATCACTCAGTGGGGTATTACCTGGTAAAATACAAAAATAGATCCTGGGTTCGAATCTGGGATAAGGCCACTGCCTGTAAATACAACCGAATTCTCAAGTGCAGGTGCAGCTGATAGCACAGCGGTCGGGAACCTATGGCTCGCGAGCCATATATGGCTCTTCTGGTGACGGCATATGGCTCCCAGACAATTTTGAGTTGAAAAATAAATTTCAAAAATCAGTTTGGAACTGATTTTAAAATACTTGTGATATTGCTTAATAATACTGTGTCATTTTAAAGTAAACAGAAATTAGTTTTGAAGATAAATTTCACGGGTCACGGGGCCTCAACGCCTGCATGAAGCTCAACCTCACCACGTACGAACCAGACTACAAGGCCATCAGCAAAACCATGCAGCACCAGAAGTCGCATTAAAAGTAAGACATATTTAATTTATTATACGTTAAAAATACTATATGGCTCTCAATGCAATATATTTAGAAATATTTGGCTTTTATGGCTCTCCCAGTCAAAAAGGTTCCCGACCCCTGTGATAGCACAAGACCAGTCTACCGTAGAGACCTATCCATAGGCTCGGACAGACTTAGTTGTGATTAAGCTTGGATTTCAAGTGTAGTTGGTTGTCAGCGCAGTCACCAATGACCACACACACACACACAAAAACCCCATGAACATTACATTTATTTTTCACTTAGGGGAATTAAGCCAATAAAATCGGTTTGACAAAATTTCAGCTTTGAGAATGAAAATGTTTTTGGGTTGGATTGATGCGGGACAATAATAATTACATGCAGGAACTTGAAAAAGGTGTGGGCACAGACGTCTGTATGAGCGGTTTGAGAAGTAGTTCTGTGGCATCCTCTTCCGGGGCAGTTCTCTCACACAGGGCACCTCCCCTCCCCCACCGCTACCACGCAGTGTGAAGTGAACAGCACAGTTGGAATTAAATGATGAGAGCAAAACATTTCAGCTTCGGCGCCGGGAAGACAAAGGTGGCCCGGCTGTGGCGATCACCCTTTTCTTTTACCGCCCCCTTCCCCCACCGAGTACCGTGCCGACCACGTGTAGGCTCCTGCTCGACCGTTGGCTGTCGCCCCTTCGATCTATGTCACCACCACCGCCATCGCCACGGTTACCAACACCACCGTTAGCTACCGCCAGCCGCACTTTGTTTACGATGCACCCTTGCACAATTTCAAACGTGTCGTAAAGTGCCGTGCCCACGCATGCACTCTGTTTACCCCGTGACCCACCCTCCACTTCTCTCGTCCGCCCCCCTCTCCCCCTCCCATATATCCGCCGTTTTTTCATTCCTCTCCACCTGTCAATATTTTTCGTTGGCCAAGCCGCCGCGGGCATCGATCACTCGTTCGCTCGCTCGCGTGAATTGGGTCATCGCAACGGCGAGCATTTGCTCGCAACTCGGCCGGCCAATGCAGCGAAGCCGCGCCGGCTTTTGTTTTGGGGGGGGTTTACGTCCGGGAGAGAAAGAAGAGAGGGGGAGCGGGGGGGGGGGGCGGTGGTTCGTTAACGTTTCACGTTGCGAGGGAGAAGGGTGCGAGTCTCCTGTAATGGGGGGGGGGGGGTGGTTCTTAAAATCGTTTGTGAACGGCACCGGCGGTAAACTGAATGGAGGAAAAACCAAAAACGACCCTGTAAAAGCTGTTATTGCTTTTGATGACAGATGATGTCACCGGGCGATAGGCAAAACGTGTTTTACCTTTTTGACTGACAGACGAAGGGAGCGGCCTCAGCGGTGGAATGGCGGCGCGCACCGCACTTGCAATGCAGAGGTCGCCGGTTCAATTCCATCGACGTTTCAACCAATGAGAGGAGTTTATGAAATACCCCCCCCCCCCGCCCCTTCCCCCCGCCACTGTCCACACGACGGCATAATTCGCTACCACCACAGTCGGTCTATCGGCCGGTCAACATAACACCGGTTGGCTACTTAGGGTGCGAAATAAGTTCAACATACAAGACGCTCGGTCGTGGTCGGCGTGGAAGAGGAGACCAAACGCCCTCCCAGGAGCTCCCGCTAGCGGAGGCCCATCCGCCAGCAGTGGCGCAAACACGCAGTTGCAGGGCTGCGCCTATACCTCCTCGCTGACAGCCGCTGGCAGATGCACTTGGGTCTGCCGTGGATTTTGTTCGTTGGCGCGTGCCGATCGGTGCGTTCAAGCTGCCTGCAAACGGTTACCGGTCCCCCACGCCTTCTGGGAGCGGGTAACCGATTCTGAAAACGGGCGACCCCGGTCCGTCGTTTGAGAACGCCCCATCCAACGTTCTCCTGCCCTGCCCCCCCCCCCCCTTGACTTCCCTGTGCTCAGGAAGAAGATCGTCAAGATCTTCTTCAAGTCGAAACAGTTCTTCATCCAGCTGGAGAGGCGGCCGGTGAGTGCCGGGGGGGGCGAGATCAGCAGCAATGACGTGGCGACGTTTATAACTAAGCCATATTTTTTATTTTATTTTACCAGGTTAGAAGGCTCACTGAGCTAGGTAGCTCTTCTTCAGAAGCGACCTGGCCATCGCAAATGATAAGCTCTACGAAGTGGCTCATCATCGCGTGGAAATTTATAGCGGCCGAAAACTCTGAACGCGTGACGTTCATTCTAGATGTGGAGGTTAAATAAACAAAAAACGGAGGACCCAGAGAAAAATCCACGCGACCACAGGGAGAACACGCAAAGTCCCAATATACAGCAGGGTCGGGATCGAACCCATATGCCGCCTGCTGTTCACCAGGCGAGGGAGATAACATCTCACCACCGCGACGCAACTTGTTTGCCGAGCTTCGCGGTTCAAACCTGGAAGGCCGCCCTAGTTAATGCTGCGGGTGTATTTCCCTGTAAAATCCGATGCGGCGTCGTGCTTCGCGGTGGAAGTTAGGAACCCCGTGGCGTCATTCGTGAAGTGTCGGCCGTTGTGTGCCGACATCACGGGTACGTTCCAAATTTTAATTAAAAGGCGCCAATAATTGCTCATTGCGGTTGCGCACGGTAACATTGACCCATGCCGCTATAAGAATGGCACAAATATCTGATTATTATTCAGTTCGGCTTGTGTGTGCGCACGCACGCACGGAGGTGTGTGTGTGTGCACGGATAAGTCTACGGCTGGTGTCATCACCCTTAGATGCTTACCTGGTGCGGTGTCTAAACATCACCATTGGGGAGACAAAGGCGACTGGCCACACCAGCACTTGCCAGTCTGACCACAGTGCCCCTCCCCTCCCGTCCCGGCGTCCCGCATTCCCAGATGGAAATGCGCGACAACATCCTGGAGTTCCACATGGAGAGCTACCGGCTCTGCAAGGGGCTGTGGAAGGCATGCGTGGAGCACCACTGCTTCTTCCGGACCCAGAGGCAGCCGGGCTCCAGCTCCGAGAAGTCGCTGCTGGGGCAGATCTTCACGCTGTCGCTCTTCAAGTGAGGACTTTGGGGGGAGGGGGGGGGCAGCGTGAGTGCAGGGGGCAGGGGATAGGGGACAGGGGGGCCCACACTTGCACTCGTAGGCCCACGTCCAAAGTTCCACGTAACAAGCGGCGACATTTTTATTTGCTGCGCTGCCCCCTGCTGCCCGCAGCACAGCACGGCGGCCTCGGCTGACGGCGCGCGGCGTCCTTGCCCCCCCCCCCCTCCCCCCCCCCGTTGCCCACGGTCGTTCACGCGCTCGGCGCACTCCGTGTTGACCCCCTCCCGCCTCCGTTGCGGCCACGCAGGGGAAGGCCGGATTCAGTTCATCGCGACAGCTCGGAGAGAATCAACGGGAGCCGCGCCGTCAGCAGGTGAGCCCGCACGCCCCGCCCGCGGGATAGCTTGAGCAGACCCCGTGATGCGGCACTGCCTCTGTGCGCGTACGTTTCGTTATCGCCCGCGCCAGCCGACTGCGCGTGCCTGTTCGCGAATGACATCGTCACCGGCGCGTGCGCGTTGCCACCCGCGGCGGCTGACGCGGCTCTTTCCCTGCGTGCGACCGTCCCCCTCCAGGAAGTCGTCGTCGGGTCGTTCGGGCCTCGGTTCGGGCGACGGAGATCGCGTCGGCAGCGCCCAGTGAGCGTCGCACCAACTCGCAGCACGTCACACCCACTAGCAGCACGTCGCACCCACTAGCAGCACGTCACACCCACTAGCAGCACCAACTCACAGCACGTCGCACCCACTAGCAGCACGTCACACCCACTAGCAGCACCAACTCACAGCACGTCACACCCACTAGCAGCACGTCACACCAACTAGCAGCACCAACTCACAGCACGTCACACCCACTAGCAGCACGTCACACCAACTAGCAGCACCAACTCACAGCACGTCACACCAACTAGTAGCACGTCACACCAACTAGCAGCACCAACTCACAGCACGTCACACCCACTAACAGCACGTCACACCAACTAGCAGCACGTCACACCAACTCACAGCACGTCACACCAACTAGTAGCACGTCACACCAACTAGCAGCACGTCACACCAACTCACAGCACGTCACACCAACTAGCCGCACGTCACACCAACTAGCAGCACCAACTCACAGCACGTCACACCAACTAGCAGCACGTCACACCAACTCACAGCACGTCACACCCACTAGCAGCACGTCACACCAACTCACAGCACGTCACACCAACTAGCAGCACGTCACACCAACTCACAGCACGTCACACCAACTAGCAGCACGTCACACCAACTAGCAGCACCAACTCACAGCACGTCACACCCACTAGCAGCACGTCACACCAACTTACAGCACGTCACACCCACTAGCAGCACGTCGCACCAACTAGCAGCACGTCACACCAACTAGCAGCACGTCACACCAACTAGCAGCACGTCACACCAACTCGCAGCACGTCACACCCACTAGCAGCATGTCACACCAACTAGCAGCACGTCACACCAACTAGCAGCACGTCACACCCACTAGCAGCACGTCACACCAACTCACAGCACGTCACACCCACTAGCAGCACGTCACACCAACTAGCAGCACGTCACACCCACTAGCAGCACGTCACACCAACTTACAGCACGTCACACCAACTAGCAGCACGTCACACCAACTAGCAGCACCAACTCACAGCACGTCACACCAACTAGCCGCACGTCACACCAACTAGCAGCACCAACTCACAGCACGTCACACCAACTAGCAGCACGTCACACCAACTCACAGCACGTCACACCCACTAGCAGCACGTCACACCAACTCACAGCACGTCACACCAACTAGCAGCACGTCACACCAACTCACAGCACGTCACACCAACTAGCAGCACGTCACACCAACTAGCAGCACCAACTCACAGCACGTCACACCCACTAGCAGCACGTCACACCAACTTACAGCACGTCACACCCACTAGCAGCACGTCGCACCAACTAGCAGCACGTCACACCAACTAGCAGCACGTCACACCAACTAGCAGCACGTCACACCAACTCGCAGCACGTCACACCCACTAGCAGCATGTCACACCAACTAGCAGCACGTCACACCAACTAGCAGCACGTCACACCCACTAGCAGCACGTCACACCAACTCACAGCACGTCACACCCACTAGCAGCACGTCACACCAACTAGCAGCACGTCACACCCACTAGCAGCACGTCACACCAACTTACAGCACGTCACACCAACTAGCAGCACGTCACACCAACTAGCAGCACCAACTCACAACACGTCACACCAACTAGCAGCACGTCACACCCACTAGCAGCACGTCACACCAACTAGCAGCACCAACTCACAGCACGTCACACCAACTAGCAGCACGTCACACCCACTAGCAGCACGTCACACCAACTTACAGCACGTCACACCAACTAGCAGCACGTCACACCAACTAGCAGCACCAACTCACAGCACGTCACACCAACTAGCAGCACGTCACACCCACTAGCAGCA
The DNA here is from genome assembly GCF_965212315.1 of Lampetra planeri. Classification (NCBI taxonomy): domain Eukaryota; kingdom Metazoa; phylum Chordata; class Hyperoartia; order Petromyzontiformes; family Petromyzontidae; genus Lampetra; species Lampetra planeri. The sequence goes on along the minus strand of NC_136127.1, from coordinate 10,790,448 downwards.
CGTCACACCCACTAGCAGCACGTCACACCCACTAGCAGCACGTCACAACAACTAGCAGCACGTCACACCACGTCACACCAACTAGCAGCACATCGCACCACCAACTCACAGCACCAACTCGCCCCCCCCACCTCCGCCGATCGCTCGTCAGCGCCCACGTCCTCTGACGACGCTTTCCGTCTCTGTTTGCTGCCACCCGTTTGCCCGAGGAGGCTGGCGCGACGGAGAAACAGCGACGAGATCTGGGACCGCAGTGCTCGGCTCTCGGGTTCCGAGAACTCCTCCAGCCCGCCCTCCCCGACGCTACTGTCGTACGTCTCTGCACGCAGTGCACCGACGGTCTGCTCGGCCTACTTAAACGAGCACCAGTGTGTAAACATCAGCATTGGGGCGTGGCGCTGGGCACCCTACGCCCCAGTGTGCCGTGACGGCTCTAATAGGTTCTCACTAACAGCTCTTGCCTCAACAGTCTGTACAGCTATGGGGGTAGGGTGGGGGCGGTGGGGAATATATTTGCCCCTTTGTGTGTGTGTGCGTGTCCGTCGAGCAGTAGTGTAGCGGGTAGCGCGCTGCGCTACGAAACCGGCGACCCAGGTTCGATTCCAGCTCACGGCCACCACCAGTGACGATTATCTGAACTGGTCCTTGCCCTCCCCTGGGTCGGCCCAGCCTTAAACGAGTACCTGGTGTTGGGGTGTAAACATCACGACACTCTCGTGTGCCGGTCCGGCCTTCATAGGTGCTCGCTAAAATAACTTGCCCCAACAGTCTAGTAAGGATCTAAGATTTGAAGCTTTCGTGACTGCAAGGATTCATATTCTTAGGTTTTTTCGGTAAAGTCACGTAGGTAAAAAATTTAAATTAATAAAAGTAAAATAAAAATAATATAAAAATCACGACGTTTCGGAGGCAACACAAGCTTCCGTCTTCAGGTGGAACCGTCACAGCACGATAGCTGTATCAAGTGAGAGTAGTCTAGCAAGGCTACGCGAGGGTGGGGGGGGGGGGCGGAAGGGGGGGTGGGAAGAGGTCTTTGTCGTGCGTGCATTTGCATCGGCGCTGTTTGCTCCTGGCAGGCCGTCGGGTTCGTTCCAGCGCAGCCTGCGCACCGCCAACTCGCTGGGCGACCTCAGCCGCCGCGTGGTGGGCGGCGTGACCCTGCGACCCCTCCGTGCGGCCTCCGTCACGCGCCTCGACTCGCGGCAGTCGCTCAGGTTGGTGCTCGCCGCGCCGACCAGCCGGGGCGGGGCGGGGCGGGGCGGGGCGGGGTGGGTTTACGATGATCGCGGTGAGCCCGGGCCCAAGGTCACGCGCTTACCTTAAACTATTTTTTTTTTTTACCGTTCGTTGTTTGTTACCAGGTAAGAAGGCCCACTGAGATAGAGCTCAGAAGGGACCTGGCTTTCACAAATGGTAGCTCAACGAAGCGGCTTATCGTCACGTGGACATTTGTAGCAGGCAAAATACTCCGAAGCGCGTGATGTTGATTCTAAATGTGGAGGGAAAAACTGGAGGATCCGGAGCAAAATCCACACGACCACGGGGAGAGAGAGAGAACACGCTGTTGCTGCTGTTGCTGCTGTTGCTGCTGCTGCACGAGAGCATACAGGATTCAGGGTTGGGATCGAGCTCACGACCTCCTGTATATCAGGGAATGTAGTTAACATCTCGCCAGATGTCCAGTAGGGACGGGTCGAAAGGTTACAACAATACAAAAAGCGATAGGAAGTGCAAAGTATATTGGAAAGGTAAGCAGAATATATATTAAGTTCAAATTGCATAAGTACATTGTCCCAGCAGCATGCCTGGCCGACTGTCTTGCAAGTGGCAATGTTTACACACTAGGTACTCATTTTAGGCTGAGTCGACCTAGGGGATGCCCAGCACCGGTTCAGATAATCGTCATCGGTGTCGATGGCCGTGAATGGGAATCGAACTCGGATCTCCGGGTTCTCAGCGTAGCTCGCGAACCGCTACACGACTGCTCAACACCTACATGCACAGGCATACGCGCACACTTGCAGGCACACAACTCTCAGTGAATTCGCACGTGAAAAAAAATATAATTGATCATGCGGTTTTATTTTCCCTCCTGTAGTTTCATACTCGGTGAACATAAGAAAATGTTGATTTAAAGCTTTCGTGACTGCAGGGATTCATATTCTTGGTTCTTTCGGTAAAGTCACGTAGAAGGGAAATAATAAAATAATATTTATATAAAACATATAAAAAATATATTGTTTTATATTAATATTATTGTATTATTTCCCTTCTACGTGACTTTACTGAAAGAACCAAGAACATAAGATAATGTGTCTCCATCTCTGCCAAACACTCACACACACGCTCACACTCACGCTCACTCAAACAGCCTGCAGAGGTTTTCCGTGGCCGAGTTCCGAGCGCCGGGGCAGACGTCCAAGGTGCGCAACGGAAGTGTGTGCCGCACGCCAAGCCACGCCAACTCGCACGAGGGCCTGCTCAACTCCCCCTCCAGCCGGTCCTACGACATCACAGATCTCACCAGCAGCGGCTCTGGACAGGTGTGCAAAAACTCGCGATTACCTGCATGAGAGATGTCTACTGCTGTTGCTGCTGCATGGGAGATGCCTGCTGCTGCTGCTACAGCTACATGGGAGATGCATGCCGCTACTGTTGCTGCTAGTGTGCCTTTCTACTCCACTCATTCCTCTCCTGGGCCCAGCGTCTCCACGTCCACTCGAGCAGTCGTTAGCATCGTGATCGTACGCTCGACGAAGAAGAGCCATCGCCCTGAACGTCACTTTCTTTAATTTTAAGGCCACAGTGTTGTAGACGAATGTGTCGAGCTCTTGCTATCCTGGTTCACCTAGTGCGACATCGTCTCTCTCTCTCTCTATAGACCTGCCTCTCCGGGTCTTCCGCGCTGGCGCTTGAACTCGTCGTCTTCGTTGTCCGCGTTACTGGAATGTCCTCCGTCCCGACAGTGCGGTCACTGTGATTTTGACGTCGGTTTGCGTTCGTTTCACAGCTCAACGGTGCCGATCCTTACGAAAACCTGGTGCTCATACGGATCAAGCAGGACGACAACTGCAAGTTCGGCTTCAACGTGAAGGTACCGGCGTCTAATCTTGCGCAAATAACAATCGGCGGGCTGCCCTGCGAAGCGTCACTCGCGGTTGTCGTTCAACCCATGCTTCACCACGCTGGTCAGTGCGGGTTGGTGAAGGCGGCGAGCGTAGCTGTGGAAGCGTCGAAGTGCAGTACAACAATGGATTATTGCTACGCTGCCCTCTACGTCACTCCTCCAGACATACGGCAGCCTGTGTTCGTGTGTGTCGGTCGCCTCCTATCCGAGCACCATGCAGGCCCTGCCCTGCTTAGCTTCTGAGATCTGACGTGAACGGGTGCAACCCCGGGCGGACTCGGTCATAGGCCCTTGTTGCGTCTGTGCGTCTCGCTGCGACACGCGGGTGGGCACCGAGAGAGAGGGTTCCCTGGTGGCTAGGAGATGTTAACTACCTCGCCCGGTATGCAGGAGGTCGTGGGTTCGATCCCTACCCTGACGCCTGCTGTGTATTTGGAGTTTGTATGTCTCTCTTCCCGTGGTCGCGTGCATTTTTCCCCGGGTCCTCCGTTTTTTTCCTCCGCATTTAGAATAAACATACGTATTTGGTTGATATAAATATACACACGAAGATAAGCCACATCGTTCAGCTATCCATGTGGCCAGGTTGCTTCTGAAAAAGAGCTACATAGCTCAGTGGGCCTTACCTGGTAAAACAAAAATTGTTTATAGTTTCATCTTCTTGGTTCTTTCGGTAAAGTCACGTAGAAGGGAAATAATAAAAATAATAATAAAGTTCTCACGACGTTTCGGCCACAACGCAAGCAGCCGTCCTCAGGTGAAGAAACAGAGCTATTGGAAAGACAGCATCCTAATGAACACTGCTAAGCAGGTGCAGTTGATCCTCATTAGGATGCTGTCTTTCTGACAGCTCTGTTTCTTCACTTGAGGACGGCTGCTTGCATTGTGGCCAAAACGTCGTGAGAACTTTATTATGTTTAAATTTTATTATTTTATTATTTCCCTTCTACGTGACTTTACCGAAAGAACCAAGAATATGAATCCCTGCAGTCACGAAAGCTTTAAGTCGATGTTTATAGTTTGTAAAATGGAATTAGATGCCGCCGCCGCCGCTGCTGTGCCGCTGACCCGTGCCGCGTGTGTGACGGCCGTGTTTGTGGCAGGGAGGGTCCGACCACAAGATGCCCATTATCGTCTCGCGCGTGGCCCCGGGCACGCCGGTGAGTGAAGGAAATGACGTCGCCAGTTGGCGGTTTTACGTCATACGCAGGACATAACCGAGACAACATTTTGTAGGTTTACTCCCAGGCACACGGACAGGTTTTTCAAATTCCCAATGGTTGGTGGTGGTGTTTTCACGGTTGCCGACTAGAGGCCCCAGCATATCCAAAATGCTGGAAAAAAAATTGCCGCTGAAATATATAAAGCGTTAAGGATTTATCGCGTTGATGAGAACTTGGGAAGGCGTTCCAAGCCGAGCAGAAGGATTAGTGTTGTGACCTGCAGTGTGGCGATTGGGGTGGGTGGGTCACCATGCTGCCATCTGTAGCCATAGAAGATCTATAAGGGGGCGACCGGCCGCGCGGGTGAACTAACGATGCCCGCTGCCGGCGCCAGGCGGACTTGTGCGTGCCGCGGCTGAACGAGGGCGACCAGCTGGTGCGGGGTGAACGGCCGCGACGTCTCCCGGTGCAGCCACGAGGAGGTGGTGCAGTTCATCCGCTCCAGCTGCCAGGGCGGCGGCCACGACGAGCTGCTGCTGCTCGTGAGGCCCAACGGTGAGAGGCGCTTGGTGGGGTGGGGGGGGGTTTAACGACGACGACGATAACAATGAGAACATACAGGGAAAATGGATACGAATCTCGCATCGCTTACGGGCGTTCTTACCGTGTGTTTTATACGAGGGGGGGGGGGGGTTTAAGAAAGACACCCACAGCATTTTGGATAAAATCGCGGTACATTGTGGGCAAATGGACGAGAAAAACGACCCTGCCGATGGCAGAACCGCTAAATGCGCAGGAGGGAAGGTGAAGTTGATGGGATGGGGCTCCACTGTATTCAGGGCAGCGCGGGTGGCGAAATTTTAACTACCTCACCCGGTATACAGGAGGTGCGTGGGTTCGATCCTAGCCCTGACGCCAGTATATTTGCAGTTTGCGTGTCTCTCCTCTCCCCATGGTCGCGTGGATTTTTCTCCGGGTCCTCCGGTTTTCCCCCTCCACATTTTAAAATCAAACATTCGTTCAAGAGTATTTGTCTGCTATAAATTTCCACGTGATTGGCCACTTCACCGAGTTATCATTTGTGCTGGCCAGGTCGCTATACAGAGTATATTACCGAGTAAAAAAAAAAAAATTTGAATATTTCCCTTTCTATTGCTCCCCGTCTCCTGCCCGGGGCAGCCGTGTACGGCGCGGAGGAGGAGGAGGACGACGACGACGACGTGGACAGCGAGCCCGACTTCCAGTACACGGCGCTGGAGCCCACGGAGCCTCACGACGGCGGCAGTGAGGGCGGCCAGGACGCGCTGCGCCTCTCCATGGAGCAGCTGGAGCGCGACCTGGAGGCCAGCATCGCCGTCGAGCAGTTCGAGGTGGCCTACACACCCACACACAAAGACAAAGATCCGCCCCCCCCCGTGTGGCCTTAGCAGACTGTGGGGGCAAGTGCCGTTAGCGAGCAGCTATGTTTACACACCGTACCAGGTACTCATGTGAGGCCGAGTGGACTTAGGGGAGGCCCAGGACCGATTCAGATAATCGTCACTGGTGTTGGCCGTGAGCGGGAATCGAACTCGGGTTGCCAGGTTCGTAGTGCATCGTGCTAACCGCTACACCACCGCTCCCCACACACCCGCACAGCCTTCCCCGCACCTACAATTAGCATGGTTGGCTGCGTATGGCACGAAAAAAGTTCAACATACAGGGTGCTTAAAAAAAATGTTAACATTTGCAACAACGCCACGAGAAATGTGCCTCCAAGCTCTGGAGACCACCTGGAAAAGATTCCAGGCAACGCGTTGACAATGATGGCGAACAATGTGGAGACTTTTAATTTTTGAAGCTATTAACATTACATTTGTTACCGTGTCACATTGTAGTATTATCCGTTCGTTTTCCATTAAAACCGATAGTCCCATATAAGTGTTAAAAAATAAATTAAGCACCCTGTATAGATGCACACGGGCAGTTGGGGCAAGTGCCTTTAGCGAGCAATGCACACCTTAATCAAAGGGTGGTGTGGTTGGCACCATGCTCGGCCGCCTTTGTCTTGGCAGTGCCGATGCATAGCCACTGCACCAAGTACTCATTTAAGCCCAAATCAACCCTTGGTGTGGCCCAGGACCAATTCGGATATTAGGAGGGTTTGTAGCAGCAGTGAGTGAACCGCTGCATTTCTGCTACACACAAAGACTCCCCCCCCCCCCCGCCCCCGTATAGCCTTAACAGGCAGTTGGGGCAAGTGCTGTTAGTGGGTAGCAGGACCTGTGAAGGCCTGTGCGGCACACGAGGGAGTGGGCGCATTTGTTTGCTTATTCGTTCAATTGGAAATATTTAGCTAATTTGGTTATTGGCAAACATTTATGAATTAAGGCTTAATTCACGTGTTTGTTCATTAATTCGCGATCAATTTATTGGTGTTCATTATCCTGTCAATTCATTCGTGCAATTATTGTTCATAGATATTTCTGATCAATGCGTTCACGTTGATTAATTCACTATCTTCCCGTGCGTCCACAGCCATTCGTGGGTGAGCTGTGCGGTCTTCACCCTTAGCACGTGCCCCCCCGCTCACTTCCCGGCCCCGCTGCGCTCTCTCTCCTCTCTCTCGCAGGACCTGTACAGGAAAAAGCCCGGCATGAGCATGTCATGCGCCCGGTTACCGCAGAACGCCGGCAAGAACCGCTACCGCGACATCTCACCGTGTGAGTTGTCGTCTTTGTCCGTTGACCGGGTTAGGGATCACTTCGGCTGCCTTGAGCTGTGTTCCAAGAGACACCCGCAGGGGGACCTTGGTGAAAAAAAACGAACGTTAGAGCAGCGAGTAAATCCTAACGCTCAAGTAACACAACAAATGTGCAAGTGTGAGTTGCTGCCGGTCTGTCTCCGGTCTGTCTGTCTTCCCCCCTACACACACCGCCACACCCGAGGCACAACCTCACCCCACACACACCCCCAAACACCCCCGCACACTCCACCCCTAGCACACCCCACCCTGCACCCCCACCCACCCTACAAAGTTCCCCCGTGTAGCCTTAACAGACTGTAGCGGCAAGTGCTGTTAGCGAGCACCTATAAAGGCCGGCACGGCACACGAGGGGGTGGGTGGCCAACACCATGCCCGGCCGCCTTTGTCTCCCTAGCGACGATGTTTACACATCGCAATGGGTACTCATTTTGAGGCTGAGTCAACCTAGGGGAGGCCCAGGACCAGTTCAGATAAACGTCACCGGTGTTGGCCGTGAGCGGGAATCGAACCCGGGTCGCCAGGTTCGTAGCGCGGCGCGCTAACCACTACACTACCGCTCCCCACATCCTACACCCCCCCCCAACACACCCCCCCACTCGCGGGGGAGGGGGGAGTGCTCACGCCTCTCTGCACGTGGTTCTTGCAGATGATGACACCAGGGTGTTGCTGTGCGGGGAGGACGATTACATCAACGCCAACCACATCAACGTGAGTTCACCACCACCCCTCCCCGTTGCCGCTCGCAACTGGAGCCGAAAGGTGTGGTAAAACTGCCACGTGTCTATAGGTGTGGTATGGACCCTCTCTTCTTACACAGAGGTCCAATTTAACACGTAGGCTTTCGCGACCAATATTATTAGTAATAATCGTTTTTGGAAAATTGCCCCATGATGCTGGATGTTATTACCAGCGAAACGTCGTAATCAAAAATTGTAAATGTTGTGGATTCACTCTTCAACACACCGGTGGGCTAAAGCAGTGAACCATTTGTCTTTTGTCAACATGACACATTTTTGCTGATTGCCCGTGTCGGGTGGTGGAGGGTTACGACACATTTACAAATAACGCGATCTAACCCAAAAACGTTTATTATGAACAGAGGTCCAAGTTCGTAAAACAACATTTCTTTAGAACCTGCTCTTTGTGTTTAGTTTATTGTCCTTGCCCCGCACCTCCGGTTCGCACAGTGGGCTACGTACGGTGCAAAAGAAGTTCAACGTACAGTAGAACCCCTCTTGACGACCACCCCTGGTAACAACTAATCGCTTAACGACAGGCCTCTATAGAGCCCACTGTGTAGTGTGTAGTGTAGTGTATAGTGTATAGTAGTGTAGTGCTCTATAGAGCCCAATGTGTAGTGTATAGTAGTGTAGTGTATAGTAGTGTAGTGCCTCTATAGAGCCCACTGTGTAGTGTATAGTAGTGTAGTGCCTCTATAGAGCCCACTGTGTAGTGTGTAGTGTAGTGTATAGTGTATAGTAGTGTAGTGCTCTATAGAGCCCAATGTGTAGTGTATAGTAGTGTAGTGTATAGTAGTGTAGTGCCTCTATAGAGCCCACTGTGTAGTGTATAGTAGTGTAGTGCCTCTATAGAGCCCAATGTGTAGTGTATAGTGTAGTGTATAGTAGTGTAGTGCCTCTATAGAGCCCACTGTGTAGTGTATAGTGTAGTGTATAGTGTATAGTAGTGTAGTGCCTCTATAGAGCCCAATGTGTAGTGTATAGTGTAGTGTATAGTAGTGTAGTGCCTCTATAGAGCCCAATGTGTAGTGTATAGTGTAGTGTATAGTAGTGTAGTGCCTCTATAGAGCCCACTGTGTAGTGTATAGTGTAGTGTATAGTGTATAGTAGTGTAGTGCCTCTATAGAGCCCACTGTGTAGTGTATAGTGTAGTGTATAGTGTATAGTAGTGTAGTGCCTCTATAGAGCCCACTGTGTAGTGTATAGTGTAGTGTATAGTGTATAGTAGTGTAGTGCCTCTATAGAGCCCACTGTGTAGTGTATAGTAGTGTAGTGCCTCTATAGAGCCCAATGTGTAGTGTATAGTGTAGTGTATAGTGTAGTGTATAGTAGTGTAGTGCTCTATAGAGCCCAATGTGTAGTGTATAGTGTAGTGTATAGTAGTGTAGTGCCTCTATAGAGCCCAATGTGTTCGTTTACTGACCATTCCCCTGTTAACAACGGGCTGTTGTAAGTAAATGTTAATTAATGCATCCATTAACCATGTTTCTTTTAATATTATGTGCTTATAATTTGTTAGTATCTTCATGTATTAATATCACTTGTTTAAATATGATCAAGTTCGTATTTTGGGTGAAAAAGGGTAACTTTCCATGCTATCGGAATGACCGGTACCGTGGAAGCAATTACCGTCGTTAAGAGATACGGTGAAGCGATAAAATCTGGGGGGAAAAGACAGACGGTAAAAAAAAAAAGCTGAACGTGCTCGCTGACAAGGGTGAGGCGGTGGTGCATTCTGGGTGTTGGCTTCCTGGTGGCAGATGGAGCTGGCCGACCGCGTGAATCGCTACATCGCCTGCCAGGGGCCCCTGCCCGCCACGTCGGCCGACTTCTGGCAGATGGTGTGGGAGCAGGGCAGCACCATGATCGTGATGCTCACCACCATCACGGAGCGCGGCCGGGTAGGTGCCAACACCACCACCACCACTGGCAACGCTGCCATGACCAACATGACCACTCGCAGTACCCCATCCAACACCACCACCGTCGTCATCATCGCCACCACCAGACTTTGCTCCTCCCGCTACCGCTCAACCAACAACTTCGCTTGAATCACCACCGTGGCCCGCCCCCCTGGTTATTTTAGCTGCACAAATTCGCCCAGTCTACTTTGCAGCGGACGTTTAAAGGTCAAATTCTAGATGTGCTAAATGATTACTATCACGACCCCAACCATCAGCATCCAACCAACACCCATCAATCACCACGAGACTATTCATAGCCACGATGACCATTCATCACCATCCGAGCAACATCGTCAATGGGCACAGTTTTCCGTAACCTCCGTAAACAGCTCGAGACGAGGAATATCACGAGGTCACCTTGCGGTTAAATAAAAGGCGGCGCCGATTTCAGCGAGGGGCAAGTTGAGGTGAACGTGCCCCGTGGTGCGAATGCGAATCTCATCGTGCCTCCCCCCCCTTCCCACCTCCCCCCCCCTTCCCACCTTCCCCGCCCCCCCAGGTGAAATGTCACCAGTACTGGCCCAACCCGCCCGGCACGGAGACGCACGGCGACTTTGTGGTGACTTGCGTCAAGGAGGACTGCAACCTTGCGTGCGTCTTCCGGGAGTTCACGCTCACCAAGAAGGTGAGCGACCACACCGGGGCAGGTGTGTGGGCAGGTGTGTGGGCAGGTGTGTGGGCATGTGTGTGGGCATGTGTGTGGGCAGGTGTGTGGGCAGGTGTGTGGGCAGGTGTGTGGGCATGTGTGTGGGCAGGTGTGTGGGCAGGTGTGTGGGCAGGTGTGTGGGCAGGTGTGTGGGCAGGTGTGTGGGCAGGTGTGTGGGCAGGTGTGTGGGCAGGTGTGTGGGCAGGTGTGTGGGCAGGTGTGTGGGCAGGTGTGTGGGCAGGTGTGTGGGCAGGTGTGTGGGCAGGTGTGTGGGCAGGTGTGTGGGCAGGTGTGTGGGCAGGTGTGTGGGCAGGTGTGTGGGCAGGTGTGTGGGCAGGTGTGTGGGCAGGTGTGTGGGCAGGTGTGTGGGCAGGTGTGTGGGCAGGTGTGTGGGCAGGTGTGTGGGCAGGTGGGTGGGCAGGTGGGTGGGCAGGTGGGTGGGCAGGTGGGTGGGCAGGTGGGTGGGCAGGTGGGTGGGCAGGTGGGTGGGCAGGTGGGTGGGCAGGTGGGTGTTTAAGGGGGTGGATGAGTGGTTGGATGGGAGGATGGGGGAAGCGATTGAGTAGGTGTGCTGTTGGGTAGGATTGCGACGAGCGGGTGGTGGGTACAGAATGGTTGCAGTGATTGATGATTGGGTAGATGGGCACACGAGTAGGCGGGGGCAGGGCATGCCCACGGCAAGGGTGCTGTACTATTCTCGCACCCTGGGCGCCGCGCGCACGAGAACGACCAAGCGAGCGTCACTTTTGCGTGTTGCAGGTGGCAAAACCGGCGAGCAGAGCAGAGGAAGTGGCGGAAGAACGGATCGAAGAGGAGAGGAAGGAGGACGGCGAAGAATCGGCGGTTGAAGGAGGAGAAGACAACGACGACGACAAGGAGCGGCCGAAGAAGCAGGAGGAGGCAGAGAAGGCGGAAGCCAAGGAGGTGGAAGCCAAGGAGGTGGAGAAAGAGGAGAGCGAGGAGGTTGAGCCCGAGGACTGTGCGGACGCAGCAGCAGCAGCAGCTATTGCTGCTGCCTCGGAGAAGGAGGAGAAGGAGGAGGAGGAGGAGAAAGAGGAGGAGCGGCTGGTGAGTCACCTGCAGTACGTGGCGTGGCCGGACCACGGAGTCCCCGACGACCCCCACCAGTTCCTGCAGTTCGTGAAGAGCGTGCGGGAGAAGCGCACGGCGCAGCCCCCGCAGCCAGTCATCGTGCACTGCAGGTACGCGGGAGGCGCCCCCACGCGCCCCCACGCGCCCCCACGCGCCCCCACGCGCCCCCACGCACCTTTCTCTCTCCCCCTCTCTACAGGGTGTCCCGTAAGTCTGCAATCGTAGGGAAAAACACAGCTCTGTGTTATTGGCTTGGGGTCTGGATGCAGTCTGTTCAATTCAACAGCGACCTCTGACTCCGATTTCCTCTGAGTATAATTATCTGGACATCTTGGGCCTGCAGAGACAAAAATTAATTAGTTATTTTTCCCTACGATTGCAGACTTTTGGGCCAGCCTGCACATACACGGTACTGGGTATGATCTGTTTAAGTCGGGGTTACGTTCCTGGAAAACACGACTTACGGCAATGTTCACGGTGACCTCTTGACCCTGACCGTCGTGACGTCACGCGGCTGTCCGCAGTGCGGGCATCGGGCGGACGGGCGTGCTGGTCACCATGGAGACAGCGCAGTGCCTGATGGAGTGCTACAAGCCTGTGTACCCCCTCGACATCGTCAAGACGATGAGGGACCAACGCGCGATGATGATACAGACATCCGTGAGCTACGCGCGCACACACACACACACCTTCATTCCAGTGCACATGCAGACACAAGAACTCACACACTGATATTTGTAAAACAAACTCTCAAACTGTCACAGTCGCTCACATGCACGCAAGACGAAGATCCCCCGTATAGTCTCAACAGACTTTTGGGGCAAGTGCAATTAGCGAGCACCTTTGAAGGCCGGCACGGCACACGAGGGGATGGGTGGCCAGCATCACGCCTGTTCACCTTCGTCATCCCTAGATAATCGTCGCTGATATTGGCCACGAGAGGGAATCGAATGAGGGTCGCCGGGTTCATAGTGCAGCGCGCGAGCCACTACCCCACCGCTCCCCATTACGCACACACTAACACGCGTTCAACAGCCGCCATTCACCACGACATGGTGGTGACGTCACGACTGCGCTCGTGCCAGGCTAGATCCACATGCAATCCCGAACATGACTAGGTGGCTGTTCTAAGGCTGCTGTGTGTGTGTGTGTTCCACCTGCCACCACCCCCTCCCCACAGTGCCAGTACAGGTTTGTGTGCGAGGCGATCCTGCAGGTGTACGAGGAGATGGTGTTCGAGGACCGCGGCAAGCCGGCGCGACCCACACAGTAACGCCGCCCTCCTCCGTGCGCGACGCCCGGATTGCTCACGGCATCGACTTTCTCGCGCGCGTTCGTAAGCGCGCAAGCACGACCAAAGGGAGCACGCGGAGAGTCTGGGGTGGCCCAGCGACAGCTCCCCCCACCCCCCCCTCCCTTAACCCGGATGCGACCCCCAACTCTGTCGGACGTTCAAAAGGCGGCAGCGGCAGTTTAGCCGGGGAGACGTTCCGTCGCTCGAGGGACGGCGAGTCCCGCCGTTACGGAGACTCGAGACGTCGTGTTTACGTTCTCACGCACTCCGCCCGCTCCTTCTTGACACGACGAGCGATTGCCGGCGATGCCAGCGGGCGTGCGTGGGGGCACCACGCGACCCTTGGGCGGAGACTAAAACCTTTGTGCATTCAATCACACGAATGTTGTGCAAATATTTGTTTCACCCCCAACACCACCTCCTTTTGTAAAAAAAAACCTATCCAAGCCATGACCGAGTGACACCCCATCCCCCCCCACCGTGTCACGAGGTGTAAAAGAGCTTTAAAAGGAACGTTCCAGGAAAAGGGAGCCGGGAGAGTTGTCGACCGCATTGGGCGCACGTGCTCGCCCCCATGGCCTTAGCCTCCGCCACGCACTTCCGCGACCTCAAGCGCTCGATCCCCACAGCCCCCCAAAACTCTCCAGGGTCGGAGTCGTGAACCGGCCCCCCACCCCTTACCCACCCATAGCTGCTGCCTCTCCGTCACCGCCCGTCCCAGAAAGAATGTATTTCAGACTTGGCGTTTACACGCACGCCGTCGAGTCTCGCGTTGTGTCACGCGGCAGAGTGCTCAAGCTGGCGCGTTCGAGCTCGACGTTTGTGTCGCGTGGAGAGCCGCGCCGTGAATGTTCGACGACAAAATGATCAGAACCCTCCCCCCCCCCCCCCTTGCACCGCCCAAACCCTGATTGGCTGCCGGTTCTCTTGACGTTTCATCAACGTTGTCAAATGTACCCAACCCTCACCATCGCTTCGGAGAAGCTTGAAGTGATGGCGGGAGGGGGTGCCATGTAAAGTTACTACGAAGGAGGGCCCGTTGCCCGAAACGTTTCCGTTCATATTTTTTTCATTTTTAGGGCAGTGTTATCGACCAGCGGAATTGATTTTATCAATGCGTTGCTTGTGTGCGAAGTCATCCAGTGTGAACCTACCCTGAGGAGGTGGCAGCCGGCTGTGCGCGTCAGCCAATCCACGCGACCGCCATCAAAAAATCCCATCGCCTTGTGAAGTCGAAAAGCATTTCCACGCTCGAGCGAGAGCGCAAGCCGGTGGTGCTCGCCTCCATGGGCAGGCCTTGAGCCGGTGGAGTAAACTCCACATTCCTAAGACGGGCGGGCAAAGTCCATCCGAATGAGGATGGGACTCGGACCACCGTCGTCCACTTTACACTGACGTACTCATTTGTTTCGACCCGAGAGGAGGCGACGGGCCGAGTGGACGCAACGAAATCGCTTCGAGGAAAGACAACGAAAACAAATCGTGCCTTCAGCAATGATGGTACCCCGATTACGACTACGCCATTTCACCGTGTTTGTTTTTTTTACGTTTAAAAATCGGAATTGCACGTCGATGTTAAGCGGTACGGTATGATGCCTCACACGAAGGTACGGCCACGCCATAGTGGGGCGAGAGAAAGAGGTACCTTCGCCCCCCCCCCCCCCCCCCGCTGCACTCTGGCACTTTACGCCTTAAAAGTCGCTCATTGTCAACACTGGACCTGACCTCCCGTGCGAGCGCCCCCCTCCCCTCCACCTCTCCCCCCCTCCACCGCCCCCATCAACCACCCCCTCTTGGCAATCGCTCGAATAAGACTGATGGTGTACTCCAGCATCGTGTATATATTCCAGGATTGACAATGGATGGCGAGCAGACATGAAGATCGCTGCTTTGCTCCCATCTTGACAAGGCCTCGGGTCGCATTCTTTATCGCGGCCTAGCTCAGGCTTGCGTCGCTCGGCTGTTCCCAAAGATGGGCGTCGCGAGCAGCTCAGCCGTGGCTCGGCTCGAGTTGAGCGCTTTCAAGCCGACTCGTTTGAGCCAGAGCCGAGCCTGAGCCAGGCCGTGACTCCGAATACGGACTGTTGAGAGGTGGCTCGGGGTGCCAGATCCTCGACTTGCACACACACCCCCCCCACCTTATCCCCCAAACCCCCCCCCCCCCCGCGTCACCCCATGTGACCTCTTGCCAACAAAACGACGGTACTTGTTTAGTTTTAGCTGTCGCGTGGTACTCGGCCTGTATTTAGCGCAAGCCATTTTTTGTTGTTTTTATTTTGTAAAAAAAAAAAAAATTCAAAAGTTAACAAAAAGTTGCGTGACGACGACGATGAGGATTATCGCTTTGTACTGTTTTTTTGGCAGAGTCTGTCTTTCAAGCCTGTGGTTACAGAGGCAAAATTAACGATGCGATTTTTTATTTAACGTAAGTTCTAGACTGTATAGAAAATATAATTTTCTTTCCCTCCCCTGAAACCAATTCACAGATAAATATATATACTGAAGAACTAAAGTTCTAGAAGTTCTGTTTTTGCGCTGCTGTGCAGTTAACATTGTGTGGCCACCTTACTGCCTTAAGAAACTACTGATTAAACGTGTTTTGCAATCAGCCACCACTCCGTGTCGTGTTTCCCTATGTCGGCTGTTCGAAACATGGCAACGATAACGGAATGGACCGTGTAACTTTTGCACTGCCTGACATTTCAACATCAAGGTCGCGCGGTTTGTAGCCTGCAATGCTTCAACGCTCTGACGAAAGCAATTGAATGGTACTGGTAGGAACCTCTTGGTTACACCAGCCCACAGGGGATTATTGATTCCGTCCGTCCGTCGTGCATCCAAAAATGGGAGGGGTGGGGCTGAGTGGGAGGGGTGGGGCTGAGTGGGAGGGGTGGGGCTGGGTGGGAGGGGTGGGGCTGAGTGGGTAGGGGCTGGGTGGGTAGGGGCTGGTCACCCCGTGGTGCCCTTATAAAACTCAACGTTTAACCTACTCACGCCGGCTTGTGCCCGCCCTCACAGTCGGGCACATTTACGGAATACACCACGCCGCCGTTGACCCTGGCCATTGACCAAGCAACCCAACGTTCCTACCAGCTCCCTCCGCAGGAATGTGTTTAAATCGCACCGAATCGGGAAAGCAGCGGTTATTGATCCGTGGGGGCACACCAGCGGCACGCTTAAAGCGACGCACTAATGCATAACGTGAAGGGGGGAAAAACACGTAAACCAACTTGCTCGCTCTCTCAACAAAAAATACAAACGCTATATATTTCGAGCAACTTGGGATTTTTTTTTTGCAATCAATGTTTTCGCCCCCTCAAATAAAAAGAGACGACTTGCCAAAAAAGATTTGGTCACACCAGGAGATGACACGACACAGTCGGGGAGATTCGAGCAGGGTATTAAAGACCCCCAAAAAGACAAAAGATCCCCCGTGTAGCCTTCACAGACTGTTGCGGAAAGTTCTGTTAGCGAGCACCTATTAAGGCCGGCACGGCACACGAGGTGGGTGGGTGGGTGGGTGGCCAGCACCACGCCAGACCGCCTTTGCCTTCCTACACACTGCACCAGGTACTCATTTGAGGCCGAGTCGACCTAGGGGAGGCCCACGACCGGTTCATATAATCATCACTCCTGCCTGCCGCGAGCGGGAATCGAACCTGGGTGGCCAGGTTCGTAGTGCAGCTTAGCGCTCAACGGGACATTAAAGACCCCACACCAATCAATCGGGAAGGTTTAAGATGACAAGCCCACTCGGCTCAGGAAGTCTTTCGCAAACCCGAAAAACATTCACACGACGTTCAAGGAAAACTGCAATCGGTAGGGCGCCAGGTGAACCATTGCGGTCACCCTCAATGAGGCACTGCAACCACCACCACTAAATGTCCCAGATCAAAACTAAACCACCTGGACATCGAGAGAGAATTTTTTTCAAGTGCAGTCAACACGGGCCGTAGCCAAAAAAAAGAATTTGGCCGGTAACGTGAGACACAAGCGTCGCATTAAAAAAAAGAATCGGGTGGACGAGGATGTGCGGGGAGATAAAAATCGGAAATGGCACCACGGGATTCAAAAACTGGCGGGGCGAGCAGCACCACGTGGGAAGGAGCCGCCCTCGGTACTCGTGGTGGTGCCAGATGTCTTGTGACCCACAAATTAATTGACCCTTGACATTTTTTTTAAACACACTTTGCATATTCATTTCTGTTTTTAAATAAAGCTTACAAAAAATCTTCAAGTTTTTTTAGCATTAAATGGGGGGGGGGGGGGGGGGTAGGGGGGAATCACAAGACATCTGGATCACTCATCCTGTACACAAGTGCCTGAGTAGCCGCATGCCAGTTTGGGCATCAAAGCCAGTCGCAACAAACAAATTGGAGACTGAAACACGGCAAAATTGAGTCTTCTGCTGTTGCCGATCATTGCTACAACGTTGTGGGCTCTCATGATATTGTTTTTTTCCGAGACCAAGGTGCTCTGCAAACCCTCTGGCTACCATCAAAGGTTTGTACACGAAGCCATCCAGATTTACAAACACAGACATAATTTCAACCGTGATGATGGGTACAAACTGAGTAATCATTGGAAAGATGTTATTAACCATGCAAAAAAGATGTAACTACACATTTTTGGACCATCTTATTTGACAGGCACTATTTTACTTTACCGAGTGTTAACATCCCCAACGTTTAACAGTACTCTCCTTTTCGTATTTGATTGTCAACCAACACTGGGTAAAACAACATGGGCATTTTCCTTCTCTTCTAGCATGTGCACCAACAGGTCCAACAGTTCCACATTCACTCTCTTTTAGCCCCAACCCCTCCCAATACGTTCCATTCATTGGCTACCACATTCAGATAAGCTCCTCCCTCCCTCCTCCTCCCTTAACTTGTATTCAAGAACGGTTTAGGTCGAGGTACACCGATTGTTCTCTTGCACACATTGACGACGTTGGCCAATTTCTCTTGTAGCCCCGCCCACCACCCCCACGTTCCGATCCCTGGTTACCACATTCAGATACGCCCCTCCCCCCTTAACTTGTATTTAAGGGCTTGTCTCTTGGAATTTTGCCTCACTTGATGCAGTAAATCTAGCTGTGACGGTCCCACCTGATGACGGAGACTTGTGTTGCCTCCGAAACGTCGTGATTTATTATGTTCTTTTATTTATATTATTACTTTTAGTATTTTTTAATTTAATTTTTTTACCTACGTGACTTTACCGAAAAAAACCTAAGAGTATCCATCACATGGCCCACACACACTTTAAAACCCGGACGTGTTAATTAACACAAACACGGTTTACTGACACCTTGCCATTCGGCTGGTCCAGTGTTGTTTACTGCAAGGCACCGCGGGCCACTGACCTTTAGTGCGGGCCTCTGACCTTTAGTGTGGGCCACTGACCTTTAGTGTGGGCCTCTGACCTTTAGTGTGGGCCACTGACCTTTAGTGTGGGCCACTGACCTTTAGTGCGGGCCACTGACCTTTAGTGTGGGCCACTGACCTTTAGTGTGGGCCTCTGACCTTTAGTGTGGGCCACTGACCTTTAGTGCGGGCCACTGACCTTTAGTGTGGGCCTCTGACCTTTAGTGCGGGCCCCTGACCTTTAGTGTGGGCCTCTGACCTTTAGTGCGGGCCCCTGACCTTTAGTGTGGGCCACTGACCTTTAGTGCGGGCCCCTGACCTTTAGTGCGGGCCCACCGGACAATACACAGCACGTGAACTCCCCCCCCCCCCCCTGTCAAATACGTGGTGACCCCTCTCGCACTGATGATGTCCCCACGGCGAAAGTGGGGGGCAAAACCCTCCTCTGAAGTTGAGTGAATAACAACCGAGAGAGAAAAAATTTACCCGTAAAAACAAAGTTTTTCACTATAAATCCTTTATATGCGTGGCGGCTAGAGTCCTCTCGTCCTCTGGCTTGAGATGGCTGCCACCTATGGGTCAGATGATTGCCTGCCACCATTAAGCAATTGGTAATTACTGTAAATATTAAAAAAAAAATCCTAAAAAGTGTAAAATTTTGGAAAAAATTTTTCACGAAAATAAATTGTCACGCACAACGAGTCTGTGTGCAAAATGTCAGCTCGATTGGATCACGGGAAGTGGGTTAAAAACGACCGAAAGATTTGCATGGTCGTAAGCGCGCAAGCAAGCAAGTGAACTTAATATAAAGGATTTAAAAAGGGCTCTGGGTGTGATTCGGTCGTGTTGGAGAGACAATTGCGTGGGTCAGAAGGTGGCAAGTGGTGCAAGTGGAAGGAAAGAGATCAAGAGGAAGGCAGACTAGGTGGAGGTGGTGGTGGTGGGGGGGGGATTTGGTTGCGATCGTAAATGGTGGCCCAAGGAGCGGACAGAGAGAGAGAGATGGCGCAGGGCCGGGCAGCGTGGGGAAGGTTGGCAATGGGAGCGGAACACGCCAGGCATGAGTGGGACAAACGCGTGGTGGGAGAAGATCCGAGCTTAAAAGTCACGCAGCTTCACTCGTTACTGTGGTACAGCCCGTCACGGCATCTGCTCAAGCAGCCAGCCCCATTCGTATATTTAACACGCAGAAAAACCCCCCAAGCTTAACCCTCCACACACACACATCCCCATCCAGACTCGGGTACAGTTGTCACAGCTTGCAGCACACGCACTGCCTATGGATGCAGCATTAACCATGCAAGCCCATGGGCTTGGGGGACGTCCATAAATGACGTCACGCAATTTTGAACGATTTTTGACGATTTTTGACCCCCCCCCCCCTTCGTCATACGGCGTCACAAAAAATCAGACCCCCACCCCTCAAATATGACGTCACAAAGCTCTGCCCCCCCCCCCCCCAAAAAAAAAATCAAACATGCTTCAAATCGTTGATTTAAAGCGTTCGTGACTGCAGGGATTCATATTCTTGGTTCTTTCGGTAAAGTCACGTAGAAGGGAAATAACAAAACGATACAAATATAAAAGAATACAAATTATCACGACGTTTCGACTGCAACACAAGCAATCATCATCAGGTGTGAAATCCACAGCAACATTTTTATTTTTTTTCCCTTCTACGTGGCTTTACCGAAAAAAACAAGAATATGCTTCAAATCGCTTTAAACTATTGTCATTGTAGTGCATATTTAATGTGGCGCTGCACTCTGGTGTTGTATGAGAAAACATTTATTAGAAAGTCCATTTAATAAAGTAGAACGTGTTGTCTATATTAATTTAAAGTTGCGCATTTTGATGTGACGTCACATTTCTCAAACACCCCCCCCCACCCTCGTCAAACATCGTCACCAATGTCTGACCGTCCCCCCCCCCTAGGTGCGTGACGTCATTTATGGACGACCCATTAAACAACAGTTCAGCCGGGAGGCCAGTATGGTCCTCTCGAGGGCGCAGGGCTGGCGGTCACGGCGAGAGTTGAGAGGACACGGCACGGATCCCAGCTCTTGCCCAGCTCCCTCGTATGCAAGATTAAGAGTCTGCATGGACGTTGAACTTCTTTCGCACCGCACGTAGCCAACCGTGCTACGCCACTCTTAAAGAGTGGGCCATCTCGGTCCCCCCCCCCCTGTTGCTAGCCTCGCCCAGATTACCACACACACCGGTGAGACTCAGTGCTGAATTACCCTCGGGGCACAAGTAGCTACACGTGCTACGGGCCCCCGCACTTTCAAGGGCCCCGCGCTAAATGCTTTCAAACTATCAATTCCGGTTCAGTGATTCTGCACTTGCTCTATTACTATAGTACTATACCGCCTTCAACTTTTATGAATGATCGGGTGTTTAATGTTAGCAATTTGTCTTATCTGTCCGTATAGCGAATGAAAAAATACAATTACTTTACTGTGCAAGCTAAAATTGTGTGTTTTAAGATGTATGTGTTGTTTTATTTAGGGCCCCTTTATGCTACAGGCCCCGCACTAGCTTAATCCGGCACCGGAGAGACTCTACACCCACCCTAACGCACTGAAAATCCACGCGCAGAAAACATTCACCGCACTTTTCAACACTGCATCTCAACATAGCGAGGTGAACGAACGGCAGGTAAACTCCACTTAGCTGTTGTTGGGTTGGTGTTGGGCGAGCTGGAAGAAACTCGCCGCTTCTCTTGCTTGGCCTCGGCACACGTGGAACTCACTAGCTCCAGGACGTGTGGACCACCGAGCCCTGTGGCAATTCCTCCCCCCCCTCCTCCAGACTGCTGCTGCTGAAACTCGCTCAGTCGGTCATCCAAACCGGTCGAGCAAGAATCATCTCTTTCGCTCTCTCTCTTCAGTGTCAGCCAGGGAACTAACTCCATCCATTCCCTCCCCCCACCAACGCACACAGGGAGAGCGTTTACTGCGCCCACTTCAAGTTCAAGTTCATGTATTAGGTATAGCCCTGTGAGCCATTCGGCTCTTGAATCGGGTGCAACCGCAACAAACAAAAAACACAAACATGAACAAAAAACATCTTAAAGTGAATATGTGACTAAGTGCAAACAGAAAATCCAAGAAAAGACAGCAAAATATTGCAGAAAAAAACACCGTACACCAACGCTGTGTGCAAAAATCCCAGTGGGATGCAAGTCAAACAACAACACCAACAACCATAAGACAACTTAGATTAAGGCCATCAGTCTAACTCTGTACTACAACAAACATGGCTAAACCAATACACTTTTCGAAATCACCAAAGTAAAGCCATGAAAGCAATGAAAAAGCAATCATAGGAACTGTGACGGAATTTTCACAATAAATGGCATAAACATGTACTACCAAAACCTTGCAGCCATAGCTGGCTGCATGAGCCACTCCACCACAGCAGGAGCATCAATAGGAGTATTATAATTTTTCAATGCACCTTTAAGATCAGCACACTAAATCAAACACAGGTCGTACTGCACGTGAGTTTATCACAACTCTGAGGTTGTCTACCCATACGGTTTACCCCGTATTCTTGGCCAGGGAAATTGAGTTATGGGGTCCATAGGGCGTACAGCCGTTTCAATACGGGCACAAAACATGTTTTGGTTTATTTGTGTTTCTCCCTTGTGATGGGACTTTGAAGGATGCACGTTGAGATTCATCAGGGCACGGGGTGACCAATAATGTCTGAATCGGTCTGTACTAAGGTAAGGGGTTGCCAGGTATGCACGCAAACTAGGACCACGTGACAAGACAAAAACACACACAGGAACACACACACATCCTCAGTGACACAAAACGCACAATAAAAACAAGCGTCACGTGATATCTGTCTTGTGACCAGCGGCAACCTCTTTGTGTGTTTTTTCTTTGGAGCAGCAGGGGCCTGGGGCGTGCTGTGGTGTCTCTGATTGAGGGGGCCGGATTTCCCAACTCCGCTTGCGTTTGCTAAGTCCGACCATTCACGCCACTCGCCCCCACTTGATCTGCACTTCATCCAAATCAATCGGCCTTCTCTATCCACCCCATCAGGGGCAGTCCACAAACATGAGCCCGTAGGAAAATAGGCAAGGCAACCACATCGCTCGGCAGAACAAACGTGTTTATTTGTTTTGGCCGTCACGTGAGAAATGTGTATATATATATGCACAGTATTTAAAAACGATCAGCAACAACAAGATTTTCAGTGTGGTCATTGGATCCAAAGTACACTTTTACGGCCAAAACTTTGCCATCTGGAAACATAATTCCCGGAAAAAATGATGAAACCTCTTCCGGAGGTCAGTGCAACCGGTTATGTCGGCTAAAGTGGCACGTACCGCACACGTGTGCGGTGCTTAAAAGAATAAAACAATGGGCTCTCACCCGAAATGTATCATTGTTACACATTACACGTTTAAGGCAGTGTTTGAGAAAATACTGGTCAAATATTTCCCAGTCTGTGGTAAATCACTGGCAAACAAAGTCCTTTAAAGTTGTATACACATTTAAAAATCACGACAACACGATGCGAAAGAAGTTCAACATACGTAAACGTAAACTCGTCACGAGATCGGGTGATGGTTCCGAATTCCTGCATCTCCCCCCCCACCCACAACCCGTAATGGTATCACCCGAGTGTGCACGCTGGCGTCTTGGGTGAGACCAAGTGCACGTGGCTGAGGAGGAGGTTAGTTGAATCCCCCCCATTACAGCTGCAAGGTTCGTCACCAGTAAAACAACAACCGTCACGGGGGTCAAACGCCAGGAATGAAGTGAGCACGGTGGGAACACGAATCAGCCCGCTACGGAAACGCAGAGGTCCTTTTAAAACCACCCGGATGAAAACAAAACATGCATTTTCTCAATATATATTTTGGAAAAATAAAAAGGCATCTCTTAAAATTATTGCACGTGTTTCGTTAGTCGGGGAAACGAACGCTGCGAACGTGGCAGCAGCAGCAGCGCTTCCCAGCTACAGTGGTTGACGCCGCCCCTTCAATCGGCGAGTCGCATCAGGAAGATTTCTGTGCCGTTTTTGCGCGTCGTTTTCTCCGCGACACGCGGTTATAAACTCGTTAAAAAGAGACGGGGCCACGAGATCCCGGTTCCTGCGTGGCCGTTTGCGTGAATTTGAGTGCGCGCGCGTGCCTCCTCGTGCGTTCACCCGTAGTGTCGTTCGACAACGTTGGAAGTTCCTTATCGCCGGGATAAGGGCCCGCTGAAGGTCTTGATGCACGTGGGCAACATCCGGGCAACATCCAGGCAAATCGTCGCCAAAAATCATCACCGACGTGTTTTTATCATGAGCAGCTTTGGCAACTTGATGCGGCACTGTCGTAGAGTTATGGGGGTTACGTCCGTCCAATTAAAGCAACGTTTGTTGTTGAAAACTTGTGCTTTCTAACCAACAATGCTGGGCGCACAACTTAGGGTAGTCACGTGACCTCCAACTGCGATCGGATTGGAAATTGCCATCTCAGTTGCCCACGACGGATAGCAGCAGTAATTAGATTGGTCCAGATTTTGGAAAACCGCATTATTATTTTTTTTAACCATAAGATTTCGTGCCAACTATTTCTAGCGTCGATCGCCGGCAACTATTGCTCTGAATCTGCCTGAGTGCATCGGGGTTTTAGCGGTGGTTAGCGGTGGTGAGCTGTGGTGAGCTGTGGTGAGCTGTGGTGAGCGGTGGTGGTGGTGGTGGTGGTGGTGGTGGTGCGACCGGAGCCAACTTGTCCCGGCTCACGAGCTCGCGACAGCTTCGAGCTGCAGGCGGTTGTATCCCTCGCGGTAGAGCAGCACGAGGAACACGGTGAGGACACACGAGGACACGAGCGCCCAGTTCAACCACAGCACGTCTGGAACGAGCAGAGATCACACTCAGAATTATAACACAGCACAACAGCGCGGTGGCGAGATGTTAACTGCCTCGTCTGGTATACAGGATGTTGTGGGTTCGATCCTGACCCCGACGCCTGAATATTTTGAGTTTGCCTGTTCTCCCCGTGATCGCGTGGATTTTTCTC
The DNA here is from genome assembly GCF_965212315.1 of Lampetra planeri. Classification (NCBI taxonomy): domain Eukaryota; kingdom Metazoa; phylum Chordata; class Hyperoartia; order Petromyzontiformes; family Petromyzontidae; genus Lampetra; species Lampetra planeri. Next base: position 10,766,273 of record NC_136127.1, on the reverse strand, counting down.
CAGGTCTTCTGGTTTTTCCCTCCACATTTATAATCAACACGCGTTCAGAGTATTTGTCTGCTATTAATTTCCACGTGGTAAGCCACTTCGTTGAGCTATCATTTCTGGCCAGGTCACTTCTGAAAAACTGCTGTATAAGCTCAGTGGGCCTTACCTGGTCAAATAATAACACTGGTCAACACACTTTTTCTGGCATAAGGTATTTCAACGGTTATTAGGTAATTTTGCGGTGCTGATTCCAAATCTGGCATCAGTTTTTGTCTATCACATCAGGTTTTTGAGATATAAAATATTGCATTTTCAATAAAAACTGCAGAAGAAAAATATTAAATAAATGTGGATATCTACATAAAATTATATTATAAACACACTATCCTAAAAATACAGCGCCATATTTTAACACTAAAGCAGTCACTGACTCGCAACAACTTGCAATCATATGTGACAGAGTTAATTTCGGGTAAAATCAATGAAAATGGGGTATGCCGATAGCATAAAAATGAGATGTGATAGAGCAAATCTGAGATCAGATTTGGAATCAGCACCCTGACATTAGTCTAAAACAGCTGCAAAAGTCCAGGCCAGAAAAACATGTTTTTTTGTTGTTGACCAGTGTAATAGTTTAGCTTTAGTTGTGTAATAAAGCTCGTTGAGACGACTTCTGGAATCTGTCTTTTATTCAACTTATGTTACAGTTACTTCACGCTGCTGATAGGCAGCGTGAGAGGGACAGATAGAGAGAGAGACGCACTGCCATGTGGCAACTCGGAGCCCCGCTCCCGCGTGGCCCCCTTCCTCCGTTCGTTGCCGTTCTGACCCCGTGTCGTTCGTCTCCACCCCTATTTAATACCCGGGTCACGTGGTACGTTTCCGCCAATCCTCGTTAGCCTGCATGGAATCTTCCAGGCTCCCTCGTCAGCTCCCGGGACCACGCCCCTGACTCATCTCTCCATTGGCTGTGGCCAAAGCCAGCAGAACCAATCCTTATAGCTGTCACCTTTCCATCACGTCAGGGCCATGCCCCCAGGCTTCCCCCCATTGGCTCTAAACCAGGACCGGCAGAGCCAATCACCATGACGAGTTGTGATACGTCAGTGAGCCGGATATATCCTCACATCACAGTAGTAACACTGGCGACCCACACTAGGGGCGTGCGGGGCGTGCGGAGAGCGAGGGAACCTGCCTTGGGGGTAAACCATGAGGAAGACCAGCAGGAGCCCCGCAAAGAGGTTGCTGAGGAAGGTGACGATGCCGCAAGTGATGCCCTCGGGCACGGGGTAGGTGGTCTCCACGAAGAGCTCGAAGAACAGCGGGATGCTGCTGTTGGTGCTCACGCCCAGGAGCAGCGTGCACGCGTACAGGCTGCCTGCGGGCCAAAGAGAGTTTTTGGCGTCATCGTGAGGCTGCGCCACCCCTACCTGCGCTGTCACACACCTCGGATTAACACGCTTGTGGCTAGGTATGGTGCGAAAAAAGTTCAAGATACGTCCCCCCCACTCACCACGAGCTATTTATTGCCACGCGTGCTCACTCCCCTCCACCGTCCGCAACCCCCGCCACTACTCAGACCCGCCCATGGTTGTGTCCGGGGGGGGGGAAGGGGTTGGAGCCTAAAGAGAAAGAGGCGGGGCCTAGAGATGAAGGGGCGTGGCATAAAAAGGAAAGGTGCGGAGCCCAAACAGGAAAATATGGGGTCTCAAAATCAGGATGGGATAGGGCCCAACGACTAAGGGGGTGGGGAATGCAGAGGAGGGAGTGAGGAATGCAGAGGAAGAGGTGGGGCCTCCAGAGATTAAACTTTCCTGTTGATTTAAGGTGAAAGAATTTAACCAAATGCTGGAGATGCAGCCACAGGCCAACTAACCCCATTGATTACCCTTTATCAATACTAGGTGGGGCACCTGGTCACTCGCCCCTCTATCAGAGAACATCGCATGGAAGCGGATAAAAGAGGGCGCTTTAAGGCATCGTGAAATTAGTTCTGTGCTATCTGAACCACTCCGGTGCCAACCCCGAGGCTGGCTTAGCCTAAAATTAGTACCTTGTTTGGTATGTAAAACATCGGCACTGGGGAAACATAGGCAGCAGGGGAGTGGTGCTGGACTCGCCACTCCCTCGCATGTATGTACGTTGAACCTCTTTCGCACCGTACGTAGCCAGCCACGCTAATTGGAGGTGCGCCCTCAATAGGCGCTCGCAAACGGCACTCGCCCCGGCGGTCCGCGCGCTCGTACCTGTGTCAAACGGCAAGAAGGGAATGTTGCCGTAGGACATGAGCGTGAACCAGACGGCGGCGAGGGTGGCGGCCGTGTAGATCACCAGCAGCATCGCCTTCAGCTGCCCCGCAAAGTAGTCGGCGAACCTGCCGCACGGACGCACGCACGCGACGCTAACACCACGCCACCACCGCTCAAATGTGGGCCGCCACCAGACGTTGAAAAAAATAAAATCGCCAAGGGGGTTCTGGGAAATTTGCCGTTAGTACCGCAAGGATTCGGCAGATCGGCATGCGATGAACCATCCAAATGTCATCGCAGAGACAAAGAGAGTTCTACAAAGTGGCTGGAGCATGTGACATTACAGTTGGCATTATCATCATCAGCCATTGCCCATTCACTGCTTGATGACGATTTCCCCACCCCATTGCTAATATCACATAAAATACATTCTGATGTCCACAATGCACTGCTATTTGCCGAGTAGTTTCTGCACAGGGCCGTACATCAGGTGGCGGGGAGTAGGTCTGTTCAGAATCAGAACAGAATATGTATCTACCTTGGCGGAATCCGATGAGCTATAAAGCTCTCTTTCAAAGTGGGGAAGGAACAGCGAGTTACAACAACGAAGAATACAAAAAAAACTGTAAAAGTGCCAAGTATAGAAAAGGTAAGCAAGTCACTAAAAATAAAAAGTTTATAAGCACAAATTGCAGTCCATAAATTCCTGCCGATTTTGCAATCTTGGGTAAGGCAGCAACACAACAACAAGAACAATCCCAGACCACACCAAGACGACACACAGTGCCCTCGATAAAATTGCAAGTTAAAATGTAACTCTCGTTCACCTGGATATGATGATGCCGGCGAAACTTCCAACCGTGGTGCAAGAAAAACCAACCCAGCCGGCCTTCGCCTGCCGTAAGACACAACACGACAGATCACGGAAACTCAGCTTGACGTTTACAGAGTTACCGTTATCTCTGGATTGTGATGCACTTTTTTTTGTACCCTGTATTTTAAAGAAAAAGTTGGGGGAATGTCTCCTAATCATGTGTGTGCATGTGTGTGTTAGTCAGAAGGTAGTGTAGCGGTTAGCGCGCTGCGGTATGAAACTGGCGACCCGGGTTCGATTCCCGCTCACGACCAACAGCAGTGACGATTATCTGAATCGGTCCCGGGCCTCCCCTAGGTCGACTCAGCCTCAAATGAGTCCCTGGTGCGATGTGTAAACACCGCCACTAAGGAGACAAAGACGGCTGGGCGTGGTGTTGGCCACCCACCCCCTCGTGTGCCGTGCCGGCCTTCATAGGTGCTCGCTAATAGCACTTGCCCCAACAGTCTGTTAAGGCTATACGGGGGATCTTTGTCTTTTTTAGTCAGAAGCAGGTGCTCTCCAGCTACAGCGGAGGGCAGAGCGGAGCGTCGGGTGACTCGTACACAGCGAGGTGGCACAGGTGGTGCCATCTGCCAGTCATCTCAGTCAGTAAACCCATAACACCCTGGGTCTGTCCCAATGAACTCCTGCCAACAGTGAGCCTTCAAAACTTGGCATATGCACCATGGTCATGCCACCGCCACCTAGTTGCGAATGGCGGTTGGTGTCATTGTCGTGTGTTGCGTAACTTTATTGACATTGGCCACAAATTTGGGGTGCGCCTTACATTCCAGGACGTCAAATAATCCACAGAATATATGGTTTATAACTCTGGAATGTTTGTGTGCGGATTGTTATCCAGATTGTGAGAAAGACAGAGAATGTGGCATTCCACGCTCAATCGCCAATTGAACAGCTGCTCCTCAATCGAAAGTCTTCCTACTTTTCTTGAATATATAGCATATGGAGCTCTACATGGAATGGAGGAATGTACTTTTCATAGAAAGTGTATTGCTTTTATAGATATGTTCAGGTGTATATTTAAATATATTTAAGGTTAGCATGTCGGTTTTTTTATTCATACTCTTTGGTTCTTTGGGTAAAGTCACGTAGGTAGAAATAATATTTTTAATTCATGCGGAGCCCTACATGGAATGGAGGAATTGACTTTTTATCGAAAAATAAACTTCCGACAACGGTGAGCGTGTCGCTTATTTTTGGGGTGTAAACAACCGTGCAGAGATCATGCCGTGGGTGGCAAAGGGCAGCGAGGCAAAACCCTCTGTCTTGCCGCACTCACAACATCCTCGTGCCTGCTGCTGCTGCCTTCACTAACCAGCCCGCACTGACGAGCGTGCTGAAGAAGTAACGGTCAAGTAAATTTCGATTTAAAGCTTTCGTGACTGCAGGGATTCATCTTCTTGGTTCTTTCGGTAAAGTCACGTAGAAGGGAAGTAATAAAATCATAAAAATAAAACATAATAAAATAATTCTCACGACGTTTCGGCCACAACGCAAGCAGCCGTCCTCAGGTGAAGACGCTGTCTTTCCGACAGACCTGTTCTTCACCTGAGGACGGCTGCTTGCGTTGTGGCCGAAACGTCGTGAGAATTATTTTATTATGTTTTATTTTTATTATTGTATTACTTCCCTTCTACGTGATGACTTTATCGAAAGAACCAAGAAGATAACGGTCAAGTAGCCTACGACCCGCACAGGCACGGGTGGGGAGGCCCTCATCCGGCAAGGGGCTTTGAGCGAGGGCTCTACGTGTACGGGCGAAGATATATCGCAACCGTGCCGTCGCCTTCGCGTGACGGCACAAAGGCGTCCGCTCGGGGAAAACTCTCGAAAGCAGAACGGTAACGGTCCCCCACGCCCGACAACGTGTCCCGGCGTGCGCCGTCACCTGCGAGACGCCGTTGGGGCTCAGGATGACGTCGAGGACTCCGCTCCAGCCGCCCACGACGCCCGAAGCGGCGCCGTAGGCCAGGGCGATGAGCCAGAAGCGCCGGCTTCTGCAGTGGCGCGACGCACGCACATCTCTCGGTCAGCCAGCTACGAGGTCTATCAAAACCGTGCAGTGTGCGTACTGCGATGAAGTTCAACACAATAGCCCAGTCTCCACACCGCCTGCAAGGGGTGTTTCCACTCTTTGTGTATTGTCGGGGGCCACACGTCAGTGGGCGCACGGAAGGCCACCAGGGGCTGGCAGTGGCCCGCGGCCACCCAAACACAGCTGCCACTTCTCGGATTGTCCAGGTTAAACCTGTTTATTAAAAACCTGGACATGTGGCAACCCTACAGGTTGCCGTGTTAGTCAGCCCTGTCGTGTCATATGTGGGCTGCAGAGGGCTGAGACCCCCTCCCCCACCGCCCCATCCCCCACAGCTGAAAGCTCAGCCAACCCTTCGAAATTCTTAGCGTAAAGTCAAAAAAAAAATCTTGATACAACATTTAACGCCAGTGGTGGGTTTCATTCAGTGTTATCCACTTCGGCGAAGTTCGAGAGACGGAACAGAGTAAGCGCGAGAGGCAATGTCAGATTATGTTGTTAATCAGTCCGTTTAGCGGTTAACTTTTGCTTAAAGTTTGTCTCAACTGTGCCCCACACCCCATTTAAAGGTCAATTGGCAGGGTTGATGTGGAAGGGGGGGGAGGAGGGGAGCGCGTTGATTTCCGACCCGGCGAGCTTGCGCAAGGCGACGCGGTACGGCAGGCGCGTGGCAGCGGCGGAGAGGCTGGGCGGGCGCGGGGGCAGCGCCGGCAGGAAGAGCAGGACGACCACCAGCAGCAGTCCGGCGTAGGCCGCCTCTGTGTGTGTACGTGCGTGTGCGGAGGGGAGGTGCCGGGGGGTCGCGACTGTTATCGTCCAAAAGCAACAAGGCGCAACCCAAAGAAAAGACAAAGCGCTCTCGCCGTCGCGTGTGTGCCCAGTAGGCGCGAGTTGTCTAGAGCCGGAGCCGTGAGTCGCCTACAGGTGTCTGCTCTCTCGCGCATCGTTTCCGCCGTCTCATTTGTGTCGTGTCTCGCCCACGACACGTGCAGCATGTACCGTGGGCGTAACAATTGATTTTCATCGATGATCACTGCACTGTTACGTGTCCGCCACCGTCAATATCATCGCCACCACCGAGAACACTACAACAAGACACCACCACTGCCACACCACAATTACCATAAATCACTACAACTACAAACTCTATCACTACACCACCAGCACCACCGCTGTAATCACTATCACCACCATGACACTACTTTTCACTGCTGCCACCACCACTATTGTCAGCACCACCACCACTGCCATCACCACCTTCATCATCATCACCATCACCCTCATCGCCACCACCACCACCGGCCACGTACGCGCGTAGAGCATGATGTCAATGCGTTTGGAGATGAGCTGCAGTTCCGCGGGCCCCGGCGTGGGCCCTGGCGCCGGCACGACGGCGGGGCCCAGCAGGAAGGCGGAGGCGGCGCCCAGGTATCCGATGAGCGAGGCGATGGCCGTGGCCGTGGTTCGCTGCTTAGCCGGGAACCACGCGGCCGAGAGGTACGGCGGCGCCGCCATGGTCGTCGTCCCGGCCACGCCGTTCAGCAGCTGCCCCGCGTGGATAAGCCTGCGGTGGCGTTCGGAGGTTAGCCGCAAGAGGACGAGCGATGAGAGGTCAACGGCAGAGTTAGTTCATTCAATAAAATGTAAAAAAAAATATGACCGCATTCACGCGTTGTCCAGCGTTAATGTAGCCAGTATGTAATGACAAAGTGAAATTCAGACTTGAGACTGGACTAAACTTACACAGGTTGTCGGCGACGAGCCGAGGACTATAAAGACTAACGTGCTGACGAAATTAACGCCGGTCAGCGGTCGGAGATGATTGGTAGGCCATGGGTGAGAGGTCAATGGTGAGGTCAGAGGACAGAGGTCAGTGGCGAGATTTCAGGGGCGAGGTTAAGACACCAGACACACCCTCGCCAGTAAAGCTGCCAAGGATGACAGGCAAACTGGCCATCATGTAATGACGGACTATGAGATAATTATCCCACGGTGACTCATCTTTCTCACAAGACTGAGCATTGGCTGGGTTTCTGTGGCTGTTTATGGAGCCGCCGCACGAGAGTGGCTTGGTTACAGTATAAGCCAAGGATCGTTAAAAAAAGCAGAATTTCCATACTTCACAGAAATGATATCATCCCATTGACTGAGCTACAGATTTGAATTCTAAGAAATCGGATAGCGGTAGTTGGTGCCTTAAAGGATACAAATTGATGACAACACAGAATGTTATCGTCAAAGTAACGCGTGGGCAGTGATGATGCTCTGCAAAAGAGGAACTAGGGACTGGACAGGTTATGGCAGTGCAGACGTCACTGTGCATGCATTAGCGACACTCAATACCGCGTACCCATCTGTGGGCAAAGACACAGGAAAGAAAAAACAGGCATGTGCATGGGTTTTTGACGCTTTCCAGCATAAGTTTTTCCTTGGAAGTGTATATCTTTGTTAACTCATTCGCCGCGAACAGATAGCTATTAATATGCCAATTAAAAAAATTGTTCATGTGGAAAAAAAAGCTAACATTTAATGCTAATCAGGCCCCAGTCTCCAATCTATATCTCTGGCCTCTCTATTTGTATCGCTTTGAAGAAGGGCCATTATCCGAAACCTCGTCTGCGATTTATGTTATACTTTGAAGGTGTTTTTAACGAATGTGTCCGAGTTGTTTTGTTACGTGCGCTTGTGCACCACTGCCAACGCAGCAGCACCAACTAATTTGTTCATCATCTAGAAAAAAAACTCAAGTAGGGCTATTCATAGCCGCCATGGCGGCGAGATGTTAACTATCTCGCCTGGTATACAGGAGGTCATGGGCTCGAGCCCAACCCTGACGCCTGCTGTATATTTGGAGTTTACATGTTCTCCCCGGTAGTCGCGTGGAATTTTCTCCGGGTCCTGCGGTTTTTCCCTCCACATTTAGAAACATGCGTTTAAGAGTATTTGGCTGCTATCAATTTCCACATCATAAACCATTTCGTTGAGCTATCATTTGTTCTCCCCGTGGTCGCGTGGAATTTTCATTTGCAGCCAGTTCGCTTATGAAAATAGTATATAGCTCAGTGGGCCTTACCTGCTAAAATAAATAGTTTAGTTATACTCTTAGGTTTTTTCGGTAAAGTCACGTAGGTAAAAAAATAATAATAAATGAAAATTAATCAATTAAATCACGACGTTTCGGAGGCAACACAAGTCTCCGTCTTCAGGTGGGACCATCACAGCTAGATTTACTGTATCAAGTGAGGAGAAATCCAAGAGACAAGATCTCCCCTTAAATTTAGCTGTGACGGTCCCACCTGAAGACGGAGACTTGTGTTGCCTCCGAAACGTCGTGATTTAATTGATTTATTTTCATTCATTACTATTTTATTATTTTTTACCTACGTGACTTTACCGAAAAAACCTAAGAGTATGAATCCTTGCAGTCACGAAAGCTTCAAATCTAGAATAGTTTAGTTAGTAAAAAAAAAAGTTTGATTTCATGGATTACCACAATATCCCATAATGCCATCTCTTGACCACCTCACAACAACCCAGTGAGTTTGCCATTCTCAACATTGCCGGACCACTGGCCACGGTTACAACCGCCATCACGCCTGGCTCGGATTAACTTTGTTATTGCGCTTAGCGTCGGAGGAGGGATTACAGAGCCCGTTAAGTAATTACCATTTCCTGGTGGCGTTGTCGGCCGTGGGGATCGCTCGGAGCGAGCAACCCAGCACCACCACCAGCGACGTGGCCAGCAGGGAGCTGCGCAGGCCTGTAGCAGTGGTGAGGAATGGGGCAGGGGGAGACATTGGGGGGCACAAAGAGGATCAGACCACAAAGCCAGCAAGTGCCTCGTTAGCCCTGATCTTACCAGGCGAGAGAGTTCAGTGAAACAAGCGGAACAGTGAAGGAGACTTGTGGCAGTTAAAAATAATGATGCCCTCTATTAAACCAGGGACGCCTCATCGAGTCTCAACCGTTTTATCAGGATGGTCGGAATACATTAGGATGTTTGTCAAAAATTTTTACATTTTTAAATCCTTTATATTAAGTTCACTTGCTTGCTTGCGCGCTTACGACCGTGCAAATCTTTCGGTCGTTTTTTAACCCACTTCCCGTGATCCAATCGAGCTGACATTTTGCACAGACTCGTTGTGCGTGACAATTTATTTTCGTGAAATTTTTTTCCCATAACTTTACACTTTTTAGGGAATTTTTTTTATATTTAATTACCAATTGCTTAATGGTGGCAGGCAATCATCTGACCCATAGGTGGCAGCCATCTCAAGCCAGAGGACGAGAGGACTCTAGCCGCCACGCATATAAAGGATTTATAGTGAAAAACGTTGTTTTTACGGGTACATTTTTTATGGAGCGTTTTCAAAGCTAGGAGATTCACGAATTTGCGTGTGATCCAACAACTCTCGCCGCCACAGAGCTGGTTTACAGACACAAGACAGTCCACCCCACCCACGCCACGACAGTCAACCTCCTAGTCACCTCGCTTGTCCAGGAGCAGCACAGACAGCGGGCAGAGGATGAACCCCACGGGGCCCCACACCACCAGCAGGGCCACGTCGCTCGGGCCCCAGCCGAACACGAGCCGTGCCGACTCGGCCACGGGCCCCCAGCTGTTCCACACCTGTCCCTGCAGGAACGAGATGCAACAGAAGGCGGCCAACACGGCCCAGCGGCGCCGATACGCGCGTCCTGGAGTGGCCGCCTTGTCCGCCTCGCCGTTTACGCCACTGTCGGCGTCGTTGACCAACCCCACGGCCCGAAGGCCCGGAGTGACCGAGTCCCAGATGGGATCTCGATCCAGGTCACCTGGGTTCGCACCCTCACCCTGTCCTCCATGACCAGGTCTGCGTGACAAGTCTCCGTGGCTCCAATTGTGACCCTGGCAGTGGCTCCAACTGTGACCCTGCTCCCGATTCGAACCCAGAGCCCACGGCTTGCCGATTTCCACCTCCTGCTGCCAGGGCTGCGCCTTGAGTAGAGGCGTCACCTCGTCCGCTCTAGCCACGTGCATCCTTGACCGGTACCACCATCAGCTTCGGCACGGAATCGAGGGGGTGGGGTGGGTTACTGCTGGGGGGTCTATCGCTGTCCGCATGGGTCTCGCCCACCTTGAGTGGGGTGGGGGGGGGGTCTCCGTGATTCCAATTCGCCAAATTTGGCCCCGGTACTAGTTAAGGACTTAATGAGGTGGGGCACTGCTCGTTAATTGCTACCGCTGCATGTTGATGATGTTGTTGTCGTTGTTGCTGCTGCATCCAGTTGCTGTTGTTCACGTTGCTGGAGCTCTCGTGGCCATATGAACGTGGGACTTCTTTCGCGCCGTACGTGGTAGTAGCCAACCGTGCAGATGCAGTTGCTGCTGACGATGTTGTCACCGTACCCAGTTGGTTGTTGTTGTTGCTGAAGATGATGGAACTTCAAAAAATCCAGTTGCCGATGTTTAAGCGACCGCCGCTGTTGTCCGTATCGTCAGTCGGCGTCGCCGCCGCTGCCGTTGTTGTTTTGAACACAGTTGTCGCTATTGACACAAAATAGTTTGTTTATTTATCAACGTGGGGCACAGCACCGTCATCACCACACAATAAAAACATCAACATCGCCTGCGCCGATTGTTGCTGTCAGTGGTTGTCGCTGCCCCTGCCTATAGCCATCCTTATCCTTCACGGCTGTGGTGAGTATTGTGATGATGATGATGAGTGTAGTAGTATTATTAGTATTAGCACCGCTGTGGTTGATGTCACTTTGACGGCCACCACTACCACCACCACCGCCGCTGTCTCTCCGCGAGGCCGGAACCGGCGCGCGCTGCGGCGGCGAATCACGTGGGGCGCGCGGGGCGGGGCTAAGTCGCGTCGGGGGGGGGGGGATCCCCCACCCCCCGCCCCCTGAAGAGGAATCACGTGACTGCATTACCCCCCCCCCCCCGGAGGGATCACGTGACTCCATTACCCCCCCGCCCTCTGAAGAGGAATCACGTGACTCCATTACCCCTTCGGAGGGATCACGTGACTCCATTACCCCCCCGCCCCCTGAAGAGGAATCACGTGACTCCATTACCCTCTCGGAGGGATCACGTGACTCCATTACCCCCCGCCCCCTGAAGAGGAATCACGTGACTCCATTACCCTCTCGGAGGGATCACGTGACTCCATTACCCCCCCGCTCCCTGAAGAGGAATCACGTGACTCCATTACCCCCTCGGAGGGATCACGTGACTCCATTACCCCCCCCCCCTGAAGAGGAATCACGTGACTCCATTACCCCCCCCCGCCCTGAAAAATCACGTGACACCATTACCTCCCCTGAGGGATCACGTGACACCATTACCCCCCCCACCCTGAGGAATCACGTGACATCATTACCCCCCTGAGGGATCACGTGACGCCATTACCCCCCTAAGGAACCACGTGACACCATTAACCCCCGGAGGGATCACGTGACTCCATTACCCCCCTAAGGAACCACGTGACACCATTAACCCCCGGAGGGATCACGTGACTCCATTACCCCCCTAAGGAACCACGTGACACCATTAACCCCCGGAGGGATCACGTGACTCTATTACCCCCCCCCCACCCTGAAAAAACACGTGACACCATTACCCCCCCTAAGGTACCACGTGACACCATTACCCCCCTGAAGAATCACGTAACTCTATCACGTGACCCCCCCTTACCTTGTGGAGGGGTGGGGGGGAGTCACGTGATTTCCCCTGACCGGGGAGGGGTGATCGTGATCGTCTGGCCACGTGCAGAGTGATTCGACGCCACCGACTGATTTGGGTATTTCACCAAATCACGTCGCCTGTCCATGAGCGTGATTTCTCGGAATGGATGTCCTTTATTTAACCACAACAGTCCTGTATCCACAACTGTGGGGTAAGGGGCCGTCCATAAATGACGTCACGCACCTAGGGGGGGGGGTCAGACATTTGTGACGATGTCTGACGAAGGGGGAGGGGGGTTTAAGAAATGTGAACTTTAAATATAGACAACACGTTCTACTTAATTAAATAGACTTTAATAAATGTTTTCTCCTGCAACATCAGAGTGCAGCGCCACATTAAATACGCACTACAATGACAATAGTTTAAAGCGATTTGAAGCATGTTTTATTTTTTTGGGGGGGGGCAGAGCTTTGTGACGCCATATTTGAGGGGGGGTCTGACTTTTTGTGACGCCGTGTGACTAGGGGGGGGGGGGGGTCAAAAATCGTCCAAAATCGCGTGACGTCATTTATGGACGGCCCCTAAAATGTTGGTACCCCCATGTTCTTCCAAGACGTCTGGCCCAGGGTGGAAGAGTAAACCAAAATACCCTCTTCCAGATTTCTCCCTCCATATGTTGTCTTTTAAATGAGGAATTGTCATCGTAAATACTCATTTATAGCTCAGCTTTCTATCTCCAAGACAAAGATCCACCGTGTAGCCTTAACAGACTGTTGGGACAAGTGCTGTTAGCGAGCACCTATGAAGGCCGGCACGGCACACGACGAGAAGGTTGGGTGGTCAACACCACGCCCTAAGCGATGTTTACACACCGCACCGCGACACTCATTTGAGGCTGAATCGACCGAGCGAAGGCCGAGGACCGGTTCAGATCATCGTCACGGGAGAATCGAACCGGATTCAGTAGAGCAACGCGCTCACCGCTACCCGCTACACTACCGCCTTCCCCACATGCAATCACGCTTATGAACATAGAACCGCAGAGCTTGCGGTCGGTTCATCGCCGCGTGGTTGCTGCTGCTGCTGCCTTGCCACTCGTCTGTGGATTCCTCCTCTTCGCGCCTCTTGTGCGGCGTGTTTCACGGGTTTACACCATGACGTGTGCGCGAAAACTCTGCTCCCCGATTGCTTCACCGCCTTTGTCTCTCCGCCAGAGGTCGCGTTTGCTCCGTGAGAGAGGCACAAAGTATCTGAATGAGTACAACTGTCAGCCACGCCACAGGGCAGGTTAAACCAATGTCGTTCTACTCTTAGGTATTTTGTGGTAAAGTCACGTAGGTAAAAAATAATAAAATTAAATAAAAATAAATGAAAATCAATCAATTAAATCACGACGTTTCGGAGGCAACACAAGTCTCCGTCTTCAGGTGTATCACTTGATACAGTAAATTTTGCTGTGATGGTCCCACCTGAAGAAGGAGACTTGTGTTGCCTCCGAAACGTCGTGATTTAATTGATTTATTTTCATTTATTATTATTTTATTTTATTATTATTTATCTACGTGACTTTAGCGACAACACCTAAGAGTATGAATCATTGCAGTCACGAAAGCTTCAAATCTAGAATCAATGTCGTTCTTTTTCCCAGCAGGGGGAACCAAGCGAACTGGGGCTCAGTTGCAGCCGTACATATTTCGAGCTAAAACATTTTTTATTTTATTTTATCAGGTAATGCTCCCTGAGCTATGCAGCTCTTTCTCAGAAGCGACCTGGCCACAAGTTATAGCTCAACGAAGTGGCTCATCGCGTGAAAATGTATCATTTATAGCACTCTAAGCGCATGTTTCTAAATTGTGGAGGGGAAAACCGGAGGACCCGGAGAAAAATCCACGCGACCACAAAGTCCAAATATACATCAGGCGTCAGGATCGGGATCGACCCCACGACCTCCTGCATATCAGGCGAGGTAGCTAACATCTCCTAGCCACCGTAACACCCGGTCAGGGCTGAACTCCGGAAAATAGTTCATGAGAAATAAATGTAATTTTAAAACGGTACATGTACTTAATTTATTGACACCTCAGAAGCTCTGTGCCGCAAGATTATCAGAATCAGAATTGTTTTTTTACTGGAGGAATCCGATGAGCTATGAAGCTCTCCCCCCCCCCCCCACACACACACGTCCAGTAGGGCCACCTGGGGTCAGAAGGTTACAACAACAAACAAATAAAAAACACGACGGGAGTGCATAGTCGAGGAAAGGCAAAAATAAATCACTTCGAAAGGTAAACAAGATGAAGATGAGGACGGCGTGCGTGGCCATTGCCGTCGATGCCACGACGCCTTTGTCTGCACGGCTGCTACACTCGCGACTCAGGCCCCATGCCACTTGCTGTGGTGCCAATGCTGATGACGAGTTGTAACGCTGTGCGGCCGCCGCCGTCACGTGCGCATGCATGTAGAACTTCTTTAGCACCGTCCGTGGCCAACCGTGATCATCGGAGGTGCGGCAGAAGAAGGACCACAGACTAAACACAAATAAGAAGTATTCAAAAATACTCTTTAAAAAACACGCTTTAATGAAATGTACCGTACTCGTAATGGCAAAACTCCACGACTCCAGAAAGTGGCCCCGAAGCTTGCCATAACGTAAGGGACCGTGGTGATTTACAGCCAACGTCAGTTGAGCGTGGACAATTAGACCCAAGCCGAAACATAACATATAAAAAAGATGGTTTAATATATATATTTTGAATGATAGAATATAGTATTGTCATCAGTATGACATAAGTATACCAAGTGTGCAGTCGATCACACTTTGCAAGTGGGTTAAAATTGAGTTACAAGATTTGAGGATACGACAACAACAACAGACAGAGTGAGTTAAATAAAAGCATGTAACAATAAAAAGGCAGTTTTAAAGAACGGAGTTTCCAATTTAGAGTTCATTTAAAAGTGCATAGCTCCCAGGGGCTTCCTTTTATGGGAAGGAAGAGCGTTCCAGACGGCCCCAGAAGCGCATCCGAAAGGGCGCGATACGGTGGCCACTGTCTTTGTTTGATGGCTCGCAGCCAAACGCCGCTGCTGAAGCGAGGATAACCGAGTACATTCGCTCGCTCTCGTCGAGTGAGAGAGAGGAGAGAAAGGATGACTCAGAGGCGCGTGGAGGAACTGCAGACGAGTGGGAAACGGCAAGCAGCAGCCACGCGCCAAATTATCCTCCCCCAAGCTCTGCCTTCCTCTATATACTAAGATGTTATCGGCCAATTCATGGTTATGTTTTCCATGCGGGAGGAAACAGGGGAAATGCGTTATACCATGCAGATGGAACAGGTGGAGTTCACATTTCGCTGTACTGCCTTCTCCTGGCAAGCTACGGTATGAGCTCTTCCTCGACGCTCACTGGGAAGACGGGAGTTCCACAGCCCACCTGCGTGTGTGTGTGACCCACCAACCCTCGCTGCTGCCCCCGCAGTGCTGGCTTACATGGGTACACAACGGCGCTACGCATACTGCGGTACAATAATTGAGTATTTAATAGAATCGTGACTAAGTGCAGCATCCATCGATCCTCATAGTAATTGCCCGTGGCCGGAACGATTCTCTCCGCCCATCACCCGGCGAATTCGAGTAATTGTCGCGATTCATGCAAGTGCAGTGACATAGAATCGGTCACGTAGCAGCATAGCGCTCACTGCTGGCAGGGAAGGGGATCTGCAGCTTACAACAGCCCTGGCTGACAGCATGTCACATGATAGACCAGAGAGGGATCTAGGGGAGGGGTCACGGAAGGGGCACATCGAGAACCCACTAGTAGGTTCCAGAAGGGGGGCGTGGCCGGGGGCGGAGCCAGCAGGCCACGCTGACGGTATAAGAGGGGCCCCGGGAGGGGAGCTCGGGGCTGTCGTGTGCAGTGGGGGGGGGGGGGAGGGTTCCCCGTCGTGCTGCCGGAGTTGTCACCGTCTCGGCGTCGCCAGTCAGGCAGTCTACCAGCCGTCCTGACTGGGAGCCGTAGTTACCAAGTGTTAACTGTTAAGGCCGAATTCTTGGTTCTTTCGGTAAAGTCACGTAGAAGGGAAATAATAAAATAATAAAAACATTAAAATCTTATTTTATTATTTCCCTTCTACGTGACTTTACCGAAAGAACCAAGAATATGAATCCCTGCAGTCACGAAAGCTTCAAATCAAAATGTTAAGGCCGTGTTAATTAACAAAAGTGTCACCTGCTCTTCGTGTCTCTGAGTCAGTCACTACGTAAGCATCGATTGTTTGGAAACTGCGGTGACTGTAGCGGCCTCCGGTGGCTGGAGTAATCACGAGGACGCGTTACGTGTGACGCGTGCTACGTGGTGGAGAAGCGTCGATTCTTACACACGCGATGCTTGTATCGAGAGGTTAATACTCCAAGTGAATTCGACAATGAATCTATTCGCGGCCGGGACCGTACGCGTTTGTAAGGAGTGCAACGGCTAATGTCCTGCACGTTATCGGTAAAAACTCCACATTACTATGCCAGGGTCAGCCCTCCCATAACACAACCACAAGGCGGCACAGGACTTGTTTTAGTGGACCCCAGCAGGGCTGATAGAATGAGTCGAACCGTGATATCAAGCAGTGGGAGGGGCAGTGTTGTTGCAATGGTTTCAGGATATTCGTGCTGAGTTATCCAGCGGTAATGACGCTTTGAGTGTCAGGTTTGTGCCGGTAACGGCGGCGCGTGTTTAATCAATAATCAAATTTAATCGACTTGACATCCCTATGTGCTGAGGTGTCCCCTACACGGCAGGTACAGCAAGTAGGACCGGCATTCCCTCCAGTGTCCTTGCCCCTTTAATTAATTAACGGTGTCAGCTGGTATGATGCAGGGATAACACTGGTCATAAGTGACAGAGTTAATTTCGGGTAAAATCAATGAAAATGGGGTATGCAGATAGCATAAAAATCAGATGTGATAGAGCAAATCTGAGATCAGCTTTGGAATCAGCACCCTGAAATTAGTCTAAAACAGCTGCAAAAGTCCAGGCCAGAATTATTATTTTTTGTTGACCAGTGTAATGACCAACGCGTCATTGTGTCCGTAGTGAAGAAAGTTTTCAACCAGTGCGTAATCACGTGGTTCATAAACACGGATCACAGACAGAGAGAGAGAGCGAGAGACGGAGCGTGGAACCGAAGCTGAAGAGTGGCACGCAAAGCGGCGTGGCGAGGAACAACGCAGAGAGGAACAACGCAGAGAGGAGCCCGTGGATTCAGAGAACGTGCGCCAGTGGTACGTTGGTTGGAGTTAAATTCAGTCGTGAAAAAAGCAATCTTAAACCATCTTCTTGGTTCTTTCGGTAGTAAATTCACGTACAAGGGAAGTAATAAAATAACACAAATAAAACATAATAAAATAATTCTCACGACGTTTCGGCCACAACGCAAGCAGCCGTCCTCAGGTGAAGACCAGGTCTGTCGGAGAGACAGCGTCTGAATGAAACAACACCACGCTTGGAGCGTATATTTAACGTCGTGAGAATTATTTTATTATGTTTTATTTTTATTATTTTATTACTTCCCTTCTACGTGACTTTACCGAAAGAACCAAGAAGATGAATCCCTGCAGTTACGAATGCTTTAAATCGAAATCTTAAACCACCTGATGAGGATGAGCGGCAGCTTTTCCGGTCGCAGTTTAATCATCAATATATTGGCCACGTGTTAATGATGATGATAATAATAATGTCTTTATGAACGTGACAATCTTGTCGGATGGTGGAGTGGTTAATGACAATCATTTGGACGCAAGACTTAACACCGCGTGGCCTCGCCCGACAAAAAAGACACGTGGATGATTAAGAGACATCGTCTTGATCGTTGAGAGAGGTTACGTGGGCTTGGGCACAACACGTGGCGGTTATAAGGGAGCCAATGGTCGAGACGAATCACGGAATGGCAGCCAAAGAAGTGAGCGCGCCAAAGAGAGAGGGAGAGAGAGAGAGAGAGGCAGCACGTCCATCGCGGAGATGGAGCGATGCAAATCTGCTCGCGTGCAGCAGGTGAAGTGACCTTGTCCGCAACTTCGCGTGGCCGCAAAGAGACGGCGGTGGCTTTGGGGGAGGCCTTCATCCAGCGGTGGATAGACCCATGGCTGCTGCTGCTGATGATGCTGCTGATGATGAACGCAGGCAGTCTGCTCGTATAATGCAGGGAGTCAATTACCATGCAGAGTTGTCAGACGCTGTCAATCACGGTGCCATGTTATGCAAGTCATTGAATCTGATAGTATAATGGAGGGTGGTAAGTGTTATAGTGCAGGGTGTTTGGTGATATGTATGCATGTTGAACTTGCCAACCGTGCTAATCGGAGGTGCGGGAAATGCTGGGTGTCAAATGCTAATACGCAAAGCGCGTGATAGCAGAATGCACGGTGTTAAAGTTCTACAATGCAGGGAAGTCAAACGATTGCAATGCACGGTCTCATCTTTAACGACACACACACACGGCATCAGGTGGTGTAATTCCACAAATCTGGCTCTTTAGACAATCACCGTCATCACCACCACCACCACGACTGTCATCTCACTGTGGGTCTCATTGCAGGGGCTGGCAGCTGGATTAATGAAGGGCGTCAATGAGGCCGGGCGTCAGTGCACGCCCTACTCTGGCCGTGCAAATGCGCCCGGCGCCACTGAACCCGGCTCTGATGTCAAAGTGTCCTTTGTTGCCAGTAAATGCGACCACATCAGCCTCTTGTCTTTTCCATTGAGGGTGTGCACCCCCCCCTTACCCCCCCCCCACTCCCTCCCCTCCATCCATCCATCCCTCTCTCCCCCCTCCAGGGAAGTCAAATCTACCCCCCCTCAACCCCCTCCACCTCCATCCCACCTCCCCCCCCCTCCACCTCCTCCCCCTCAATCCCGCCCCCCCCCCCCGCCGCCGCCACTGACGCCTCCACGTATCCACTGCAGCCCCCACCCCTCCTCTCGCTTTGTGGCAGAGCGCCTGAGAAGTGACGCAGACTTCGTTATGGCCCTGCTTGAAGAATCCATGGAGACCGAATCAGCGGGGAGTCTATGACAATTTTATAAAAAAAGAAAGAAAGAATCTCCTCCTCCTCCTACTACTTATCCTCCTCCTCCTCCTCTTCTATCTCCTCCTCCTTTCCCTGCCCATTCAAGAATCCTGGCTGTGTGTGTTGTTTTTGGGAGTGGGGGGGGGGGTATAATTTGCTTAGGACAGCCCCACCGATCATCGGCGAGTTTACAATTGAGCTGCGCAATTGCCTCCCAGCGGTGTCTGAGTGAGAGTGCGAGAGTAAGTGAGAGTGCGCGCGTGTGTGTGTGTGCGCGCGCGTTGTGTATGCATGTGTGTGTAGTGGTCTCGCTAGCAGCACTTGCCCCAAAAAGTCCGTTAAGGCTAAACGGGGGATCTTTGTCTTTGTAGTGGTCTCAGTCGAAATCTACCCCCGTCTTCTCCCTCCGCCTCCTCGTCTCTCTCTCTCTTTCTCTCCTCGGGCAAAATCGTGCAGATTGTCAGAGTCGCGCCCCCCGTCTGCAAAGCACGAAAGAGACACGGAGAGAGACATTGGGAGAGACGGACAGACAGATAGGAAGAGATACACAGAGAGACAGAGACACACTGAGAGAGAGAGACAGGAACATACACACAGAGAGACAGAGACACAGAGAGGGAGAGGGAACAGACAGAGACAGAGAGAGATACAGGACGAGAGACACAGAGAGAAAAACAGAGACACTAGCATAGAGGACAGCCGTCTTTGACAAATCACGATCAGCGCCACTGCATCGCCACCTGTACCATCGTCTGTAGCAACACCTGCGCTATCACCTGGACTGTTATTCAGGTCACCATCGGCACCATCGATCGCTACATCGTCAGCACGCGCCGTGATCGGTGTGATAACTCGAATCGGGCCTCCGTTAATCATCAGCGTCGTGTCGTCGTCATCAGTAGCAGGGACAGCAGCAGCAGCAGGAGCGTCCTTCGAGTAAATAACTTTCGGTAACATTCTCAGCAGCGCCATCGAATCTTCATCAGCTCTATCGTATCATAATCAGCAGCAGTAGCAGCAAAAGCATCATCATCGCTTGCGCAATAACTCGCATCATAATCATCATCAGCACACGGGCATATCAGAACCAGCAAACATAAATCGAGTCGGCATCATCATCATCATCAGCAGCAGCATCATCATCATCATCAGCAGCAGCATCGTAACTTGTGTAATCACCATCGTCTTCATCACCAGCAGCATCATCATCACTCCCAACATCACCAGCACCATCATCGCCATCAGCAGCAGCAGCGGCATTAACTCTATTCATAATCATCATCATCAACACCATCAGCAGCAGCATCAGCAGCAGCAGCAGCATCACCTACCTCTCCATCCCCTTCCCATCACCCGGCTACTCACCACGTTTGAGACTCCTGGCGATTCCCATCACCTGACTCGGCTCGTTGACATCGGGCGCCAGTCAAACTCCCGGACCACGGAGATAAAGTTCATCATGGCCAGCAAGTCATCCCCATCTTCTTCCTCCTCCTCTTCGTCATCGTCGTCGTCTTCGTCTCCGCGTGGTTGTCGCCTGCCCTTGGCGCTGCTCGTGTTGATGTTGGTGCAAGTGGTGAACCGGGGCTTGTGCGCCTACCCACACTGGTGGTGAGTGAGTGAGTAGGTGAGTGTGTAGTTGGGTGCGTGGGTGGGTGAGTGAGTGCGTTGGTGAATGCGTGGGTGGGTGAGTGGATCGTTTAGTGAGTAAGTGGGTGAGTGCGTGGGTGAGTGTGTAGTTGGTTGCGTGGGTAGGTGAGTGAGTGCGTTGGTGATTGCGTGGGTGGGTGAGTGGATCGTTTAGTGGGTGAGTGCATGGGTGAATGAGTGCGTGGGTGAGTGTGTAGTTGGTTGCGTGGGTAGGTGAGTGAGTGCGTTGGTGAATGCGTGGGTGAGTGAGTGCTTGGATGAGTGAGTATGTAAGTGAGTGTGTAGGCGAGTGCGTGAGCGGGTGAGTAGGTGGGCTCGTGAGCTATTGTGGAGATGAGCGGGCACGCTGTGGTGAGCGTGGAAGTGTGGAAACGGATGATTCGATTGCTAGGTGAAAGAGTGAGCACGTGAGCGAGCGACTGAGTGAGTTGACGAGTGTAAGGTGAGTCTTAGCAACTGCAATGGGTGAGTCGTTGAGTGAGCGAGTCCAACATTTTAACGAGGGAGTGGTTTAGCGATTCAATGAGTGAATGCGGGACTGGGTGATTAAGTGCGTGAGCGAGAAGACATTTACTGAAAGATTTAGCGAGCGTGATTTGTAGGTATGTATTTACGTTGAACTTCTGTCGCGCCGTACGTAGCTAACCGTGCTGAACAGTTCTAAAGAAATTAGTTTGTCAATATCGATAGAAATAGCGTTCCAGACGGCCGCAGTGATTTAGTGAGTGTGATTTATTTGCGGAGCGATTGAGTAATTTAGCGAGTGATTTCGCGAATGGTTGAGTGATTTAACGAGTGATTTAGTGAATGCTTTAGTGATCGGGTGAGTGGCTATGTGGGCCAGTGAGTGGTTTGATAGGCGAGCGATTCACTGGGCCAGTGAGTGATTTAGTGAGTTGAGTGGGCGATTTTAGTGAGCGTTGTAGCCAATAGTTCGGTGATTGAGTGAAAAAGCGAGCGAGTAACTTAGCGAATGACTTAGTGGGTGGGTGATTTGGTGAGTGAATGAGTGAGTGAGCGAATGATCTACTGAGCAAAAAACCATGGTGAGCGGAGTGAGTGAATGAGTGAACGGTGAATGAATTGGTGATCGATTTCGTTAGTGGGGAAACAACTTGTTACGTTATGAAATTGCAGCAATCATTGTAATGTCAACGACACACAAACATACACCAAGACAAAGATCCCCCGTATAGCCTGAACAGACTGTTGGGGCAAGTGCCGTTATCGAGTAGCCGGCACGGCACACGAGGGAGTGGGTGGCCAGCACAACACCCGGCCGTCTTTGTCTTCCGAGTGGCGATGTTCACACAACGTACTAGGTACTCATTTGAGGCTGAGTCGACCTAGGAGAGGCCCAGAACCAGTTCAGATAATCGTCACCGGTGTTAGCCATGAGCGGGAATAGAACTTGGGTCGCCGGGTTCGTAGCGCAGCGTGCTAACCGCTGCACCACCGCTCTCCACATACACGTAGACACACATATACATAAAACCTACCACAAACAACACACACCACGATATATAAACACGCATAGTATACACGTACAATACACACACCGCGATACACACAGACACACGAACACACAAACTCGATATTTTATCCCGATTATCATTTACGTTGTAACCGACATCATCACAAAACAGACAAAGATCCCCCGTGTAGCCTTAACAGACTGTTGGGGCAAGTGCCGTTAGCGAGTAGCCGGCACGGCACACGAGGGGGTGGGTAGCCAGCACCCACGCCCCACCGCATTTGTCTTCCCGGTGCTGATGTCGAAAAAAAACGCACCGCACCAAGTGACTCATATTAAGGCTGAGTCGACCTAGGGGAGGCCCGGGACTGGTTCAAACAATCACGCCAGCTGTTATTGCTCGTGGACGGGAATCGAACTCGGGTGGTTCCGAGTTCGTAGCGGGGTTGGGTGCGCTAACCGCTGCACCACCGCTCCCCCGTAACAGCCCCGACAAGCAAAGCCAGCGGTGTTGTTGTTTTTGTTGTTGTTTTTGTTGTTGTTTCTGTTGTTGTGGCCGGATACACCGGCGCGTGCGGGAGATGATCAAGCGGCACGGTGAGACGAGTCCATCCGTGTGGGTCGCGACTGTTGCGTTCCGTGCGTAATTGTTGGTTCGATAATTATAAAACCACGTGGTCTTCTCGTTACTGTTTCAATTGTCGCCGAGATTGCATGCGCGCGTGCATGTTGAACCACCCGCTCTCTCAATCGGAAGGTTGACACGCGATGACGGGGACCTTTTCACGCGACATCGACGTCGCTGGCGCGTGTCTCTGAACGACTTTCGTTCGTCGTTCAGAGTTGATCGCCGCAGACCACGGCGTGAAGACGCCGCCGCCGCTGTGGTCTCGCGCCGCAACGCGATGTCGACGCTTCTTTCGCTCAACATTCGCTGCGACTCGTGGCGCGTGCGCGTTCGATCGACTCAGTCCCTCGGATGAGCAAAGCTGCTTCGCGGTGTGTAAACATCGCCGCGAGGAGAGACAAAGGCGGCCGGGCGAGGTTCTGGCCACCAATTCCCCCCCCCCCCCCGCTGGTGCTCCTCGCTAGCAGCACTTGCCCCACCAAGTGTGTTAAGGTTATACTGGGGAATGGATCTTTGTCTTGTATAATGTCTTCACCATCGATGCGTGCTGCGTAGTTTTGAGCAGCGTTGGGTGCAGCGCTGCGCTACGAACCCGGCGACCCGAGTTCGATTCCCGCTCACGGCCAACGCCCGGTGACGATTATCTGAACCGCTCCTGGGCCTCTCCTAGGTCGACTCAGCCTCGAATGGGTACCCGGCCCGGTGTGTAAATATCAGGACCGGGGAAACAAAGGCGGCCTGGCGTGGAGTTGGCTACACCACCCTCCTCGTGCATCCGTGCCGAAACTTAATAGGTGCTCGCTAACAGCACTTGCCCCAACGGTCTGTGGGAGCTACACGGGGCATGTGTGTGAGCGTGTCTTTGTATATCGGATGTCGTAGTTGCGTCTGTAAATGGTGCTCGATTCTTATGTGTGTGTGTGTACAGCCCCGTTATATATCATAGCGCACCGCCTAACAGCGAAACAAACTTAAATGAATGATCACTGTGCATGCGAACAGCTCCTGTGCGCGAGTACGTACGGTCGTTATGAATCTCCGTGCTTATAAGTGTCAACGTTGGGACATGAATTCAGCCCCGCGCAAGACGCATAGTCACAGCCCAGCAGCACCCACGGCTCACAAACCTCCTCGGTCTCACGATGCACGGACCAAAGTTCGTCCCAGGCAATGCGATACGCCGTCGCGTAATCCTTGCCGTGTAACCACAAAGTAGACCCGTGGAGACACGCAGAGACTCGTAGAGATTGCGTAGAGATCCCAAAGAGACCCATGGAGATACATTGACTCATAGAGACTCGTAGAGATGACATAGAGACCCATAGAGATACATAGATACATAGAGACACGTCGAGATTACATAGAGACCCATAGAGATACATAGAGACACGTTGAGATTACATAGAGACCCATAGAGATACATAGATACATAGAGACTCGTAGAGATTGCATAGAGACCCATAGAGATACATAGATACATAGAGACTCGTAGAAATGACATAGAGACCCATAGAGATACATAGACACATAGAGACTCGTAAAGATTACATAGAGATACATAATAGATACATAGAGACACATAGAGATACACAGAGACCAATAGAGATGCATAGAGACCAATAAGAGACATAGAGATACACAGAGACCACATAAATAAATAGAGGCCCATGCATGCTAATTAGTAACTATAGTTACTATATTTACACGATCTAACCCAACCCCCCACCCCCCCGACTCTATTATGGATAATATTGGTAGCGAAAGCCTACGTGTTAGACGTACTCAATATAATCACGGTGAAGGTTCGGGCATGGTACGATTCATATCTCAGCCCTCTGTCAATCCACTGCTGCGTGTGAATATCGCTCTGTCGGTAGTCGGCGTTTCATCTTGTTGTTGTTGTTGACCATACTTCACCACTCTGGTCAACGCGGGTTGTTGAATAAAGGGGAGTGCGGGCCTAGCGACGCAGGACCGCTTCAGTGGTCGTCACGCGCCAGGCGGCGTTTAAACCCGCGACCAGGAGTCGAACCGAGACCCTGGCCCTCCCGGGTGCGTAGCGCGGTGCGTTAACCACTGCGCCACCGCTCCCCTAACCCCCCCCCCCCTCCTCCCCCTTAAAAAGATAATGACTATCTACAATTACTAATTAAAATGTTTTTAATGAATGTTTAAATTATTAACCAATTTGTCGATTTAGTTTTTTGCATTATCAAATCCGGTGTTTAAATTGAGCAGCTTAGAATTCCTCAACCCTCACCCGTTCAATAATTTCCATCCATTGTCAATACACTGCCAGATGAAGTCCTCCCCACGCCGTGCCGGCCATGCGGCTTATGCGCCATACTTCACCACGCTGGTCAGGTCAGAAATGTTGGGCGACGCAGGGCGTAGGGGCACGAGCAGGCTCGAGTTGATTTTGTGTGAGCAGGGTGAGATACACAAGAGACCCAGGGTAGGAGTCTCGTTCGCCGTGGCCAGCAATCGATCTCGGTTATCGCGAGTACACCACCCCGCAGTGCCCTAACCGCAGTGCCACCGCTCCTGTGCCTGCGATCCATAACGGCTGTGCCCATGAGTGCGTGACTCAGCCCCCTTATCAGCCGATCATTACACAGGGAGGTCGATAAAAACAAAATTGTACTGGAGAGAAAATCAGTCGTAAAGATGAGTGGAAGTTTTATCCGTGGGTTTGCAGCACTAATGTACTGCCCTCGGCCATACGAACGTGGAATTTATAGTTCGCTTATCAGCCGAGCATCACACAGGGAGGTCGATAAAAACAAAATTGTACTAGAGAGAAAATCAGTCGTAAAGATGAGTGGAAGTTTTATCCGTGGGTTTGCAGTACTAATGTACTGCCCTCGGCCATACGAACGTGGAATTCATAGTGCTCGCGAACCACCACGCCTTTGGCCGTTTACGATTCTCCGTCAACACGCAAAATGACTGCGTTACACGCTGCACGAGTCCGATGATTGGTGAACCCGTCTCGCGTCGTGGCCAGAGTTCGCAACCGGGTACCCGATACCCGTACCCTACCCGATACCCGGCTACCCGTACCCGGCCGGGTACGGGTACCCATTTGCGACCCTGGTGCGGCCGGGTACGGGTACGGGTAAGGAATCAAAACCCGTTTGCGACCTCTGGTCGTGGCGCAGAGAGAGAGAGTGAGCGCCTAATCGGGACACGGATCTTGCACATGAAGTCGCGAGTCGTAGCCGCGTCTGCAGCCTTGGGTACCTGGTGCGGTGGTAAACATCAGCAGTGGGAGATACAAAGACGGCCGGGTGTCGTGCCTATCCACCCCCTTAGCCCCCAACCCACTCGTGCGCCGTGCCAGCTTCAATAGGTTCTCACTACCAGCACTTGCCCCGACAGTCTACGCAGGCTACACGGGGCAGCTTTGCCTTTACCTTTGAACTCACAAGAAGCAGCGCGCGTCGCCTGCGGCGGTTGAGTCTCAGTAATGAGCTACGGGTCCTGTCACGTGACGAGTGACACACACACCCGTTACACACACACACATACACACACACACATACACACACACACATACACACACACACATACACACACACCCGTTACACACACACACATACACACACACACATACACACACACACATACACACACACACATACACACACACCCGTTACACACACACACATACACACACACCCGTTACATACACACACACATACACACACACCCGTTACATACACACACACACATACACCCGTTACACACACACCCGTTACACACACACACCCGTTACACACACACACGTTACACACACACACACACCCGTTACACACACACCCGTTACACACACACACTCGTTACACACACACACATACACACACACACATACACACACACCCGTTACACACACACACATACACACACACACATACACCCGTTACATACACACCCGTTACACACACACCCGTTACACACACACACACTTACACACACACCCGTTACACACACACACACACTCGTTACACACACACACATACACACACACACATACACACACACCCGTTACACACACACACATACACACACACACATACACCCGTTACACACACACCCGTTACACACACACCCGTCACACACACACACACCCGTTACACACACACACCCGTCACACACACACGTTACACACACATACACACACACACACACCCGTTACACACACACATACACACACACCCGTTACACACACACACATACACACACACACATACACACACACCCGTTACACACACACACATACACACACACACACATACACACACACACATACACACACACCCGTTACACACACATACACCCGTTACACACACACATACACACACACCCGTTACACACACACACACACTCGTTACACACACACACATACACACACACACACACCCGTTACACACACACACCCGTCACACACACACACCCGTTACACACACACACGTTACACACACACACACACCCGTTACACACACACCCGTCACACACACACACCCGTTACACACACACACCCGTCACACACACACCCGTCACACACACACCCGTCACACACACCCGTCACACACACACCCGTCACACACACACCCGTCACACACACACCTGTTACACACACACCCGTCACACACACACCCGTCACACACACACCCGTCACACACACACCCGTCACACACACACCTGTTACACACACACCCGTCACACACACACCCGTTACACACACACCTGTTACACACACACCCGTCACACACACACCTGTTACACACACACCCGTCACACACACACCTGTTACACACACACCCGTCACACACACACCCGTCACACACACACCCGTCACACACACACCCGTCACACACACACCTGTTACACACACACCCGTCACACACACACCCGTCACACACACACCCGTCACACACACACCCGTCACACACACACCTGTTACACACACACCCGTCACACACACACCCGTTACACACACACCTGTTACACACACACCCGTCACACACACACCTGTTACACACACACCCGTCACACACACACCCGTTACACACACACCCGTCACACACACACCCGTCACACACACCCGTCACACACACACCCGTCACACACACACCCGTCACACACACACCCGTCACACACACCCGTCACACACACACCCGTCACACACACACCCGTCACACACACACCTGTTACACACACACACCCGTCACACACACACCCGTTACACACACACCCGTTACACACACACCCGTTACACACACACCCGTCACACACACCCGTCACACACACACCCGTCACACACACACCCGTCACACACACACCTGTTACACACACACACCCGTCACACACACACCTGTTACACACACACACCCGTCACACACACCCGTCACACACACACCCGTCACACACACACCCGTCACACACACACCCGTCACACACACACCTGTTACACACACACCCGTCACACACACACCCGTTACACACACACCCGTTACACACACACCCGTCACACACACACCCGTCACACACACACCCGTCACACACACACCTGTTACACACACACACCCGTCACACACACACCCGTTACACACACACCCGTCACACACACACCCGTTACACACACACCCGTCACACACACACCTGTTACACACACACACCCGTCACACACACACCCGTTACACACACACCCGTCACACACACACCCGTTACACACACACCCGTCACACACACACCCGTCACACACACACACCCGTCACACACACACCCGTTACACACACACCCGTCACACACACACCCGTTACACACACACCCGTTACACACACACCCGTCACACACACACCCGTCACACACACACCTGTTACACACACACACCCGTCACACACACACCCGTCACACACACACCCGTTACACACACACCCGTCACACACACACCTGTTACACACACACACCCGTCACACACACACCCGTTACACACACACCCGTCACACACACACCCGTTACACACACACCCGTCACACACACACCCGTCACACACACACCCGTCACACACACACCCGTCACACACACACCCGTCACACACACACCTGTTACACACACACCCGTCACACACACACCCGTTACACACACACCCGTCACACACACACCCGTTACACACACACCCGTCACACACACACCTGTTACACACACACACCCGTCACACACACACCCGTCACACACACACACCCGTCACACACACACCCGTTACACACACACCCGTCACACACACACCCGTTACACACACACCCGTCACACACACACCCGTTACACACACACCCGTTACACACACACCCGTCACACACACACCCGTTACACACACACCCGTCACACACACACCCGTCACACACACACACCCGTCACACACACACCCGTTACACACACACCCGTCACACACACACCCGTTACACACACACCCGTCACACACACACCCGTTACACACACACCCGTTACACACACACCCGTCACACACACACCCGTCACACACACACCTGTTACACACACACACCCGTCACACACACACCCGTTACACACACACCCGTCACACACACACCCGTTACACACACACCCGTCACACACACACCTGTTACACACACACACCCGTCACACACACACCCGTTACACACACACCCGTCACACACACACCCGTTACACACACACCCGTCACACACACACCCGTCACACACACACCCGTCACACACACACCCGTCACACACACACCCGTTACACACACACCCGTTACACACACACCCGTCACACACACACCCGTCACACACACACCCGTCACACACACACCTGTTACACACACACACCCGTCACACACACACCCGTTACACACACACCCGTCACACACACACCCGTTACACACACACCCGTCACACACACACCTGTTACACACACACACCCGTCACACACACACCCGTTACACACACACCCGTCACACACACACCCGTTACACACACACCTGTTACACACACACCCGTCACACACACACCCGTCACACACACACCCGTTACACACACACCCGTCACACACACACCCGTCACACACACACACCCGTCACACACACACCCGTTACACACACACCCGTCACACACACACCCGTTACACACACACCCGTCACACACACACCCGTTACACACACACCCGTTACACACACACCCGTCACACACACACCCGTCACACACACACCTGTTACACACACACACCCGTCACACACACACCCGTCACACACACACCCGTTACACACACACCCGTCACACACACACCTGTTACACACACACACCCGTCACACACACACCCGTTACACACACACCCGTCACACACACACCCGTTACACACACACCCGTTACACACACACCCGTCACACACACACCCGTCACACACACACCCGTCACACACACACCTGTTACACACACACCCGTTACACACACACCCGTCACACACACACCCGTCACACACACACCTGTTACACACACACACCCGTCACACACACACCTGTTACACACACACACCCGTCACACACACCCGTCACACACACACCCGTCACACACACACCCGTCACACACACACCTGTTACACACACACACCCGTCACACACACACCTGTTACACACACACACCCGTCACACACACACCTGTTACACACACACACACATACACACACACCCGTCACACACACACCCGTCACACACACCCGTTACACACACACCCGTTACACACACACCCGTCACACACACACCCGTTACACACACACCCGTCACACACACACCCGTTACACACACACCCGTCACACACACACCCGTCACACACACACCCGTCACACACACACCTGTTACACACACACACCCGTCACACACACACCCGTCACACACACACCCGTTACACACACACCCGTCACACACACACCCGTCACACACACACCTGTTACACACACACACCCGTCACACACACACCCGTTACACACACACCCGTTACACACACACCCGTCACACACACACCTGTTACACACACACACCCGTCACACACACACCCGTCACACACACACCCGTCACACACACACCCGTCACACACACACCCGTCACACACACACCTGTTACACACACACACCCGTCACACACACACCCGTTACACACACACCCGTTACACACACACCCGTCACACACACACCCGTCACACACACACCTGTTACACACACACACCCGTCACACACACACCCGTCACACACACACCCGTCACACACACACCCGTCACACACACACCTGTTACACACACACACCCGTCACACACACACCCGTTACACACACACCCGTCACACACACACCCGTTACACACACACCCGTTACACACACACCCGTCACACACACACCCGTCACACACACACCCGTCACACACACACCTGTTACACACACACCCGTTACACACACACCCGTCACACACACACCCGTCACACACACACCTGTTACACACACACACCCGTCACACACACACCCGTTACACACACACCCGTCACACACACACCCGTTACACACACACCCGTTACACACACACCCGTTACACACACACCCGTCACACACACACCCGTTACACACACACCCGTCACACACACACCCGTCACACACACACCCGTCACACACACACCCGTCACACACACACCCGTCACACACACACCCGTCACACACACACCTGTTACACACACACCCGTTACACACACACCCGTCACACACACACCCGTCACACACACACCTGTTACACACACACACCCGTCACACACACCCGTCACACACACACCCGTCACACACACACCCGTCACACACACACCTGTTACACACACACACCCGTCACACACACACCTGTTACACACACACACCCGTCACACACACACCTGTTACACACACACACACATACACACACACCCGTCACACACACACCCGTCACACACACCCGTTACACACACACCCGTTACACACACACCCGTCACACACACACCCGTTACACACACACCCGTCACACACACACCCGTCACACACACACCCGTTACACACACACATCCGTCACACACACACACCCGTTACACACACACCCGTCACACACACACCCGTCACACACACACCCGTCACACACACACCTGTTACACACACACACCCGTTACACACACACATCCGTCACACACACACATCCGTCACACACACACACCCGTTACACACACACCCGTCACACACACACCCGTCACACACACACCCGTCACACACACACCTGTCACACACACACCCGTCACACACACACCCGTCACACACACACCCGTCACACACACACCTGTCACACACACACCCGTCACACACACACCCGTCACACACACACCCGTCACACACACACCTGTTACACACACACATCCGTCACACACACACCCGTCACACACACACCCGTCACACACACACCTGTTACACACACACACCCGTCACACACACACACCCGTTACACACACACATCCGTCACACACACACCCGTCACACACACACCCGTCACACACACACCAGTTACACACACACCAGTTACACACACACCCGTCACACACACACCCGTCACACACACACCCGTCACACACACACACCCGTTACACACACACATCCGTCACACACACACACCCGTTACACACACACCCGTCACACACACACCCGTCACACACACACCTGTCACACACACACCCGTCACACACACACCTGTCACACACACACCCGTCACACACACACCCGTTACACACACACCCGTCACACACACACATACACACGTCACACACACACATACACACGTTACACACACACATACACACGTTACACACACACACACATACACACGTTACACACACACCCCCCCACTGGCCTGTGTATCAAATCCACTGCTGGATGAGGGCCTCCCTGAGCCAGTAGCGCGGACGTCGTGACGGTGATTTGACGGTGCCGTCCCAACGCTGGGTTCGGTGAGACGTAGGTGCAATAGTTAGAGTACCGTACAACAATGGGATGCTGCTGTACTGCAACTCTGCGGTCCACCACGTAGCCAATAGCGGTAACCCCTCCCCGCCTCCACGTAGTAAATACATGCAGACCTCGCTTAGCGCGACCCCGCGCAACGCTGATTCGACGGGCGCTCACTGTCCCCGTGAACGAGCTTCTTGCTCGCTAAGCGAGGTCTGCCTTGCCGCAAGACTCCTCACCGCATCCCATCAGCCGCAGCTGGGGCTTGTTTCTTGGAGCGAGCGATTCCCAGCGGCGTTGGTTCTGAGCGCGAGCAAAGTCAGGACCGGTTCGCTCGACCACGAGGATGTTTTTGTAAACAAACTCGAGCAACCTGCCCTTGAAGCAAGTTAGCGGTAAATGCTAATCCAGTAGCCTAACATCAGTCGTAACTCTTGACGCGTGATCTAGCCCCGAACCCGAGCTCGAACCGTGACACTAACAGGTCTGGAGTCTCCGCTACACACAGAGCCCCGCAGCGCTAAGCCCACTCAGCCGCATTCCGATGTGTCTGTGCGTAAATACATATCTGTGTATGTGTGTGTGTGTGCATTAAAGTGGGGGAGCGGTGGTGTAGCGGTTAGCGCTCGGCTGCGCTACGAACCCGGCGACCCGAGTTCGATTCCCGCTCACGGCGAACACCGGTGGCGATTATCTGAACCGGTTCGGGGGCCTCTCCTAGGTCCACTCAGCCTCAAATGAGTACCTGGCGCGGTGTGTAGACATTGCGCTAGGGAGACAAAGGCGACCGGGCGTGTGCCGTGCCGGCCTTCGTACAATAGGTGTTCGCTAACAGGACTTGCCCCAACAGTCTATTACAGACTATTACAGGCTATACGGGGGATCTTTGTCTTTGTTTTGCATACAAATGTGTCCGTGTGTGTGCATACATTCATGTGTGGGGAGGGGTAGCGCAGCGGTTAGTGCGCTCAGCTAAGAAACCGACCACCACGAGTTCGATTCCCGCTCACGGCCAACATCAGTGGCGAATATTTTAACCGGTCCCAGGCCTCTCCTAGGTCGACTCAGCCTGAAACGAGTAGCCGGTGCGATGTGTGAGCAATGGAACGGCCGGGCGTGGTGTTGGCAACCCAACCACCTCCTCGTGCGCCGTGCCGCCCTTCATAGGCGCTCGCTAACAGCACTTACCCCAAATAGCCTGTGGAGGCTATACGGGCGATGTTTTGTCTTTGTCTTACAACGTATTGCAAATCACGTGGCTCTCAGTCGTACATCGCGGACCCGAGGGAGACGGATGGTGGTGGGGGGTTGCCTTCATCCAGCAGTGGACTGCGCATGGCCGATGATACATTTATTAAAATACCGTAGAGACGCCGACCCGTTTGTTACAATGTGGGGGGGGGGAGCGGTGGCGCAGTGGTCAGCAGCGTGTGGACTAGGAATGGGACTCGGTTCGGAAGAGGGGGTTGGTTTGGTTATCGGATTGCGCTAACCGCTGCGCCCACGTTCCCCGATCCTCCGGCGCTCCCACCACCGATCCCTCCATCGCTCATCGCACAATGCACGCCGCGCTATTTTTCGGCGAATTGTCCGCGTTACGTTTGTGGCGACGACGAGAGGCTCGCGATGGCCAACTCCTGCCGAAGAGTTCACAAAGCGTCTGTTGCTGCTGCTGCCGCTGAAAGCGTGGCAGCGCCACGGAGGATGATGTCGGCCCACGAGATGACACTTAATGATAGGGTGCGCTTTGATTAGCAGGCGCCCGTGGCTAGAGCTGAACTGGTGCGGCCTTACTCGGCGGCGAGGTAGTCGGGTTGTTAAAATCTTTACCGGTAACCGCAAGAATGAAACCGGTTAAAACCGTTTTTTTCCCGTATTGTCTGTAAGAGCAAACATCACGTAACATGTTTCGCTATGGATAACTGATGTAATGGTTACCGCACTGCACTGTGTGAGCCACACACACAGACACACACACAGACACACAGGCACACACACACACACAGACACACAGACACACACGTGGGGAGGGGCCGCTCAACAACAACAAAATCCACGTGAATCGGTTACAGGTTCATGACGTACTATTGTGGAATGCGGTAACCGGTTACCTGATTAACAATCCTGGCTCTCCGTATATCCATGCAGTCCTACACGACTGGTACGTTGCCTACATACAGTATACATGTATTAATGTATACTGTATATATGTAAAATGTGATATTTTTTGCAAACGAATTATATTACATAATACACTGCTCTTCTTTATTCGTACGAGCATCATCATCATCATCAGCAGCAAGTCACGATCCGTCCACTTCTGGACGATGGCCATCCATCTCGCACGCACCGCTCTCGCGATGTAGCGATCCGTGAAATGCGTCGCTCCGTCTCCCCCGATCGGCGTTCGCCGTGTTGGGGTCTTCCTCTCTCTCTCTCTTGCTCGCTCGCTCGCTCCCTCCTTTGACTGCCATTCCGTAGTTCGACTCGTGCACATCCTGGCGACCGCGACGCCGTCCGGGCCCGAACCGCGCATCGCGAATACATCTCAACAGTTGCTGTGATGATGGTTTTTTTTGTGTTGTCGTTGCGTCCTAGAGAACCACAAATTCCTCCCTTTCCTGGCTCCCCCCCCCCCCTCTCTCCCTATCTCTCTGTAAATATGTAGATGGGAGACAATGTTCCCGTCGTTCATCATACTTCCAGCATCGTGCAATGTATAGTGGAAGGAATAAATACGTACGTACACACATATATATACAAACAAAAGCTACTCGCACAGTTTAAATAGTTGCCCATAGCAATTGTGTAATTGAACGACTTCATTCGATTCATGAAAATAGTAACGAGCAACGCGCACGCGCTTTGCACGTCACCGTCCGACCGTCGCTCCCGCCAGCCAGCCAGCCAGCAAAACTTAAAAAACCCATATAAAGTATCATTATTATTCGAGAACACACGCAGCAGGCTGACTACATCATGCAAACTCTCCGGGCGAGTCGCCTTCGGGCACGAGGGGTGTAGCGCAGAGGTCGACGAACCTGCGGCTTAGGAGTCGATCACGAAGCCGGAACGCGGCTCTTCGGCGAGGAGGAACGGCCGCATGAGGCTCACGGAGCCGCATGGGGCTCTTCGAAGGCGACCTGCTGCGCGACTTTAGTGACTATGGAACCACCACCACCACCAACCACCACCAACCAACCACCACCCACCACCACCAACCAACCACCACCACCACCAACCACCACCACCAACCAACCACCACCCACCACCACCAACCACCGTCGTCTCGTATTCACATCTCATTGCGTGCTCTTGAAATATCGATGACTTTGTTGTTGTTGTAGTTTAGCGAATTCGACGAGACGACGTCTCCTGTTCGTGCTGTCGGGTTGCGAAGTGGGATCGGTCGGCTTTCTATCGGCTTGAGCGTCGCTCTTAAATTGAGCGTGAGGAGGATGATCACCCCCCTCCCCTCCCCTCCCCCCTGCGTTATCACACTCGGCTGGGTCTTCATTTGTGGGTTCCAGGATTGGTAAATACGTAAACGTGTGAATGCTCGGCGTGTGCTGCTGAGAAGCGTCGACTTACATCGAGTGTCGCTGTGCTCAAACTCAGCCTCCGAGCCAGTTCGACAGTCTGGCGGTTACCGGTAATGCAACAAGAACGACATCAACAACGACGACGATTGTATCGACTTTACTACTTAGCCCCCGAGTAAGGCTCTCACCGGTTCAACTCTAGCCACGGGCGCCCGGTAATCAAAGCGCAACCTATCATTAAGTTAGTTTAACACGTAGGCTTTCGCGACCAATATTATTCATAATCAACGTTTTTTGGGGGTTTAGATCGCGTTATTTGAGTTAATGATGACGTCACCCTGCTGCTGCTCTATATAAGACTGGGAGCCAGAGCAGAGCCTCGCCATTCTGGCGAATTGCCCGATGATGCTGGATGCAATTACCAGCGAAACGTCGTACAACTCAAAAATTGTAAATGTTGTGGTTTCACGCTTCAACACACCGGTGGGCTAAATCAGTGAACTATTTGTCTTTTGTCAACGTGACACTTTATTTTTTTACTGATTGGCCGTGTCGGGTGGTGGAGGGTTACGACACATTTATAAATAACGCGATCTAAACCCAAAAAAACGTTGACTATCATTAAGTGTCATCTCGTGGTCCGACATCACCCTCCGTGGCGCTGCCACGCGCTCAGCAGCAGCAGCAGCAGCGGCGGCAACAGACGCTTTGTGAACTCATCGGCAGGAATTCATACTCTTGGTTCTTTGGGTAAAGTCACGTATAGATAGGAAATACAATAAAAAATAAAATATAATTCAATTAAATTGGAGTTGGCCACTGTGAGTCGTTCGTCGTCGCCACAAAAGTAACACGAACGAAAAAAAACGGGGGGTGACGATTCAGCGAAAATGACCGCCGTATGCATTGTGCACGACTCGAGATAAACGTGAGATAATCTAGTGTAATCTAAGGACAGTATATATATGTGTGTGTGTGTACACAATAAGAAGCCATGCGGGATAACATTGCAGATGGATACCCAAATTAAACAGGCATTGTTGTTGCAGTGCTGTATAATACAAAACCCGATTTAAGTGTTGCCGCTGCAGCAGAAATGTTACAGAATACGTGACGACATTCATCATAATTGACAGTCTACGTGGGTGCTGTGGGTGGCGACTGTGTGGAGGAATTCGCCCAGCAGTAGATGGAACATGGCTGTTGCTGACGATTTTGATACTTTCCTTTATTGATTGCCAGTAAGAAGAAACTGTATATTTTGACGTTTCATCCAAGGGGCCTTGATAAGGACGGTTGCTGGCTACGAGTGAATGAAAGCGTGTGAATGGATTTCACGGTGATGGTATTGCATTATACGGGATCATTATGCGGTCAAAAAATATATGTGGTCAAAACGTTTTGAGAAATGCAATTAACTCCCGATTAGCAGCAAAAAAACCCAACCTAATGCATCGTAAAGTTAGTTTTCTACTAATTTTTTTGAAGTGTAAACATTTGTAGCCATGGTCTATCCACTGCTGGAGAATATCCACGATCTATCTCACTTCTGCGTATGATGTTATCGTATTGCTCAGTCGCACGAATATAGACACAGCACAAGACAAAGCTCTCCCGTATAGCCTGAGACGGGCTGTTGGGGCAAGTGCTGTTTGGGAACACCCGTGCACACATTCCGTATGCGTACGTATACACACACACACTACACACGCGTAGTCATATATGTATATACGTTCGTTATCATCATCAATCGTCCATCGGTATCGTCAGCCATGGTCTCTTCACTGCTGGATGGACGCGTTCACTCGCCCTTACCGAAAGCCATCTCCTGCGCGATGACACTGCTCCATCTCACAAGCAAAGGCAAAGTTCCCCCGTATAGCCTTGACAAACTACGTGCTAAGGGTGGCCAGTACCACGGCCGGCCGGCTATGCATCCCAAGTGGCTGATGTTCACACATCGCACGATACAGTATACGCATTTGTGGCTGAGCCGATCTAGGGGAGGCCCAGGAACCGTTCTGATAATCGTCACTGGGTGTTGGTGGCCGTGAGCGGGAATCGAACTCGGGTCGCCGGGTTCGTAGCGCAGCGTAGCGCTAACCGCAACAATAACCGCTCCCCGCTACAAAGACAAAGATCTCCCGTGTAGCCTTAACAGACTGTTGGGGCAAGTGCTGTTAGCGAGCACCTATGAAGGCCGGCACAGCGCACGGGGGGGTAGGTGGCCAGTACCACGCCCGGCCGCCTTTGTCTCCCCAGTGGCGATGTTTTTACGCACCGCACCAGGTACTCATTCGAGGCTGAATCGACCTAGGGGAGGCCCGGGACCAGTTCAGATAATCGTTACTGGCATTGGCCGTGATCGGGAATCGAACTCGGGTCGCCGGACGCGTAGCACAGCGCGCTAACCACAACACTGACCGCTCCCCAATACAATATACACACACAGCACGCACATGTACTGCTGTCACACACGTATACACACATATATATAATAACACACCAATGCACGTATATTTTCATCCATACATATACAAGACAAAGATTCCCCGTATAGCCTTAACATTTTTGGGGGGGCAAGTGCTGTCAGCGAGGAGCACATATGGAAGCCGGCATGGCACGCATTGATGGCCAGCACCACGCCCGGCCGCCTTTGTCTCTCCTCGTGGCGATGTTTACACGCCGCGGCAGGTACGCTCGTTTGAGGCCGAGTCACGTTCTCTCCACTGCTGAATGAAGGCGCTCCCACGCGTTCGTCATCCATCGCGGCTCCCGCGATGTCGCGATCCACACCACTCCCGCACATTCGCTCATTCCATTGCTCCATCTCTGCGGTGGTCCGCACTCTATTGCGCGCTGAGTCACTCCGTCACGAGTCTCGAACACCGGCCCGTCATCATCATCACCATCATCATGATCAACATCATCATTAACGTAATCAACATCACCATCGTCATCACCATCTTCAACATCATCACCATCATCAACATTATCAATACCAGCACCATCAACAACGTCATCAACATCACCATCATCATCAACATCATCACCATCATCGTCACCATCATCATCACCATCGTCATCATCACCATCATCGTCACCATCATCATCACCATCGTCATCATCACCATCACGACCATCACCATCATTACCGCCATCGCCGTCCCTTCCAGCGCTGATGCGTCCTGCCAAGACCGCTAACTTTTCTTAACTCAACTAAACTTGTTATTTTACCAGGTCAGGCCTGCTGAGCCATACGGCTGTTTTTCAGAAGCGACCTGGCCACAAGTGATAGCTCAACGAAGTGGCTTATCACGTGGACATTTGTAGCAGCCAAATACTCTAAACGCGTGACGTTGATTCTAATTGCGGAGGGAAAAACCGGAGGACCCGGAGAAAAATCCACGCGACTACAGAGAGAGAGACACGCAAACTCCAAATATACAGCAACAGGCGTCAGGGTCGGGATCGAACCTACGACCTCCTGCATGTCAGGCGAGGTAGTTAACATATCTTAGCCACCGTGGCGTCTCTTCTTCGTATCGTTGTTCCATTTTCCCTGTCAGTGTACCACTTTCTTTTTACACCCTGAACATTATCCATATCCGCAGTCAACTCCGAACGTAGGTTGATTCGAAAGCCAATGCCACAGTGTCAACTTCTCAGCCGGGAGATGCAATCGAACCGCCGCGCCTTCTGGACTGCAATTTCGGCCAGTGGTTGACCACCATCATGCCAGGGGGGGGGGGGGGGGCAGCCACCCCACGTGGTCAACGCGTCTGACGTACGAGTCACCCTCCGCGTTCACATGCCGAGGACCGAGAAGCTGCCACATCCAGTGTCCAGATCACGGGGAGCGCGTCTCATCCCGGCAGATCTCGGAAGCTCCACAGACTCCCAGCCTGGACAGCACTTGCATGGGATACTACTTTTACCATGGAGTAACAGGTGTTATAGGCTGCTGCGGTTCTTCGTTGTCGGCAGTGGGAGGGGGGGCGTGGGGGGGTAGCACGTGTGCTGACTCGCTGCGTCACTGTTCCAAGCGATGTTAATACGCGCTCTGTGTGAAGTGCGTGATTATTGTGTGTGTGTGTCTGTGTGTGGGGAGCGGTGGTGCAGCGGTTAGCGCGCTGCGCTATGAACCTGGCGACCCGGGTTCGATTCCCGCTCACGGCTAACACCAGTGACGATTATCTGAACCGGTCCTGGGCCTCCCCTAGGTCGACTCAGCCTTAAATGAGTACCTGCTGCGGTGTGTAAACATCGCCACTGGGGAGACAAAGGCGGTCGGGCGTGGTGCTGGCCACCCACCCCCTCGTGTACCGTTCTGGCCTTCATAGGTGCTCGCTAACAGCACTTGCCCCTACAGTCTGTTAAGGCTATACGGGGGATCTTTATCTTTGTATTTGTGTCTGTGGAGAGCGGTGGTGCAGCGGTTAGCCGGCTGCACTGTGAACCCGGCGATCTGGGTTCGATTCCCGCTCACGGTCAATACCAGTGTCGATTTTCTGAACCGTTTCTGGGCCTCCCTTAGGTCGACTCAGCCTCAAATGAGTACCTGCTGCGGTGTGTAAACATCGCCACTGGGGAGACAAAGGCGGTCGGCCGTGGTGCTGGCCACCCACCCCCTCGTGTGCCGTGCCGGCCTTCATAGGTGCCCGCTAGCAGCACTTGTCCCGACAGTCTGTCAAAGCTATACGGGGGATCTTTGTTTTTTGTGTCTTTGTGCATATACATACCGTGTGTGTGTGTGGGTAGCGGTAACGCAGTGTCTAGAACGCTGCGCTACGAACCCGGCGACTCGAGTTCGATTCCCACTCACGGTCGACATCAGTGGCGATTATCTGAACGGATGATGCTCAACAGTGACGCCGATGACACGGACCTCATGATGATGATGCTGATAATGATCACTTATTCTACTGCCGACGCTGGTAATGTTACTGCTGCTGCTGATGATGCCACTGCGATTAGTTCTGCTGCTGCTGATGGCTATTGTACAACGCGAGGCACTTTTGATGATAACATTGTTAATTTTGAACTTTCGTGACTGCAGGAATTACTCTTTGGTTCTTTCGGTAAAGTCACGTATAAAGATAAAATTATAAATTAAATACTAGCATACGACGTTTCTATTGCAACACAAGCAATCATCATCAGGTATAAATGAAATAGAAACACAAATCTAGTATACTTAGAAATGTAATGTAATACAACAGAGAGTCGGATAACATAACAGTCAACACCCTACCTGGTTGATTACGTTCTTCCTGAGAATGCTAAATTTGAGAGAGAGATAAAACACAGAACCAGAGACATATACACAGTCGTATGCTAGTATTTAATTTATAATTTTATCTTTATACAGAGGGATAACATTGTTGTTACGGCTACTGCTGATTCTGATCTGACTGATGAGTCTTACCACCTCGCTGTCATTCACGTGTCTCATTCATCGTGTTCCACGTGTCTCTCTCTCTCATTCTGCTCCGATAGTTTTTTTTTCGTTCTTACGTACATCTACTCCGCGCGTATCTCGTTCATTAAATTCACGCGTTTGGTTCCATGTAGCTCTCTCTCGTTCAGTTATTCCTTCATTCTACTCCAAGTATCTCATTAATTCTGGTCCACGTTTTTCTCACTAATTAATTATGCTGCACGTTATTTCTCATTAAATAAATTACTCCATAATTCATTCTGCTCATTCAGTGTTTCATTCATTGAGTCTGCTTCATGTGCCTCTCTCATTCATTCATGAGTTCTGCTCCACGTTTTTCTCACTCAATCATTCATTCTGCTCCACGTGTCTCCACTAATCTTTCGCTCGCTTTGACCCACGTGTCTCTTATTCGTTCACTCATTCATTCTCGCACTCACTCGCTCGATCACTGAGCGTCTTATCCCTACTCCCCTCTCTGTCCGCCTGTCCGTGATTGGTGGTGATGGTGGCTATGGTGGACTATGGGGAGCGGTGGCGCAGCGGTTAGCGCTGCGCTCCGAACCCTGCGACCCGAGTTCGATTCCAGCTCGCGGCCAACACCGGTGACGATTATCCGAACCGGTCCTGGGCCTCTTCTAGGTCGACTCAGCCTCAAATGTGTACCTGGTGCGGCGTGTAAACATCGCCACTGGGGAGACAAAGGCGGTCGGGCGTGGCTGCTGGCCACCCACCCCCACCCCCTCCTTCGTGTGCCGTGCCGGCCTTAGCACAGGTGGAACTCGCTAACAGTACTTGCCCCATCAGTCCGCCAAGGCTATTACGGGGAGTGTGGAATCTTTGTCTTTGTCCTTGACCGTGACTCCACAGGTCCCTGGCCGTGGGGAACCAGTACGCGGCTCTGGGCTCCCAGCCCGTGCTGTGCGCCTCCATCCCGGGCCTCGTGCCCAAGCAGCTGCGCTTCTGCCGCAACTACCTGGAGCTGATGCCCAGCGTGGCGGAGGGCCTCAAGCTGGGCATCCAGGAGTGCCAGCACCAGTTCCGCGGGCGGCGCTGGAACTGCACCACGCTCAGCGACAGCCTCGCCATCTTCGGGCCGGTGCTCGACAAAGGTGGGCGGCGGTGCTGGGGGTGGGGGAGGGGGGAGGGAGGGGAAAAAGGGGGGAGGTGGGGGGGGAGGGAGGTGGGAGGGAGGGAGAAGGTGGGGGAGGGGGGAGGGGGGTCGGTGGGGGAGGGGGGAGAGGTGGGGAAGTCAAGGAGGGGGGGAGGTGAAGGAGGGGGGGAGGTGGGGGAGAGAGAGGGGGAAGGGGGGAGGTGAGGGAGGGGAGGTGGCGGAGGAGGGGGAGGAGGGGGGTGGTGGGGGGTGGTGGGGGAGTGAGGGGGGGAGGTGAGGGAGGGGGGAGGTGAGGGAGGGGGGGAGGTGAGGGAGGGGGGGAGGTGAGGGAGGGGGGAGGTGAGGGAGGGGGGGAGGTGAGGGAGGAAGGGGGAGGTGGGGGAGGGAGTAGGTGAGGGAGGGAGGGGTGAGGAGGTGGGGAGGTGCGGGAGGAGGGGGAGGGGACACACACACCTGGGCCAGGGACTAGTACCAGGGTTGTCCAGACTTAGAGGGGGCTCCCCACCCCCCCCCGCCAGCCTCACACAAAGAGGACCCCAAAACGGACCTGGTTGTTTTTGGTCGCGCATGAATCACAACAACGACAACAACAACGACTGATTTACCCCGTGAAGGCCGCACTGCGTCTGAAGACTCCTGTACCAGCAGGGTGCTGATAGGCCAAGGCGTTCATGGCCATCGCCAGTCAGTTTCCTTGTCTCTGCGTTGTTTTTTTAAGCTCTCCGATGAGCACGGTTGGCTAAGTATGGTGCGAAAGAAGTTCAATATACAGAGATATATACATAGCTCTGCATCTATTCACCTTTTTTGGTTTGGCCATGTTTGTTTGTTGTAGTACGGACTTAGAATGATGGCTTTAATCTAAGTTGTCTTGTGGCTGTTGTTGTTTGACCTGCATCCCACTGGGATTTTTGCACAGCGTTGGTGTACGGTGCTTTTTTTTCTGGAAGACTTTGCAGTTTTTTCCTGGATTTTTCTGTTTGCGCATCGTCACTTTAAGATGTTTTCTTGTTCATATTTTAGATTTTTTGTTTGTTGCGGTTGCACCCGATTCAAGAGCCGAATGGCTCACAGGGCTATACCAAATAAATGAAACTGAAACTGAAAACCGCGGGAAGGGGGCAGGGTACGGCAAATCTG
The DNA here is from genome assembly GCF_965212315.1 of Lampetra planeri. Taxonomy (NCBI): domain Eukaryota; kingdom Metazoa; phylum Chordata; class Hyperoartia; order Petromyzontiformes; family Petromyzontidae; genus Lampetra; species Lampetra planeri. The sequence goes on along the minus strand of NC_136127.1, from coordinate 10,722,374 downwards.
GGCGACTGCCCCGAGCCCCGCACTTTGGGGGGGGGGGGCGGGGGGTTGTGGCCCACGATTCGACGTCACGATGTCGGATGTAAGACTTGCCCCCTATGGACGACCCTGGGAAAGAGAGGAAGGCATGGGAAATGGAAGCGAGAAGGGAGAGAATGGGAAATAATTATAATAAGATGATGAAGACGATGATTTTAAAATCAACGGAAAGGCAGGACAGATCGGGAGGGCGTGGAGAAGGAATGACCGGGTCACGATGTCGGGGATGATGAGAGGGTGATGATGATGATGAGAGGGTGATGATGATAAGAGGGTGATGGTGGTGATGATGATGATGAGAGGGTGATGATGATAAGAGGGTGATGGTGATGATGATGAGAGGGTGATGGTGGTGATGATGATGATGAGAGGGTGATGATGATGATGATGAGAGGTGAGGGATTCCGCTGTTGCCCATGGCGAGAGGGCTTCAGCAAAGATTGAGTTCCTGTCGTGTCGCTGTTCCGCATTCTATCTTTAGTCTATCTTTATGAATATCTATGTGTGTCTCTGTATGTCTCCGTGAGGCTCTATGTAGCTCTATGTATGGATGGATTGAAGGATGGACGGGTGAACGGATGGATGGACGGACGGTGGATTTTATGAATAAATGGACCGATGAATGGAATTAGGAAAGACCGATGGAATGTAAAGACGAACGGACGGACACGGAAACAGACACGCGACCACTGGACATCCCCTTGAAAGAAAGAGCTTCATAGCTCGTCGGATTCCTCCGCCATAAAATAAACACGCCGATCCCGATTGCGGCAAAACACGCGCGCACGTGCGACATCTCTGTTCAAGTTCAAGTTCATGTATTAGGTATAGCCCTGTGAGCCATTCGGCTCTTGAATCGGGTGCAACCGCAACAAACAAAAAACAAAAACACGAACAAAAAAAACATCTTAAAGTGACTATGTGACTGAGTGCAAACAGAAAATCCAAGAAAAGACAGCAAAATATTGCAGAAAAAGCACCGTACACCAACGCTGTGTTCCTTCCCCTACCCCCTCCCCCTAACAACCCCAATTCGCCGCAGCGACACGCGAGTCGGCCTTCGTGCACGCCATCGCCTCGGCCGGCGTGGGCTACGCGGTGACTCGGGCGTGCGCCGAGGGTGCCTCCGCCATCTGCGGCTGCGACACGAAGCACCGCGGGCCCCCCGGGGAGGGCTGGAAGTGGGGGGGCTGCAGCGAGGACGCCGACTTCGGGGTGATGGTGTCGCGAGAGTTCGCGGACGCGCGCGAGAACCGGCCCGACGCGCGCTCCGCCATGAACCGGCACAACAACGAGGCCGGCCGCCTGGTGCGCTACCGCCGCACTGATCGATATTGATCACGAGCACCACACGAACACCGACCACTACCGCCGCACTGATCGATATTGATCGCGAGCACCACACGAACGCCGACCACTACTGCCGCACTGATCGATATTGATCATGAGCACCACACAAACACCGACCACTACTGCCGCACTGATCGATATTGATCGCGAGCACCACACAAACGCCGACCACTACCGCCGCACTGATCGATATTGATCGCGAGCACCACACAAACGCCGACCACTTCCGCCGCACTGATCGATATTGATCGTGAGCACCACACAAACACCGACCACTACTGCCGCACTGATCGATATTGATCGTGAGCACCACACAAACACCGACCACTACTGCCGCACTGATCGATATTGATCGCGAGCACCACACAAACGCCGACCACTACCGCCGCACTGATCGATATTGATCGCGAGCACCACACAAACGCCGACCACTTCCGCCGCACTGATCGATATTGATCGTGAGCACCACACAAACACCGACCACTACTGCCGCACTGATCGATATTGATCGCGAGCACCACACGAACGCCGACCACTACTGCCGCACTGATCGATATTGATCGCGAGCACCACACGAACGCCGACCACTACTGCCGCACTGATCGATATTGATCGCGAGCACCACACGAACGCCGACCACTACCGCCGCACTGATCAATATTGATCCCGAGCACCACACGAACACCGACCACTACTGCCGCACTGATCGATATTGATCGCGAGCACCACACGAACGCCGACCACTATCGCCGCACTGATCAATATTGATCCCGAGCACCACACGAACACCGACCACTACTGCCGCACTGATCGATATTGATCCCGAGCACCACACGAACACCGACCACTACTGCCGCACTGATCGATATTGATCGCGAGCACCACACGAACGCCGACCACTACCGCCGCACTGATCGATATTGATCACGAGCACCACACGAACACCGACCACTACCGCCGCACTGATCAATGTTGATCGCGAGCACCACACGAACGCCGACCACTACCGCCGCACTGATCGATATTGATCGCGAGCACCACACCCACCACCACCGCCCTTGTTTTCCGTCGTCAATATTGATCACACGCCCCACACATCCACCCGCCACTACCCCCGCACGTGATCAATATTACACACAAGACTCACCACTACCACCGCCACTACCGCACGTGATCAAAATTGATCACAATCCCCACACATCCACTTCCGCCACCACTGTCACTCCCGCAGCACCTGATCAATATTGATCACAAGCTCCACACACACACCCCACCACTGCACCACCCCACCACCACCATTGCACTATTGAGACCCCTAGATTCATATTGATCACCTAATCATACCTACTGATCACGTATTGATATAAGTGCCCTACATCTGTCTATTGATCCCCTATTGAGTGAGCATTAATTTCCTCTCCGTAAATATTAATCACTAATTGGCTCCAAGTTTCATAGAGTTGTCGCTATTGATTCCTATTTACCAGCGTTTTATATACAAATCGATATTGATCACATATTGATCCTTAGTTTACCCCACACACCACCTCCAGTGACCACATGTTACATCTCTCCATTCCTTCCCAGTAGCGTAACGAGCGTGGCCAAATCTACGAGTTGGGGGGCCCCTCCCCTTGACAGCCAACCATGAGATTTGTTTTCAACAGCAGTGGAAATTAACAACAAACTCGCGTCACGATGCGATTAGCCAAGAAGCCCCGCGATTTAGAATCGCCTCTAGGGTGCGACCGTGCGAAACAAATCAAATATTTGTGGGGAGGCCCATCAAATATTGGGGGGGGGGCCCATGGGGAGGGGCCATGGGGGGGGGGGGGGCCACCCGGACAAATTGCCGCACCGCCGCTGAGCCGATAATGGAGTCACTACAGAGACAGAGATCCCCCGTATAGTCTTCACAGACTGCCGGGGCAAGTGCTGTTAGCGAGTAGCAACCTGTGAAGGCCGCCACCCGCACACGAGGGGGTGGTGGGTTGGCCAGCACCACGCCCGGCCGCCTTTGTCTCCCCCAGTGTTGATGTTTGCTACACACCGCTACACCCGCTACTCATTTGCGGCTGAGTCGACCTAGGCGATGCCCACGGCCGGTTCCGATAGCCGTCACTGGCGTTGGCCGCGAGCGTGAATCGAACTCGTGGTGGCTCAGCGCGGGTCGCCAGGATCATAGCAGCAGCAACAGCAGAGGTAGTGGCTCACCACAACTATTCATACTCTTAGGTTTTTTTCGGTAAAGTCACGTAGGTAAAAAATGAAATAAAAATTAATAAAAGTAAGATAGTTATTTTTTATTAATAAAAATTAAAAATTACTAAAAGTAAAATAAATATTTTTTATTAATTTTATTTTTATTTTTTACCTACGTGACTTCACCGAAAAAACCTAAGAAAATGAATCCTTGCAGTCACGAAAAGCTTCAAATCTAGAATTAACCACAACTACACCATGACTACACCACGACTACACCACGACCACACCACAACTACAACACGACTACACCACGACTACACCACGACCGCACCGCGCGCTCGCCAGGTGACTTACACGCCGCTGGTTCCCTTCCACCCCCCCCTCCACCCCCAGTCCATCCTGGAGCACATGCAGCTCAAGTGCAAGTGCCACGGCCTGTCGGGCAGCTGCGAGGTGAAGACTTGCTGGGGCGCGCAGCCCGACTTCCGCGCGCTCGGCGACCACCTCAAGGACAAGTACGACAGCGCCTCCGAGATGCTGGTGGAGCGCCACCGCGAGTCGCGCGGCTGGGTCGAGACGCTGCGGCCAAAGTACCCCCTCTTCAAGCCGCCCACCGACGGCGACCTGGTCTACTACGAGACGTCGCCCAACTTCTGCGAGCCCGACCCGGAGACGGGCTCGTTCGGCACGCGCGACCGCGCCTGCAACCTCACCTCGCACGGCATCGACGGCTGCGACCTCCTGTGCTGCGGCCGCGGGCACAACACGCGCACGGAGAGGCGCAGGGACAAGTGCCGATGCGCTTTCCACTGGTGCTGCTACGTGAGCTGCCAGGAGTGCACGCGCGTCTTCGACGTGCACACGTGCAAGTAGATGGCGGGTGGGTAGGGGGGGTGGGGTAGGGGGCCCAAAGGTAGCGGTGTTCACGGCGTGTTGCGGAGGTGCACGGTTCGGATTCAACGGGCCAACCCGGTTAATACTGCTCGGTGCATACGTGTGTGTGTGTGTGTGTGGTCGTGCGTTAACCGTACCTGGTGCGGTGTGTAAAATCAGCTGCCACTGGGGGAGACAAAGGCGGCCGCGCGCGGTGTTGGCCGCCCACCCCCTCGTGCGCCGTGCCGTGCCGGCCTTCATAGGTGCCACTCGCTAACAGCACTTGCCCCGACAGTCTGTTAAGGCTATACGGGGGGTGGGGGGATTTGTGTCTTTGTGTTAACCGCGTGAGTGCAACGGCGCCCACTGCGTCGCAGTTGGAGGTGAAGAGACGCCGCGGAGTCGTCGTTCTAAAACGAGGAGGGAGCGTGAGGAGGCCACCGCGTGCCGGGCCGAGTGCGCGGTCCACACATTTGGGCAGAGAGAAGGGAGGAAAGGAAAAATGAATATTGATAAAAAAAAGAAAATGTACAAAATTAAACTTTTCGATGTTTGGGAATTCCCCCCCCCGCCCCCCCCTAATAAATACGGAGCGACGTCGCTGTCTCGGTGGGCACACTCGGGACTACGTCCGTCTCGTCTGCAACGCAGCAGCACCCCCCCCCCCCGCGTCTTGCAGCCTTCCCTCTACCCCCTTGCCGCCCCACGAGAATAGCGCGGAGACCAACCTGTGCCCCGAGCGGTCTTTCCTCATTGCAGCTCCCCCCCCGCCCGCGCGGGCCCGCCGGAGACCCCTTGGGTGGCCTTTAATGCGGCCCCTTCGTCAATACACAAATGGTGAAATCAGCCCTCCACCACCACCACCATCATCATCGTCATCGTGCTGCTGTCAAACCCTCAGCGGTTTCAAATGTGCGGTGCGGCCCCTTCGCCCCCTCCCCAACCCCTCCTGAGAATGAGTGAAGATCTCTGCGCTAAAGTAATTCTTGGCGACGGTGACCCACGATGGCAGCGGCGTTGGTGGAGCGGCGCTTGAGGTTTGGAGGCGGCGAGGTGAGCGCCAAGGAGGTTTCGTCACGCGAAGGGTTGCCCGCTGTTGCTGGTTGGGACGGCCGATCGTGGCGTGATGGATACCGAAGCTGTCGTCACCATTATCACCACCGCCGCCGCCTCCGCCATCGTCATCATCGTCGTCGTCGCCGCAATTGTGACTGAAACGATGTATGTTGAACTTCTTTCACGCCGTACGTAGCCGACCGCGATGTGTGACGATCATCGGTATTATCATTACCGCTGTCATTAACACCAATACAGATGTCACAATCTCTACCGCCATTCATTCCACCGTTGTCATCAGCATCATCGTCATCACCACTGCCATTATCATCACCACCACTGCCATCGTCATCATTACCACTGCCATCATCATCATTACTACTGCCACCATCATCATTACTACTGCCACCATCATCATCACAACCACCATCACCGTCTTCATCACCACTGCCATCATCATTAGAACCATCATCACCATCTTCATCATCACTGCCATCATCATCATCACCACCACCATCATCACTACCACTGCCACCATCATCATTACAACCACCATCACCGTCTTCAGCACCACTGCCATCATCACCATCATTACCGCTGCCACCATAAGTACTCTCACCTTCATTCTAACAATCATGAGAATCATCATCCTCATCATCCTCATCATCATCGTTGTCGTCATCAACGGCCACTGCCACTGTTGTGCCAGGCGCTGGTTCTCCAGAGACCTCCAGTTCCTTCATAGAGATCTGTCCAATAAAGTTCCTGGATCGATTTTTACAGAAATCCCTTCAGCAAACCGTGGATTTACTTTCATCGAAGATCGCTTCGCCTTTGCAGAGATGTTCTCGTGGCTGTCCATCCTTCGTGGAGACCTACATCTTTTATTTCGCGATACTTTGTCCAGAATTCTGAGGACGTCAACTTCCCATTCGCTGCCTTAATAAGACACCGGTTCATTCGAGCGCCTGCAGTTAACACATTCATCGTTCTCTATATATATACATAGCTTGCAGTGAGCGTCGTTTATTTTCAAATGTCTCTTATTTAAAGTAACCTCCTGTCCACTTGCATAGAGATCTATGAAGTGACCCCCATTGGACTCTTATTGAGATTTGTTAAAGTGAACCCAATTGATATCTCTTAAGCGATCTCCTATTCACTGGCATTGGAATCGACCTCCTGTTCACTTCCACTGAGATGTCATTCGACCTCCTGTTCACTCTCATAGACATCTGGTGACTCCCGTTCACCGTCACATTGAGAATGCCCCGGAGTTTCACTCGAAGAGACCTCGACGAACGACGCTTTATTCCCAACTTCCTCCCGAAACTCTTCATGCCGGGTTTGGCCGGCGGCTCCATTTGACGGTCGAACCAGCGGAGGACATTCCACGTTAGTGTGGCGTGAAGGGAAAGGGGGTGGGTGGGTGGGTGGGAGGTCGAACTCGCCCGTGAGACATCTTCTAAAGCGCTGCCACGGAGGGTTGTGATCGATCCGCACCCTGCCGCCCGCCCTCCTCGGTCAGGATGTGAACTCGTGACCTTTCACCCTCGCGGGGCCTCGCACTCTGACCCCCCCCCCCTCACCTTCCACCCCCCCCCCCCAACCGGCCTGAGAGAGAGAACAGCAAAACTCCACTGCTAAATGTGTCTAGTTGGTAGCGTTTACTTAATTGTTAATGTGTTATGTCCTAAAACCTCTATAATAAAAGCACGTATTTATTGAACATAATGTATATATGCGTTTAAAAAAAGGGGTGGGGGGAGAGGGGGGGCCACGCAAAACAAGAAAGGGCCAAGGGCTCTGTCGAGACGAGATGCGCGCGTGTGGGGTCGCGAGGTGGTCAACGTCGCCGTCTCCGCGAGCTGGCGGAACATCGACGCAGAGAGAGAGAGGGGAGAGAGAGCCGCTTTCTATTAACACGAGTGCAGAAATAAATAATTGCACGGTTTTTTTTTTTATAAAAAAATAAAAGGTTAGACGATAACGACGTTAACGATAAAAGTGAACGTGTTGTACCCACCGTTTGAATTGTGTTTTTGTCGTCGGACGTCGGACGTTGGCGGCACGTTCGTTCGCGATGTGCAGATGACCATAAACACTGCGGGTCGTCGCGTTCTGAGAAGGCGCCACGGCAATTAAACAGCGTGGTGGAGTTTGGTCAAATAACACCACCACCACCACCACCCACCCACCCACACCAAATAACACCACCACCACCACCCACCCACACCAAATAACACCACCACCACCACCCACCCACACCAAATAACACCACCACCACCACCACCACCCACCCACACCAAATAACACCACCACCACCACCACCACCCACCCACACCAAATAACACCACCACCACTACCACCACCGACCCACACCACCACCACCACAACCCACCCACACCAAATAACACCACCACCACCACTACCACCACTCACCCACACCACCACCACCCACCCACACCAAATAACACCACCACCACCCACACCACAACGCAGGCAGCACGGCGTGGATGGGCATGTGCCCCTCATCCGAGAGCGGAATTACAAAAAAGGGCAACTCTGTGATAGCACTGTGGAAGAAAAAAAAGTGAATTTTGTCCCTGGGTGGTCAGTGTTATTTCCTAATTTCTTATGCCTCAACAGTACAGAACATGGATATTATTATTCCCCACAAACTTTGCTTTTGTGACCAGGAAAGTGATATTTTGAAATGTAGCTATTTTCAATGAGAAAACTTGTGCATTTGTGTTATTCCTTCACGTAAAGTCGTGGTCACAAAAGCAAAGTTTGTGGGGGAATAATAGCCATGTTCTATACTTTTGAGGCATAAGCAATAAAAAAAATAACAATTACTACCCAGGGACAAAAATCGTGTTACACCGTGTAATGCACTCAGTACCGCATACATTGAACATACAGTATCACATTTGCAGACCTCTGGTCAATCCACTGCTGGATGAAGAGCCTCCTGCCACATACCAAGAGATGGGCTCGGGACGCTCCATCTCCGAGGGGGTGACCCCACCGATTCTCTCTCTCTCTCTCTCTCCAAGACGAATCCCAATTTCGACTTCCATCCCCATCACCAACATCGCCACCCACCCCAGGGCATCAACCCCCGCCGAACGACGCGTCCAACCCAAGCCCGTGCCATTTTCTGAAAACCAAACATTCTTTGGCGATGCTGCAGCTTGCATTTGACACGGTTAATAATGGAAAAAAATAACAAACACAAAGCGAGTGGCACCTATGAAAGCCGGCACATTGGCACACGATGGGTGTGGGTGGCCAGCACCACGTGGCGATGTTTACACACCGCACCAGGTACTCATGTGAGGCTGAGTCGACGTAGGGGAGGCACAGGACCGGTTCAGACAATCGTCACCACTGGTGTTGGCCCTGAGCGGGAATCGAACTCGGGCCGCCAGGTTCGTAGCGCAGCGGCACTAACCGCAACACTACCGCTCCCCAAATAAGATAAACCCAACTCTCCTACACACACACATTCTTTAAAAACACTGCGGGGCTTGAACGAAAAAATATATACAATATGCAACGTTTCAGGCAACGGGCCTTCTTCACAGCGCATACATTATCTCACTTTTCCCAACGGTCAACGTGATGTCTCCAGTTTCGCAACTGCATCGTGACCCTTCTATCGAAGTTATTCCAAGGACGCATCTCTCCATTACGTTGCTCTGCTGGTGCCTAAGCTATTGTTCAATACCCTGCGTGCACTGCGAGGTGTGACACCTGGCACCGCGACGACGCGCGATCTCCGATCAATCAATGCAAGGTTTGTAGCCGTCTTCAGCAACAAGCTGAGAAGCAAGCGCGGAGGGCCCACAGGAACTGTTCGTGGCTTCGTTTCTCAGTCCGCTGGTCCCTGGTGAGGGTCGCGGCAGCAGCGTGTTGAGTAGGGGCGGTCCACACCTCCCTTTCCCTGGTGACATACTCGAGCACTACTACAATACACTATACACTACTGTGCACTACAGGAAACACGGCTATACACTATACACTACTATACGCAGACTCTAGCTCTCCCTGGGGAATTCCCAGGCGTTCCCAGGCCAGATGAGCGACATAGCCACCCCCCCCCCCCCCCCAGCGTGTACTGAGCCGGAAGATACATCTCTTTTTTATTTTGGTGCAATTGAGTACATCTAATCGTCATAACCATTGCTCTACTGCAGCTCAGCGACTCGGTAGTCCTACAAGGCGCGTGGTGACGCTAGGAGATGTCCATGTTGCGAGCTCGGTATTTGAAGGCCTGAAGACTCAAAATCGGTGATTTCGCCTTCAATTTGTAATCAAGGGAGGCAGATCCGTATCCGGACAGCAGAGTGACGGACGGCGCTTCTGTTCATTGATCATGTTCTGACAATTGGTGGGGGGCGGGGGGTGATTTAGTCCGGTTTTAAATTCACCGATTGTCACGGGCTGAGTGGACTTCAGTCGGCAGAGACCGTTCCAGACCACCGCGAGGACTTAAGATGAGAAGCTTCGTTCCGCTGTCCGAAGCCGCGTGGATTTCACACAGCAGCAGCAGCTCCATACCAGATGAGCGTATGTTTGGTGATGGGACCTATGGGTGGATGGCATCACCCAGGTATGGTAGTTGACCGTCCGTACCAGATGTAAGGTGTCGTGATGGGACCTATGGGTGGATGGCATCACCCAGGTATGGTAGTTGACCATCCGTACCAGATGAAAGGTGTCGTGATAGGACCTATGGGTGTATGGCATCACCCAGGTATGGTAGTTGACCGTCCATACCAGATGAGTGGAGGTGAAGTGATGGTTCCTTATGGGTGGATGGCATTGCTCATCTTTGCACTGCAAGATACTTTTTTTTACTTTTATTTCTGCATCACAAAATCAATAGCACGTCACAGAAGACAACGCCGAACGACAGCAGTGCTACAATCGACAACTCGGAGCCATATTTTTGTTTCTACACGTAATATATATCCGTAAAGCAAATCGCCTTGTTCAACAAATCGGATCACAGCCAAGACGGGACCGTAAGGAGCAGCGCACGATTCGTCACCCGATAAAAGCAACTGGAAGCGACGATCATAGCACATGCCGGACTCACAAAACAGAAGCGCCACCACCACCACAACACTCACACCACTGTCTGTACACGTGGGGGACACATGGGTATTAAATTAAGCCTAAAAACTTACTCGGTGCCACCTGCAGCGGTGCGCACACACGCGCGCGTACGGGTGGGATGTACACTCAGGAATGACACTGTGGGGGTGGGGTTGAAAAAATGAAATAAAAATACATCACAAGCCAAACAAGGCCTAAACTCGACAATCTATCACACCGTCAACAGCGCCGATTGTCGCTGGTCGCTTGGCTCCATGGGCTGTTGGGCGCCGTCACTCGGCACGGCACGTGGCCTGGGAGCGAGGGGAGCCAGTTGGCCACGTGACCCGGGAGAGAGTGGGGAGAGTTGGACACGTGACCCGGGAGCGAGGGGGGAGAGTTGGACACGTGACCCGGGAGCGAGGGGGGAGAGTTGGACACGTGACCCGGGAGCGAGGGGGGAGAGTTGGACACGTGACCCGGGAGAGAGTGGGGAGAGTTGGACACGTGACCCGGGAGCGAGGGGGGAGAGTTGGACACGTGACTCTGGAGCGAGGGGGGAGAGTTGGACACGTGACTCGGGAGCGAGGGGGACGAGTTGGTCACGTGACCCGGGAGCGAGTTGGCCACGTGACTTGGGAGCGAGTTTGTCACGTGACCCGGGAGCGAGGGGGGAGAGTTGGGCACGTGACCCGGCAAAACCCGTGGAGGTTGGGGGGGTTAAAGTCTCGAGAAATGTAGAGGGATGGACTAAGCAGCAAGCAATTTGTTCACCAACTGATTTAATGGCCAAAATGACATGCTTCATCTCTCTATATATATGTATTTATATATACTTATTTATTATAATCGAGTCTATTAAAGCCGCTCGTTTTGGTAGAATATTCGTCGGTATAGGTCAACAACAAAAAAATCAACACCTAATCGGAGATGGTGATTTGTGAGAGTTGGAGTTTATGGTCTGCTGTTGAATAACCACCCACACAGCTTGTCGCCTCGAGCTGCCCTGTCCTATACAGAACGCTCGTCACATCCAGCACACAGACTCTTCCATTTCATACAAATAAAGAACCCTGGTCACATTCAATACAGAAGCCACAACCAAATCCGATAAGATAACTTTAACCCCACCCCCCTATCCAATACAGAACCCTCTACGCTTTGTGAAGACTTGAACGGTTATGCGTGTTTGTGTAATGTTAATTTTGGCTGATATTGTTGCCGACCAATCTGAAACGGGAGCCCTCAAATCTCACCAACCCTCGTCAAATCCCATGCAGAAGAACCCTCACCTCGTCACTTGGGCCTAACACAAGAGATCTGCGCTGACTTGTGGCGACGGCTTCTCGGACGTCACGTCTGGTTAAAAGACCGTGAGATATGTACACACTGTTGTGCTGCCTTGCCATCGACAACCAACGCAGTCAACTAAACAACCGAGCTTTGGCCAATTGAGTCATCAGTCGCAGCGGATGTACGCTTGCCATGGAGGTACACGCTACCGCCTTGTGGGGCAGTCCGGCGAACGTATACAACTCACCGAAATGCTTCAAGGTGACCAGGTGAGATGCTACATATTGCACATATATATAAGCGCACGCACACACACACACGTAGTTTTAAAAGTGGCTGGGAGTTGACATCGGCCCGTTGCTGCCGGGATCCCCCGAAAACCGCAAAGACCAATTGCACGTCGCTCCCGTCAGGTTTGGAGCAGAGTCTGTAACCGGGCCCCGGCGTTTCGCGCCCACTTTAAAAGGGCGCGAGAGGGCGAGCGGCATCGGACCCGCGAGGAAAAGGAATGTTAAGAACATTCGCCGGCCGGTTTGCGAGAGCCCGACGGTACAGCGAATAGGGCCGAGCGATCAGCCGGGGGGGGGGGGGGGGGTTTCGAAACGACGACCCACGGGGGCTGCGCGGGTGCCCGGCTGAAGACGCGAGTGGCGCTAGGGGGTACTCCCAGGGGGGAGGGCCGCCTCAATACCGGAAGGAAAACAAATCGGGGCGAGCGATCTGGAGCCCGTGTTGTTGTTTCGAGCGATCCCGGGGGATGCGGCGTGCGTCCAGGGGCCCAGGGGGGGTGCGAGCGGCAAGATCACGGAGAAACGAGGACGTCGCCGAAGCCGGGCGGCGAAACGGGACAGCGGGCGACCCGGGTGGCGAACTTGGGTCCCGCGGGACGCGGCGGAGCGACTTCGTTGCACGCGGACGAGAGCTGTGAAAAACTCAAACGACGGCCCGCACTTTCAGAGACGAATCGCCCACGCGCAGCGACGCGCGGGGGTGAGACGACGCCACCTCCCATCCGGCCAATGGGGTCGCGCGCGCGTGTTTGTGTTGCAAACACGCAAGAGTGGACACTCAAAAACTATTCAGAACGGAGCGACGCGGACAACCGCATTGCGTCGAGCGACGACACCGCCGCGCAAACCTCGCGCCGTTTACTCGCAGCCGTAACGGTCGTACACGCGCACGCGCCTTGCTGTGGCGAGGATACGAGCCGTACACGTTTGTGCGCGTGTGCGTTTGAGGAGAGCGTGCATGATGACGTGAGCTGTGACTGGGGCGCAGGCCGAGGTACCAATGCACATCCGATTAGCGCGGCTGGCTATGTACGGTGCGAAAGAAGTTCAACACACACACACATACGATGCGGTGTTGGCGTGCGGGAGTGTCGGAGAGATGCGCACCCAGTAAACTAATTACGCGCGTGGGTTCTGTTGCTGCCAAGGATGTACGTGGGCACGCGACAGCCACTGCACCACCCAGTGTGTCGGCAGCTACGCTACCGCTCCCCACGCATGACAGAAAGATCCCCCCCCCCTCCCACCTATAGCCTTTAAAGTGCTGCTAGCGAGCACCCGATAATGCCCGGCATGGCACACCAAGGTGAGTGGACCAGCAGCATGCCCGACAGCCTTCGTCTTCCTACGGGCAATGTTTATACACCACAGCTGCTCCTCATTTGAGTCTGAAACGACCTGGGGAAGGCCCAGGGCCGGTTCAGATAAATGTCACCGATGTTGGCTCTCAGCGGGAATCTAACCTGGGTGGCCGCGTTCGTAGCGCAACAACCACTGTGCCACCGCTCCCCATAAATTAAAAACACAAGTAGATACATACGCACAGTCACGCAACTACCCCTATTACCCCACCCCTGGGTGTGCCTATGGCTGGGACAGCGTATGGGGGGGGGGAGTGGTGAATGGGTGATTGGGATGGGTGAGTGGGGTGGGTGAGTGGGGTAGGGAGTGAGTGGGGTGGGTGAGTGAGTCTGGTGGGAGTGAGAGGAGTGGCTGAGAGTGGTGGGTGAGTGGGGTGCGGGTGAGTGGGGTGGGAATGAGTGGGGTGGGTGAGTGGGGTGGGTGAGTGGGGTGGGTGAGTGGGGTGGGTGAGTGGGGTGGGTGAGTGGGGTGGGTGGGCGATCGTCACGCTCGTTCCCGCGCCGTGCCTCCCATCTCACGATTCCTGCAACCTGTGGCAACAACAACAGTAGAAATGACGAGAGTGATTATTATTACTATGGTAATAGTAATAATTGTGATCACGAGTCACAATCGATGTTTCTGTGTTGGGCCACGTGACGCACGGGGGCTCTGCCACGTTACGGCGCTACGGAATTTGCCGTTATTATTATTGTTGTCCTAAATACATTCCTGCGGAGGGAGCTGGTAGGAACGTTGGGTTGCTCGGTCAATGGCCAGGGTCAACGGCGGCGTGGTGTATTCCGCAAATATGCCCGACTGTGAGGGCGGGCACAAGCCGGCGTGAGTTGGTTAAACGTTGAGTTTTATAAGGGCACCACGGGGTGACCAGCCCCTCCCCACCCAGCCCCACCCCTCCCAACCCAGCCCCTCCCCACCCAGCCCCTCCCTGCACGACAGACACAATAATCCCATGTGGGCTGGTGTAACCAGGAGGTTCCTACCAGTATAATGATTAATGAGCTGACCAATTGTGCATGTGTTTAGTCCCTCCACCACCCGAAACAGTCAAATAAATTTAACTTTGGCGTGTAGAAGCATTCATAGCGCTAATTATTACTGTTGCGGCTTGCTCCGCTGGGCAAGTCGCTCGACAATTCTGACAACCAGATTCATCGATCAATTCCACCACCAATTCCACCACCCCCCGCCTCCAGCACCTCACGCCGTGGTGTTTCGTGGGAGTCGTTTGACCATACTTCACCACACCACTAATTTTCATTTCACAAGGTAAGGTCCACTGAGCTACGTAGCTCTTTTTCAGAAACGACCTGGCCACAAATGATAGCCTCAGCTAAGTCGCTTAACATGTGGGCATTCATAGCAGCAGCCAAACGCTCTGAACGCACGTTGTTTCTAAATGTGGAGGGGGAAAACCGGAGGTTGCAGAGAAAAAAATCCATGCAACCACAGGGAGAACAAACTCCAAACAAACAGGCGTCAGGGTCAGGATCAAACTCCACGACCTCCCGCATACCAGGCGAGGGAATTAACATCCCTCCACCGGCAGAGCTGGGAGGCTACCCAGGATCGGTTCAGACGCCACTCTCCGCTGCCAACATTGGCCGCAGCTGAGAGTCGCATCGCTCGGGTGGCTGCGTTCGTAGCACAGCCCATGAACATGCCACCGCTCCACTGATATGTATCGTTGTATCTCACTTCTATGCTTCCGCATCTGTGCTCCCCTCCTGACTGCAACAACCCAAGCGGACCGGGCATGGGCAAGGGCTCCTCATCCAGCAGTGGATTGACAACAAAAGGGCCCCTCTGTACAAAGCGCATTGAGAGTTGAAGCAACACTCATTGTTGTTAGGTGTTAACATACGCACCCTCCGTCCTCCTCCATTAGGCACAGGAACTTGCTGACGCGGAGGTGTGGCTCAGTCTGCAAGGGTACACAGAGGGAGACACAGAGAGAGACACAGAGAGACAAAGACACAGAGGGAGACACAGAGAGACAAAGACACGAGGCCGGAGCAATGTCAATATCAATGGGGCGGTGACGCGGCACGGCGGAAGTGCGTTCGCCGATTGTTGATTCGCGTTTAGAATGTGCCAGGCCGCCCTGGTTAACACCGGAGTGTGTTATATTAACCAAACATCTCTTGGTAAGTTTTTCAAGAGAGCAGAGAGGAGACATGAGCCCCAAAGGGAATTAGCATCTACAACTGCAGAACATGAAGAACCGGTGGCATCTACATCTGCAGAACGTGAAGAACCGGTGGCATCTACATCTGCAGAACATGAAGAACCGGTGGCATCTACATCTGCAGAACATGAAGAAGTCGTGGCATCTACATCTGCAGAACATGAAGAACCGGTGGCATCTACATCTGCAGAACGTGAAGAACCGGTGGCATCTACATCTGCAGAACATGAAGAACTCGTGGCATCTACATCTGCAGAACATGAAGAACCGGTGGCATCTACATCTGCAGAACGTGAAGAACCGGTGGCATCTACATCTGCAGAACGTGAAGAACTAGTGGCATCTACATCTGCAGAACATGAAGAACCGGTGGCATCTACATCTGCAGAACGTGAAGAACTAGTGGCATCTACATCTGCAGAACATGAAGAACCGGTGGCATCTACATCTGCAGAACGTGAAGAACTAGTGGCATCTACATCTGCAGAACATGAAGAACTAGTGGCATCTATATCTGCAGAACATGAAGAACTAGTGGCATCTACATCTGCAGAACGTGAAGAACTGGTGGCATCTACATCTGCAGAACGTGAAGAACCGGTGGCATCTACATCTGCAGAACGTGAAGAACTAGTGGCATCTACATCTGCAGAACATGAAGAACCGGTGGCATCTACATCTGCAGAACGTGAAGAACTAGTGGCATCTACATCTGCAGAACATGAAGAACCGGTGGCATCTACATCTGCAGAACATGAAGAACTCGTGGCATCTACATCTGCAGAACATGAAGAACCAGTGGCATCTACATCTGCAGAACATGAAGAACTAGCGACATCTACATCTGCAGAACATGAAGAACTAGCGGCATCTACATCTGCAGAACATAAAGACCAAGCGGCATCTACATCTGCAGAACATGAAGATCCGGTGGCATCTACATCTGCAGAACATGAAGAACTCGTGGCATCTACATCTGCAGAACATGAAGATCCGGTGGCATCTAGATCTGCAGAACGTGAAGAACCAGTGGCATCTACATCTGCAGAACGTGAAGAACTAGTGGCATCTACATCTGCAGAACATGAAGAACTAGTGGCATCTATATCTGCAGAACATGAAGAACTAGTGGCATCTACATCTGCAGAACGTGAAGAACCGGTGGCATCTACATCTGCAGAACGTGAAGAACCGGTGGCATCTACATCTGCAGAACGTGAAGAACCGGTGGCATCTACATCTGCAGAACATGAAGAACCGGTGGCATCTACATCTGCAGAACATGAAGAACCGGTGGCATCTACATCTGCAGAACATGAAGAACTCGTGGCATCTACATCTGCAGAACATGAAGAACCAGTGCCATCTACATCTGCAGAACATGAAGATCCGGTGGCATCTAGATCTGCAGAACGTGAAGAACCAGTGGCATCTACATGTACAGCAGATTATACATCTTTTAAATCCGTTGTGTTTAGTGCACACGCCGTACCACAGGTTTGGATTCGACGGGAGTCAAGTTGGACTTATGAACAAATCGACTTGTGAACAGACCTCTGGAACGTAACTCGTTTGTAAGTAGAGGAGTCCCTGTACTACGCGCCGTCTGCTTCACAGTGGACGTTAATTGAAAAGAGCAGGTGATTGCGTGCCACCGTAACTACTCAATTGGGTGCCTACGACAAAGCTGACCATGACGCAAACACGGAAATGACAATGGCAATGCGGCGGAAATGCTGCCAGAGTAGAGGTGATGATGATAACAAGGGGGGGGGGGTCGGGGGTCACACGAACCTGCATGGCCATCTCGATGAGCGTGAGAAGCTTCTTGATACCGATCCACACCTTCTTGCCCTTCACGTACTGAGAGATCTTGGCCCTCTCCTTGTCCTCAAAGCTGCTCAGTTGCTGCAGAAATTTGGTGGTGGCGGGGTGGGGGTGGTGGGGGCAGGGTGGTGCAGTGGTGACATTTGTGCCTCAAAGCAAGAAAAGCATGTGTTTAATTCCCGACTTGGGCAACCTCTGTTTGTGGAGCTTGCACGTCTCTCTCTTTCTCCCCCCGTGGTCGCGTGGATTTTTCTCTGGGTCCTCCGGTTTCTCCCCTCCACATTTAGAATCGACGTGCGTTGTACATTATTCGGCTGCTATAAATTTCCATGCGTTAAGCCACCTCGTTGAGCTATCACTTGTGATAGCCAGGTCGCTTCTGAAAAAGGACTACAAAGCCCAGTGGGGGCCTCACCTGGTAAAACAAAAAAATTGTTTCAAGTTATAGTCCCATAGTCTGCAGGGCTATGCAATCCTGTGGTGTCCTTACTTCGAGCGCGTCCATCAGCTGCTCGCCCTTGGAGATGTTGGAGACGTGGATGGTGGTGCTGAAGGCGTCCAGCATCTCCATCTCCTGCAGCACCTCCCTGCGGCTCGACGTGCCGATGATGAGAAGCTTCCGGCCCTGCAGCAATGCACAGACACCGACGAAGATAAAGATCCCCCCCCCAACGTAATAGCCTTCACGGACTGTTGGGGCAAGTGCTGCTCGCGGAGTAGACTTTTGAAAGCCGGGACTGTGGCACACGAGCGTGGTGGTGGGATGGGGTCAGGACCAGACCCAGCTCCCTTCGTCTCCCCAGTGGCGATGTTTACATGTTTACACGTCACACCAGGTACACATTTGAGGCCGAGTCGACCTAGGGGAGGCCCAGGACCGATCTCGATATTCGACACTGTTAGCCATGAGCGAGAATCGAACAACTACGCCTCTACTCCACTCAATACCTGCAGACAACGAGACACTCATGCAAGACACTCACACAAAGACAAAGGTTACCTGTGTAGCCTTAAACAGTGTTGTCAGCGAGTACTTATGAGGACAGGCACGGCACACACGGGGGTGATGAGGCCGGCACCACGTCTCGCCGAATTTGCACCCCCTCCCGCCAACGCTGATGCTTAAGCCACCGCACCACACCAGGTACCCAATTGAAGCTGGGATCGGTTCAGCCATTCACCGCTGACGTTGGCTGGGAATCGAACCTGGGTTTTGCCACCTTCGTAGCAAAGTGCGCTCGCCCCACTTTAGACACCGCTCCGCAGACGCTCGTCAGCGCGCGTGCACACACGTGGGACTGTGGGTGCGAATACAAAACCAAAGTCTTCGTGGCTACGTTTTTACACACGGACACGCGCCCAATATTCCACACGCACACAAGGTGCGAGGAACACCCGCTCGCGGCTGCACCTCGCACCTGACATCGGCAAGGGCGATCGACGGATCATCCCTGCCCGAAGCTCGGACACTTTCTCGACGAATCTCTGCAGCAAACGCCAGAGTTGGGGCGCGTCTCAAGATCCGGATGTGCGTCCGGGCGGTCGATTCGCTGCTCTCATCCTGCCCAGCAAGCAGCGCGATGCCGCTGGGAGGTCCGGCAGGAGACGCAGGGTTAATTTTAACCAAGCTTTCAATTCGGGGTTATTTATTTATTTCCCCCCAGCTATTCGCTTTAATTTTTTTTTACTCCTTTTCCCAATGTCCCCCCCCCCGTCCTGCTCCCCCCCCCCCCTCCCCCGAGCGTTCGGTCCGCGGCGCCACGAGCACAATGCCGAGCGCGGCCGAGAAATGTCCCTCGTATTTTCCAACCCCGGAGTTTAATTGATACGAAGTTTGACCCCGTCCCTAATCTGATTAAAAATAAGAGTCTTATGCGCCGCCTTTGTCTCCGGGAAGTGACCCCACCTCCCACGCAGACGCGCCCGAGCGGTCACGCTCACGCTCTTCCCAACGTCCGCACGGGGGCCGCAGCGACGACGGACAGCCAGACATCGCCGGCGCAGCGCCGCCGTTACGGGGACCAATGGAGGAGGCTCCCAGACCCGCGGTGCCCAGCACACGGAGCCCCCCGCGGCACACGGCATCCGGAGAACCCCGCGTCGTGCGAGCTATGGTAGCGCCACCGAGTAGCCCCCCCCCCCCCCCCCATCGTTGTGCAAGAGCGCAGAAGGGTGGTCAACACATCTACGCCACTTTATAAGGAACGAAACAGGTGGACTTCTCCACAAATCTGGCTGTCGCCTGATGAAGCTGGTTGTAATTACTGGCGAAACGTCGGACTCTCCAACACACCGGTGTGCTGTACTAGTGACGAATTAACCACGTTATGTTTACGTGACAACCCTTACTAGTTGGCTGTGTTGGGTGGTGGCGGGTTTAACGACACATTTATATATTTACGCGATCTAACCCAAAAACCTCTATTATGGATAGCCCAATGGGGTAGCTCCACGGAGTAGCCCCACTGAGTGACCCTACTGGGTGACCCTTCCAGGTAGCCCAACGCGGTAGCCCCACCAGGTAGCTGTGAAGCTGAGCGAGCCAAGCGAGAGTGACGTCGTTCTGTGGGAACGCAAAGCAAATGTTGTGGGGTGGGGGGGGGGAGACCCGGAGAACGGTCGGGACACGATGGGTTCACCGAAGATTTAGTTAAAACGCTCCGGCTACTGCCGCTGTGCATTGCAGTTAGCCGCTGTGCGTTACGCGCCGCTTTATTTTAAACGAAACGCAGCGCTGATGTTTGGGGGATTTTCTAGCGAAGTAGCCGTGAAGTTTTTGAGCACCGCTGCAGTTAAAAAAAGTTACATGCCGCTGCCGTTTAAAATTAACGGTGGCTTTGGGGAAGAAAAAAAAAACCTTGCTTCGTCACATTTAACACCACTGAAACGTTGTAAACAATACAAAAACACAAATGGTTTCCGTTTTGCAAACGCAGACGCGATTAAAGAATAAACGTTTGGCGGTTCCAGCAGCGACATATTTTGGTGCGCGACAAAAACACAAACCTAACCACGCCGCCGCCGAATAACGCTGAGCTACGCGTCCTTGTTTTCCGACAGGCTGCGGGAAAAACAAGCTTCTAAGCAGTGGACAAAACCCAAGCGCTGTGTTTGGAGTGTGCGTGCGCGAGCGCATGGATGGCGTCTAACTGAGCAGCGGGTCTGAGCAGCTGTGGGATACCCGCAGTGGTGGCTGAAAGGGCCCACAGAGAGGCCTGGCCCAGGCCACCGCTGGGTTCTCGCACTTCCACAGCTCCGGCACACACCGCCACCACCGCCACCAACGCCACCACACCGCACGCACCGCACGCTCCGCACACCCCGTCTGTGTCCTGATCCATCGCGCGCACCGTGCCCGCAGGACGTTTGCTACGACCGCCCGCCCGCCCGCCCTCTCGGGCGAGAGGGGGGCTCTCTCCCCGCACCAGCCTGGGACCGGCGAAATATTTTCGCAGGAAAAATTTCATATTTGCTGCCAAGAAAAGAGAAGGAGTTACGGGGGCACTTGGCAGTGTCTAGAGTTTTCCCATTGTGCCAAAATCACAACAGGAGCATTGAAGAGTGAAAACTAATTCCGGCTTTGCATAAATCCCCCAGCGCTGGTAAAATGGTGCTTAGCACAGCAGGTACTGCGGCTCATTCAGCCGCTATTTAAAGAAATTTATTGGATATGGTGTCAATCACCAACCACACCGGCTGAAAGCAGCGGCCATCTATTCCCCCCCCACCCCCCCCCCCCACTTTTTTGGCGTTTATGCACCCGTCGGATTACGTTGGGAAATTTTTCAAAAAAAATAAAACGTCACTCTTACAACGATGACAACAGAGAGAAGAAGCAGCGGCGTGGAATGCCCAGACCGATACGCCGTCATTGCAGTGTTGGGCTTAACCGCGTTTTCGGTCTGGGCGGTGGAATTCCCACAGCGGCAAGACTTGCGCCAATTCTTTATGAACGTTATTGCGACCGTCAACCAGCGCACGACGCCCGCAGCAGCAACGGCCCACCGCGTGACTGCATTTTAACTCGCAGGTAAAAAAACGATAACGATGATAATGGGACGTTGTCGTTCGTCAGTTCACTGCTGGATGAACACCTCCCGATGCCGTGTTGGTCGTGGGAGTTATGTTGACCATACTTCCCCCTCTACCAAGCCCGACACTGGTTCAGTGATTGGGCTGGTAGAGGGGGGGGGGCACAGTGGGGGGGGCCAGGAGCGGTTCAGATATCAAGGGCGACTGACGTTAGTCGTGGTCGGGTATCGAACTCAGGTCACTGGGTTCATGGCGTAGGAGTACAGTCACCAACGATTCCCCCACTGCTTCTCCCGATTAGAAAGCGACTTGGAATGAAATTATTCGAAGCTGGACTCCCCAAGCCACAGTAATGCAAGATGCGGGTAAAGAAAGTAAAGGATAAGCGGAAGCAAAGTCTGCGGTCGTGAATGTCAGGTGCCCACTTACAACAGGAAAAATAACTCTCGACACAGATTAGGGCGCTGAAACGTCACATTTGGTCAACTTTGAACACGGGACGGTTAGCTCAGGGGTGGAATAGAAGCTGGATTGTTCAGAGAAATATCGATTCTAAGGAGACAGCTGTAACTCCTCTGGGTTGAATGTATGTTGAACGTCTTTTGAAACCTATTTACCCAACCGTGCTAATCGGAGGTGTGGGGAAAGGACAATCCAAAAAACATGAATGGCAAACGGGGAAGAATTACACGAAGCAAATTGAACTTGGCATCAGGTGATATTATTTTTATTTTTGTATTGTTTGCTGTTGTAACTTGCTGACCCGCCCCATACCGGACAACTGTGAAAAAGAACTTCACAGCTCATAGGATTCCTCCTCCAGTCTAAATAAAGATTCTAATTCCGATTCTGAAATTTGATGATACGGCGACAGAGAGAGGGAGGCTGACGTTACCGGGACAAAGCGACGAGATGGGTGTCGTGCACGTTGACTGGCGGCGGGAGATGGGGCCACGTCCAGAAGGGGGGAGACGGAGCAATCGAGTAGATGGCAGAGGTCGCAAACGGGGTTTGATTCCTTACCCGTACCCGGCCGCACCAGGGTCGCAAATGGGTACCCGTACCCGGCCGGGTACGGGTATCCGTTCCCTACCCGTACCCTACCCGAAATGAGTGACAAACGGCTACTCACCAGTGACTCACGGCCTACCCGTACCCGACCGCACCAGGGTCGCAAACGGCTACCCGTACCCGTACCCGGCCGGGTACGGGTAGCCGGGTATCGGGTAGTGTACGGGTATCGGGTACCCGGTTGCGACCTCTGGTAGATGGACAACACGGGAGCTAGACGGATTGCTGCGTGACGCGACCACGGGGATGGGCAGTGGGCTTGGAGAGGCCCTCGTCCAGGGGTGCAGCGGCCATGGCTGATGACGATGATGTCGCCCGCCCCGCCAGCTAGGAGCAGGCCTACCAAAACCCCTCCTTCCTTAACACGCGCGCCTGGTCTTTTGTCACTAGAATTATGCCACCATTTTTAATAATCGCATTCACCATCTGAAAACAACGATCGTCTTATGTACAATTTTATAATCGCTGTCAAGCGCCTCTAAGATACCATGCTCTGCTGGTGGGACTCACAGAAGACAACGTTCAAGGTTGTTGCTGCTTAAACCAAAGTGGTGGCTGTAATCATTGTTCCAGTGGGCAAATGAGGCTGATGGACTCAACTTATATTTTATTTGTAAGTGGTGAAAGGGACTCCTTCCCGTCTGCGTTCATTATATTGGTCATAAATGCATTTCAAGACAAGTTCAAGGATGATGATCTTGAAACTAAAAACTGTCAGCATACATTTTACGCGACAACAAATGGTGCCACAAATGTTTTTTTTCTTCCTGTAATTGTGATGGAAATATTAAATCATCATCATCATCATCATCCGCCATGGTTAATATAATGTTGGATAAGCCACTGCCACCTCTCACGATGAGAAATATTTAAAACATTTGATTGAATTGACAATCAAAATCATCAGCCAACCAACCGGTCGCCAAAACACCACCACCACAACAACGACACTCAAAGAGTTCCGAGACGACCGACAACTACCGGGCAGCCGAGGCCGCAAGGCCAGGTGTCACCGCCCGATAGCGAGCGCCGCACCGGCGGGCGCACGGTTCCCGGGCGGTGCGCCGCCGCCGCCGCCGCCGCCCTCGGTCGCGCCGGGGGCCCCGCCAATGGAAACGGAGCAATAAAACCCCACGACAAGCGGAGCAGAAAAGCCGCCGGCCTCTTTGTTGCGCACAATGAGCCGTGCGCTCGCGGGAATTATTGGGCAATCAATAACAGCGTTTTGTCCGGAGACGGCAGGAAAGGAAGGGCCGAGAGGACGCCGCGTACGCGCCGGCGGTGCCGAGGAGGAGCGGATGCTCGGCTCGCTCTAATTGGCTGTCGCCGTGCGGACGGCCGGTGCAATTAGGGGTGGCCACACACACACGCGAGCGCGCGCGCACGAGCGCGCCGCACAGAGATGAAGTGTGAGCGTCGCACGGGTCGTCCCTGCTCCTGCTGTAGCCCCCCACCCGCCCCCCCCACTTCTCCCTGAACCCTCACGATGGCCCCCCCCCCCAACCCATCCCCCCACAAACCTCCATCTCTGACTCCCCCTTCTCGGCTTTCACCCAATCCGGGAAGGTTCCCTCGCAGATCCGAAATGGCCCCCGCGCGTCGAAACGTGGCACCATTTGCTCCAAGAAACAACGCAACGTAACGTCCCGATGCTGAAAGATTACGCGGCAAATTACTCAATTGCGTTCGCGCGCAGCAGAAGCATCAACATCGGCCCCCGTACGGTGGAACGACAGCAGGCTGCATCCGTGAGACACAGCGGTGGCGGTGCCCTCCTTCGCGATCGCCAGCGCTGCGATGACAGATCTGGTTATTTTGCTCCGACTCGCTCCCCCATCCCCTGAAAAATCACCTGCGGAATTCCTCAACTGGGATCAGACTACAGCAGCAGCAGTAGCAGCAGCAACATCGCCCACAAAATGAGAAATTTGGCACGACCCTCTTGAAGAAGAGACTCGGCGAGGCTTTGCTGGGTAAACAAGCGTGGCAGCAATAACGAACGTGGGTTTGATGTGTTTTGCGGTGTGAGCATAGATGCCTTGTCGGCGTGTGTGTGAGGACATCAGATGTCAGGCTACGTTGTAATTCCGTATTCCCCGCATTATAAGACGCTCCGTAAACAAACTCCAAATCTTTGCCTGGTGTCTAATACAACTATTCTACAAAATCTGGTCACACACACCTAGCGGATTATAAGCCCCACCTAAAACTTTTGCGATATAATACGGCAAATCTTCTATAAGCTTTTGCAATGGATGGCACATGTGCGTTATAATATCGTGACTGACAGCATGTGTGTTATCGTAGACCGTGTGTCTGACACCACGTGCGTTATAAGCGCTACAGGCTGTGATTGACAGTGTGTGCGGCAATTATAAGAATTACATTTATAAGAATTACAGATTTTGTCACTGATAGCACGCGCATCACAGGTTGTGCATAATCCCGAGAATAAGCCATCGCTGAAGAACTGTGAAGTGTACCCAACTTCACAGAGCATGTCAAAGTGTCCATCTGGCCGTATGTAATCTACTGGGATTAGAGTCAACGGTGTCGTAGAACTGGGCCTATGGGTTGTTAAATTAGAGAGGACAATTACTTTTTGCCGAAAGCACTTACCAAGTGTCCCAGTGCTTCTCAGCAACACTGTGGTTTTAAGAACACAGGGAAACGCTGCAATTTATCCATGCCGACGCTTTGCACTCGTCCCTCCGTTTGATGTTTTACCAAACGTGTTGACAACAGGTGTAAAGTTGCTACTTCTGTAAACGTACGCATACAAGGTCGGGTGAATAAACAACAAAAAACGATGACAAATCAACAATGCTTTCCGTTACCGTCACTCGAAGCGCTTTTGGAAAACTGACCTTGACAATGGAAAGCCACATCCCAGTGGGGCTAATGAAGAAAGTAATCAATCAGCGACTATCGGCTGTTGCGGCAAGCGGATGAGGAACGCGGACGTGATTGGAGAATACATGCAGGTTTGAGACATCGTCTTGACCGTTGAAAACTTCTGTTGCGCCGTACGTAGCCAACCGTGCTAATCGGAGGTGCCGAGTGACGACATCAGCTCCGGTGTGCCGGATGAATCTCGAGTCGACCGCGAGAGATGGCAATGGGTTGAGGAGGCCTTCGCTAAAGCGTGCTAAACCAGCATCGCATCTATTTTTATGAAAGCCCAGCATTCCGTTTGTCCGTCAAATAAATTATGAGAGCCTTTCAGAAGGCCTGAATCGAAAAGTTACAGAAAGTGGACCCTTCCCCTCAGATTTGGGGGTAAAATGTTGATCCCACAGGTTTCCAAAAATTGTCCCCAAACCCCCCAAAAAACCCATTATCTTGTCGGCACACCCTACATACAAGTCAGATTTATCTGCACACATTTGGGGGGGGGGGGGGAAGAAGAGGACATCGGTGGGGGTGACGAGCGAGGCGCAAAGCGCTGAGAAGCCCTCCGCAGAAGCCAAGATAAGATGGCCGCAGGCCGCCGAAATTCTAGCAACTAAAAGTATGAACCAGACTCAACCTTGCTCGGGAGGGTGCGTCGGAGCGGGGATTAATTCCAGTTCGGCAACCTGAAAACTATCTCCGCACCCGGCTCACTTCACAAGGTATCCAAGTACAACCTCTGGCGATGGCTGTGGCTGCTGCTGCTAGTCACGCGCCACCTACTCCAGGCCACTGGCCACCCGGACGAGATTTTTTGAGAAATTAAGCCCTACGGTGGTCGTAGAGAATAGCGGAGAGTAGAGTGCAGCGAAGAGCAAGGGGAAGGGTAGGGGGGCACAGGAGGAGGGAGGGGGGTGGCTGGTGTCGGTCACAGAGGATCGCAGAGTGGGCAACAGCAGGGGGGCAGCGGGGGGGGGGGGACAGGGGCAGCGAGCGTGAGCGCGAGCGAGCGAGCGAGCCACCAGCTCGGGCGGCACCACGGTACGTCGTCACGACCGCCACGTCGCCGCCACCTTTTTCATTTTTCCCAGCGCTGCGGGCGTGGGGGGATCGGGGGGGGGGGGGCCAGGCCGAGGCAGCCAGCTGAACATTTACATAATCCGGCCGCCGCCGCCACACAAACGGCACACAAGCAAGCAGGGAAGTGACGCCCGGCAGGAGATGGGATCGCCGGCGCGCCGGAATGCCGCGCACAACAAAAAACCCCTCACAGCCCCCCGGCGCATTCACTCGCACGGTGCCTTTATTTTACCGCACAGGGGTGGCGCGCGGAGACACCTAAATGAGGCCTGCCCCTTTCACTCCGCAGCGGCGAGCTGAGAACCGACCGTGCGTGCGTGCCCGCCGAGCTGTCAAGGCCGAGAACGTTTTCAGTCGTCCGCCCCCACCCCCCCTGCCCCCGGAGGACTATGCGCGCAAAAAAACATTGGGCGCCACGGCGATTTGTTTTGCTTTAGTACGCGACACGCGGAACGGCCGGGCAGAGTGCAAGCGGCGGCCAGAGTTAGCGGTCAGCACGAGGCTTGAGCGCTCCGCGCAGTCGAGGAAGTCTGGCGAGCCAGGCGCGCGGACGTGGTCGGGGAGACCCTTCGAGCAAGAAGACCTCCCCGACGCCCCCCCCCCAACGAATGGCTAAATGACGGCGATGGTTTTTTTTTACTTTACACGGACGGGCGGTGGGGGGGGGGTGTGGAAGAAAAATTAGCGCGGCAAAAGCGTGCCAAGCGAAGCTGGCGCAACGTCTCTGCCGCGGTGCTCTGCCAACTTCAACCCCCGCGCTCCACCACCTCTCTCTCCGCCAAACAGCATCCCAATGTCGACAAAGAGATTTCTCACCCCGCGCGATCCCCACAACGCTGTACTCACGTTGGGCGGAGTTTTCTTGAGAAGGACGAGCAGCGCCTGCAGCACCAGGTTGGAGAAGCGAGGGCCGATGGGAACGTAGTCTGCCAACGACAGCGAGCCCCGCCCCCCCCCACACTCGGTGTAAGCTACGCTGTTAGCGAGCGCCTATTAAGGTCGGCCAGACCCACGAGCGGGTGGTGTGGCGAGAACCACGCCCGGCCGCCTGTGCCTCTCCAAAAGGGCCTCAGGACTGGTTCAGATATTCACTACCGACGTTAGCCGTGACCGGGAATTGAACTCCGGTTTCCGGGCTAGTAGGGCAGCGCATGCGTGTGAACACACGCGCACCTCCGCGTGTGTACAAACACAAGCACGCACGCACGCACAAAGTTATCGCCTCCCCAGATACGCAGGGCGAACCTGGGCGCCGTGAAAACAGAATTCCACCATGGGTTTGAAGGCAGCTATGGGGAAGAGCGGCAGGCAGGGCACAATTCTTTATCTGCGGAGTTTGCGAGGTCGAGCCTTCCTGATGATACTCTTAGTTTTTTCGGTAAAGTCACCATGTAGGTAAAAAATGAAATTAAAATTAATAAAAATAAAATAATAATAAATCACGACGTTTCGGAGGCAACACAAGTCTCCGTCAACAGGTGGGACCGTCACAGCCAGATTTGCAGCAAATCTGGCTGTGACGGTCCCACATGATGTATTTAGCTGTGACGGTCCCACCTGATGACGGAGACTTGTGTTGCCTCCGAAACGTCGTGATTTTTTATTATTCATTATTATTATTTTATTTTTATTAATTTTATTTCATTTTTTACCTACATGACTTTACCGAAAAAACTAAGAGTATGAATCCTTGCAGTCACGAAAGCTTAAAATCTAGAACTTCCTAATGATACCAATTCAAGGTGAAACAACTGCAAAAGCTCCTGCCCACATAGCAATAAGGCTGCACCTTGCCGCTGAAGCCACTGAAGCTGAAATCAGTCGAATTATTTAAATGTTTAATAAACAAGTGGAAACATGAATCTTGTACAGGGCTCATTGGCCAATGAATTTGAAGATAATTTCAGTTGTAGTTTTAATGC
The DNA here is from genome assembly GCF_965212315.1 of Lampetra planeri. NCBI lineage: Eukaryota > Metazoa > Chordata > Hyperoartia > Petromyzontiformes > Petromyzontidae > Lampetra > Lampetra planeri. Next base: position 10,693,791 of record NC_136127.1, on the reverse strand, counting down.
CACATACGCTGCCGATGCAACATGTACTGGCGACAGGTGGCATTGTTACAGAGAAGAAGGTGGTGCTGCTACTGGTGGTTGGTGCTGGTGATAGTGGTAGCGGTACAAGTTATTTTGGCGGTGCTGCTGCTGCTGCTGGTGATTGTGATTCCGTGGCTCGTGGTGCTGGTGATAGTGGTGTGGCTGCTAGTGGTGCTGGTTAAAGTGGTAACAATGGTGCTGCTGCTGATGGTGGTGATAAGTGGTGGTGCTGGTGATAGTGGTGCTGGTGACAGTGGTAACAATGGTGCCGTTGATAATGTTGGTGGTGCCTGCTGCGATGGTGATGCTGCTGCTGATCGTGGCAGTGGTGCTGGTGGCAAAGTTGATGCTGCTGCTGCTGCTGGTGGTGGTGGGTGCTGCTGCCACTGCCGCTGGTGCGGACGGTGGCGGTGAAGGTGGCGGCTGCAGCCCTTACCCAGAAGCCTCTCGATGTCGTCCACCACTACGCAGCTCAGCTGCGACTTGTACGCGTCGTCAAAAGTCTGCCGACCGCGCAAGACAATGGCAGTTTTATTTACAGTGACAATCACGCTTTAAAATGGGCACGAGAGAGAGAGAGAGAAAAAAAACCCAAAACAAAACACAAAGGAGAAGATGGGGGAAAAAACGGAAAGACACGAAGCAGGTAATCTCTTGAGAAAATGACTACGAGCCACTAATAACTCGTTTCAGCGGAATAATCTGTCTCAAAATGAGTGGCGTAATGAGTCTTGGCTCAGACCCGGCGCTTTGTGGCCAAACGCACGACCCTGGGTGCTCGCGCTCTACAAAATTACCGATGCTATCTCGCGCTGCCTCACCATTATTAATAGTTATCTCTAACCTGGGCCAGCAAAACAAGCGTCCCGTCGCACGACGCGTAGCCCGCTGGGTGGGTGACGTGGGGGGGCCGGGGGTGGGGGGCGAGGGGGGGGCCCTGGGTGAGTGGCGACGCAATTTAATTTTGAAAAGCGGCCACCTCATGCGAGCGTTTCCCTGCCCTCGCGTAGTTTATGGGAGAGTGGCAGTGATTGATAAACGCTTTGCAGTGGCAAGGCGAGCGATCGGGTGGGCGAGTGAGCGAGTCGGTGGGTGGGTGTATAATCGGGAGCCTGGGTGAGTGCATGAGTGGGTGAGTATATAGACACATGATTGGATGACTGCATGAATGACTGAATTTTATGAACAGTAGGTCCACAACTAAAAGGAGTTGGTGGATGTGTGAATGGATAACTGATCGAGTACATGCATGTGGACGGGTGGGTGAGCAGGTGAGCGGGTAGGTTGATAACTGAGAAAGTCTGGTGGATGCATGAGTGAGCGGGTGGATAGGCGAGCGTGTGGTTGATTGCAGGAGTGGGTGAGCGTCTACGCACTCCTGTATATACGAGCGAGTTGCACGAGTGATGGCACCGGTGAAGAGGTAAGCGCATGCACAGTTGTGTTGCACGGCGGAGTGTGTAGACAAGAGGGCGAGCGAGTGAGCGAGTTGGTGGGCCAGATAGCGGGTGGGTGAGTGCATACATGAGCGAAGAATTGGTCAAAAGCTGAGCAAGCGAGCAGGTGAGACTGAAACACGTTTGACAGTGGGTGAGTGAGTGGGTGATGGAGTGAATATGTAAGTGCATAAATGGGTGAGTAGGTTACTTAGCAATTGAGTGGGTGGGTAAGTGCACGGCCCAGTGCGTGAGTTAGTAAATATTTATGTAAGTGGGTGGATGAGTGAGTGAGTGATAAGGTGAGTGTGTTGATGAGAGAGATGGTGAGCCGGTGCATTAGCGAGTGAATTGGTGATCAGTGAGCGAGCAAAGTGGGCAAGTAGGCATAATAACGAGTGGGTGAACAAGCGTGTGAGTGACGAGGCAGGCATGTGATTCAGCAAGAGGAATAGTGAGCCCGTGAGTGGGTGCGGGCATAAAAGGGGCAAGTGAGCGGTTACATAAAACATTAAGTGGTTGTGTATGTGGGAGGGTGGTGTGTGTGGGCGACTGAGTAGACATGTACACAAATGGGTGTGCTGGCGAGTGAGCGGGTGGATAAGTGGCTGAGTGGGTGGGTGAGTGGGTGAGCAGTTTGGCAAGTGAAATGGCGAGTGGTGTACGATTAAGCGGGTGACCTGAGTGGCTGACAAGTAGGTGAATGGGTAGGCGTCTGTACGAACGGGTGTCATTGCGAGTGGGCGGCTAAGTGGGCGAGCGAGTGGGGGTTGACAAGTCAAAGGGTGAGCAGACGCGCGAGTGGTCGACAAGGTCAGCGAACGGGCGGGTGGACGAGCGACCGAGGGATCGAGCAGCGTGTGATGAATCGAGATCGTGCGATCGATCCACCTTCTTGATGGCCTGGCACTTGGCGGTCTCCGAGAAGCCGATCATCTTGTCCGGGGAGCACAGCTTGATGAAGGGGAAGTTGGACTTCTCGGCAATTCGCGCCGCCAGCGCCGTCTTGCCGCTGTTGGGCGGGCCTGCCAGACGCACGCACACACGGGAATACCACCACGTCCGTTAATGACCGCCGACACCACAGCTGTCGCGACGGGCTGGGCCGCGCGACGCGCACGATCGACCGACCGACCGACCGATCGAGGGGACGCACCGCAGTGAGCAACCGCGACAACGGATGTCGAGCGCGCGATGCGTGCTCAACACCGCCGTGACCGGGTCACCCGGAATGCGGCCAATCACGTCGGATCTCAAGACGCCAAGAGGCGGCGAGAGGCTGGACGGCGCCGGAACGGGCGACCGCCGGGCATGATTGAGGCTGCCATAGGCTGCTGCGGGGCTGCGGCGTGGGCGGCAGATGGCAGCGCAGCAAAAAAAATAAAAATCTATCATTGTTGCGCCGAACTTCCACGCCTCCGGGTATACGCTCCGTAACCTACGGCAACCGGCACTGACCGGCGTAGGGAAATACGGTCAAATAACGCGCTGGACCCACAAGGCGTGGGGGGGGACCCTCATCCAGCAGTGGAGTGAAGCAGGGCTGCACGTTTAAAGACGTAAATTACGGACACGCGGAGGCACGTGTTATGCAGACACGCACACGTTTGCACATACAGTGCACACATATCCGCCTTTAATAAATTATCTCGTAAGCCTCCAAAAGTCGGTATGTCTGCCTCGCTGAGAAACCACAAATCTTCCTTACGGCCAAGTTGGTCGAAACATAATGAGATAGAATAACCAAAAAAACCCGAGCAATGCAGGGAACACAATCAACCACCTTCAGTCAACTTCCGCAGAACGGGTGGTCCCCCCTCCCTCCTCCTTGTCATGTCGGTGACCCAAGTCACGCTTGCAAACGACACTCCTCTTTGCTAGCCTCTTGAGCCCTCACCTGGGTTGAACGTAACGAACTTGAACTTCAACCAACTGCTGTCCATTCCCCTCCTCGCGTCCCTTGCACGGCAGCCTTTTCGATCCCTCCCACGAAAAAAAAAAAACCCCCACAATGCAACCCTGGTCGCGTTGTTGAATCAGACGGGGATAACTCAAGGGATCACGGTTAACCCTCTTCGCAGGAGTGACCTAGGGCATCAGTCTGCCAGTCCCAATCGAGTAACTCGTTCCCTCCACCAATTTTAAACAATTTGGACCACAACGCAGGAGCACAACGGCCGACTCTTTTGCGAACGACATCAAGGGGGCAGGGATCTGAAACGGCCGCTGCGCGAAGCAGACATCGTGTATTATACGGCGAGTACACACCTGCAGAAATTCACCAAAGTGGCCTGCCGGATTCGAACTGTGCCGAACGCACTACCCGCTGGGCCACGTCACCACTCAAGTCCAAACGTGACATGTACCAGTATGTTAATACATGCACTGGTATGTAATACGTGCGCCGGTACGCAACACGTCCACCGACCGGGCTTAGAGAGGACACGCGCATACCCCGTGTGTACGCAGAAACGCCGACACTGTACAACGGATACTCGATACCTGAATCGCTACGAAGATACCGGCAGTGACATGCACGATAAAGATCGCTTCATTAAATTATTTGTTTACGATCAATGGGCGGCTTTGTCTATATCGCCACGTTTCAAAACCGTTCTTCGCGTTTTCTGCCGGAGGTGGTGGTGGCGGCGGTAGAGGCCAGCACGAACCCACACGCCCCACGCGCCACCTTTGTCTCCGCCAACTGGCGATGTTCGCGACCACATCGTGGCCATACCAGGTATGTATTTCATACCGAGGCGAGCTATAGCTGAAGCCCAGGAGAGGATCGTAGCGAATTCGGATCGCCGGACGTCGCAGGAGCAGCGAGTGGCTACGCCATCGCTTCTCGTGCACACGTTTTCGCCACGCGTTGCGGTACATTTTGAAAGCTCACGTTTATTTGTGCAACGGGTAAATGTTGGACGTTGAGATGCTGACGTGCATATATGTATGGGGAGCGGTAGTGTAGCCGTTTAGCGTGCTGCGCTATTAATCTGGCCACCCGGGCTCGATTTCCGTTCACGGTCAAGACCGGTGACGATTATCTGAACTGGTCCTCGGCATCCCCGAGATCGACTCAGCCTCAAATGAATATCTGGTGCGGTGTGTAAGCATCGCCACTGGGGGGACAAAGGCGGTCGGGCGTGGTGCTGGTCAACCACCCCCCCTTGTGTGCCGTGCCGGCCTTCATAGGTGCTCACTAATAGCACTTGCCCCAACAGTCTGTTAAGGCGATACGGGGGATCTTTGTGTGTTTGTCTTTTATGTGTATGTACAAGCCAGTAACCAGATGCTTATCGCTGCGTTTACAGTGATACATTATATAGGTATAAGTGTGTGCGTCCGTCTGCCAACTTGTCCCTTGTCCGTTTATATGTCCATCAGTCTATCCGTCCATTTGTTTGCCTGCCCACCCATCCATCCGTCCGTCCATCCGTCTATCTGCCCACCCATGTGTCTGTCCGTCTGTCGGCGTGCAAACCCATCGGCAGACGCGCACACATGCGCACAGACGCACACACGCACGCACGTGCATGCACACGCTGAGAGTTTCAGTCGTCAGTCGGCAGCGAGACGTGAAACCGCGTGTCATCTCGCGACGGCGCGCGTCATCACCGCGCCACCCGTCCTGCCTGCCGCCCGCCCGACCGCCCGCCCGCCCACGCACCTACCCACCCACCCACCTGTCCCGCTCCGGATCGCCGGCAGTGTGGCCGCCGCGTCAGCAGGGGGGCGCGCGTTTGCGCCAGGCTCGGCGCAGGGCGGATTTTCGCGTGGGAAACGCAAAAGGGCAAAGCGTCCAGAATACAACGACATCGCAAGATGCTTTATGGGAGAGGGAACCACAAGTTGTGTGGAATTGTGAATGAAAAGGGGGTCAGGGAGCCGATGACAAAAGATGAGGATATGTTACGGGGCAGAACGAACGTCTCGCCAAGCAACTAGATGTCGAACTCATGCGCGTTCCCTCTTTTGGCCGCCTTCTTCGTCGTTAAGTCTAGACCACCGGCCATCATCGCTTCTAGCGACGCGTCCTGCCCAAGCAAACTTTAATTATCCCACAAACTTGCGTGCGCCCGTTACGTCGCGTTAACCCAGCGCGACGACTTCATACGAACGATCTATAAAAAGCGAGCGCAATTCGCGTAAATCACCGTTGCCAGTTTGCTCGCTCCATCGCTAACCGACCCCCGGGGTGGTTTTTGGGTGGGGGTTTTCGGAGGCGGGAGGAGGTGGGGGAGGGTGTCGTGTCGTGGGCGGCGAGGGGTGGAGGAAGCAGGTTGATGCCCAGGTGCATCGTTTTACACGCACGGCCCGTGTTTCGCAAGTTCCCAGTCTGTCCGTCCCGTCCGTCCGTCCGTGCAATCGTTCATCCGCAGGCGACGCAGGTCGGATAATTAGCGCTTCGTTCAAGAGCGCGCGCGCGAGGGAACGCACACGCGAGCGAGCGAACGCCAGTCGCCGTGCGACCGCGCACCAAGCGGAGGGGCCTGGGAGCGCAGGCAAGGGCCATCAAGAGCTTCATTGTGGCCACTATCTTCACCATCAATCTACAATCTGTCAGGGCCAGCGTGCTTTGTCAGCCCTGTCACAGCAAGTAACAATTAGTTTTAATTAAATTCTATCCCGTGCTGCGGCAATAAGCGATGCGACGTATTGATAGCATCGCCGCTGTGTTGGACTTATTACGGGACGGCCGCCGCACGTGTATATATATTTTTCTTAAACAAACTGGGATTGTGACAGCCGAACGGTTGACGTCACTGCAGTCACATTTTTTCCGACGCTCTAAGTGCACTTAAGCGGTCATAAAATGAAACGCTACTGTACAGCACGACAAAGTGTGGATGTGTATACACGCAGCGTGCAAATGCACACGTATCTCAACACGCTGCACAGGAATGGTGGGCATAGTTATTCTGTAGAGGCTGTCTGGCATAGGTCTCTACGCAAAACTATGGGTCTCTACGTGAGACTATGGGTCTCTACGAGAGTGTGTGGGCCTCTATGCGAGACTATGGGTCTCTACCTGAGACTGTGGGCCTCTATGCGAGACTATGGGTCTCTACCTGAGTCTATGGGTCTCTACGTGAGTCTATGGGTCTCTGTGGTGTGTGACCTGCGACGCAGTAGTCGAGTGGCGAAACCGGGGATCGCAGCGACTCGGGTGCGGCGAGCAGCCCCTGGCGCCAGTGAGCACGCTCGACATACCCACGAACAGCCCTCTTAGCTAGCGGTGTAAGGTGAGCAATGAGTGTCTAACGCCAGCATGCTTGAAAGCCGTACCCACGAACAGCCCTCTTAGCTAGTGGTGCAAGGTGAGCAATGAGTGTCTAACGCCAGCACGCGTGAAAGCCGTACCCACAAACAGCCCTCTTAGCTAGTGGTGTAAGGTGAGCGATGAGTGTCTGGGGCCAGCACGTGTGAAAGCCGTACCCACGAACAGCCCTCTTAGCTAGCGGTGTAATGTGAGCGATGAGTGTCTAACGCCAGCACGTGTGAAAGCCATACCCACGAACAGCCCTCTTAGCTAGCGGTGTAATGTGAGCGATGAGTGTCTAACGCCAGCACGTGTGAAAGCCGTACCCACGAACAGCCCTCTTAGCTAGTAGTGTAAGGTAAGCGATGAGTGTCTAACGCCAGCAGGCGTGAAAGCCGTACCCACGAACAGCCCTCTTAGCTAGCGGTGTAAGGTAAGCGATGAGTGTCTAACGCCAGCACGCGTGAAAGCCGTACCCACGAACAGCCCTCTTAGCTAGCGGTGTAAGGTGAGCGATGAGTGTCTAACGCCAGCACGCGTGAAAGCCGTACCCACGAACAGCCCTCTTAGCTAGCGGTGTAAGGTGAGCGATGAGTGTCTAATGCCAGCACGCGTGAAAGCCGTACCCACGAACAGCCCTCTTAGCTAGCGGTGTAATGTGAGCGATGAGTGTCTAACGCCAGCACGCGTGAAAGCCGTACCCACGAACAGCCCTCTTAGCTAGCGGTATAATGTGAGCGATGAGTGTCTAACGCCAGCACGCGTGAAAGCCGTACCCACGAACAGCCCTCTTAGCTAGCGGTGTAATGTGAGCGATGAGTGTCTAACGCCAGCACGCGTGAAAGCCGTACCCACGAACAGCCCTCCTAGCTAGCGGTGTAATGTGAGCGATGAGTGTCTAACGCCAGCACGCGTGAAAGCCGTACCCACGAACAGCCCTCTTAGCTAGCGGTGTAATGTGAGCGATGAGTGTCTGGGGCCAGCACGCGTGAAAGCCGTACCCATGAACAGCCCTCTTAGCTAGCGGTGTAAGGTGAGCGATGAGTGTCTAACGCCAGCACGCGTGAAAGCCGTACCCACGAACAGCCCTCCTAGCTAGCGGTGTAATGTGAGCGATGAGTGTCTGGCGCGAGCGGGAGCCGTACCTGCGAGCAGCACGCTGACGAGCGGTGTGCGCTCGCTCATCTTGGCCTGCTGCACGAGCAGGTCCCCGTCCTCGAGCACGCGGTGCACCGGCTCGCCCCAGTTCACGATTCCATTCATGATGTAGCCCTGGTAGTCCTCCGTGTTGGTGCCGAACGCCTGTGACGGGCACGCGAGCAGGTGTGAGTTGCGCCCGGTGAGTAAACGATAAAAACAGCTCTGATCTTGGAACAGAATGATGGAATGAACAGGTTTTACATTCGTGTATTCATTGAGCCAACTGGTTTTCCAGACTTGTATTTAGCCAGCAGGTCGAAACTGCTCCACAGTCCGTTTGTTTGACATGTACTTCGCCACGCTGGTCAGGGCGGGTCGGTGGAGAGTAGGGACGGCTGGTTCAGATATCGCTCGCCACTGATGTTTTGCCACGGCCAGAAATCGAACCCGGGTCACCCGGTTTCATAGCATAATGTGCGAACCACCGTGTCACCCTTCTGTTGTATTAAAACATATATATTATTGTTCTGTATTTTTTATTATTTGTTGTTCTGTACGCTAACAATGTGAAATCTCTGATAAGGTATTCCATGGGTCTCTCTTGCACAGGAGCCTGTGGCTGAATGTTACCGACTCGCGTCACCAAATACAACTGAAACTTACAGGATGGACCAGCATTGCACCCCGATACGATACACCGAGAATAACGTGGAAATATATTCCACCTTGCAGCGAAATGCTATCATTAAGGCCCACCAGATTTAACGTACGTTTCGCATTATCTTATTTTGTAAAAAATAAATACTCCGTGGCAGACGTATTCCAAATATATATTTTTTTAAAAATGACTTCCTATGTCAGGCAGATATACTTCTGTGCATTTCAACTCAAAGCTGTCATCTTGACATTCCTGTAGTGACGTTGACTTTCCCCACTACAACGGATATCACACCTTGGTTACCGGTCAGGGCCCGTTGTGGGTCTGTAACCTCAAAGCTCGCTGTGGACCAATTTATTTCGCAGCGTGTGTCGGTTGAGGCACAAGATGAACTAAATATTACCCATCTCCGTACTCAGATGGGGTTTAGGAGTTTGACGCCGATGACAACCACCGTGCCGACGGGCCACATGGAAAGTTTTCTGTCATCTCATCTTGTTGTCAGGTTTCGTTGCGAGTTTTATTCTCATTTCAGATTCAAGTATCGTGATTATAAGTGCGGAAACAACAGAGAAAAATATCCCCCATATAGCCTGTTGGGGCAAATGCTGTTAATGAGCACCTATGAAGGCCACAAATTGCACACGAGGGGTATGGGTGGCCAACACCACGCCCGACCGCCTTTGTCTCCGCCAGTGGCGATGTTTACACACCGCACCAGGTACTTTTATTTGAGGCCGAGTCGACCTAGGGGAGGCCCAGGACCGGTTCAGATAATTGTCACTGGTGCTGACCGTGAGGGGATATCAAACTCAGATCGTCGGGTTTGGAGTGCTATCCACTACACTGCCACACGCAAGTTCTGTTAGCGAGCACCGATGAAAGCTGGCACGGCACACAACGGGGTTGGTGGCCAGCACCACTCCCATCCGTCTTTGTCTCCCCAACGGCGATGTTGACACACCGCACCAGACACCACACACGCACGCGCGCATGCCGTGACAAGGTTAAGCTGCGAACCCCGCAGTGGCCGTGTGCACTTACGGGTTTAATGTCGCTGTCCAGGGCTCCCAGAAAGTCCTCCCGCGTCACCTGGAGCCGCTCCGCCTTCTCCATGTCCACCTCCACTTTGGTGGTCGCCTGTTGGGCACCGTGCGCACACGTCGCTCACACGTCATTACTAAAACTAAACTATTTTTTTTTATTTTACCAGGTAAAACCCACTTAACTGTATGGCTCCTTTTTAGAAGCGACCTGGCCACAAATTGATATCTCAACGAAGATGCTCATCGTGTGGAAATTTACAGCAGCAGAATACTCTAAAAGCGTGTTTCTAAATGTGGAGGGAAAAACTGGAGGGCCCGGAGAAAAACCCAGGCGACCGTGGGGAGAGAGACACGCAAACTCCAAATATACAGCAGCAGCAGGCGTCACGGTCGGGATCGAACCCAAAACCTCCTGTATACCAGGCGAGGTAGTTAACATCTCGCCACCTTGGCGCCCTTATGCCGATGTCCACTGCCGAACCGCGCCAGGTGTTGCCGATTGTGCCTTTTTTCGGAAGCCAAGCCAGTGAGCCTCATGAGTACATTGGATGACTTACCACTTCTCTCCAATCTTTTGGGCGAGCCCTAATTTTTTTTAATCAATTTGGCCAATTTTCAAGAAGGCACACTCCCGAGTAGCAACACAGCTTTATAATGAAGTTTGCTCGTACCGGATCATCAGTAAGAGAGATATCGTGGCCCCCACTCCCCCAACATGACACCCCTGCCCCGTTACGGACAGCCAGACGGAGCTGATGACGGAACGTTTTCAACCTCGGTTGGGTCAGGAGCTAATGCAAACACTTTCGACCTCGTGGTAACGCAATCAATTCCCGACGTACAAATCCTACCTACTTCCTGCGGGGGGCCGTGGCACGCATCGGCAGCCAGCACTCGCAGTTCATGGTGGTGATCGGCACTGGCGGTTGGTTACCTTGATGTGGCGGTTCATGGCGGTGGACTGCGCGGCCCTCACGAGCCCCTCCAGCTCGGCGCCGCTGAAGTTCTTCGTCTCCACCGCCAGCTCGTTGACGTCCACGTCGGACGCCAGCAGCCCGTTTTCACGCATGCGCGCCGTGTGGATGTTCAAGATCTGGATGCGACCCTTATTGTCCGGGAGACCTGGGGGAAACGAGAGCGGGTCGGCGCGGGAGGGCGTGGGTGGGTGGGGGGGAAAGGAGGTGAATGCAAGGGACCGTGCGTGTAAGAAGACCCAACAACGGCAACAACGTTAGGTGACTATGACAATGTGAAGTACGGCTATCGTAACGAAGGACAAATCACAAAATCCTTATTCGGTCCTCGGCTAGGAACAGGTTCTCCACCCCAGTCGTCGATTATCTCTCTCCTTGTGCGTTAGCCAAACAAACAGAGGACCACGGAGCTTGGGCGATAGTTGGCGCCGGTTCGGGCTGCCTTCCCGCTTAGTCTGCGGTTTCCCGCGCCACCGTACGATAAAATCCCCGTTGCGTGACACAACTTCTACGGTGCGCTGAACGACACGACCGTTAAAACAAAGCATTTGTCGTTGCTAATAATCGCTACGTGCAGCACAAACACGCACGAGCGGTGGGTAAAAGTCAACGGCAAAACGCACGACACGCGCGACGTCCCCACCGATTTCCATCTTGACCTCCAGACGCCCCGGTCGCAGCAGAGCATCGTCGATGAGGTCGGGGCGGTTGGTCATTCCTGGAGGGGTGACACGCGGCACAGGAGCGGGAGGGGGGGGGGAAAGGTGAAGCCCACAGGTGAGGCCAAGGTGGAGTCGTCGGACCGGGTTTCTCAACGTTTAGTGCGATGGAAGGCCTCTCCCTGCTGTTCAGTCATGGTGGGGTTGGGAGGACCATACACAAGTGCGCTAATCACTGCACCACCGCTCCACCACAGGCACATCCGGATAGCCAGACACACAAACATACACAGCACCATGCCCGGCTCACATTTGTCTCCGCAGTGCTGATGTTGATGAATCGCACCATGTGCTCATTTAAGGCCGAGTCGGCCCAAGGTGCGTGCCCCAGGACCAGTTCAGACATCGGTCACCGATGTTGGCCGTGAGCGGGAATCCAACTCGGGTGGCAGGGCTTCGCAGCGCATTGCGCCAACCGGTACACTGCCGTTCCCCAAACACGGGGGCACATACGCACGCACGCACGCGGGGATAAACTCTAGATTGGTTTGGGTCGCTCGCTGCCAGGGTGCCGGGTAAATCTGGAGTGGCGGATGGAGCAGCGGGGGGGGGGGGGTGCCCCATCAATCTCGCGACAAAGCGGCAAATTCCAGGTAACAGCGACATAATGGGGAGTTAAATTAAATATTTCCCGCGCTGGCCGCCGGCTCCTAGACCCGATATCGGGCGCGGGGATTTTTTTTCCAAGGCGCTGCTCGGCCGAGTGTGAGGGGGATGCCTTGTGCGCGCCCGATCAGCCAGTCACAATCTCTCACCACCCGGGGATCGCCGACACAAAGGCGCTGGGCGTGGAGGACAGGGGTAACGGTGGCGCTGACAAAGGGGGATAAACGCGATTTCGTACGCCCATTTCTGGAGTTGGGAGCAATTTTGAAAGGGGGTGGAAAGACGCCCGTACCCCCGTAACCCCCCCACCACTCCCAGTCTCCTGGCTACAGAGTCATTAAGGGAGGGAATGATGCGGTTTATGACCGGCAAAAAAGAAAAAAACCCCGCCGATCGCATTGGCCTGCAGCAGAAATTCAATTACGCTTTAGGCGGTTGCGGGCTGGGGTTGGGCGAGCGATGGAGAGGTTGCTCATTCATTCATTCCAGCCGCATTGTCCACGGACACAGTGCGCTGGGCTCCACCGACAGATTTGGTCACGTGGATTAGCAACGAGGAAGGGTGCACACAAGCGCACGCGCACATATGTATAGGAGTTTAGAAATGGCAGCGAAAAAGGAAAATTTTGATTCCAACTTAATTAACAACGGTAGGAAAAAAGAAAGTTAAAAATGTTGCCGACGGCGAACAGTCAGGCTGCGGTGATGAGACGGGGAAGAAAAAGTGGGCCGGAATATTTTGTCGTCCTATCTGGGTGCTCGTCATCCAAGAGCGTCGGTGAACTGGGATAAGTTGGACGAGGTTTAAAAATAAATTAACATATGTTAATACCCTCTATCACGATCACAACTTGCTCATGTTCATGTGCGCGTACGTACGAATACACATATGTGCGCACACACAACCACTAATCCAGTCACATCTACGCACACACTCGCACGCATGCGCTCACATGTGCGACACGCTGCGCTAAACCATGAAGACCCCGGAAATCCCATCTCTTGGCAAATCTTCCCCTATCTCCACTACCACCGGATGGACTTCCCACCAACACTAACACCACCACCGCCACCGCAACAAAACAAAAAAACACATACATGAGACGAAATAATCGCGACGCGTTTCTACATCTCAGTAGTTTACTGGAAACACGACCTTGGGGCTACGAGGGTGGGGGAAGGAAGCAGAGCGGTGCTCATCGCGCGCCGCCAAAACTCATAACCGGGGAGGGCGCAGAGGCCACGACGGCATCGGGGCCCCCGTCGCCAGCTCCGCCGAGGCGAGCGCGCGTGCGCGAGCCGGGGTTCGCGGGACTGCTAATGCGATTGAGTGGGCCCGCTGAAGGGTAAGACAAATTATTGTGACGGATGAGCCAAGAGCTGGACGGCAGCCACCTCGCCCTCTAGGCACCGCGCGCGGCACGCAGGGAACTTGGCTGGGAGGGGAGCTGCGGCTGACGCAGAGCTGCGGTGTTACCCCAAGCCCAGCCACCGCCACCGCGCACACTGCTGGGATTTCGCCAAATTCTGAGAAGTGGTGGGACGACGGGCGAGTATGCGGGCGGGCGGGAGAGCGAGCGAGCAGGCGTGCGAGCAGGTGGGTTTGAGCCAGCGTCTCAAAATGCCAGAGCGGGTATCGTGGGACGTGCAGATGGGTGAAGCGTGCGTGCGCGCGTGAACCTGTCCCATCCGATGGGAACTCGCAGTCCCAGGCACGCGTGAGAGTGTGTGTGCACGTGCGATGCGGCACGAGCACAGGAAGGGAAGATGAGCGTCTGCCGCTTGTTGCAGATGATCGTGGTTCGAATCCAGGAGGCCACCATGATTGTTATAGTGGGCGCATTAAGCGGAATGTACACCTCCGTCCGGTGACATAGCTTCAATCGCTGGCGTCAGTGTCCAAAATTTTGCCAAATTCGAAAAATTGCATGGCCAATTACTCAACTGGGATCACACACGGCAACATCGCCCACACACCTCGTGCTGTCAAACTACGGCATCTTCAAAACATAGCAACGCTTTCCTTCCGCGACAGTCATACAAACGATCGGGCCAATGCCGAGCGTGCCGAACTATTACGAATACTTGTGACTCTCTGCGCTCACCGATGACGAGGATGTTGTTGAGCTGCTCCACTCCGTCAATCTTGGAGAGGAGCTGGTTGACGACCGTGTCGTGCACGCCCGTGCTGCCGGCCATGCTACCGCGCTGCTTGCAGATGGCGTCGATCTCGTCGAAGATTATGATGTGCAGGCCGCTGTTGACGCCGCACTGATCGCACGGGCGGTGGAGTGAAGGTGGGGTGGGGGGGGTGGCGGAAAAGACGATATAAATACGACGAAATAACTTAGAAAAACAAGAGACCTCGCCAGGCTGATTAAAGTGCGGGTTGGAGCAAAGGGATACCCTAGACCGAGCGTGGGAAGATCATGACCATAGGATCGGTCCTTCCATTGCGCCTCTCATGTCACATGACATCGCAAAACTCTTTTGCCGTTGCTCGCTGGTTTAACACCTGTGAGACAAGGCTGCAAAGACGGCTGTCCCTGGTGTAGGCCAATCCGTTTCAAAGCCAATGCATATACTATCATCAAAGCATGTTTGTTTGCATGTTTTACCACAAGCATGATGTGTGGTTAATGCACACTTGATGCCTTGCGATAGGTGTCTATTGGGTGTTTGGACATCTTCACACCTCCTGTATTATTACCGGAAAAAGTAAAGCCTATTATTTTTTCATCACTCTTGTGTATACTGCGCACAGTTACGGTTTAAGACCATCAACTCAAAAGTCAAAGTTGTGGCAACATTTCATCCACCAGCAGGACGATGGGATATCTCCATACCTGTTTCATCGTTGTCGTCTGGAATGATCTTCCTTCCGATATTAGAAAGCCACTGGAGCTATGCACTTTTAAATGTTCTTCTTTCGCAGCGTACGTAGCCTACCCTGCTAATCGGAGATGCAGGGGAAGGACAACAAACTAAACATAAAAAGCAGTTCAAAAGAAATGAGCTTTCAACCTAGATTATTTGAAAGTGCAGTGCTCCAGTGATTTCCTTATATCAGACGGAAGAGCGTTCCAGACGGCTGCACTGTCATTGGCCACGTCAGAAAATGGGAACACCGAAAGCTACGCCGCCACCCCTGGTGAGGCTTTTCCCAAAGAGAGAGAGCGATATCCGGTCTGGCCTACTCGTGACCGATTCTCCGAAGGTGCGGGGTCGCACAAACCCGCTTCTGTTCGTCCTCCGCGTCGGCGAACAGCTTGCGGATGTTGGCCTCCGACTCGCCCACGTATTTGTTGAGAACCTCGGGCCCGTTGACGATCTTGGGCTCGCGCGCGTTGAGCATCTTGCCGATCTGCCGCGCCATCAGCGTCTTGCCGCAGCCCGGCGGCCCGAACAGCAGGATGCCCTTCACGTGTTTGCACCCTGCGCACGCGTGGTAAGAGGCGGCGGGGGGAAGGGTGGGATACCGGTTAGCGTGCGCGAGGGTACACACACACCGTGCGAGGACCTCGTACGGGAGAACTGTACACGAGGTTACAGCAGATAATGAGTTTCATCCAAGTAACCCCCCTCCCCTCCCCCTATAATCCAGAACATCCTTCCCCCAGCAGTCCGTGCTGTCCACTCCCTGCCCTTGTTCAGGTCCAGGCTCAATAACATCTCGCTTTCCCTTGACCTATCCCTGACCGCTTCTCTCGCTCTGTCCACACTGCAAAATGAGAGCTTGTCAAGATATAAATGCAAACCAAAACAACTCATCGCACCCCGTATCGGCAATAGGGAGGTGGGAGTCCCCACACTTTCCAAATATGTCGAACTGCCATGCAACCCATCTAGACTGCTGGTTGGACGGTGGTGGGGAGATCTAAAAACACTCGATTGACCTCCCAGCCGCGTTGGGAGGTCAAACTAACCAGCGACCTCTGGATTGCAAGTTCAGCGTACCACCATATTCTCCAGATTATAAGACGCATGTTTTCCCCCCACCCCCGCCCGTGTGTTTTTACACGCTTTTATTTAACTAACTCTGTCTGTTGTTGTTGTCGTATCCTCAAATCTTGTAACTCAATTTGAACCCACTTCCCAATGTGGTATCGACTGCATACTTGGTATACTTATGTCATACTGATGACAATACTATATTCTATCATTGAAAATTATTTTTTAACCATATATTTTTTATATGTTATGTTTCGGCTTGGGTCTAATTGTCCATGCTCAACTGACGTTGGCTGTAAATCACCACGGTCCCTTACATTATGGCAAGCTTCGGGGCCACTTTCTGGAGTGGTGGAGTTTTGCCATTACGAGTATGGTACATTTCATTAAAGCGTGTTTAAAAAAAAAAGTATTTTTAAGTATTACTTATTAAAGCAAATGTTGGGGGTTGCGTCATATAATCCAGTTGGTATGCGAGTGGTGTGTGGTGTGGACCAATCAGTTTCAAAGACAATGCATAAATTATCAAAGAATGTTTTTTGTTTGCATGTTCACCACAAGTACGTGTGGTGAATGCATTGACAGGATTCCTTGAATAAAAATTCTGTTTGGTGTTTGAACATCGACACCTGTTTTATTGCCAGAAAGGGTAAAATCTATCGTTACATTTTAATACTGGCAAGAAAGATCCCATATTGGCGTGTGGTGTCTATGTGTAAACAACTTAATTGGCACCGGGCGTAAGTTTGGGGTGAGTCTGACTGTCTTACGGAGTGTCTTACTAAATAATCTGGAGAATACGGCAGCAACCCCACCAGAACGGCGGAGTGGCTGACTCGGCGGGGTTGAATCGGCCAATCATCAAACTGGGGTCGATAAAATGAATTACCGCTTTGTGGGGAAGGTCATTCATTGGTCGTCATCCTACTGACGAGAATCGCCACCGTCATAGGAATGTGGCATTTCGACCACTGGCTCTGCAGGGCTATAAACAGGGAGATGAGCAACGCAGCAATGCTCATTTGATGCTCATTTGATGCTCATTTGAGCAGGGAATCACTTAAGGCTTGTTTCTATAAGCGGCGGTGGTGGCGGCTGCAGGAACGGGGAGAAATTGGCACACAGCAGGCCAGCTGTTAAGCCGTTAGCCGAACGGCATGGCGTGCACCGATCGGCCAAGACCACCGCGCTCGCCTTGACAAACAACAACCGGCAAACACGCGGCAGACAGCGGCAGGTCCGGGCAGAGCGCCGCTCCTCAAGCTTTTTTGGCAAAATGTTTTTCTCTTTTTGCGCCGAGATAATTTATTAAATCTCGACTTAATTATCGTTTGGCCCCGAGCTACAATGAGACACGGCGGTGTCTGTCATTGAAAAATGCCAGAAATCTGGACGAGCTGGCTGACTCCTATCGAAGCTTGTCGGGACAATGTAAGAGAGCGATCTTTTGGCTTTGCGGAGCAGAGATATCCAGCCAGATAATGTGGTTAATAAATAAATTACCACCGATTGAATCGATCAATTTCGTGATTTCCTTTGTTACTAACGCAAAACCGATCAACTCATTCTCGATTCAGTGTGCGAACGGTCGCCACTGTGGACAGGGCAGACGTACAAAAAAGTGTTATGATCGGTCGTCCGAAATGCGAGCGATGCCGCCGGATCTCGGAAGCTAAGCAGAGTTTGGGCCTGCATACACTCGGGTGGCAGGCTTCCTGGAAGTACCACGTGTTTTCGGCATGGGCTGTTAGGTAACCAGGAGATGGCAGTAGAAAAATTGATTCTTTGAATCTATCTGTGCAGAGCTTCCTCCCATGTACCAAACAATCACGAATGCAGTTTAGATAAACATCTCAATGCACAGGGATCTTCCCGATAAAAATAACAAAAACGCTCTTGAGATTCGGGGGAGGCCCTTCTTTTGTAAATAAAGTGTTATCAATTGTTATTACTACAATATTAGTTTATCTAAGCAATGACAGAAAAATTGTTTCTGCAACTTAGATTTGAATTGCATGGTTGAGCCCAACACATTCAACATCACACCTTTAAATGTTGGGCGCTTCCCTTCAACTGGAACACATTTCACATGAGGCAGATTGGATAGATTTAATGACTTTACTTATTTAAGCAGGAAGGACCCAATGAATTTATGAATTCAATCGGTCACAAAAGACACTCATCACGGCAAAACAGATTCATTTGCCGTTGTCACGGAACAAGTTATTGGCGTATGAGCGTCTTGCAACGTCAACATACGCAAGTAAAAGTATCCGCAAAAAAAATTATGCCCGCTTATTTGTGCCAACTGTGAGCATATTACATTAAAAACAACTAATCGCAAGTTTAATTAGGCAATTAACAAATTAGCCACGACGAAAATCAAAGAGTGCAGACGGCTCCACGCCAACGCGGAGAACACTGCACTGTGAGTTCATGCTTCGCCCAATGGGCCGCGCAAACAACCGGGTTTTTTTTTTATAAGTTGTAATTTCCACGGCACGTCTCCACTGGACATTTTAATCGATAGCCCTGAGCCTCTGTGGCCGTAGACAACCCACCTAGCCCCTCTGACACACACACGCATACACAGACGTACGCACACGGACAGACAAGAGTCAGACGGTGCACACACACGCATACCTATGCCAAACAAGCGTTGCCAGGTGACTGCACAAATCTGAAGGATGCGTGACAAAACGGGCTCCAAATAAAAACAAAAGGTAAAGGTGCAGCCCTGAAGTTTCTTGCTCAGGCCACTGCTGGCAGAAGGCCCTCCACGTGAAGCGGCTAGGTGAGTAGTTGGTTTAGTGGGTGGGTTAGTGGGGTGGGTGGGGTGGCTTGTTTGGATGGGTGGCTGCATGTTTGGATGGGTGGCTGTGTGGTTGAGCGAGTGATTGAGTGGGTGTGCGACTGGTTGGGTATTTGAATTAGTGGGTGGTTGAATAGGTGGTTGTGTGGATGACTGAGTGGGTGGGTGGCTGGTTTGGTATTTGGATGAGTGGGTGGGTGGTTGAGTAGGTGCTTGTGTAGGTGCTTGAGTAGGGGGGTGGGTGGCTGGTCGGGGATTTGAATTAAAGTTTGGGTGGGTGGATGGTTAAACGAGTCGGTGGGTGGTTGTGTGGTTGAGTGGGTGAGTAGGACTGGTGGCTGCCTGATCATCCAGGTGCACAGAGGAGACTTTATCCCCCGTGGCCTCTCCCCTGCCTTAATCTGCGCGCAGCGAGGATGCTAATCATGACAGCGATATCAATTATGGGGCAGTTGAATTTGGGGCTTCTGTCATCCCCTGCTCATCTGGTGCAACTGGTGTGGTGGCCAGGGTGATGGGAGGGAAGGGAGCGGGTGATGGGGGATGGTAGGAGGGGTGGGGAGGGGTAAGCGCAGTGGTGGGGGTCATCCCGGGTGCACAGGTGCAGTTTCCTGTTCCAAAGGTCTGGCGGCTCCTGGTAGACATGTGGGTGTGTGCATGTCTGTCAGAGTGTATGTCAGTGTGTGGGGAGCGGTGGTGCAGTAGTTAGCGCGCTGCGCTACGAACACGGGAGACCCGAGTTCGATTCCCGCTCATGACCAACACCGGTGACGATTATCTGAACTGGTTCTGAGTCTCCCCTAGGTCGATTCAGTACTTGGTGTGATGTGTAAATATCACCACTTGGGAGACAAAGGCAGCCAGGCATGGTGCTGGCCACCCACCCTCTCGAGTGCTGTGCTGGACTTCAAAGGCGCCCGCTAACAAGCACTTGCCCCAACAGCCTGTTAAGACTATACAGGGGATCTTTGTCTTTATTCCTTTACCAATGAGATAACAAGTACACATTGAAATAAATCTATCTACGGGCAAGCCTCAATTTGTCCGTAAAATATATTATGACGGGATGTGTTGTTGCGCTCAGCAGGAAACAACAGTTTCTCGAGGACAACGCACGCGCAGGTGCGCGACCTCTTTACAGACGGGTCAGCGACCTGGCAACATGTGACGTCTCCTACAACAAGCGCCGCCATCGTCGGCCCGGAGGAGGGTGTCCACCAACACCCACCTTCGAGCCTTCCGATCGCAGGTGTGCCCTTGTCGCCACAGTCGCGGCGTATCGTCGTACGCTGCTGCCGCCCGTCGTCACAAGCGATGCGCTGGATTGAAAACTCATTTCTTCAAAGCTGCTTTTTTGTGTTTAGCACGAGTGGCTACGTACGGTGCGTAAGAAAGACGTTCACCATGATTATACATACATGCCGACGGGCGATGGCTAGAGATGCGGTCCAGGACGAAGGACGGCGAATTACCGAGAAAGACGCATTGAAGCGGCGCCCCATAGGTCAACAGTCGACAAAGGAGAAGAAGATCTAAGTCAGATGGCGGGGTTGAAACTGTATACCACTGGTGCTTGCAGGACGTACCGACAGGCAACAAGGGAAAGATCTACAGGCAGATGTAGGTGTTGAGACTGTAGTAGCGGTCATTGTAGGGCGCATGAGCTGCAAGACCGAGAACCATACGGTGGTGGCAGAGACGAGGCTGTAAGAGCAGACCTACAAGGCCGGTCGTTGAACGTTCAACAAACTCTGGAATCTATCAGAAGGAAGCAAGGGCGAGGTGTGGTGACACTGACGGCATTGACTGGGATTACCGCTGCACACTCTATAAAAATATATCAATAATTTACAGGCCTTTGCAGGCTGCCGATGAAGGCCGGAACATATCGGGTCACGGGAGTTGTTTGAGCAAACCTCGCACGTGCTGTTCAGCATGGGGTGGTGACCGGTTCTCGTGTCGCGCTTGAAAGATATCGGCCATGGCTGGGAATCGAACTCGGGTTGACATCTTCACCACCGGTAACCACCGCTGCGGCCTCCCGCAGCCACGCAGTCACGACGTGCAACCCAAATCCCCGCAGCCAAGACGAGCAACCCAAATCCCTGCGGCCACGACGTACGAGCGCACACGCTCCACTCGCAACTCATCCCGGTACTCACCCATCTGCTCGACGATGTCGGGAGGGAAGACGCGAGATGCGAAGGCCCGCCGGAAGATGTCGGAGAACTCCCGGTCGAGACCACCGATTCCCATCTTCTCAAAGTTCCAGTCCGGGTTGATGATCGACTGCCGACCCTGCTTGGTTTTGGATTTTCCTGCAAAAAAAACGTAAAAACGGCGAGCGAGGATCTCAAATCACAGCCAGGGAAATGCGCAAGCACACGCCACAATGACGGCGAATATTATAATTGCCAATTTGTAAAGTTAATTTGAGTAAAAAAAAAAGGACAGTGGCGACAGGTTTGCTGACAAGTGAAAAATAAGCACAGAATAATAATAGTTGATTTCTCGGCCACTGCGGCGGTGGGAAAACGCGTGACTTGACGAACCCGCAGCTCCTGCCTCTGGTGGCTGCTGACACCTGCTGGCTGTCGGTTTGTATGGAGCTCGCCGACCGCTTATTTGCTATGCTCGGGAAATGTTACCCCCGTCCACTTGCCCGTCGCTATGAAACTTACCGCACAGCTTAGTCATACTAATGCTCGACTAACGGCTGAACAACAAATGCTTGACGACAAAAAGCATTTCAAGACGATGCTGTGTATCCGCACAATAGGTGTGCTAGTGTTAGAATGCTTGAGCGTGGAGTCCAACAGAATAGAGGCTCCCCCCTTAATGGCCAGGCTTGTCAGAGCTCGTTTGGGCTAATCACATGTATGTACATGTAAACGAGGGTCTCCCACGTGCCGTGCGGGTCAGGGGTTCGTTTGACCATACTTCACCACGCTGGTCAGTCGGTTGGTCAAGGCACACAGCATAGATGTGGGAGCTACACGTCTGAATTCATCACATATCTGAAGCTACTCCAGGGTAGCTTCCGAGTTCTTTGCTTGGACGGATGGGCAACCACGCACAAAACAGGCTGTTATAGTCTGCGGGGTGACTTCACACAGCACGTGGCGATTGACCTCAATCAATCCTTACAGGTAATTCAATGCAAGTATCCTGAGCGTTAAGAATCGGTTATAACTGACGAATCGATGCATCGCTACACGCCTGTTATTTACATTCTGGATAAGGCCATTTCATTCTTTGCCGTCATCTTCCAACTCGTCATTTAAGAGCTTTTATCTCGGACGCGTGTACATATGCATCTGCCCAAGGCTGGGAACGAAAGTGCGAAATTAAATTGCGCAAGACGTGGCTGGGAATGAACGAGCAAACCGCTCTTTGAATGATCTGCGAACGGATCCTGAATGATTTGTGCGAGACAAGAGGACGCAGCGGCATCGTCACCCGTCAAGTTGAGATTCGAGTTCTCCGCCTTCTCAAAGATCACTTGCGTGTTCTGGTAGCTGACGCCCGTCAGGATCTGAGCACAGAGCGGACATCACAAGCACTTTGTCAAGGGCCATGGACGCGCCCCGTGGCAATTTCAGCGCAATCGATCATTGCTGGCGGTCATCACCGGCAACAGCTGCCGGTCCCGTCCGCTGCCGTAAGAAAATCTAAGTTGGCAAAATGTTCCCCGAGTTCAACAACTGCGATGGCGACCTTCCGCAGAGACATTAACGAGGCATGAGGCGGCCCAGTCGGTGGAAGCCGCGCGCTACGCACACACAATTGAGTCCTTTTAGCCCTTTAAAATTACGATTTGCATTTTTATTTTTATTGGTGGAAATATTTTACGGTTCAGGAGTCAGCGGTCAGGTGCTGGGGGTCAGGGTTCACGCTTGGGACGCCTGTCGTCGAAATGTTTTATATTCAGTGGGGCGATAGTTTGGTGGGTCAGAGTTCACGGTTTACAGTCGTAGGGTAATTGTTTCGTGAGTTCTCATTTTGAGAGGGGGTCACGGGGGAAGGGAGGTATTTTTTGGTCATTATCGAGGTTGCCCAGGCCAGGATGAGGTGTCAATGTGGGTTCAGGCGCACGGTGTAGAGCAGCGGGAAGGACGAGGTTCCTTACCGAGGGCCGCGTAGGACCTTTAGCGGGCTAACTACACGTCAAAAACTGTTGGGGCAAGTGCTGTTAGCAAGCACCTATAAAGGCCAGCTTGGAACACGAGGGGGTGGATGGCCAGCACGACGCCCGGACACCTTTGTCTCCTCAGTGGCGATGTTTACACACTGCACCAGGTACTCATTTAAGGCTGAGTCGTCCTAGGGGAGGCCGAGGACCGGTTCAGATAATTGTCACTGGTGTTGGCCGTGAGCGGGAATCGAACTCGGGTCGCTGGGTTTGTTGCGCAGCGCGCTAACCGCTACACTTCCGCTCCCCAACCACAAGTCAACACACACACACACAGACTTGTCACTTCTGTAATCGCAACACGTCCGTTGCAACGATAGACGTGACTTAAGCATGCAATAAATTATCAAGACAGTGTTGCCAGGTTCGGAAATATTCACCTATAGCGCACGATTAACGCAGCTAAATTATTTGCAGGTAGTCACAGATTAATATCACGACGACGTTTTTTGATTTGTGCGGCATTGTTTGGCACGATGTCCGACGTTTTGCTCCATGTGCTGGCAGCTTCTTCAGGAACTGAATACTGAACAAAGGAGCTGAATTTGCAAGGCCCCAGGACGTGGAACGGATCGTCGGCCGTCACCCTGAACAACGCACGGTACGACCGGGCAACTCTGGGATTTCAATAGCTGTTTCAAAGCAGAAGGCCTCACGTGACCAAGGACTGCATGAAATGAAGTCACTGGCCACATCGGGCCCCAACTGTTACAGATTTCGCTCCCCTGCTTAACAGAGACAAGAACCTCACCTTGTTTTGTTTGCTGCTGGTTGCATCGCCCTTGAGGATATTTGGGTCCACGGCCTCAATTCCCTTCACTATCAGCCCAAACAGCTTTCCGGCAAAGCTGAACACAAGCTGCGGACGCACGGTGGGTTTAAGGTGGTCGTTAATTACGCGCGTGCAGAGCAAACAAAAGGCAGAGCAGCACCGCGCGTTCGTGGCCGAGCAGCACGCATCAATCAGCGCGCCGCCGCTCGTAAACGCCGCCGCCCAGCGACGGTCGGTAGCGACGGTGGCGGCAGTGTGATCACGCACAGACGGGAACGGTCAGAGCCAAATTATCCCCGAGACGAGACCAAGCAGCAAGCGCACGCCTCACGTTCATCATCGCCGCCACCGTCAGCCACGCTCAATACACTGGTGGATGAAGGCCTCCTCCCAGGCTGCCACCACCTCTCACGACGCTGTGATGTAATCATCCGCCAAGCACCTCTTGACGTGAGCAGAGTTCGTCGGTCACTTTTAGTGCTCAGGTTTTTTTTTTAAACGAGCCAAAATAGCAACAACGCTTATTTCAAAACATGGTTGGTGTTTAAACGCTATGACCGCAACCACAGCTTAATCCGCTACAACCCCAACACACACAGAAACAAAGATCCCCCATGGAGCCTTAACAGACTGTTGGGGCAAGTGCTGTTAGCGAGCATCTATGAAAGCCAGAATGGCACACGAGGAGTTGGGTAGCCAGCATCACACCCAGCCGTCTTTGTCTCCCCAGTGGCGATGTTTACACACTGCGCCAGGAACTCATTTTAGGCCGAGTCAACCTAGGGGAGGCGCAGGTCCAGTTTAGATAATAGTCACCGGTGTCGGCCGTGAGCGGTAATCGAATCCAGGTCGCCGGGTTTTTTAGGTCAGTGTGCTGACCGCTACACTACCGCTGCCCACAACACACACACACAAAGATAAAGATCCCCCGTATAGCCTTAACAGACTGTAGGGGCAAGTGCTGTCGCTAACACACACACACACACACGCGCACTCACACACCTGTTGGCCCACGCTGAACGACTGGCTGATGAACTGGCCAACAAAGTCCGTGGCCATTTTGTCCGAGTCGTAGGGATTCGAGTCGGCCGTCTTCTTCTGCAGGAAGTCGACCTCAATGGTCATGGTGCCGATGCTGTTCTTGGTTTTGTCAAACTCAAACGGCTCCACTGGGGAGAGGAGAGCGAGGGAGGTGAGGGAGGAGAGGGGGAGGGAGGGAAATTACACTCGCGGCGCGTAGGATCAGGGTGGCTCATAAACTGGAGTAAGAGGCATGTGACTAGAAGCCACAGCCATAGCGAGCTGCATACTGGAGGTATACTGGATGCGGTGTGCCGGGTGTGGAAATATATTCCAAGTGGGCAGTCCGAGCCGTTTGTGCGTGATGCACTGCTGGTTGCAACAATCGCTTCTTCAATAATTTACCGACTGGGCGGTAATGTGGTGATGGTGAATGATTACTGATCAGAAATGTCGGCATACATATTTATACTTTTTTTTTACTTTTAGTCCGAATTGCATTATCAACATCATGAGATGAAGTACCCATTCAGATTTCTCGCTGAGCAATGCAACTCTCTGTTGTAGACAACGGCTCACAGAAGTAGACATCACAGGGCTACTTCTGAGATCCCTTCAAGTGACCTCTAGTCCGCACAGTAGTTGAGCAGCAGCACTTTCCCACTCACTATGAAGAATATCACAACACGTAAAATAAATAACATTTTTATTTATAAGAACTGGAATTTAGCCACGTTCAATTCAATCCAATTTTAGTGCGATTTTATTTATTTGGCAATCGGGTCGAGACCATCATCACCTCACTCCACTTGAGAGAACCTGGGTTTAATTGCAGGCAGCTGTGGAGACATACCAAGGACCTACTCAGTCACGCTGTCACCTTCTGGAAGGTCGGGAATCCAAATTCCAGTTGATTTTTCACAAACAATTCCACGCATGTGTCGCGAACTCAATAATCGATTTTATTCCACACCAAGTTTCTCTGGGGGTGGGAACGCCCCCCAACAAGACCACGCTAAGCTCCTGTAAGCACTGGCGTATAATCCGGATCACGATACCACTTTTGACCATCGTGCCACCACAAATCCCGATTCTTCCGGGTCCCGACTGTGATGTGAAATACGCCGGCTATTATTGCTGTTATTATTACAAGGCTTGTATATACAAGAAGAAACTCAAAGATTCTCAAGACTCTTTTTCCGGAGGATCCTGCTAGGTTTTCGCGGACGGTGAGCGTCGATTTCTACGTGTTTTCCAATAAAGTAATTTCCCAGTAGTTTTTTTCTCATCTTCCAAAATTTGCACCATGACGCAGGCACGCAATGGCCTAGGCTTTTTCGAATGATGTTATGGAGCTCTTTCATGTCCACTGTGATGCAGATGGTGCATGTTATTTTACAGTTGATATACAGCCACAGCATTAACCGGGGTGGTCCGTGAGGGTTCGAATCACGAACCTCTGCCACAATTGCTGAACGCACTACAGCTGGGCCAGGTCCAACACTCCACGTGACCAGTCACCCCTCTTGCTGTCACGGTTCGGGACTGTGATTTGACTCAAGATTTTTCTCGTCTCATTTTGCACCTCCTGATGTAGACTAGTTCTGAAAGCCACTCGTGTCAGTCAGCCGCGACAGGGAATCGAAACTGAGGTCGGCGGGTTCACAGCGTAGCGCTTGAACCGCTCGGTGTTTTTACAGAGGACAAAAAAAAATTGAGAATACCTTGCACATCTTGTCCCAGTGACAACCCCGCCCATTTCCTCTGTAAAACCACAAGAAACAAATGACAATAAATATTATTACAATTTTGCATGTGGCTCGATACAAATTATAGCAGTCTGGATCATTGTTTTGGACGTGAAGTTAAGTCCAAAAATTACTGAGTAGAAAAACTTACACATCTTGTCAATGGCGCGCAGTGTCCTAAATAAAAGCTCACTTGCTCACAACACAAGCAATATGGATCCATTTATCGCAAAATGAACGCACAGAGTGAGCGAGCTTCCTGCTTTGGCGGACAGCCACTTAAGACCGGTGGAATCAGTGTTCAAATAAGCTGCGTACTGAGCATTTCACACGTTATAAACATACGAATTATGTGCTACGTTTAAATTTAATGCGTACTAAGCCACATGGTTATTTTGCCGTGCAGCTTTAGTCTTAGTTTTAGAAAATGTTTAATTCACAGATCTTGTCCTGATGACTTCCTGGATCTTGTCCCGATGACGTTTGACGTACTATCAAATGAGACGTCGTATCCCAATTGACTAAATTTGGTTGCGAGAATTGTTCTTCAACTTACCCGCGAGCCGATTTAATAACAATGAGCGCGAAAAACGCTTGCACGCGCAACGGTTTAATCTGTTTGGCTGCTTCGGGTGCTGGCGGGGCCTTAATGACACAACATTTGGTCAGATCATTCACAGTGGCCGAACCCTCCAAAAATAAATGATTGTGAATCAGCTTTGAGTTCGCGTGACAGAGAAAAACTTGAGCGCCCTCCTGCCCGTGGGCTGGAGAGGGAGGGGTCGCCAGTGCCTGTGCTGGCGCTTACTTGGGGTAGGCTGAAAGCGATGGTCCCTGGCACTACAGAGTGATGGCTCTTCAGCGTGAACACGTAGCGCTGCCCTGGGCCAGTGATCACCGCCACGTGACTGAGAAGAGAAACAGGAAGCGTGAACAAACGTTCAAGTGATATCCTGCTCAAATGAGCATCGAGGCGATGATCGTTTTCTGTAAACAGCCCTGCGCCAGTCGTGGAAATTCCACATTCATATGGTGGGGGCGAGTCTATCCGTAGGACAACCAATGTTGACTTCTCCGTAAAGTGATACTGATGTGATTGAGATGATGGGCTGAGTAACCCGCCAGCTAGGATCTGAATTTTCCGATTGTGAGCTGCTCTCTGACCAGGTGATATAGTATAAAAAAAACAGCAAAAATATTCAGAAATTGTCTGAGCTAAGAGCTCTGACTTCCACTTTTATTTTGCCAGATACGTTTTGCTTCCACTGCAGGCATTGTTGTGTTTTTACTACAATTTTGTGTTTAAAAAGGCCTGAATACTGCGGATGGAATTACATCCGTCGGCATGGAATCAATCGGTACAAGTTGGAATCATAAAGCACCTAAATGGGACCACATCTGAAGCTGCTATGCAAATAAAGAAATGAGTGGATCGAGAATGTGTGAAGATTTCTTGTCCAGGCCAGGGAGGGAACCGAGATCAGATTGTGGTAGACATGCGAATGACACTTCAAAGAGACACTTCATGGGCAGGTCACATAGTGGACGTTAAAGACCCTGTAGCATCATTCACACGTGTGCTGGAGTCACGGTCCAACATAGGCAAAATTCGAAAATATTAAAAGCAGATTTCCTAACCAGGTAATACCGCATAGCAACATCGTCCCGTACCGGCAGATTTTACTGGATTTAACAGGCTTTCGCGACCAATATTAGTCATAATAAGGTTTTTTTGGGTTAGATCGCGTAAATATGTGTCTATTGCGTGTATTGCAGTCGAAACGTCGTGAGAATTTTTATTGTTTTATATTTATATAACCAAGAATATAAATACGTGTCGTTAGCCCACTACCACCTGACACAGCCAATTAGTAAGGTTTGTCACGTTAACAAAACGTGTAATTTAGTAACTACTTCAGCAAACCGGTGTGTTGGAGAGTAAACCCACAACATTTACAATTCGAGTACTGTGACGTTTCGCTGGTGATTACAACCAGCTTCATCAGGCGTTTTGCCAGAATGTGAAGAAGTCTTCCTGTTTCCGGTCTGAAATAAGAGTAAGGTGATCGCATCACTGTGAGCCTATCAGGTGCAAATATCAGAAAGGGGTTAATGTGATCATATTAATAACAATGGGTTATGTTAATCTGAGAATGTTCAATTGTTCTTCTTGGTTCTTTCGGTAAAGTCACGTAGAAGGGAAGTAATAAAATAATAAAAAATAAAACATAATAAAATAATTCTCACCTGAGGACGGCTGCTTGTGTTGTGGCCGAAACGTCGTGAGAATTATTTTATTATGTTTCATTTTTATTATTTTATTACTTCCCTTCTGCGTGACTTTACCGAAAGAACCAAGAAAATGAATCCCTGTAGTCACGAAAGCTTTAAATCGAAATGTTCAATTGGTCTGTGAACCACAGCAATTCCGAGATACGTCTCGCACCGAAAGTATGATGCGGGCGCTGCATGCCCTCGCTTTTGCTGATGTGGAAGCGTTGCGTTTGATTCACTCACATGGACTTGAGGTCAGACTCGTGGACGACCGCACAGTTCGTGATGGAGAGCTCGTCCGTCGGGCATCTCGCCGCTTTCATCGCCTGTGGCAAAGCGAACAACAACAGCAGCAGCAACAAACATCATCAGCATCATACATCTGCCATGCTCAATCGACTGCTGGTTAAAAATGTGCACAACATTCACATCGTCAGACTGCATTCGATATACAGAGCACGACATTCAGAATAATAATCAACAGCCATGGTCTATTCACTACTGGATGAAGACTCACTTCCAACAGCACCGGTCTCTCCACTGCTGTTTGATGGCCTCATCGTCACCACCCTCACTCTCATCATGTTATCCATGTTCTATCCACTGATCGTTGAAAGTATTCCCATGCTGTAGTTATCCTCAATGGTCCCGCGATGGCAAAATCTGAACTGACATCATTGCTCCATTTCCATGAGGCTCACCTTAATTAGCGGTGTAGACAACACCTAATAGCTAACAACGTAATTCATGGGGCATATCTATTGTGTATCCTTCTACTTATTTCGTATAACAGACGTAGACGCACAGAAATAACTACAATTCGACATTCAGGCTGGTCAAGCCAGACAACCGCGTCAGGAGCAGCGGAGTGTTTCACTGTCGATGTCTCATATTCTTGGATCTCGTAATCTTGGGTCTTTCGGTATTTGTGGATCGGGGGGCGTTGCGTCGTGATACGTTGCACGGTCTGCTCTGGATGACCACAGTCGCACTGAAAATGCAGGAATAACAATGCCTATGACCCAAACCACCTGTAATACGCTCGATCTTGGACCCTAACTTGGGGATGGGCACGGCCACCACAGTGCATACAACACGGTGCTGTAGGCTGATGCGTGATTCTACTACCAGCAGAGGTCACTGCAGGAAAAATCGATACGTGCACTGCACTGTGCTTCCATTTCCCCCCCACCAACCCACCTTTACCACCACCAAGAGTGGTGAAGTATGGTCAAACACCACCCCCTCGCACCCAAATCCGCTCCCACGACCGACAGCAGTGGAATTAAAAAAGGGCTGGACATTGCTAATCCTTGTTACATTGTCACGCCACGTCAACATCGGCGGCGAGTGATATCCGAACGGGCCTTGGACCACCCCTCTCCTTCACAAGCCGACACGAGAGCAATGCCCGGTGTGGTGAAGTATGGCCGTACACATCGCCGCGGCCGGCACGTCACATTATGCGATATAGAACGTGGCACCGTCCCCCACTCTTCTATTCTCTTCTGTTTATATTATTTATATCCATATAGCGCGCCTTGTAGGTCGTTTGTCATTCAAAACACGTCAGCGGGCGGACACACTCGCCGTTGAGTTACTCTTGTTACAATCTAGATTCGAAGCTTTAGCGGCTGCAGGAATCCATACTCATTGGTTCTTTCGGTAAAGCCACGTAGAGTAGGAAATGAAATAAATCAACGACGTTTCGGGCGCAGCAGAAACGTCCGTCATCAGGTGGGAAAGCGTGGTCTGCTGCTTGCCGGGGCAGACTGTTGTTACAATATGTTGTAGTATCGGTGTTTTTGATTGTTTAATTACAGCAACGCGCCGATTTAAAATTTCGCACATCGCGATCGATTAATGAGGTGGGGGGGGGGGGTCCATTCATAAGCACGTCAGCAAACGCGAGCAAACCGATCAGATCCGGCCAGCGGATCTCTCCGCGACAAATACATTTTTTTCACGTGTGTATATTTCAGTCGAAATGGCATTATTATTATGGTTATGTGATCGTTCTGACAGGTGACAAAGTCTTAAATTGTGGAACGAGAGGAGCGCTGAGCAAACACTCACCCGGGGCGCCATGTTTTTCCGCAGTGCGGTAGTGGAAGGAGCGCCACGTGACCGCGTGACGTCGGCCCCGGCAAGCCTCTCCCCCTCCCTTGCCCCGCCCCTTTCCCGGGGTCCACGAGTTCGATTCCCGCCCCGGGGGTGCATGGCAGCAATATATTTTAAAATTATTTCAGTTTTTAATAATTACATTTTAATTAACTCATATAACATACTAATTTGTTTAGTGTATAGGGGGTATATAATATTTTATATTAACTGGTGTAAAATAATAAGTACGTCTAATGTGTTCGGTACGATATCATATGTACAATGCATCAGAATCAGAATCTTTATTTAAGCTGGAGAAATCCGATGAGCTATGAAGCCCTTTTCCACAGGCGTCCAATAGCAGCACAAAGACAAAGATCCCCCGTATAACCTTAACAGACTGTTGGGGCAAGTGCTGTTAGCGAGCACCTATGAAGGCCGGCACGGCACACGAGGGGTGTGGGTGGTTAACACCACGCCCGGCCGCCTTTGTCTCCCCAGTGGCAATGTTTACACATCGTACCAGGTACTCATTTGAGGCTGAGTCGATCTAGAGGGAGGCCTAGGACCGGTTCAGACGATCATCACTGGTGTTGGCTGTGAGCGGTAATCGAACTCGGGTCGCCGAGTTCGTAACGCAGCGCGCTAATCGCTGCTCCACCACTCTCCAGATACAACAACAACCGCCATTCGCCACTAAGTGACGGTGACGTCACCACGGTGCTTGTGCCAGGCTATGTGCACGTTAAGGCCACGGGTGGAATGTCCACTGGAAGGAGGTCACACGGGACAGACCCAGGTGCCACGGGTCGATTGACTGAGATGACTGGCCGATGCACCACCTGTGCCCCCTACTGTGCCAACTTGCTGTGTTTTAGCCACCCGGCGTTTCGCTCATTGTTGTGAATTTCGCTCCTCCCCCCTCCGTTGTTGCTGGATGGCGACTGCCTCCAACTGCCCAGTAGCGTCCTTCACGAGCCTCCTCCACAGAGGCCGATCTTGACACCGCTGGTACCAGTCGTCGGCAAGTCCACTCAGCTCCACGTCCTCCTGTACCACATCACTCCATCTCTTCTCTAGCCCGTGCCGCGCCCGTTTAGCCCCTTCTATCCTGCTGAACAAAAGCTGTTTAGGCATGCGGTGGTTGGGCGTGCGGGCTCCATGATCCAGCCAATGCAGCCTTGCCTGCTGGAGGAGCTCACCGATGGGACTTTGTCCAGATCTTTCAAGTATTGGTGAGCTCCTCACACAATCCAGCCTGCAGGTTAAACCCAGGGTTCGTAGGCAGGCCAGCCTAGATGTTTCTAACCGGCGAAGATGTTCCATTAGGGGGGTCCACGTTTCGCAAGCGTAGAGAAGGGAGGGGATGACCGTGGCTGAGAAGACCCAAAGCTTCGTATGGAGCGACAGACCAGGTAGCTTCCACACAGCGTTACACAGCCAATGATTTGGAGTGAGACCTCTGCTGTCAAACTGGTGACGGCCTGAGAGAGGGAATGTCAGGACATGGTAGTGTGGGTGAACTCGGGAGGGCACGTGACCGGGACAGAGGAGTGAGAGGGGCCCGAGGGGGGCTTGAGGGACACGTGACGCTCGGTCGAGATCCTTCGGGAAAGATCTCGAAGGGGGCGTGGTCGAGGGCGGAGCGAGGCCACGCCCAGGAGCATGAAGGGGCAGTCCCCAGAGTGTTCTTGGCTGTTCTCTAGAATCAACACTCGGCGTCACGTTTCTCCGATCTTCGGTCTCCGCTCGGCATCGTGGGTCAGTCAGGACGTTACTGACTGACCCGGTTATGTAGTTACCCTGTTGGGGTCTAGAGTGTGTACGTTTATGTAGTTAGCCCTGTTGGGGCTGTGTAATAAACGTGTTGCCTCGAAGTCAAGTGTGTGCCTCCGTTTTCAATACCACACTAGTAACGAATTGGCACGTTCTCGTCAAGTGATAACCCTTACTAATTGGCTGTGTCGGGTGGTGGTGGGTTTAACGACACATTTATATATTTACGCGATCTAACCCAAAAAAAACCTATATTATAGCCTGTCACTGTGAGTGTGTCTCTCCATAACCCTAGTACACCGTGCAACTAAAATACTACAAATAGTCATAGCCTACATATGATTGTACACGGGGTTTAAAACGTCCGTAAGAATTTCAGTAAAAGTGAGCCGGTAGGAAGGAGGGGACCCACAGTCGGTGTTTTGCAATTGCCATCTCGTGGAAATAGCTGGAAGCGCCCCTGCACACCAGCCAGGGGAGAGGACCTCTCTCGAGCAGCAGTCCATCCTGCAGGCCACGTGGCCACAGCACCAGGAGGTTCTTCGATGAAGATCGGAACTCCCAGAGGCAGTGGCTGGGGGGGGCGGGGTCTGCGCTTTGGGCCCACCCAGAGGTGGTTTGGGGTCGCTGGAAACTTGCACGGGCGCTTCGTACGCTTCAGCCTGGCAGGGTAACACATTCCTGCGGAGGGAGCTGGTAGGAACGTTGGGTTGCTCGGTCAATGGCCAGGGTCAACGGCGGCGTGGTGTATTCCGCAAATATGCCCGACTGTGAGGGCGGGCACAAGCCGGCGTGAGTTGGTTAAACGTTGAGTTTTATAAGGGCACCACGGGGTGACCAGCCCCTCCCCTCCCCACCCAGCCCCATCCCTCCCACCCTCCACCCAACCCCACCCAGCCCCACCCTCCCCACCCAGCCCCTCCCCACCCTCCCCTCCTCACCCAGCCTCTCCCTCCCTCCCCACCCAACCCCTCCCTGCACGACGGACGGACGGACACAATAAAGCCCTGTGGGCTGGTGGAACCAGTGGGTTCCTACCAGTATAAACCCCAGGGTGGATGCTAGGGCAGGCCGAGGCTGAACGTGTCCACTCGAGCAGCGGATCTTAACCTTTACCGCACGATACTCTTTGGTTCTATCGGTAAAGTCACGTAGATAGAAAATGAATAGATCACGACGTTTAGCAAGTGAGAGAGAGAAAGCTACTGAGAAAAGGTCTTTTATAGGCCTGAGATGGGTGGAGCCTCGGGGGAAGATGGCAGGGCTAGAGATGGCCTGCCTGAGGCTGTGGAAGTGGCTATTGAAAACCATCTTAGGCTTATATAAGCCCTCGTTTCAGTAACTGTATCTCTCTCACCTGAAGACGGTCGGCTCGTGTTGCGATCGAAACGTCGTGATCTATTAATTTTCTACCCACGTGACTTCACCGAAAGAACCAAAGAGTATGGATTCCTGCTTTCGCGAAAGCTTCAAATCAAGATTTACCGCACGAATTACTCGCGTCGGGCCGGGCCGACTTAGGGGATTCTCGGGACCGGTTCTGATAGTCACCACCGTTAAGTGGTCGTGAGCGGGAATTGAACTCGGGTCACCGGGTTCGTAGCGTAGGGCGTTAACCACTACACCACCACTCCCCACTATTAGATCAAGACAAAGACCCCCCTCCCTACCCGTTTGGCCTTATCTGACTGTTGGGGCAAGTGCTGTTAGCGAGCACGTATGAAGTCTGGCACGGCACGGCACACGAGGGGGAGGCTGGTCAACACCACGCCAGGCCGTCTTTGTCTCCCTAGTGGCGATGTTTTTCACACCGAACCAGGTACTCATTTGAGGCTGAGTCGAACCAGGGGAGGCCCAGGAACCGGTTCAGATAATCGCCACTGGTGTTGGCCGTGAGCGGGAATCGAACTCGGGTCGCCGAGTTCGTAGCGCTAACCGCTGCCCCCCACCCCGACACACACACATGTACACGCACCCAAACCACACACACACCCTTAATGTCCCAGTTAGTGTTGAGACGGCTCCGCTGACAGCCGTAACCCCCCTCCCCATCACTGATTCTCACCGGGGACCACCCCACTCCCACCCACCCCCCCCAAAGACAGGAGACAAAACTCGAGCAGAGACCACCCATTGATGAAGTGACCCCCCCCTCCCTCACCGCCCCCACTCCCCTCGACCCCCCATCATCGCTCCGTTGCTACGACTTGATCAAGCATGCGGCATTAACGACGCAGGCGTCAGAGTGGCGCCCTCCATCTCTCTACCACATTCAACCCCCCCCCGCCCATCAACCATCAGCATCCACCACCACCACCACCATAGTCCCCGCGGTTTCATATATCATCATCATCAGCATCAAGCCGCAGCACCACCGCCACCATGGCCCCGCCCGCCGCTCGAACGTCGATCAATCACTCGCCGCTTGATGGCTTCATCCGAAGGAGCGGTGGCGATTTCTCTCCCGTGGTGTCGTCTGGCGGGGCTTTTTGCGCCCGCGCCTTCTTCGGCATGACGTCCGACGTTTCGCACCGCGAGCTCCTTGTGGAATGTCGCGCCCTGAAGGGAGCGCGTTTCTTTTATTTTTCTGTTTGTTCAACGCGTGGAGGTCGCGTGGAGGTGCGGTGGGTGCTCGAAATGCGCCGCTATGGAAGCCGCCCGGCCCCGGTTCGATTCCCGCTCGCGGTCAAACGTCCGCGACGAATATCTGCACCGGTCCCGGAGGCCCTCCCCTAGGTGGACTCAGCCTTAAAATGAGCACCTGCTGAGGTACGCAAACATCACCACTGGGGCGTGGTGTTGGCCACCCACCCCGTCGCGTGCCGTGCTGGCCTTCATAGGTGCTCGCTAACAGCACTTGCCCCTACAGTCTGTTAAGGCTACACGGGGGATCTTTGTCTGTGTGTGTGTGTGCGCGCGTGCGTTCAACACAATGGTCTTTCGATGCGTTTACAAACGGAGCCACTCAAAGCTGACACGTCAAACTTCCCCTCAATGTTTAATGGATGTGCATGCGCGCGTGCGTGTGCGTGCACGCGCGTGTGTGGGGTGCGGTAGTGTAGCAGCGGCTCGCGCTGCGCTACGAACCCGGCGACCTCAGTTCGATTCCCGCTCACGGCCAACACCAGTGACGATTATCTGAACCTGTCCTGGGCCTCCTCTATGTCGGCTCAGCCTAAAATGTTTACTGTAACTAGTGCCACTAGGGGGACAAAGGCGGTCGGGCGTCGTTGTGGCCACCCACTCCTTCATACGCCGTACCGGCCTTCAAGTGCTGCTCACTGACAGCACTTGCCCCAATAGTCTGTTAAAGGCTACGCGGGGTATCTTTGTCTGTTGTTGTGTGAGCTCTTTTCAAGAATCGTATTCAATAATTCAGGAGGCCAACTTAGCGAATACGTGTTGGTAAAAATGTTCCTCCTGTAGTGCATCAACTCAAATAAGATCAAAATTGACAGTAACATTGCCCGATATGATAATTAAAATTAACGTAGGCAACGTTTCGGGCAATGGCCCTTCTTTATGGCGTCGACACACGCCGGAGTGAGTAGCTGGAACAATCGTGATAGTGTCACGTCAGAAATGTGCGATTAAATTTTTTTTTTTAAACAGTTAACTTGCGATAGTCCAGGAGTTCGTGGACATGCAACGTAATTTTAAATAGAGAGAGAGAGAAAAAACCCCCGAAACGCGTGAGTCAATTCCTATCAATGTACGTGTATTTATATTGCGAGTGCAGGTCACGTGGAACAGGGAACCAATGCAAATCGCTGACGTCACAATTGAATGTTGTGACGACACAGTCGTCGCCCGTGACGTGGCGAGTCGACGTGCCCCCCACCACGGGGTGCCCGTCCTCGTGCGGTGACGGACTAAGCTAGTGCGGGGCCTGTAGCATATGCTATGAAGTAGGCCTGAATAATAATAAACAACACACAAATATTAAAACACACATTTTTAATACTCTTTGGTTCTTTCGGTAAAGTCACGTAGGTAGAAAAACAAAACAAAAAATAATATTTCACGACGTTTCGATCGCGGCACAAGCGGTCGTTTGTTTTATTTTTGCTACCTACGTGACTTTACCGAAATATCCAAAGAGTATGGATTCCTGTAGTCACGAAGGCTTCAAATCGAACTCTTAGGTTTTTTCGGTAAAGTCACGTAGGTAAAAATTAAAATAATAATAATACATGAAAATAACTCAATTAAATCACGACGTTTAGGAGGCAACACAAGTCTCCGTCTTCAGGTGGGACCTTGATACAGTAAATTTTGCTGTGACGTATACTGTAACAATATTGCACGACAATAATAATAACATCATCTACGCGATGATGATGATAAGCCACTTCGTTGAGCTATCATTTGTGATTGCGAGGTCGCTTCTGAATAAAAAGCTGCTCAGCCTTACCTGGTAAAATAAAAAAAAGTTTAGTTTAATAGTTTATAGGATACCGATGGCGTGACGAAGCCATTAACCAGCAGTGGATAGATCACTGCTGCTGCTGCTACTGCTGCTGATGATGATGATAGGACTACCAACTGAGAAGTCCGAGGCAAACAACATCTTATGTTTGCAGTCAGGGGTGGAGAGAGTTCGCCAGCAACTTCCAGACAAACAAACAAGCAAACGCAGCCCTCTCCTCCACTCTGTCCGACTGTGTCTCGCCTCCCCATCACCCCCACCCCCCATCCCCCCCAGGTCCTCCCCCTCCCCTCTGCCCCCTGTCCCCAGGGGCTCCCCTCTCCCCCCCGCTTCATCCCTTGACCTCTGCGGTCGTCCGCGTTCATTCATCGCTCGCTCCTCGCCCATTGTGCCGCGCGCGCCTTCCGACCTCGCGCATGTCAGAGCACTGAGAGCGGAGTTACTTATTTAGTGGGACTGAAAGGCGAGGCCCTGAGTCTCCCTTGCCTCCCTTCCCATCACTTGTCTTCATCTCCATCACTCTCGCTGCTTTCCCCCCTCTCCATCCCCCTCCCTCCCTCCATGTGTGTCACTCAATATTCATTCTCTCCCTCTTTGCATCATTCTCCTCCCTGCCTCTCTCGTTTCCTCCATCATTCATTCTTCGCTGCCTCCGCTGTCTGCATCGTTATGAGCTGCGTTTCTCCCCACTCGAATTCTCCCGATTGGAATCCTCCCTCCCTCCCTTACCCTTAGCTCCCTCCTTTCTACCCATTATTCCCTCCGTCTCCCCTCCCTCCGTCTCCCCTCCCTCCCTCCTCTCCTCCCTCCTTTTTTTAACGATCACACGAGAAAGATGCTCGGTCTTTCGGCACTTTACTTCGTTCATGATGTCGTTTTTTTTGTTTGCTTATGTGCTCCCTTTTTTAATCAAAGATATAACGCGGGTTTCCCGTGTAACATTAGTCTCATTGTGTGTTACTGTGTTCATAGACACCAACAAGAAAACAGATCCCCTGCTGCTGCGCTACCAGCACCATAGCGGCGAAGGCACCTGTCTGACCTCCCTTCCCTCCCATCCCCTCCTTCCCATCCCCTCCCTCCCCTCCCTCCCCTCCCTCCCTCCCTCTCCTCCCTCCCTCCCTTCCTCCATGGAAGATTAGACATGCCTGGGGATTACCCTAGGGCGCGTGGGGGTCAAGATTTGTGTTTCTTGTGAAGCACCTACGTTGGCTGAACGGAACACAATTACAACAAATCCATCTGTGCGGAGCTCCGTGTGTTGATCCTCTCGCGTGGCGTGACGTAGTCTCGGCTAAGCAGCGCCTCGAGAAATCCCAGCAGGCATAGTCCATTAGCCAAAGTGCAAAGCCGTCGGCTTCATCTTAGGACAGAGAGAGGCAAAGTGATTCCTGCTCCATTTGCTCTTGAGGCAATACTCGAGGCCTGAGTAGGTTGCTATGGTTACTATGGTCCCGTACAGGCGATGGATAGACCGTAGCGTTGCTATGGTTACTATGCTCCCGTACAGGCGATGGATAGACCGTAGCGTTGCTATGGTTACTATGGTCCCGTACAGGCGATGGATAGACCGTAGTGTTGCTATGGTTACTATGGTCCCGTACAGGCGATGGATAGACCGTAGCGTTGCTATGGTTTCTATGGTACTGTACAGGTGATGGATAGACCGTAGCGTTGCTGTAGTAACTATGCTCCTGTACAGGCGATGGATAGACCGTAGCGTTGCTATGGTTGCTATGGTCCTGTACAGGCGATGGATAGACCGTAGCGTTGCTATGGTTACTCTGGTCCTGTACAGGCGATGGATAGACCGTAGCGTTGCTATGGTAACTATGCTCCTGTACAGGCGATGGATAGACCGTAGCGTTGCTATGGTCTTGTACAGGCGATGGATAGACCGTGGTGTTGCTATGGTAACTATGCTCCTGTACAGGCGATGGATAGACCGTAGCGTTGCTATGGTCTTGTACAGGCGATGGATAGACCATAGCGTTGCTATGGTAACTATGCTCCTGTACAGGCGAAGGATAGACCGTAGCGTTGCTATGGTTGCTATGGTCCTGTACAGGCGATGGATAGATGGCAGCGTTGCTATGGTTGCTAGGGACCTGTACAGGCGACGGATAGACGGATGACGCGGTCTGTGTGTGGGTCGGGTGCGGAGTCCCGGACACGAGGGAGAGAGGCGAGGGGGGTGGGAGGCCTGGAGACGGAGCAGCTGATGTGGATTCTGGTCCTGCGGCTACTGTGGGTAGCTGCTGCCCTCTGCTGCCCGCACTGCCCTCCCTGCAAGTCAAGCAACATCAT
The DNA here is from genome assembly GCF_965212315.1 of Lampetra planeri. Classification (NCBI taxonomy): domain Eukaryota; kingdom Metazoa; phylum Chordata; class Hyperoartia; order Petromyzontiformes; family Petromyzontidae; genus Lampetra; species Lampetra planeri. The sequence continues at coordinate 10,654,544 of NC_136127.1, read as the reverse complement.
CGCAGCTGGGGCATGTGATGATGTCACCGTATGTACCGTATGTACCGTATGTTGAACTTTATTCGCACCGTACGTAGCCAACCGTGGCCATCGGCGCTGAGGAATCATCTACAGGGCTTAGCCATCAATCACTTTCGGGGTCGACTGTTATACAAGAGATGTCTCCATCGCATTCCTGTCAACCCCTTAGCAGTGCCTTATTACAGACCAATTCAGACCTCATTGGTCACCCCGTGTCCCCTATAAATCTCAACGTTCATCCTACAAAGTCCCATCACAAGGGAGAGACACAAACACATAGACACTTTGCTTTGTGTGTCCCGTATTGAAACGGCTGTAACGCCGAATGGACCTGAAAACTCGATTTTCCTGTACAAAAATGCGGGGTAAACCGTGTGGGTTGACAGCGATGCCATTGTATGCGTTATACACAAGGACCATTGACCGAAACGTCGCCTATTATAAATGTGTGATTTTTGTTCTTCCTTTTAAGGCCACAGCATTATTGACGGATGTGCGGAGTGGTTTTGTCGATTGTGCTTGTTGCAACATCAGCAACAGCAGCAGCACCAAATCAGGTGTTCAACAAATCAGGTGATCGCCAAATCAAGTGTTCAACAAATCAGGTGTTCAACAAATCAGGTCTTCAACAAATCAGGTGTTCGCCAAAGCAAGTGTTCGCCAAATCAGGTGTTCACCAAATCAGGTGTTCAACAAATCAGCTGTTCAACAAATCAGGTGTTCAACAAATCAAGTGTTCAACAAATCATGTGTTCAACAAATCAAGTGTTGAACAAATCAAGTGTTGAACAAATCAGGTGTTGAACAAATCAGGTGTTGAACAAATCAGGTGTTGGACAAATCAGGTGTTCACCATCAAGTGTTCAACGAATCAGCTGTTCGCCAAATCAAGTGTTCAACAAATCAGGTGTTCGACAAATCAGGTGTTCGCCAAATCAAGTGTTCAACAAATCAGGTGTTCAACAACTCAGCTTTTCAACAAATTAGGTGTTCACCAAATCAAGTGTTCAACAAATCAGCTGTTCGCCAAATCAGATGTTCAACACATCAGGTGTTCAACACCGTAACGAGGCTTCGAGTGCGGGCCGAGCGCAAGTTTGGTTCTCGCGAATGCAACGAATTATCCGCATTACTAGACGCACTTTTACACCCCTTTGCGTGTCTTTAAGAAAAAACGTGGTGGGTTGGTGGGTGGGTGCGTGGGTGGGTGCGTGGGTGCGTGGGTGGGTGCGTGGGTGCGTGGGTGGGTGCGTGGGTGCGTGGGTGGGTGCGTGGGTGCGTGGGTGGGTGCGTGGGTGCGTGGGTGCGTGGGTGCGTGGGTGCGTGGGTGGGTGCGTGGGTGGGTGCGTGGGTGCGTGGGTGGGTGCGTGGGTGGGTGCGTGGGTGGGTGCGTGGGTGCGTGGGTGGGTGCGTGGGTGGGTGCGTGGGTGGGTGCGTGGGTGGGTGCGTGGGTGCGTGGGTGGGTGCGTGGGTGGGTGCGTGGGTGGGTGAGTGGGTGCGTGGGTAGGTGCCTGGGTGGGTCTTATAATCGGTGCAAGCGTGCGTGTGTGACCACATTTTTGCAGACCCTTTTTTAAAAATTGACAACCGGGTACGTTTTACTTTCCGGACTGAGAAAATACGGCAACTCCGGCGGGCAGTGTCACTTGTGCCAAGCAGCAAGAAGCACCTGGGTTTGATTCCCATCTTTCTGTGTCGAGTTTGTGTGTTCTCTACTGAGTGAGTATTGTGTGAGGGTGTTAGTGCGCGCGTGTGTGATGATCTGGTAATTGCTGCTCACTCTGAGGAGGAGTTGGAGGCGCTGCTGCTGAACCTGGAGCTTGCCACTAAGAGGTGGGGCCTTACCATCAGCCTCACCAAAACTAAGCACCTGCCTGGGTATTTTGTACCATCGGACAATCCACCCCCACAACTCCCAATCGGCGATGGGGCAGTTGTGGAGAGTGTGGAGAGTTTCCCATACCTGGGCAGTGTGCTCATGACTGGCTCCGGTTTGACAGCAGAGGTCTCACTCCGAATCAGTCGAGCGGCATTATCTTTTCATCGGTTGCGGAACGCTGTGTGGAAGCTACCTGGTCTGTCGCTCCGCACGAAGCCTCAGGTCTTCTCGGCCACAGTCATTCTCTCCCTTCTCTACGCTTGCGAAACGTGGACCCCCCTAATGGAGCATCTTCGCCGGTTAAAAACATGAAGGCTGGCCCGCCTACGATCCATCCTGAGTTTAACCTGCAGGCTGGATTGTGTGAGGAGCTCACAAATCCTTGAAAGATCTTCAAAAAGTCTCATCGGTGAGCTCCTCCGGTAGGCAAGGCTACGTTGGCTGGGTCATGTAGCCCGCATGCCCAGCCACCGCATGCCTAAACAGCTTTTGTTCGGCCGGATCGAGGGGGCTAAACGGGCGCGGCACGGGCTAGAAAAGAGATGGAGTGATGTGGTACAGGAGGATGTGGAGCTGAGTGGACTTGCCGATGACTGGTACCAGTGGTGTCAAGATCGGCCTCTGTGGAGGAGGCTCGTGAAGGACGCTACTGGGCAGTTGGAGGCAGTCGCCCTCCAACAACAACGGAGGGCGGAAGAGCGACGCTCACAACAACGAGTGGAGCGCCGGGTGGCTAAAGCACAGCAAATTGGCACAGTAGGGGGCACAGGTGGTGCATCAGCCAGTCATCTCAGCCATCTCAGTCAGTCGACCCGTGGCACCTGGGTCTGCCCCGTGACCTCGTGCCAGCGGGCGTTCGACACTTCACGTGGCCTCAACGTGCACATAGCCTGGCACAAGCGTCGTGGTGACGTCACCGCCACTTAGTGGCGAATGGCGGTTGTTGTTGTGTGTCGGGTTTGTGTGTTCTCCACTGAGTGAGTGTTGTGTGAGTGTGTTAGTACGTGTGAGTGTGTGTTGGGTTTGTGTGTTCTCCACTGAGTGAGTGTTGTGTGATTGTGTTTGTACGCGTATGTGTCCGTGTGTGTGTCGAGTTTTTTTATACTCTGCCCCTGTTTCTGCCTGTGTTTCCACCGGGTTATCCGGTTACCTCTCATGACTAAACACAACCATATATTCCAACTAGCATTGGCCAACAAATCCAATGCAGGACCATCCTGAAATTCAGCCTACAGACTCTCCTCGCTGGCTCTTCCCGCGTAAACAAGTACTTCATGTCATCATCATCATCCCCCTGGAGGCCGCGAGAGATGTATTGAGCATGTAATGCGTCATTAGTGGTAAGCGGTTAAACCGGACGTGACCCTTAACCGCGTTGCATGCACGTCAGCAAGATTTGCACTCAAGATCCGACCGCGTGCCCGTCCAGTGCTCCGCGCAAGGATACGTTGGCTCTCGGTTTGCCGAGCGAAGTACAATGATCAGGGTCGCACTCATTACGCACGCAAAGTCGCTGTGCCAAGAATGAAACACCACGATACCTCGCCGCCGATCTCGTCTACGAGCTTAAAGCATCCATCGCGGCAACTGCGGTCATCCGCGCAGCGTCGCGCGCTTTCAGATGCGCTTCTGCGGCCGTCTGGAACGCTGTTCAGCATGCAGAACATACGTACAGCGAGCCCACCAGGTTCACGATTTCGAGTGGAGTTGCCACGGTTTCAACTGCAGACCAAACCCTGACTTTGTGTATGTGTGTATGTATGTGTGTGTATGTATGTGTGTGTATGTGTGTATGTGTGTGTGTGTATGTGTGTATGTGTGTGTGATTAACTTTTTTAGCACCGCACGTAGCCAACCGCGGTAATCGGAGGTGCAGGAGGACAACAAACGGAACACAAAACGCAGTTCTCAAGAAACGAGTTTGTCAATCGAGATGATGATGATGATTTGAAAATGCACAGCCCCGGTGGCTTCGTAATATCGGGAGGAAGAGAGCGTTCCAGACGGCTCAGAAGCGGTGACCGCCGACTTTGTTCGACGGTGAGCAGCCAAAAGCTGCCGCCGCTGCTGCTTCTGCTGCGAGGATGACCACCATGAGTTGGAGGCCGTCCATAAATGACGTCACGCGATTTTGGACGATTTTTTACCCCCCCCCCCCTCGTCACACGGCGTCACAAAAAGTCAGACCCCCCCTCAAATATGACGTCACAAAGCTCTGCCCCCCCCCCCCCAAAATTAAACATGCTTCAAATCGCTTTAAACTATTGTCATTGTAGTGCGTATTTAATGTGGCGCTGCACTCTGAAGTTGTAGGAGAAAACATTTATTACAAAGTCTATTTAATTAAGTAGAACGTGTTGTCTATATTTATTTAAAGTTGCGCATTTTGATGTGACGTCACATTTCTCAAACCCCCCCCCCCCCTCGTCACGCATCGTCACAAATGTCTGACCCCCCCCCCTCCCCTAGGTGCGTGACGTCATTTATGGACGGCCCCTTGGCGTGATTGATGACGAGATCAGTGACAAGGTATTGGCGGTGGTTCATTTGTGGCGAAGCGCTTCGTGCGTAATGAGTGCGACCCGTGTGCATTCGTTCGGCAACCGGTCAACCTCCAGGGTCTGTGACGTAAACTGTGCAGCTGACCGTGTAAACTCTGTACAGATCGATACAATAGGCGATACCAGCTCTCGGGCACGAAGCAATCGCTTGACACCCGAACACAAATGGTGGTGCCCTCCAATTTGTCCGGCTCGAATCCGGACAGGTGGCAACCGCCGTGTATTGCAGTGTCAGTCGGGTGGTTATTTTGTTGAGGGCAAGCGCGAAACGCCAGACGGCCGGCAACAGCCAGCACCATCGGAGTTGTAAAACAGGAAGAGTCAAAAATGTGTTTTTGTGTGGACTGAGCAATGTTATAGAAACTTGGGGGACAAATTAAATGAATAATGAGACGATGGGAGGGAATTCCAAAACGGCCTTGCACGGTATCCATGCCGCAGCCTGTGTACCCCGCTGATGGAACAGCTGAGCGCCTTGCATGCCCCCCCCCCAACCACCTTCCACCACCCCCCCCTCCCACCCCCTGGAATAATGAGCACCTGGACCCGTGTGGGTATTTAAAGAAAGTCCCAAATTAGCGTAAATCCTCGAGCTTAAGAAGGTAAGGAGATTTAGAGACAATCGGATGAAGATGGAGACACGGAGGGAGAGGGGGGGGGGTACGGGAGGGCGTTGTGGTGATTGTGGCTTGCTGTGGTGGTGGTGGTGGTGGTTGTGGGTTGTTTTTTTACAGTTGACGAGCGCTTTCTCAAAACGTTCAGCGGCCAACACCACCAAACCTCCCCCCCACCCTTTGTCGTCATCCCCACTGCCCCCCCCCCTCATCCGAGAGGAGACGAAGCCGGGTATGACCTGAGTGACACTCCTCTTCTTGGTTCTTTCGGTAAAGTCACATAGAAGGGAAGTAATAAAATAATAAAAATAAAACATAATAAAATAATTCTCACGACGTTTCGGCCACAACGCAAGCAGCCGTCTTCCGTTTTATTTTTATTATTTTATTACTTCCCTTCTACGTGACTTTACCGAAAGAACCAAGAAGATGAATCCCTGCAGTCACGAAAGCTATAAATCGAAACTGAGTGACACTCTTCATCATCATCATAATCATCATCATTATTAACTTTTGCCAGCGCTGAAGGCCGTGGTGGGATGACGCAGAGCAAACATCGCCACCCCCATCACCGCTGTGACACACGTGGACAGGACCCTCTTGGCGAACGCGTCTTGAGACTCGGCAATGCTCGAAGTGCTGTAGTGGTCGTAGTAATAATACTGTCACAATAAAACTGTCGAATAAAAATGTGTAATAAACCGTACAAATAATAGTGCGTAATATTGCAAGTAATAACGCGACAATACGATGTTATAAAATTGTTAACTACCTCGCCCGGTATACAGGAGGTCGTGGGTTCGATCCCGACTCTGACGCCTGCTGTGTATGTGGAGATTGCGTGTCTCTCTCTCTCATCATCATCATCACGGTGGCTAGGATATGTTAACTACCTCGCCTGGTGTGCAGGAGGGCGTGGGTTCGATCCCGACTCTGACGCCTGCTGTATATTTGGAGTCTGCGTGTATCTCTATCATCATCACGGTGGTTAGGAGATGTTAACTATCTCGCCTGGTGTGCAGGAGGGCGTGGGTTCGATCCCGACTCTGACGCCTGCTGTATATTTGGAGTCTGCGTGTATCTCTATCATCATCACGGTGGCTAGGAGATGTTAACTATCTCGCCTGGTATGCAGGAGGGCGTGGGTTCGATCCCGACTCTGACGCCTGCTGTGTATTTGGAGATTGCGTGTCTCTCTCTCCCCGTGGTCGCGTGGATTTTTCTCCGGGTCCTTCGCTTCATCCCTCCACATTTAGGATCAACATCACCACGCGTTTAGAGCATTTGGCCGCTTTAAGTTTCCACGCGATGATAAGCCACTTCGGTGAGCTATCGTTTGTGATAGCCAGCTCGCTTCTGAAGAAGAGCTACATCGCTCGGTGGGTAAAATGAAATAGTACCTGTGTAAATATACTGTGACGATAATACTACATACTACTGTAAAATACTACCGTATAATAATACTGTAACAATATTGCACGACAATAATATCATGGGACCTCCTTTGCCAGTACCAAAATATGAGAAGAGGTTTTCCCCTTTTTTCTGGCAACAAAACAGGTGTTAAGATGTTAAAACACCAAACTGAAACCTTTTACGAGAAATCATGTCTGCATTAACCACAATGCTTGTGGTCAGAATGCAAACAAAAAACACACTGATAATATATGCATTGTCTTAGAAACGGATTGGTCCACACCTGAGACAGCTTTCTTTCGTTTTAACATCTCAACACCTGTTTTGTTGCCAGAAAAAAGGGGGTAAACCAATTCTCAATAATAATAACAACGTCGATTTAAAGCTTTCGTGACTGCAGGGATTCTTCTTCTTGGTTCTTTCGGTAAAGTGACGTAGAAGGGAAATAAAAAAAAACATAATAAAATAATTCTCACGACGTTTCGGCTACAAGCAGCTTGCGTTGTAGCCGAAACGTTGTGATAATTATTTTATTATGTTTTATTTTTATTATTTTATTACTTCCCTTCTACGTGACTTTACCGAAAGAACCAAGAAGAATAACAACGTCAACAAGCCGCTGGGCAGCAGCTTGCACGAGGAGTGATGATGCACCGGTGCTGACTATGACCAAAGGGAGACAGACATAAATTCCGGTGAATGTTCTCACTCCGGCGAGTGGTATTTATTTAAAAAAAAAATTTGTTAAAAAAAAACTCTCAGTAACGACCGTCGCACGATGTACAACTGCACGGGTATTTTTGTGTGTGTGTGTGTTGGTAGAATACATTGATTCACGTCGTCAGATTCGCTATATATATTTACTATGTGCAGATTTGCTTTTGAATGCCTAGTATATTTAGTCGAAAGGCGCTTCATTAAAATCGCTGCTGATGATGATGCTAATGATGGTGAATGATGCTGCTGCTTTGCTGCTGATAATAATGTAAGAAAGGACTTCGCCACACACTGCTTGGTCTCCGTCACTCTTTATTCTGGTTGACACTCGCACCCCGCTGGTCTCGACAGCGGACCAGCTGTTCCTCGCACGCGCCCCGCACGCGCTCTCTCGTCAGTCCTTTCGCTTCCTCCGCTCCGCACACCGCTGGCCGACGGTGTGCCGAAGCTCCTCCAGCCACGGGGCTGATGGCGCGGATTCCCTCCGGCCAGAGGTCGCAAACGGGTTTTGATTCCTTACCCGTACCCGTACCCGGCCGCACCAGGATCGCAAATGGGTACCCGTACCTGGCCGGGTACGGGTACCAGTTCCCTACCCGAAATGAGTGACAAACGGTTACTCACCAGTGACTCACGGCCTACCCGTACCCGGCCGCACCAGGGTCGCAAACGGCTACCCGTACCCGTACCCGGCCGGGTACGGGTAGTCGGGTAGGGTACGGGTATCGGGTACCCGGTTGCGACCTCTGCCTCCGGCCAACCAACGTGGCCCAGCTTCGTGACTCTCCCAACTGACCCGGAGCCCTTCCGGGCTCCCCCCTATATCCCCTTCACCACGTGATCCTGTCTCCTCCCTCTCGTCAAGCCCTTCCGAACCTTCCAGATCCGGCCTCCCCATAGCGCCTTGCTGGCTCCGCCTTTAGGTTCCGCCCCCACTCACCTCGCTTCTGATTGGACCCGAGGTGAGCGGCGGACCTTCACATACGCCCCCCCATACTGGGCTCCGCCCCCCAATACCCCGGCCGTATGATTGGCCCAGAGCCCAGCAGCGAACCCCGCTTACGCTCGCATTACAATAATGATGCTGTTTTTTTTGCTAATGATGATTCTGCTGCCGATGATGCTGATACTGCCCATGGTGCTGCTGCTACTGATAATACCACCGCTATTGCTGCTGCTGCTGCTGATGATGATGCTGATGATAATGCCGCCACTGCTGCTGATGAGAGTGATATCCATTGCGAATTCGTGACGAGTGCAAACAAACAGACCAATGCACAGCCATCCCGACGCGCGAGTCACGCGCACGCAGCTGACGATACGGCCACACGTGTTGCAATGCTCTTACAGGTCTAATCTCTTTGGTGAAGGTCAGCAGCAGCAGCAGCTCATGCCGCCATCGCGTCCTTCCTTCTGCCAGAACCCGCAGCCGTTGCAAAGACGACGCCGGACTTATCAAGGACCACCGGCGCACGTGACTTGAAGTCTTCCCTTTGTTACGTAGCTGGCACGTGCTTCCAGCACCGTGCACGCTTGCAACCTCGACCGCGTTAGGCTTTGGGTGCTGCTCTCGTGTTACAGTCGACGGTTCCACCACCACCACCACCACTATTTGGTGCTAGGTATTCATCTCGTTACGCCGTTGTTGATACGTCCTTCAAAGAGCACTGTCGCAGTCTCGTCATCGTCATCATCACCGTCCGAAGCAGTCCGTCCGTGTCCATCGCCTCTCGACACCAAACCACACCGACCGGCGTGGTGAAGTATGGTTGAGCACTCCCCGCCCCCCCCCCCCCCCCCCCCATTGGACGACACGGTGTGAGAGGCCCTATTGGAGAGCAGTGCGCATTGCGTAATACACGTTCAACACAACATCGGGTAGACGAACCTCGGTAAGAATCAACTCCTGCCACCGGCACGCGGATGGCAATTTCCCCTGGACCGTCCGGGGTCAAACCCGGACAGGTGGCAACCCTTAGCCCATCTAGACGGGCTGTAAATGACTGAGCACTACAGTTTTTATCCATGTTCCACAGTATACTTCCTGGATCGAGATCTATTAAAGCGTTGGCCATCATCGATATTGCACCTGAAGATTGTGAGGCACCTTACAATTCGCGTCTGAACCTACGACCGGGCGCGACTATCTTAGACCCCGGGAAATCAGATCAAAAACACCCCCCCCCCTCACCTCCTGTCCCCATCACCACCACCACCACTCCCGCCCTGAACTTCTTAACAGCGGCAATTATTATTCACAAATTATTCATGAAGACATTACAGGTGGCCTTGCCGCTCGCGGTGCGATGGCTGACTTACATGACAGAGGTTTTTTGGAGAGGGGGGGGGGGTTAGATCGCGTAACGCGTTATGCGATCTAACACCAACCCCCCCCCCCCCTCTATTATGGATGACATTGGTGGCTAAAGCCTGCCCACGTGTTCGACTGGTTGACTTGCGCTCCACAGAGGTCGCCGGGTTCGATCTCCCTGCGCGCGCGGCAGCAGAGCCAGCGACGAAAGCAAAACAAAAACCCGGAGCGGCTGTCGTCGGTGTCGCTCACAACTCCCCCCGATGTCGCCGCTGCACCGCGGTCGCTCCCCTGCTTCTAAGTCGACGACGTTTCGCGCCGCCCCCCCCCCCCCCCCCCCATGATGCTCTTATCTATATGTCTGCTGCCGCTGTCCTCTCGCTCATCTGTCCAAGTTGATGGTCCTCCTCTCCCCACGCGTCTCCTCCGCGTTCCCTTCACCCTTCAACTCGCGCAGGAGCTCGACGCAGAACGTGGGGCTCGCGTTGATGAGCAGCATTTGGCCGCTGAGCGAGTCGATGAGGCTCAGGCATCGCTCCCAGAACCTCTCCTTGAACGCCTCCACGACGAACGGCTTGAGCGGGTACGAGATCTCGTTGCCCATGTAGGAGAATGCCAAGTAGAGGCACACCAGGAGCGACGCCTGCAGGTCGCCCTCGCTGCTCGTCTGCTCCGAGACGCTCTCGCGACACAGCATGTAGACGAAGAGCACGTTGGCCGGTGTGAGGAAGGCCGTCTCCTGCCAGCCCTGCTCCAGCAGGGTCCTGTCCACCGCCCTGAGCCAACGCACGGGGTCTGCGGGACTGATGTGGCGCAGCAGCGCGCAGCGCCTGCACAAGTGCGTCCCCAGACAGTTCAGAAGATCGCCGCTGGACGATCGCATGAGCAGCGTCTCCATCAGCTGTTGAGGGCTGCTGGTGGTGGTAGTGGCGGTGGTAGTGGTGGTGGTTGTGGTGTTGTTGGCTGCCGCGGCGGCGACGGGAGCGGCGGCGGGAGCGGCGGCGGCGGTGTTCCTGGCTGGAGGAAGGAGCCGTCGCGGCTCGCGGCTGGCCACCGGCAGGCTGACGCTCCTCTCGCTCCTTGGCTTTGTGTCGGACGAGTCGGTTGTGGGCGCCGCGGCCCCGGCGGGGCGGTGTTCGCACGAGCCGGGGGGCCGGCGCGAAGGCGCGCGGGGAGACGCGCCTCGACTCGGCGGCACCTTGCGAGTCGCCGCGCTCACGATGAGATTTTTGAACGTGATCGCCGTGATGAAAACCGTCCGGGCCCGGTTGTGTTTCACCCTGGTGTCACTTCCTCCTCCTCCACCTCCTCCACCACCAGCAGCAGCATCACCAGCACAACAACCACCACCACCGTCGTCTTCGCCGGCACCGCCGTTTTTGTTGTTGGCGTTGTTGTTGTTGTTGACGTGCGCGCGGGGCTCGGAGCTGATGCACGCTTCGACCCCCCCCTGCGAGGCGCTCTGAACGGAGATCGCAGTGCCCATTGCGTCCACGCAGGGCGCGCCACGGTCAGCGGCAAAGCCGCGCTCGTGTGGCCAGGTGACGGTCACTCGGCGGACAGGTGATCCACAGGTGGCGAAACCGACGCGGCCGGGACTCGATCGCGCAGTTGCGGCCGGGCGCGCGGATCAACCTATGCGGAGGAGCGCGGTGATCGGCGGAGTCCACGCGACCCGAAGTTCGTCTTCGTCGTCGTAGCTGAACCGCTGCGCTCGCCCAGGATGCTCCGGGCGGGCCGCGGATCGCCTCGTCCCGGTACCCGCGTCGACCCCCGTGCGAGGCACGCGGCGTCGCCAGCGCGGGCCGAACGACGCTCCTCCTGGCGCCGAGAGCCCGATCGGGGCTACGCCTGCGACGACCCCGCGAGGAAGATAATCGGCGCGGCTCCGGCCAATCTCATCACCGCCGAGATTAAGCTTATCCGGACACGCCATGCCTACTGGAACACGGGGAGCACCTCCGAGTTTGGGGGGGCGGGGGGGGGCTTATATTCATTCGTTCATTCATTGACGATCGCGAGTCGCCGTTTGTTTGTCGTTACGCTCGTTCGCACTCGGAAATGCTTCGGCGAATCTCAAGACTTGAAAGTCACGAAGGGGGTGCTCTGCTCGCGTGTTGCGGTGCCAAGGAGGGGGAGGGGGCGATGCACGTGGTGTGGTTTTGACCAATTAAGTAATTTTCCGAGGTGTTTTTTACTTTTATTTTGGTTTAAAACTCGTGGCAAAATTCGGAGCGTGACGCCTCCAAGCACACGTGACTTGCTCGCTGTTTACCACCAACGGCCCACTGGGCGGGGGATATGTAACGTCCACTTTAAATCAAGCGGCGCGTAATTGTGTGATTAATACACCGGCGCGGCGTTAACCAGGGCGGCCGTGAGGTCGAACCGCGAACCCCCTGTGTTGAGAGATAGGCACCTCACGCGCATACAGAATCTCCCCAGTTGTGTCGCAGCATCACGAATTAAAGGCGTTTTTAGTCCGCTAGCCTATGCACGGTGCTTGCCAGCCGGCTACTATCCAGCAGGTATTTGTTTTAAAGCAAAGCCTCTGGACTGCCCCCGACCGCCTGGGTCTCATCAGCCGAGTCTGGCTTTGTGCTTATATAAATTGATGTTGGGTGGACATATGACCTCGGCAAAGGCACTACATCGGAACGGCGGGACCCCTAACGCTGTTGCTGGAGATGGCGGTGATGATAGCGGTGATGGTGGCGGTGATGGTGATGATGGCGGTGATGGTGATGATAGCGGTGATGGTGGTGGTGATGGTGATGATGGCGGTGATGGTGATGATTGTAATGATGTCGGTGATGGAAATGATATCGGTGTTGGCGGCGGTGATGGTGATGATGGTGGTGATGGTGATGATATCGGTGATGATGGCGGTAATGGTGATGATAGCGGTGATGAGAGCGGTGATGGTGATGATGGTGGTGATGGTGATGATATCGGTGATGATATCGGTGTTGGCGGCGGTGGTGGTGGAAATGATGACGACGCCGCTGCCGTTGCTAACAAGTTGTCAATTGTGCAGAAAGTCGGGAGAACTTGCGGATTTTGTGACGACGCAAAAGGGTTTTGCGTCCTCGCTTGAGCTGATTTTATTAATCACAAACGTTGACGTGAATAAGCGAATGTCCATGCCTACATCCCGGGGTTAATCGGCTATTAGTCTCGCACAAAGATAAAGCCCCCCCGCTCCCCCGTATAGCCTTTACAGACACTTGTGGCAAGTGCTGTTAGCGAGCACACGAAGTGGGTGGGTGCCCAGCGGCACGGCCGCCCGACAACCTTGAGTGCCGAGTCCGACCGAAGACACACGCACACACGCACACTCGCGCACAGAATCCTGACCGACGCGTGTGCTTTCGTGAGCCTGACGCAGCGTAAGCGTATTGTCATTACGACGACGACGGCGGCGGCGATGATGCGCACGTGGTCGTGAAGTGCGTCATTTGGTCAGGACACGTGCGATTGGGGGGTGGTGGTGTCGTCGCCGACGCCTCTCGAGCCAGCTCAGCGGGAATCGAATCCACGTCGCTTTTGTACCCCCCGCCCCTCCCGGCAGGACGCGAGCTCGTGTGGCTGAGAGAGAGACACACACGTGGCGAGCCATGTGCTGTGAGTGAGAAGCTGTGTGTGTGTGGCTGTGTGTGTGTGTCTGTGTGTGTGTGGGTGTGTGTGGCTGTGTGTGTGTGTGTGGCTGTGTAGTTATGAGTGTGTGTGGCTGTGAGAGTGTGTGTGGCTGTGAGTGTGTGTCTGTGTGTGGCTGTGAGTGTGTGTGGCTGTGAGTGTGTATGGCTGTGAGTGTAAAGCTGCGTGTGTGTGCGTGTCTTTATGAGTGTGAAGCTGTGTGTGTATGGATGTGAGTGTGAGGCTCTGTGTGTGGCTGTGTGTGTGGCTGTGTGTGTGGCTGTGTGTGTGGCTGTTTGTGAGGCTGTGTGTGTGGCTGTGTGTGCGTGTGGCTGTGTAGATCATGGCCGTCCGGCATGATCTATCTACTGCTGATGATAATCCCTCAGCTTACTCCCCAACAACCCCCCTCCTCTTCCTCCGCCGTGAGAGGCGTTGATCGCGCGGTAGAATCCGAGTCACGGGTCGTACCCGACTTACAAACGGGGTTCGTTCCCGAGACCCGTTTCGTCATTCAACCCATTCGTAAGTCGGAGTACAATGACCTACTTTCTATTGCAGTGCACATACGGGTTTAGTGCTATAACATTCGCGAAGCTGCAACAGCAACAGCAACAAAAGGGAATCACTGTTAAACTCATAAATGGGTTAGATCGCGTAAGTATAAATGTGTCGTAACCCGCCACCACACGACACAGCTAACCATCAAAATGCGCAACTTTAAATAAATATAGACAACACGTTCTACTTAATTAAATATACTTTAATAAATGTTTTTTTTCCTACATCAGAGTGCAGCGCCACATCAATTACGCACTACAATGACAATAGTTTAAAGCGATTCGAAGCATGTTTTATTTTTTGTGGGGGGGGGGGGGCAGAGCTTTGTGACGTCAAATTTCAGGGGGGGGGGGGTCTGACTTTTTGTGACGCCGTGTGACGAAGGGGGGGGGTCAAAAATAGTCCAAAAATCGCGTGACGTCATTTATGGACGCCCCCCCCACGGAAGCGGATATCACAGAACAACCACCGAGTTCCCTTCTTCTTCAAGTGACGCTCCACTTCGCACGCGGTAGAGGGCATCACTTCTCCACTTGCTCTGCCATATGAGAGTGACGTTCGATCGCATTACAACGAGTCACACCGATGCCCTTAACACTCGGGGATGAAAGATGTGCCATTTCGAGTTGCAGAACTAAAAAAAACAATTATCCGATGGGAATATTGATGTGTGTGCAGTCATTGGTGTCCGTGCTGACATAATCATCAAGTCAGGTGACTGAAACGTTAGCGGTGTCGACTCAGCGCTCTGAACTAACAGCTACCCCCCCCCCCCCCCCCGGCCACGTCACAATACACGGATCCAAACGAACGCGTTGTGATAATCTACGTCGACTTCTTCAAATCCTATCTTAATTGTAAAACAAAAAAGTAGGATACCGATCGAAGCGGGAAGCTTCCGATGTTTAAACCACTGCCACCGCACACCGATACTGGTAGGCATTTTATTAATTTAGAGTATCCGGAAAGTATTGTAAACAGTTATGTCCAGGGCGGAGTTCCGGAAAATATTTTAGCCCCCCGCCACCTACCCCAATTGGATGGAGATTGAATCGCTAAGTCACAATAAGGCACAGGCCTACTGGGTGCCACGGTGGCTAGGAGATGTCAACTACCTCGCCTGGTATACAGGAGGTCGTGGGTTCGATCCCGACCCTGATGCCTGCTGTATATTTGGAGTTTGCGTGTCTCTCTCTCATCATCATCACGGTGGCTAAGAGATGTTAACTACCTCGCCTGGTATGCAGGAGGTCGTGGGTTCGATCCCGACCCTGATGCCTGATGTATATTTGGAGTTTTTGTGTATTTCTCTCATCATCATCATCACGGTGGCTAGGATATGTTAACTACCTCGCCTGGTATGCGAGGTAGTTCTACTTAATTTAATTGACTTTTTAATAAATGTTTTCTCCTACAACATCAGAGTGCAGCGCCACATTAAATACGCACTACAATGACACTAGTTTAAAGCGATTTGAAGCATGTTTTATTTATTTGGGGGGGGTGGGGGCGTCATATTTGAGGGTGGGTCTGACTTTTTGTGACGCCGTGTGACTAAGAGGGGAGGGGGGTCAAATATCGTCCAAAATCACGTGACGTCATTTATGGACGGCCCCTAAGAGAGAGAGAGAAACAGCTGCCAAAGATGCCGATGGGTTCGAAAAAGCTTGGCTTCACATGCTCGCGACTCGCGATACGCAGGGAGGGAGGAGGAGAAGGGGGCAGCTACCTGAGCAGTGGGATGGACAAACGTCCCTTGAAGATCCCATGAGGCCCAATCCCCGTGCAGTCGGGGCTGGTGGTTGAGTGGGCGTGGTTATGTAAAAGTAGGAGGGGCTGACGGAGCAAGGGGGAGGGGCCGACGGAGCGAGGGGGAGGGGCCGACAAAGCGAGGGGGAGGGGCTCGGGGAGCGAGGGGAGTGGCGAGGGTCTGACGAAACGACGGGGAGGGGCGAGAGGGAGGGGCTGGCAGAGCGATGTGGATTGGCTGACAGAGGGAGGGGCTGACGGAGCGAGGGGGAGGGGCTGACGGAGCGAGGGGGAGGGGCTGACGGAGCGAGGGGGAGGGGCTGACGGAGCGAGGGGGAGGGAGGGGCTGACGGAGCTAAGGGGAGGGGCTGGGGGAGCAAGGGGAGGGTCTGACGGAGCGAGGGGGAGGGGCCGACGGAGCGAGGGGGAGGGGCCGACGGAGCAAGGGGGAGAGGCCGACGGAGCGAGGGGAAGGAGCCTTCGGAGCGAGGGGGAGGGTCTGGGGGAGCGAGGGGGAGGGGCTGATGGAGCGAGAGGGAGGGGCTGGGGGAGCGAGTTGGAAGAGGCGGGGCAAGCAGCTCACCCACGGGTCTCGATTGAGCCTCTTAGGAATTGCTGGGAGCAGCTTTTAGGGCAGGCGGCAAACGGAGGAATTGACGTGGGATGGACTAACCCGCACGAGGTGGTGTGTGGGGTGGGGGGGATCGGTTGAATTCCGTCCGTACCCGAATCCAAGATAAAGCCCTCCGCCACCACCTCCGATTAGCACGATTGGCTACGTACGGTGCGAACGAAGTTCAACGTACAATGTACACACCAGCGGAATATCGGTGATAGCGGAGAGCTGAAGGGTGGACAGATGTTAACTCCCTCGCCTGGTACGCAGAAGGCCGTGGGTTCGATCCCGACCCTGACGCCTGCTGCTGTATATTTGGAGTTTGTGTGCGTGTCTCTCTCCCCGTGGTCGCGTGGATATTGTCTCCGGGTCCTCCGGTTTTTCCCCGCCACGTTTCAGAATCTGACGCGCGTTTAGAGGATTTGGCTACTGCTCTACATTTCCTACACGATGATAAGCCACTTCGTCGGGCAGGGTCGCTAGCAGAGGTGTGGACTCGAGTCATGTGACTTGGACTCGAGTCAGACTCGAGTCATGAATTTGATGACTTGCGACTCGACTTGGACTTGCATAACAATGACTTTGTCCCACCTATGAGATGTGGACTCGAGTCATGTGACTTGGACTCGAGTCAGACTCGAGTCATGAATTTGATGACTTGCGACTCGACTTGGACTTGCATAACAATGACTTTGTCCCACCTATGAGATGTGGACTCGAGTCATGTGACTTGGACTCGAGTCAGACTCGAGTCATGAATTTGATGACTTGCGACTCGACTTGGACTTGCATAACAATGACTTTGTCCCACCTATGAGATGTGGACTCGAGTCATGTGACTTGGACTCGAGTCAGACTCGAGTCATGAATTTGATGACTTGCGACTCGACTTGGACTTGCATAACAATGACTTTGTCCCACCTATGAGATGTGGACTCGAGTCATGTGACTTGGACTCGAGTCAGACTCGAGTCATGAATTTGATGACTTGCGACTCGACTTGGATTTGCATAACAATGACTTTGTCCCACCTATGAGATGTGGACTCGAGTCATGTGACTTGGACTCGAGTCAGACTCGAGTCATGAATTTGATGACTTGCGACTCGACTTGGACTTGCATAACAATGACTTTGTCCCACCTATGAGATGTGGACTCGAGTCATGTGACTTGGACTCGAGTCAGACTCGAGTCATGAATTTGATGACTTGCGACTCGACTTGGACTTGCATAACAATGACTTTGTCCCACCTATGAGATGTGGACTCGAGTCATGTGACTTGGACTCGAGTCAGACTCGAGTCATGAATTTGATGACTTGCGACTCGACTTGGACTTGCATAACAATGACTTTGTCCCACCTATGAGATGTGGACTCGAGTCATGTGACTTGGACTCGAGTCAGACTCGAGTCATGAATTTGATGACTTGCGACTCGACTTGGACTTGCATAACAATGACTTTGTCCCACCTATGAGATGTGGACTCGAGTCATGTGACTTGGACTCGAGTCAGACTCGAGTCATGAATTTGATGACTTGCGACTCGACTTGGACTTGCATAACAATGACTTTGTCCCACCTATGAGATGTGGACTCGAGTCATGTGACTTGGACTCGAGTCAGACTCGAGTCATGAATTTGATGACTTGCGACTCGACTTGGACTTGCATAACAATGACTTTGTCCCACCTATGAGATGTGGACTCGAGTCATGTGACTTGGACTCGAGTCAGACTCGAGTCATGAATTTGATGACTTGCGACTCGACTTGGACTTGCATAACAATGACTTTGTCCCACCTATGAGATGTGGACTCGAGTCATGTGACTTGGACTCGAGTCAGACTCGAGTCATGAATTTGATGACTTGCGACTCGACTTGGACTTGCATAACAATGACTTTGTCCCACCTCTGGTCGCTAGCTCCTGAAATAAAGAGCTCGACGCAGCTCACAGTGGGCCGCCTTACCTGGTGAAAATAAAAATGTTTAATAAGTTTCGTCACCACGGGGGAGGGCGATAGGCTGTTCTCGCTTCCATCGCTGTCGCGCAGAACTTGACGCGTATTCTCACTCACGCTGTGGTAGGGGGGAGGAGAATTATAAAAAAAAAACAACGAATGTCTGGCCGGGTCACTCGCCGGGATAAATCGGAATGAGAATCTTTATTTAGAGTGGAGCACTCCGATGATGAGCTGTGTAGATGTTTTATTCACTACAGATGTCCCTGGTGGAGAGACTCCAGGTTTGGGGGAAGAGACTGAGAGAGGTTAATCCGTGATGGGTGGGTGAGGTCGTTCACTCGGTGGCCCGTGGGGAGCGGGTGGGGTGCAGTGGTGGACGAAACTAGTGCGGGGCCTGTAGCATTTGTTATAAAGGGGCCATACATTTAAATATTAAAACACACATTTTTTACTTGCATAGTAAAGTAATTTGATTTTTTCATTTGCTATACAGCCAGATAATACGACAAATCGCTAACCTTAATCACCCAGCCGTTCGTAAAAGTTGAAGGCGGTATAGTACTATAGTAATAGTGCAAGTGCAGAATCACTGAACCGGAATTGATAGCTTGAAAGCATTTAACGCGGGGCCCTTGAAAGTGCGGGGCCCGTAGCATATGTAGCTACTTTTGCTACTACGATAATCTAACAATGGTAGGGTGGCTAATCAACACCCCGTGTGCAGATGGACAACGACAACTCGAAAATGTAAAATATTTTGTTGTTGTTCGGAAAAAAAATGGTAGGAACCGGAAAGAAAGAAGATGACTTAATAGAGAATGTCTTAGACAACGACGACGACGGAGATCAGAGGTTGGTGCCAGAAAATGATGTGTGGCCACTGCACTTACTCGAGAATATTGGCACGAGGCAGAGAGGAAAGTGGTAAACAAATGGCGATAATGTGCAGTGGACACGTACGGGGAGCTATCTGCCCACGTGGGTCGTGATGATGATGGTGTGCATGGTGCGCGTGCGTGTGTGCGGGTGGCGGTCTTTTTTACGATGACCGTTGCATCCACCGGTCATCTCAGTCAGCCAACCCATGGCACCTGCAGGGTCTGTCCCGAGACCTCCTGCACCTAGACTGGCACAGTAGGCGGTACAGCTGGTGGTGCATCTACCGGTCATCTGAGCCAACCCATGGCACATGCAGGGTTTGTCCCGAGACCTCCTGCACCTAGCCTGGCACAGTGGGGGGTACAGCTGGTGGTGCATCTCCCGGTCATCTCAGTCATCCAACCCATTGCACCTGCAGGGCTTGTCCCAATATCTCCTGCACCTAGCCTGGCACAGTAGGGGTACAGCTGGTGGTGCATCTACCGCTCACCTTAGCCTCAAAGTGCACCTGGCCTGGCACAGACGCCGCGGGTGACGGCACCGTCACCCCCCCCCCCAACCCCATCCCCTCGGGGACCACCGATTTCACGACGTCACCCATCACGGCTGTCCTCGAACCATCCTTGGTTGTCCACCACGCGAGGCTCGGGTAGTGCCCGCGTCCCGCCACTAGCTCAGGGAAAGCCCTTCCCTGGGTACGAACCCTTTGGGGAGCGGGAGGGAAGAGAGGACCCCCCCCCCCCCAGCCAAGCCCTGAGGTCCGTAGCACCACAGAATGAGAGCGGAGGAAGACGAGAGGGAGGGGAGGGGGGTTTGACATGGATCTGCAACTCCCCCCCCCCGCCCCCACACAACCCACCTCTCTTATTTAGGGATGTCGCGGGAAGCGAAGACGACACAGATAGGGGCAGGCGAAGCCGCATCCGAGACGTGAGCTTGACTGCCGAGGATATCATTGATACATGATTTACATACACCGGCACACACGCGCGCGCGCGCACACACATTTATATATATAAAGACGAAGACCTCCCGTATAGCCTTAACAGGCGGTTGGGGCAAGTGCTGTTAGAGAATTCACTGGGGAGGAAATCAGCGATGCGTGATGTACATACACCATCACAAAGACAAAGATCCCCGGTATAGCCTGCACAAACTGTTGGGGCAAGTGCTGTGAGCGAGTAGCACCTATGAAGGCCGGTACGGTAGACGAGGGGGTGGGTGGCCAGCACCACGCCCGGCCGCCTTTGTCTCCCCAATGGCGATGTTTACGCACCGCACCAGGTACTCATTTGAGGCCGAGTCGATCTAGGGGAGGCCCAGGACCGGGACCGGTTCAGATAAGCGTCACTGGGTGTTGGCCGTGAACGAGAATCGAACCGCTGCACTACCGCTCCCCCCAACATTTATATCACACACACCACTACACACACGACTACACACACATCACTACACACACACCACTACACACACACCACTACACACACACACCACTACACACACCACTACACACACACCACTACACACACACACCACTACACACACCACTACACACACACCACTACACACACACACCACTGCACACACACCACGACACACACCACTACACACACCACTACACACACACACCACTACACACACCACTACACACACACACCACTACACACAACACTACACACACACACCACTACACACACACACCACGACACACACACACCACTACACACACCACTACACACACACACCACTACACACACACCACGACACAGACACACCACTACACACACACCACTACACACACACACACCACGACACACACACCCACTACACACACACACGCGCCTACACACACACCACTAAACACAGACACCACTACACACACACACCACTAAACACCCCACTACACACACCACTACACACACACACCACTAAACACACCACTACACACACACCACTACACACACACACCACTACACACACACACCACTACACACACACACCACTACAGACACACACCACTACACACACACAGCACTACACACACACACAGCACTACACACACACACACATCACTACACACACACACCACTACACTCACACCACTACACACACACCACTACACACACCACTACACACACCACTACACACACACGCCACTACACACACACACCACTACACACACACACAGCACTACACACACACACCACTACACACACACACAGCACTACACACACACACCACTACACACACACACCACTACACACACACCACTACACACACACACCACTACACACACACACCACTACACACACACCACTACACACCCCACTACACACACACACCACTACACACACACACCACTACACACACAGCACTACACACACACACCACTACACACACACACAGCACTACACACACACACCACTACACACACACACACCACTACACACACCACTACACACACACACACACCACTACACACACACCCCACTACACACACACACACCACTACACACACACCACTACACACACACACACCACTACACACACACACACAGCACTACACACACACACCACTACACACACACACCACTACACACACACACCACGACACACACACCAACATCATTACAGACCCCCCCGCCCAGACACCCCTGCCCCTCTATTGCCCTACAGAGGCTGCTGTTGTACTGCTGCAGCTGCCGTGAGCGGGCACGCTATGACACGCGCACGCGAGGTGGCGTGACAACGCCCGGCCGCCTTTGTCTCCCCAGTCGCAACGTTTAAAACACCGCACCAAATTGTCGCGTCCGTTCCCGTGCCCCCCCCCCCCCCACCAATTTCCAGCCGCTTTGCCGGTTGATCTGAGATAGTGAGATTCAATTGGCATGAGGCAGGACGCGATATCAAACTGAATTGAACATCATCGTCGTTATGATGATGATGATGATTCGGCATGCATTTAATGATGAGTTGACCCAAGGCTCACCCCCCCCCCCCCTCCTATACTCACACCAGCACACAGAACAACCCCTTGTGTGTGTGGCCTTCAAACGGACAATATTTACTACTATAATGAGCCAAGGATGTCTGTGTGTCCCGCGCGTGACGTCACTCCACGTCGACCAGCCCCCCTTATTAATAATCATGAACAGGTGACGTCACTCCACATGGACCCCCCCCCACCTTATTAATAATCATGAACAGGTGACGTCACTCCACATGGACCCCCCCCCCCCACCTTATTAATAATCATGAACAGGTGACGTCACTCCACATGGACCCCCCCCTTATTAATAATCATGAACAAGTGACGTCACTCCACACGGACCCCCCCCCTATTAATAATAATTAGCGGGTGACGTCACTACACATGGGGGGGGGGGCGAGGCGCCTCCTCCCCCCTCCTCGGCGTCAACTCACATCCCTCACTACAAAGGCAGAACCCTCACGTCACGTGATCTCCGTCACGCTGTTGAGACATCGAAGTAAAAAGGACGTCGTGATGAACAAGGGATTTTAACCTTTAAATTAAATAAGGGGCCGTCCATAAATGATGTCACGCACCTGGGTGGGGGGGGGGTCAGACATTTGTGACGATGTGTGACGAGGGGGGGGGGTTGAGAAATGTAACGTCACATCAAAATGCGCAACTTTAAATTAATATAGACAACACGTTCTACTTAATTAAATACACTTTTTAATAAATGTTTTCTCCTACAACATCAGAGTGCAGCGCCACATTAAATACGCACTACAATGACTTTGAACGATTTGAAGCATGTTTTTTTTTGGGGGGGGGGGGGGGCAGAGCTTTGTGACGTCATATTTGAGTGGGGGGTCTGACTTTTTGTCACGCCGTGTGACGACGGGGGGGGGGGGTCAAAAATCGTCCAAAATAGCGTGACGTCATTTATGGACGGCCCCTAAGTCTGTCACCGCGGCCTTACAAATTGCACACGAATGATGCAATTAATATATCACGTCGCGTTCTGCTTTTCGCTTGCAAGATTCAGATTTACTGCAATACACCCGTCATTGGACGGGCAAAAGGTTAGTATATAATTATGCGACGTTTCGGGCGATGGACCTTCATCATATAAGACGGATAAGACCTCATAGAATGGCTTACTTAGAGAGCGTGCGTTGATTTACATACAGTAGCAAGACAAAGGTCCCCTGTATAGGCTTCAACAGACTGTCGGGGCAAGTGCTGTTAGCGAGCAGCACCTATGAATGCCGGCACGCCACACGAGGGGGTGGGTGGCCAGCACCGCCCGCCTTTGTCTCCCTAGTGGCGATGTTAACACATCGCGCCAGATACTCATTTGAGGCTGAGTCGACCTAGGGGAGGCCCAGGACCGACTTAGATGTTCGCCACTGATGTTAGCCATGACCGAGAATCGAAGAGTGCGCTAACCACTTCGCCACCGCTCCACTCAACACCTGCAGACACGCACAAAGACACAGAGACACGCATGTACAGACACTGATGCAAAGACAATGATCCACTGTGTAGCCTCTAAGAGGCGTTTAGGGCAAGTGCTGTCAGCAAGCACCAATGAAGGCCGGCAGGGCATACGGAGAGGTGGGGTGGCCAGGACCACGCCCGGCCGCCTTTGTCTCGCCAATGTCGATGTTTACACACTGCGCTAGGCAACCATGTAAGGCTGAGTCGACCTAGGGGAGGCCCAGGATCGGTTCAGATATTCGCCTCCGATGTTAACTCGAGTATCCACTCCCCACACAGCGAGACACACACAGACACACTGAGACACTCACCCACACACCCACACACTGAGACACCCACCACACACCCACACACTGACACCCACCACACACCCACACACTGTGACACTCACCCACACCCACACACTGAGACACACACCCACACACTGAGACACCCACACACCCACACACTGTGACACTCACCCACACACCCACACACTGAGACACCCACCACACACCCACACACTGACACCCACCACACACCCACACACTGTGACACTCACCCACACACTGAGACACCCACACACCCACACACTGTGACACTCACCCACACACCCACACACTGAGACACTCACCCACACACCCACACACTGAGACACACACACACCCACATACTGTGACACTCACCCACACACCCACACACTGAGACACTCACCCACACACTGAGACACACACACACCCACACACTGTGACACTCACCCACACACCCACACACTGAGACACCCACACACCCACACACTGTGACACTCACCCACACACCCACACACTGAGACACTCACCCACACACCCACACACTGTGACACCCACCCACACACTGGGACACCCACCACACACCCACACACTGTGACACCCACCCACACACCCACACACTGTGACACCCACCATACCCAGACTCACCCACACACCCACACTGAGACACCCACACACTGAGACACCCACATACCCCACCCCACACACGAGACCCCCCTCCCCTACGCGCACTGACACACACACACTGAGACACCCACCTACATGCGCACTGACACACGCACACACCCACACAGTGACACTCACCCACAAACTCAGACTCACCCACACACACACTGAGACACCCACACACTGAGACACCCACATATCCCAGACCCCACCCCACACACGAGACCCCCCCCCTCCCCTACGCGCACTGACACACACACACACACACTGAGACACCCACCCACATGCGCACTGACACACACACGCGCACGTTATCGCATGGCTCGCCGGGTTTATTTATAATGAGGCAGGAGGAGGAGGTAGAGGCAGTCGCCGTAACTTCTGGTCCGGATAAACATAGGAGCGCGGGGAAGACGACACCCGCGGGCAGACCCGACTCAGTCTTCAAGACAACCTCAGAGCAGTCGCATCACCGTCATCACCATCCTCCTCCTCCTCCTCGTCTAAGCGAAATTCCATAGCCACTCTCCGCTCATTTGCTCTCAGCCTTCCGTCCCCATCACCACCAACCATCACCTTCATTACCACCACCACCACCACAACCATCACCTTCATTACCATCACCGCTGCCGCCACGGCCATCGCGAGCACCACGACGACCACCGAGCAAGCAACAGCCATCACCGCCAGTGAGTGAGCGATCTTCATTTCGCGAGAAGAAGAGCCGAGCCGAGGAGGAAGATGGGGCGGTGAGGTGACGTTGAGGGGCGTTTGAAGGAGGCGGTGACCTGAAGAGGTAGCCAGGAGTCACCGAGGAGGCATCCGCCTTTCCTCTTCAGAGAGGAGACGGTGGCGGCGGTGGAGAGAGAGGGGAGATTCGTTCCGTGAGCCGACTCACCCGAAAGAGTTCGTCAGAGGAGACGCGGCCGAGTCGCCCTCTCGTCGACCGAAGTTCGGACGAATCCGCGCGCCGTCTTCACGCTTCCCCCGTAGACCTCGAGTGCAGAGCACCAAGGGAGGTTGGGTGGTTTTTTTTAAAATTTGTATTTAAACATTTTGAGAACTACTTTTTTTATTTATAAATTAGCGTCGTGAAGAAACCACTCGTCGTTAAACCGCGCCGCGAAGAACCTCGCCATCGGTCGTTGTAAGTGCCGTGCTTTTCACGACGTTTTGACTCCCCACTCTACCTCGAGTTGTTTCTTTTTCTTCTTCAGGCTGTCAAAAAAAACACACACACACACGACCGAGAGAGAGAGAGAAGAAGAATGCCTCATTGGTGATAGTGACGAAGCGACGCACCACCGCTCCTGTTCGTCGCCACCCCATCGCTGGTGTCGTGAAGAACTCACGCCTCGTGTGGTGAACAACTCACACTTCTTGTGAAGAACTGACGCCGGCGGCTCGCACCCACTTCAACTCGCGCTGTGAAGAAGCGACCTTTTTTTTTACTCCTCTGCGAAGCCGAAAAAGATCCGCACCACCACCAAGAAACTCACCAAGAAACTCACCAACCTCCACCCACCCATCCCACGACTGCCTTGAAGAAACGCACGCGTTCAACTCTTCCTCCCCCACCCCCCCGGACGCGGGTAAGAGTTTTACAATCTCGCTCTGCCTCGCTCGGGCCGGGTTAGGGTGGTGAGGACCGGGGGCGATGTCGCGACGTCGCCAGATCAGCGACGATCAGAACGAGAATTGACAACAAGAACAAACGACGCCGCGCCTGAACTTGACCGTCGCGAAAGAGCGCGCGCGTGCGTGCGCGCGTTCACGTTACGCGCGCGCGCGCGCTCGCGTAACGCTCATTGGGATCGAGTCGTCGTCGTGTCGTTAGAGGAGAGGGTAGGTTGTCGTGGCTGCCGTGATGCGCTACGACCCATCAAACCCCGGCGACCGGAGTTCGATTCCCGCTCATCCCGGCCAATAGCAGAGGCGGCGAATGTCTGAACGGGATCCTCCTGGAACCTACCCCCCGCCTCCTCCGAGGTCGACTCAGCCTCAAATGAGTACAGCCGGTGTGCGGTGGTGTAAACATCTCCACTCGGGAGGCAAAGGCGGCCGGGCGTGGTGCTGGCCGCCCATCCTCCTCCGTGTGCCGTGCCCGCTTTAACAGGCGCTCGCTAACAGCACTTGCCATAGCAGTCCGTCGAAGCTTATATGGGGGAACTTTGTCTTGCTATTTTATTTTACTTAACGTGCACTCTGAAAGGGAGACAGTCTATAACGTAGTATTATTATTATCCGTCCGCTATGACGAAGGGCCGTTGCCCGAAACGTCGCCAATGATATATTTTTCGTTTGAAGGCCACACGAGCTCAGAGTTATTGTCGAGTACGTGCTGTTGTTGTTAATTGTGCTTGCACACCAGTGTCAACGCAGCAGCAACAGTATCATCATCATCACCACCCTAAACACGGTCTACCAATATACGTGAAACTATTCCAGTTCTCGACGGGGATTCGATTAATTGTCGCTAATTAAGGAGTAGCAATCGCGGGGGTTTTCTTGAGTGGTGAGTGTAGCGGCCTCTGGTGGCTTGTGGCGGGTCACGTGAGCTCGTTACACGACACGTGATTCAATCGCAAACCCATCCCCCGACCCCTAGCATTGACACGCGCGATTCTACGTTTAGCATCGCGACCTCGGCAAATCGATTATTAATCGATGACTCGATGCATCGTTCGCGGGTTTGTCGCAGAGGTTCGCGGTTGGAACCCCGTGGGCCGCCCTGGCTATCACTGCGGTGGCGTGGTATTACCGCAACATACCACGCTCGCTCTGATGCACAGTCGTCTAATTCGTATTCTTTCGTACGGATTAATAACAGAAAATGAAATATGCGACCTGAGATGTTGTTATCCACTGAATTGTCTGTTCATGAGCAGAATGGATATCTGTGTCATCCTGCGGTGGCAGCGGTGTTGTGTTTACAATGCATGGTCGATAGTTTTGGGATTTGTGGCCGCAAAATTAACTCAATTTGGGTTACACGCAGCAGCAATAATTGCCACCTAAATAAATATTATAGACCATGACTCAGCGGTTACGCACACGCTGAATTAACGATTACCCTCCCTTAGTGCAAGACTCGTGCCGTCTTGCAGACAAGGTGCGTCACGGTGGCTAGGAGATGTTAACTACCTCGCCTGGTATACAGGAGGTCGTGGGTTCGATCGCGATTCTGATGCCTGTTGTATATTTGGAGTTTGTGCGTCTCTCTCCGGGTCCTCCGGTTTTGCCCTCCACGTTTAGAATTGGCGTCACGCGTGTGGAGTGTTCGGCCGCTATAAATTTCCACGCGATGACAAGCCACTTCGTTGAGCTGTCATTTGCGGTGGGCAGGTCGCTTCTGCAAAAAGAGCTACATAGCTCAGTGGGACCTTACCCTGGTAGTTTAGTTCAGATGCCGAGTCACCATGTGCCACACATGGGACACGCTGCCACTGGGGCGATGCAAGCCGTTCATCGCGCCGCAAAGGATGACGGGTAAAATAAAAAATGGCGAATCATTCACCATTGGTGCGACCGCGCGCGCCATTGCAGTAGGTGCAGTGACGTCACTGAGTTCGCGGCAATGACGCGCACGGCCGTGACTTCTTTTTTTTAAATCGCCGTTTCTTTTGTTTTAGTCATAATCGAAGCTCAAAGGAAAGCGCCGTGCAGTCGCGGGATGGGCAGTCCTGTTGTGTTACAGCGCGTTTCAGGACGAATGTTATTTGCCGGGTTTCGTTTCTTCACACGGGCTCATCGGTGAGTCGTGGCCCGGCTTATCAATGCAAACAAAAAAAGTCACGAAAAAAAGTCAAGACAAAAAGTCCACGCGGTTCCCGCGTACATCTTCAGCCTCGTTGGGGCTCATCGGGGTGCCATGCCCAGCTGCAATTCGTTAAGGGGAGCCCGGCGTATTACACGGGTCTTCGACTTAATTAAGACTCATCATTCATCCATGCCTAGGCACCAGGCTGTCAAGGGCAGCAGAGAGTGGTGTAACGTGTCCTCGTAATCACTGGGGATCATCGGTTAACCAAGCCCAGCTGCACGTGGCTAGAGAGAGCTCAGCGTCTTCCATGGATCTTCAACTCACGCGAGGCTCATCAGTAATCCGTAACCAGCAACAGCGGGTTAATGGACAGCCCAGAGTGTTATAAACGCGTCGTCTATTTGTAGTGGGCCTCATGACTATTACAATAACCAGCTATCCATAATAGGTTTTTTGTTAGATCGCGTAAATATAAATGTGTCGTTAAACCCGCCACCACCCGACACAGCCAATTGATAAGTTTTGTCACGTAAACAAAACGTAGCCAATTCGTAACTAGTACAGTCATTGTGTTGGAGAGTAAACCCGCAACATTTACAGTTTAACGACGCATATACATTCACGAGATCTAATGCAAACACCTCTAATGTGGATAATATTGGCAGCTATACAGGCCGATATAAGAAGAGTCCCATTTTGGTACGCGTGTTCATTTCGGGCTCTGCACTGAACCGAAGCCAGCTTCAGACGGACTCACGGTGTTTATAACGCGTCTTCGCCTTCATCGGGGGTTCATCGTGAAGCCGTTTCCCAGCTCACAGGCCGCCACGGTTATCCCAGACGGGCTGTGAAAGTTGTGTAAACAACACAGAACAATCGTGTAAGCCGAGAGCGGCACACCCGGGGGGGGGGTGGGGTGGGGGCGATGAAAGTGGATTAGAGTTACAATTTACACCGTCGCCACTCCACATTACCACGCCATGATTGCTGACTTCCGCGCGTAATTGCTGGACTAATTACCGCCCCCCCCCCACACACACACACTGGTGGTGCTAAAGTAGTCACACATTGGCACGTGTTGTTCACGTGACAGACATTACTAATTGGCTGCGTCGGGTGGAGGTACGCGATCTATCCCAAACCAACTTAATCGTGAACATATTCATAGGTTTTTTCGGTAAAGTCACGTAGGTAAAAACATTAAGAAGTAAAATAAAATAAAAATCACGACGTTTCGGAGGCAATTTTATTTTATTTTACTTTTTAATGTTTTTACCTACGTGACTTTACCGAAAAAACCTAAGAATATGAATCATTGCAGTCACGAAAGCTTCAAATCTAGAATTCATCGTGAACATCATGACGAATCCACCAGTATCAGCAGTCAGCATAGCAGCTGCAGAAGACAGAGCAGCAGCTGCTTGTTCCTTCATTAACGTCTCTATCAGCAGCAGCAGCAGCAGCAGTTTGGTCCGTAATTATCATCATCAGCAGCAGCAGTTTGGTCCATAATTATCATCAGCAGCAGCAGTTTGGTCCGTAATTATCATCATCAGCAGCAGATTAGGTCCAGAATCATCATCATCATCATCAGCAGCTTGGTCCGTAATTATCATCATCAGCAACAGCATCAGCAGCAGATCTGGTCCAGAATCATCATCAGCAGTATCAGCAGCAGCAACTTAGACCGTCATCATCATCATCAGCAGCAGCTTGGTCCGTAATTATCATCATCAGCAACAGCATCAGCAGCAGATCTGGTCCAGAATCATCATCAGCAGTATCAGCAGCAGCAACTTAGACCGTCATCATCATCATCAGCAGCAGCTTGGTCCGTAATTATCATCATCAGCATCAGATCTGGTCCAGAATCATCATCAGCAGTATCAGCAGCAGCAACTTAGACCGTCATCAGCAGCACCATCATCATCATTGTGAGTCGCAGCACTTTGCACGTTGTTGTTGTCCTGTAAGGGGCGGGTCTCTTGCGCTGTGCTCATGAAGCGCGCTTTGCCTCGTAAGCCCGCATAGCATTTGCCTTAAGCTGACCACAGCCCTGCTGATGACACCCAGAGAAGTGGAACCGATCCAGGGTTCTTTGCCGCTTAAACTGGCGCCTGGCAAACTTCGGCGTGGAAGGCGGACAGGCTAGCGGTGAGCGCACACGTCTCTTGAACAAAATAATATGATGATGATAATATAATAATGTCATGATAATATAATGATAATACTAACATAATACTAATATACTGATAATAATAACATGATTATATAATATAATAATTATAATATAATTATAATAATGATCACAATAGCGCGTCACTTGATTTTAATTGTCACCGTGGTGACGCGTGGAAGTCCGTCTTGTTATTTGTATTTATTTATTTACGTATTAAACGGTACGGTCAACAACAACAACAATCAACAACACGAGTAAGCGGTTAATGGCGCTTTCTATCGGCTTCAGCGTCACACTGGACAGGGCGAAGTACTCGGTTTACCGGCGGCGATGATGATGATGGGTGTCGTGGACACGTGTGAGTGTTGGAGCGATCTAGGACGCATAGCTGAACCCTCCGTGCTCTATGAATGAGAGCAATTAACCTCGGTACTAGGGCCCAAGTTATATAGGTTAATACAGATATAAATCTAATAATTTGGGTGTGTTTTTATAATGATTAGCATAGACTCCAGCACCTTTGTCCCAAATGTGTGCCGAATGAGCTTTCTAGGACTTCTAAAGCATCATTAGAATTGATATCACTCACTCAGCTATCTATCCCTTCCAGAACATCATTGCAATTCACTCACTCACTCAGCTCTCTCACCCTTCTAGAACATCATTACAATTCACGTAA
Source organism: Lampetra planeri (assembly GCF_965212315.1). NCBI lineage: Eukaryota > Metazoa > Chordata > Hyperoartia > Petromyzontiformes > Petromyzontidae > Lampetra > Lampetra planeri. The sequence goes on along the minus strand of NC_136127.1, from coordinate 10,623,575 downwards.
CTCACTCAGCTCTCTAGCCCTTCTAGAACATCATTACAATTCACGTAACTCACTCAGCTCTCTCACCCTTCTAGAACATCATTACAATTCACGTAACTCACTCAGCTCTCTCACCCTTCTAGAACATCATTACAATTCACGTAACTCACTCAGCTCTCTCACCCTTCTAGAACATCATTACAATTCACGTAACTCACTCAGCTATCTAGCCCTTCTAGAACATCATTGCAATTCACATAACTCACTCAGCTTTCTAGCCCTTCTAGAACATCATTACAATTCACATAACTCACTCAGCTCTCTAGCCCTTCTAGAACATCATTACAATTCACATAACTCACTCAGCTCTCTAGCCCTTCTAGAACATCATTACAATTCACATCACTCACTCAGCTCTCTAGCCCTTCAAGAACATCATTACAATTCACATAACTCACTCAGCTCTCTAGCCCTTCGAGTTCATCATTAAAATTCACATAACTCACTCAGCTCTCTAGCCCTTCGAGATCATCATTAAAATTCACATAACTCACTCATCTCTCTAGCCCTTCTAGATCAGCATTACAATTCACATCATTCAGCTCTCTAGCCCTTGGAGAACACCACTAGAATTCACATCAGTCACTGCGTCACGCGAGTTGCCGTGCATTAGGGATGCGTGTTGTATGTTTTGTCAACCGCTTTTAGCATTAAATATGCAGCAAGAGAAAGAATGAAGAGTCGAATCATTGGCCCCATCACTCGTGTCTTAGCTGTCACGTGCACGCGGATCCCGTGATGGACGACAGCACGTGACCTGCGCCAAGCACACCCGAGCCACACCTACCGCCTCATCTTAGCCACGCCTACCGCTTCATCTTAGCCACGCCTACCACCTCGTCTTAGCCACGCCTACCACCTCATCTTAGCCACTCCTACCGCCTCGTCTTAGCCAGGCCTACCACTTCATCTTAGCCACGCCTACCACCTCATCTTAGCCACGCCTACCACTTCTTCTTAGCCACGCCTACCGCCTCATCTTAGCCACTCCTACCACCTCATCTTAGCCACGCCTACCGCCTCATCTTAGCCACTCCTACCACCTCATCTTAGCCACTCCTACCGCTTCATCTTAGCCACTCCTCCTGTCTCATCTTAGCCACACCTACCACCTCATCTTAGCCACGCCTACCGTCTTAGCCACGCCTACCGCCTCATCTTAGCCACGCCTACCGCCTCATCTTAACCACACTTTTAACTTAATCTTACTCACACCTAACACCTCATCTTAGTGTGCCCTTACCTACTAGCTCACGCTACCCACAGCTACTAGTACCACCTTACATCTTCCTACTCATACCTATCACCTCGCTCCATCCACTCCTACCACCTCACATCTTATCAATATCCCACCACAAAGCCAAAGATCACCCGTATAGCCTACCCAGGTTACCTGGCCCCAATGAACGATGGCGCAGCGCACGTTGAGGTGGGCAGCAGCAGCAGCACGCCCGGCCACCTTTGTCTCCCCAGTGCCGTTCTCTACACAACCTCACCATCCTCACTCACCTCACCGCCCACCCCTAGCCCCCACCCCCTCACTCCATCCCCTACCCCCCACGTCGCCCCCCCCCCCCACGTCGCCCCCCACCCGCACCATCCCGAACACGGCGGCACGCGCCGCTCGGCAGGTGTGTGGGAGACAGGTGTGGTCACGTGGCCCCTCCAGCGCGCGCGTGCCGCCGTGCGTGTTTGCTCTGAGCGAGGCGGCTGCTGCTGCGGCGGCGTCGTTAATGTTGTTGTTGTCGGTATCCGTTCGCCGGTGCGTTGCGTGCGCGTGCTTGCGAAGGCAAAGGTGCAGCCCTGCAATTGCTCGCTCAACGCCACGTTTGGTTTCCTCTCTCACGTCGGCCAGACGTATTGGACGGAGGTCGGAAGACCCACGGTCCCCACACCCCCCCCCCCTCTTCCGTGTGTAGCTGTGCAGCGGTTACGTGGGGGGGGGGAGGGGGTCAACGTTTCGCCTCTGTGCCTTCATGAGTGTGTCTCTCTCCGTGTCACCGGTCAACACCAGCGACGATTACGCGAACCCGTACCTGGGCCTCCCCTAGGTCGACGCAGCCTTAAGTGACTTGCCTGGCGCGGGGAGACAAAGGCGGCCGGGCGTGGCGCTAGCCACCAACCCACCCCCCTCTAGTATGCCGTGTCGGTCTTCATGGGTGCTCTTGTGTTGTGTTGTGGGGCGAGGGGGGAGCGGTGGAGCAGTGGTTAGCGCACTTGCGCTACGAACCAGCTGCGCGAGTAAGTCCTGAGTCTCTACGGGGTCGCCTCAACCTCAAATGAGAACCGAGTGCATTGCGGTAAGACATGGACACGGGGGGAGACAAAGGCGCTCGTGATACTGGTTACCCCCGACTCGTGTTCACACGTGTGCGTCTCTGCGTGCGTGTGTGTTTACACGTGCGTCTGTCCGTGTGCTCACACACGCGTGCTTCTTGGCGTGCGTCTGTGTTCACGCATGTGTCTGTCTGTGTGCTCACACGTGCGTGTGTGTGTTTGTGCGTGTGTGTGTGTGTTTGTGTGTTCACACGTGCGTGTATGTGTGTGTCTGTGTGTTCACACGTGCGTGTATGTGTGTGTCTGTGTGTTCACACGTGAGTGTTGGTGCGTGTGTGTGTGTTAGTGCGTGTGTGTGTGTCTGTGTGTTCACACATGCGTGTGTGTGTTAGTGCGTGTGTGTGTCTGTGTGTTCACACGTGTGTTGGTGTGTGTGTGTGTCTGTGTGTTCACACGTGTGTGTGTGTGTCTGTGTGTTCACACGTGCGTGTGTGTGTTTGTGCGTGTGTGTGTTCACACGTGCGTGTGTGTGTTTGTGTGTGTGTGTCTGTGCGTTCACACGTGCGTGTGTGTGTTGGTGTGTGTGTGTCTATGTGTTCACGCGTGCGTGTGTGTGCGTGTGTGTGTGTCTGTGTGTGTGTTGGTGTGTGTGTGTGCCCTCTGGAGTCATTACGCACCACATTACTCGCTCTACTCGTTCAGCGAGCGGCTCCCGTGTCGCACGCGAACGCGCGAAACGGGTGGATCGTGGCAACACGACCCTGTGTCAGGCACAGCCTGCAACAACGCCACCACCACCAACACCACCAGCAACTACTACTACAACCACCTCCACTACCTCGACCAGCACCGCCACCGCCTCCTCCATCACCACCACCTTCACCACCACCACCACCTTCCTTTTGTATCCCCAACTCTATCACAACCTCCTCCACTACCATCGTCTCCACCACTACCAGCTCCACCAACACCTCCACCACCAACTACAACTCCACCTCCTCCAACGAATAACACCACGCTCACCTCCTACTCCACCACCACCACCACCTTCATCACTTTCTTCAACATCGCCACAAGCACCACATCCTCCACAACCTCGCTCACCACCACCACCACCACCAACACCACCACCAACACCACTGACAATAACAATGCCTGGGAAGACAGCAGCCGGGGGATACGGTGCGCACGCAGTTGCAACATGGCACGAACTCGCAAAATTCACGGCCACCTTTTGACGTGGGCAGTTGAGAGGGCCCGTGGTGGCATCGAGACCCGCCCTCTAAAGTAGACACTCAAATACAAACACCATCCGTGCGTGTCTCTGTGCGTTGTGTGTGTGTGGGGAGCGGTGGTGTAGCGGTGACGGCGCTGCGCTACGAACCCGGCGACCCGAGTTCGATTCCCGCTCACGGCCGCCAACACCGGTGGTGACGATTCTCTGAACCGGTCCTGGGCCTCCCCTATGGCGACTCAGCCTCAAATGAGTACCTGGTGCGGTGTGTAGTAAACATCGCCACTGGGGAGACAAAGGCGGCCGGGCGTGGTGCTGGCCACCCACCCTCTCGCGTACCGTGCCGGCCTTAATAGGTGCTATTCGCGAACAGCACTTGCGCCAACAGTCTGTAAAAGGCTATCCGGGGGATCTTTGTCTTTTGTGTATGCGTGTCTTTGTGTGCAAACACACACAGTGTGTACGTGTCGGAGTGCGATATCGTTGTGTGCACACTATTCACCTACACGTGCCATGATACGTGTGTATTACATGCTACTCGCTACGCGTGGGAGCGGTGGCGCGGCGGTTAGCGCAGCGCGCTGCGAAATTGATGACCGCGAGTTCTCGATTTCAGCTCATGGCCGACGTCAGTAAACAAACATCGGAGCCAGTCCTGGGCCTCCTATCGGTCGACTCAGCCTTAAATAAGTAACCGGAGCCGTGTGTGTGTGTGAACATCAACACTTGGAAGACAAAGGTGGCTGGGCGTGGTTTTGCCCTCACCTCCCTAGTGCCGTCATTCATCGGTGCTAGCGAACAGCACTTGCCCGAACAGACTGTTAAGGCTTCACGGGGGATCTTTGTCTTATGTGTGTGTATGTTCCGGCCTGTATAGGTGCTCGCGAACAGCACTTGCCCGAACAGTCTGTTAAGGCTTCACGGGGGATCTTTGTCTTGTGTGTGTGGTCCGGCCTTCATAGATGCACGCGAACAGCACTTGCCCGAACAGTATGTTGAGGCTTCACGGGGGATCTTTGTCTTGTGTGTGTGGTCCGGCCTTCATAGATGCACGCGAACAGCACTTGCCCGAACAGTATGTTGAGGCTTCACGGGGGATCTTTGTCTTGCGTGTGTGTGTATGTTCCGGCCTTCAGAGGTGCTAGCTAACAGCACTTGCCCGAACAACGTCGCAGGCTTTCCGGAAGATCCCTGTCGCTTGTGTTTTGTTGGCAGCAGGCAAAGACAAAGACCCCCCGTATATCCTGAACAGACTGTTGGGGCAAGTGTTCTTAGCAAGTAGCACCTATGAAGACCAACACGGCACACCGAGGGGGTGGGTGGCCAACACCACTCCCGGCCGCCTTTGTCTCCCCGAGACAGACGCTAACCTCCAGAGGAATTATCTTATTCCTTGTCATCCGCTTTAAATCGTTAACCATCTCAAGATAAATGCATATTTAGAGTACCACTGCACCTCACGAGTAAAGGTCGTGGCTTTCTTTACATTAGCAGTAATTTCCCCGTCGATGGCGATGTGAGTGTGCGTGTGTGCGGTGGTGGTGGTGGTAGTGTAGCGGTTACAGAGAACGTGTCGTGTGGTTAAGTGCGCTGCGCTCCGAAAAGAGGCCACCACCCGAGTTCGATTCCCGCTCATGGTTAACAGCGGCAGTGGCCGTCCACAGGGGCTCGATGGACAACAACACCTCCGACGAGCACGGTCGGCTCCGTACGGTGCGATAGAAGTTCAACATACATACATAGAGAGATCTAAAGATGACGAGAGAGTGAGATCGAGAAACGCACGTGCGTTTTCATCACAACCCCATTTTTGCCACTTCACTGCTGGACGAAGACCTGTCCCGTGTTATGTTGGCCGTGGGAGTTGTTTGACCATACTTCACCACGCCGGACAGCGCGCGGGTTCGTGAAGCGGGCAGGTGGCGGGGGGATCCAGGACCGGTTAAGAAATCCCTCGCCACTGATGGTAGCCGCGCGCAGTAGATATAATGGAACTGTGGCCAAACAAACCCCCCACGACCCAGACAGCGTGGGGAGGCATTCATCCAGCAGTGGGCAGACAAGACGGCTGCACACGTGTACACGTGCACCCCTCCACCTCGCTAATCTCTGTTTTTGATTTTCACTATATCTGTGCAGCTACCACCACCATAGACAAAGACCCCCCGTTTGTGTGTCTCTCTCTGTTTGTCTCTGTGTGTGTCTTTCTGCTTGTGTGTCTGTCTGTGTTGTGTGTCTCTCTTTGTGTATCTCTGCGTGTTCTCTCTCTGTGTGTCTCCGTGTGAGTCTCTCTCTGCGTGTGTGTCTGTCTGTGTGTCTGTGTTGTGTGTCTCTCTCTGTATGTCTCTGTGTGAGTCTCTCTCCCTGCTTGTGTGTCTGTCTGTGTGTCTCCGTGTCTGTGTTTTGTCTCTCTCTCTCAAATGTAGCAATCTTTGGAAGCACGTAATCAACCAGGTAGGATGTTGACTGTTGTGTTGGCAGACTCTCTGTGTTGTATTGCATTGTATTTCCAAGTTTACTTTGTTTGTTTTCTCATTAATTTGTACCTGATGATGGTTGCTTGTGTTGCAATCGAATCGTCGTATTCTATTATTATTAAATTTATTTTCTTTCTACATCACTTTACCGAAAGAACCAAAGAGTAATCCCCCGTATAGTCTTAGCAGACTGTTGGGGCAAGTGCTGTGAGCGAGCACCTATGAAGGCCGGCACGGCACACGAGGGGCTGGGTGACCAGCACCACGCCACCTTTGTGTTGATAGAGGCGAGATTTACACACCGCACCAGGTACTCTTTTGAGGCTGAGTCGACCTAGGGGAGGCCCATGACCGGTTCAAATAATCGTCACTGGGTGTTGGCGGCCGTGAGCGGGAATCGAACCCGCATCGCCGGGGTTCGTAGCGCGCTAACCGCTACTACACTCCCGCTCCCCGCATGTCCAAACTTTCGCCTGATACGCATTTCTGCTCAGTGGTGTAGTGCGTTTGGCACGGCCTCTCCTGGAGCAAGGAATTAATTCCACCCAGCGCCCCCTCCTCCCACCACCCAACCCTTCCCCTGCCCAATTCCCACCGGCTCTCTCTCTCTCTCGCCGTAACCCGGCCCCTCCATGCCGTGCCCACAGCCCCCTCCCGGTGCAGCTGTACCGCCTGCACTCTTCGACAGCTTCCGCTACGCCGCGGAAGAGAACAGTTAAGCGATGGAGCCGTCGGTTCACCTGCCCCCCCACCCCGCCCCGCCCCTCCCCCCCGCCCCCCTCCAATTCCTCGCAAACTCTCCTCGTGTCGTTTTGTAATTTCTCGCCGGTGCCCGAGCTCCAAAGCTCCGAATCGTTTTTCCGACGACTCCGCCAAATTGGCGAGAGGTGGTGCGGCCGAATTTCCTCGCGTCGACTGCCAGGAGATTTCGGGGGGGGGGGGGGTGAGGATGGGGGTGGAGGTGGGGGGGGGGGGGAGGTGGGGGGTGCGGTGGGAGGGGAGAAGGAAATTTCATCCTAAGTCAAACGCTCCGCATGCTCTCGATCGAGCGATGTTGGGTGGGGGCGGGGGCTCAATTCTCTTGGTGGTCATGTGCCAGCGGTGGGAATTCCACATTGCTATGGTGGGGGGGGATCAGGCTCTCCCATGAGGATGGTTGTGGTTGATGTCGTACATAGTCAACCCTGGAGGCCATGGCTTGCTTTTCAGTCGGGTGACGGTGTTCCGGCGGTGTTCGTGGTGGTGGTATTCAATCTCGCGCGTGTTGATAGTCTCTTGAGGGGACAATTGCCACCACTCGCCGCCTCTTTCAACTTGCCCACACAGCAACTTAACCCAGTCACTCAGCTGCTCAGCCCCATCTACCCACACACCCAGCCGTCCACTCATCCAGTCACACAGATATCTATCCATTGACCCAGCCACCTACTCCACCACCCAGATATTCATCCAGCCACCCATCTATCTCACCCAGCCAGCTACCCATTTACTCACCCACTCACCCAGCCACAACATCACTCGCCCAACAATCCACTCATCTAGTCACCCACGCAGCCAGTAACTGTCCCACTAACCTCTCAGTCACCAACCCAAGCACCCAATTACCCGCCCATTAACCAAGCTACCAACCCAGCCAGCTAGCCAGCCACCCACCCACCCACGCACTAACTCACCTACTCAGCGATTCCTCAATCCACCCACCCACTAACCTACTCAGCCACCCAGCCACCAACGCAACCACCTACCCACACACCCAGCCAACCACACACCCCACCACCACCACTCGCCAGCACCCCGCGTACCCCCAAACCAAGACACCCCTCCCCCACCACCTCCCCTCCACTTCGCTGCCAAACTATGCGTCGCTTGCGTCGCCACTTGAGACGGGAGAAGGCCTCTCCGTGTCGGCGTGGGCCACGCGGAGCGCGGTGTTGGGTCCCGGATCTTACATCGGCGGCGCTGCTGCTGCTGCTGCGACCACGTGACGAGCAGCAATCGCCGCGAGCAGCTGTCCCAAGATTGCCGTGTAGCGTGCGACGAGGACTCTCGTTCCGGTCTCGTTCCGCGAAGACCGCGGATCACTCGGAAGCACGCCGTCTCGCGTTTGCATCCGGAGGCCGGTTTCAACTCCCCCCCCACTCCCGGACAATTTAGCTGCCTACTATCCATCCACCCACGCAGGCAGAAACTAATCACCCAAACTCAGCAGATACCCCCCCCCCCCACCCCATTAATTCAGCCACTCACCAACCCAGCCAGTCACCCAGCTAGCGAGCTAACAAAGTAGCCACCCACCAACTCATCCACCAACTCATTCAGCGGCACCACCAATACACCACCCATCCGACCAAGTCACCGGGTTACTTCCCTATAGATCCAGCCAGCCAGTCGTCACCAAGCCACTCGCCACTCTATCCACTCACCCAGCCACCAAGTCACTCACCCATCGAATCTATCCTCCCAGTCCCCTTCTCACCCACTCCAGCCACCAACCCAACCACAGAGTTACCCACCTATTATAAACCAAGCTACCAAACTGCCCAGTCAGCCACCGAACCCAAGCATTTTCATGCCATCTCATCGTTATTTTTGTTTACGATTCAAGAGAAATTGCAATACGTACAGCGTGCAGTGAGCGTCACTCCACGACTGAAAGCGTTGGTATTTTGGAACCCGACAGGCAACAACATGCACGTACAATTAAGGGGTTTTCCCAACCAAAACTCGTCCTGTATTTTGCCCGGTGACCGATGGCGCATATGCCGCTTGTTGCAGAGGTTCGCGGTTCGAAACGACCAGGCCGCCCTGGTTAATACTGCACTGGTGTTGTATGAACCGTACACACACTACGACGACTACTACGCGCCGTCTGCATCAGAGTGGATGTTAAAGAGCTCCTGACGTCATCCGAAGGTGTCAAATTGAACAAGTTTGAAAAGTTACTCGGGAAATTACTCAATTGGGACTACACGTATTTATGTGTACGTCAGTTCAACTTCTTTCGCACCGTACGTAGCCAATCGTGCTATGCCCGCCTGTGAAACATAACCCCTTTGAGCGCAATTACCAAATCAAGTCGATTAATATTACTAATCATGATTACGTGATGCAACATTTAACGTTTAATAATTGATCATTTTTCAGGTTATTTTATAAGTATTCGTCAGTCGAGATATCTTGATATCTCACTTTTTCTTAAAATGTTTTTTTTTATCTATCTACCTACCCAAATCTCTTTGCCACTCTCTAACAAGTGCTATGAAGGAGGCCACTCAGTGTAAATGACGAACGCGTTGAGTTTGTACCAGAAGCATCACCAAATCATAGGGGTGCCACGGTGGCTAGAAGATGTTAACTACCTCGCCTGGTATACAGGAGGTCGTGGGTTCGATCCCGACCCTGACGCCTGCTGTATATTTGGAGTTTGCGTGTCTCTCTCTCCATCATCATCACCACGGTGGCTCGGAGATGTTACCTACCTTGCCTGGTATGCAGGAGGTCGTGGCTTCGATCCCGACCCTGACGCCTATTGTGTATTGGGAGTCTGCGTGTATCTCTCTCTCATCATCATCATCACGGTGGCTAGGAGACGTTAACTCCCTCGCCTGGTATGCAGGAGGTCGTGGGTTCGATCCCGACCCTGACGCCTGTTGTATATTTAGAGTTTGCGTGTCTCTCTCTCTCTCCCCCAAGGTCGCGTGGATTTTCTCCGGTTCCTGCGGGTTTCCCCTCCACGTTTGGCTGCTATAAATGTTTTGGCTGCTATAGATTTCCACGTGATAAGTCACTTCGTTGAACTATCATTTGTGACCGGATCGCTTCAGGAAAAATAGCCGTATAGCTCAGTTGGCCTTACCTGGTAAAATAAAAATAGATCGTTATTAGTTTTTTTATTTTATCAGGGGACTGTATTGTAATTCACTCTCTCGATATCTACAGTTACTCCTGACACTCTCTTTCCCCAACGTCTACCTAACGCTAATCTATCTCTATCAATGAGCAATTTATTAATTTGAGAATGATTTCAGCCCTCACAGCTATCCTCTCTCTCCCCCCTCGTCTCTCGCTGACTCGCATCCTTCTGCTTAGGGGGCTGTGGTTTTTAAAAGAATGGCCCCGTGGTGTGATGACGAGGTGTGGTGACGAGGTGTGGTCACGTGGTGTGGTGACGAGGTGTGGTCACGTGGTGTGATGACGTGGTGTGATGACGAGGTGTGGTCACGTGGTGTGATGACGAGGTGTGATGACGAGGTGTGGTGACGAGGTGTGGTCACGTGGTGTGGTGACGAGGTGTAGTCACGTGGTGTGATGACGAGGTGTGATGACGAGGTGTGGTGACGAGGTGCGATGACGAGGTATGGTCACGTGGTGTGATGACGAGGTGTGGTCACGTGGTGTGGTCACGTGGTGTGATGACGAGGTGTGGTCACGTGGTGTGATGACGAGGTGTGGTCACGTGGTGTGATGACGAGGTGTGGTGACGAGGTGTGGTGACGAGGTGCGATGACGAGGTGCGATGACGAGGTATGGTCACGTGGTGTGATGACGAGGTGTGGTCACGTGGTGTGGTCACGTGGTGTGATGACGAGGTGTGGTCACGTGGTGTGATGACGAGGTGTGGTCACGTGGTGTGATGACGAGGTGTGGTGACGAGGTGTGGTCACGTGGTGTGGTCACGTGGTGTGATGACGAGGTGTGGTCACGTGGTGTGATGACGAGGTGTGATGACGAGGTGTGGTCACGTGGTGTGATGACGAGGTGTGGTCACGTGGTGTGATGACGAGGTGTGGTGATGACGAGGTGTGGTGACGTGGTGTGGTCACGCGGTGTGATGACGAGGTGTGGTGATGACGAGGTGTGGTGATGACGAGGTGTGGTGATGACGAGGTGTGGTGATGACGTGGTAGACTATGGTGAGGTGTGGTGAGGTGAGCTAATGCTATGCCGTGGCAAGGTAAGGTGTGGTGAGGTGTGGTGAGTTGTGGTGAGCTGTGGCGAGGTGAGCTGTGGGCGAGGTGAAATGAGCAACGCGTAGTATGATTCGTCTGTGATCACCACGGACACATTCAACGCGCACAGAGCGAGAGCGACGGCGAGAAAGACTTTTGACTTTTTAAACAACTTCTATTGCCGCCAGCAGCTCACAGCACTCGAGACGATTCCGATACGAAATACACAAAGTCACCAGCAAACAAATAAACAAACGCTGTACATTTCGATTTAAAGCTTTCGTGACTGCAGGAATTCATCTTCTTGGTTTTTTCGGTAAAGTCACGTAGAAGGGAAGTAATACAATAATAAAAACAAAACACAATAAAACAATTCTCACGACGTGACTTTACCGAAAGAACCAAGAATATTTAGTGTCTCATCACTAAAGTGTCAGGATCCCGTGAATCAATGCTGGTGAACTGCCCACTGTAGGTAAGGAACGGTTTCAACTCGATTTGAAGTTTTCGTGACTGCAAGGATCCATACTCTTTGGTTATTTCGGTAAAGTCACGTAGATGAAAAAATATAATAAAAATATGAATAAAATAAAAATACAAAATAAGAATACAATTTAAAACAGAAACAACTAAATTAAATCACTACTTTAGTTATTTCAATTTATTTTATTCTTATTTTTTGTATTATTATTTTATTATTTTATTTTTTCACCTACGTGACTTTACCGAAAGAACCAAGAATACATTTTTTTCTGTTTGTTGTTACGGGGGGGCGGGGGGGGGGGTAGCGAGAGGCGGGGGGTGGGTGGTGCTTTTGCGAGGGGGATGATGGCGGGGTGGTATTCCGTTAAGAAACCAGAGATTTTGAATTCGGATTTCGTCCGCGTAGCGGAAATCGCTTGATAACGGCCGGGAGGGATTGGATTCCACGCGGTCGAGTGCCCCGAATTCCCTTTCACTCCCGGACACCGACGGCGAGCCGCTTCCGACCGCAGACGAGTTTTGTTGAATGGATTTCAGAAGAGCGGTTCCCAACCTTTCGCTCGCTCGCTCGCTCTTTCTCTCTCTCTCGTTCTCTTTTTTTACGATCAGAGGAAACAAGAAGATGCTCGGTGTCGTCGGCACTTTGCTTCGTTCATCATTTCGTTTTTTTTATGCTTTGCTTTATGTAACCCGCCCACCCTCCTTTTTAAATGAAAGATTTCACAAAAGATTTCACGCTCTGCTCTCATTACCACTTGCCTCTCTCTCTACCCCCCTCTCTACCGCCCCCTCCCTTTCTCTACCCCCCCTCTCTCTACCCCCTCTCTCTCTACCCCTTTCTCTCTACCCCCCCTCTCTCTCTACCCCCCTCTCTCTCTACCCCCCTCTCTCTCTACTCCATGTCTATGTTCCCCCTATGTTTTCTATGTAATATTTGTAATATTATTATTTTAAAAAATGTATTTCTTTCTCTCTCTCTCCAGCCCTCTCTCTCCAGCCCTTTCTCTCCAGCCCTCTCTCTCCCTCGCTGTCACCGTGGCGTGCGCGATGACCACCACCGCACCACCGCCATCACCACGTGACTTTCCTTTGTGTTGTGCGCGGTGCATTTAGCGCCACAGCGCCTGTGGATGTACAGCGTTTCCATCTTCTTGTTTTTTTCGGTAAAGTCACGTAGAAGGGAAGTAATACAATAATAAAAACAATAAAAAACAATAAAATAATAAAAACAAAACACATTAAAAATTATCACGACGTTTCGACTGGAACACAAGCAATCATTATCAGGTGTGAAATCCACAGCAAGAAAGTTTGAAAAAATCATCATCAGGTGTAAAATCCACAGCAAGAAAATTTGAAAATTTGAAAAAAAATTCTTGCTGTGGATTTCACACCTGATGATGATTGCTTGTGTTGCAGTCGAAACGTCGTGAGAATTTTTATTGTTTTATATTTGTATTATTTTATTATTTCCCTTCTACGTGACTTTACCGAAAGAACCAAGAATATGAATCCCTGCAGTCACGAAAGCTTTAAATAAAAAAAAATGTCAGAAAAAAATTTCAGAAAAAAAATTGCAAGCTCCTCGCACGTATGTGCGTGCGCGTGTACGTTGAACTTCTTTCGCACCGTTCGTGTCCAACCGTGCTAATCGGAGGTGCCGTGGGAAGGTCAACAAACTAAAACGGAAAAGGGATACCTAACTTTGTTGCGTTACCTGTGTGGTCTGGGTTAACTGCACGGGATCTCCGTATAGCCTGCCTGATCTCATCACCACTACCGCCTGGTCTCTGATCTCTTTGTCATTTGAACCGACTCACCTGTATTGCCAGCCTCAACCGTGCGTTCTGCACCACCTCTTCCTGTCAGGTGACATCTGCAACGTCTCTGCTCACCTTCACCTGAGTTGCATGTTATTTGTATGTAGGCATGCTGAACTTCTTTCGCACCGTACGTAGTCAAGCTTGCTAATCGGAGGCACGCGACGCGTCATCAGCAGTGACCACGCACCTGGGAGCGAGTCGTCCGACTACCCGCCCGCGTGCGTGCAATACGCAAGCGTGGCCAGTGAGATAAATTACTCTAAACTGTGGTTCCCTGAATAGTGACACGCATCGGAGTGGCATTCAAGAGGTCCCGGAGGTGTTAGAAAGAGTCAAACCCAGGCGGCGACAAAGGTGGCGATGGGACTGCATCGCCACGGCGCGGGTGATGCTCAAGGCACCGGGCACTGGAGGACGTTTTCACGAGTCTAGCGATTTTGCCTGACGATGTGAGACCCGCAGACCGTGACTAGGAGCGAAACGTCGGGCTAAGTCAGCTGTTAAACGTGTTCATCACGTGACAGCTGCTTCGGGTGGCGGAGGGGGTTGTAGGACGCACATTCTACTCCATGCGGAGATCTGATACAACTTTTTATTTTAAGAATCTTAATATTGGTCGCGAAAGCGCCCACGGGTGTTAGAAAGTGCGCGCCGACTGATACTGCGGGGATGTCCCTGAGGGCAGATGGCGACGTCGATCGTGGCGACTGTCACGTGACTCTCAGGGTGAGCTGGCGTATCACTCCAGTGGTGTCACCGCCGTGCCCAGAGTGTCCCAGAGGAGCAGTCCACCGCGGAGATGGAGCGATACGATCAGCTTGCGTGCAGCAGCCATAAATGGAACGATTTGTTTCCAAGCCCTGTTCTGAGTTGCTTCGTATGTATGTTGAATTTAATTTTGCGCCGTGCGTAGCCAACCATGCTAATCGGAGGGGAAGGACGACAAACTAAACGCACAAAAGCAGTTTTAAAGAAGTGAATTTCAACCCGGGTGATTTAGCTGCAGTTGTTTCCTAATATCCGCAGGCAGAGCGTTCCAGACGGCCGCAGAAGCGCATCCGCAAGCGCGCGACGCGATGACCGCCGCCTTTTGTTCGATGGCCGGCGGCCAAAACATCCGTAACACGGATGACCACCGGAGTTCGAGTGATGGTGATTTGCACTCTTTGACAAGATCAGCAGCGAGGCACTTGCGGTTCATTTGTGGGCGAGCACTTTGCGTGTAAAGAGACACAACCTCGTGATGCAGCTCGGTGGGCCTCACCTGGTGAAATCAAATTGTTTAGCTTCGGTGCGTAGCCGATCGCTCGCTGCTACGGCCTCTGCACCCTCGCGAGATGGCCCTGCCCAGCGCTGCTGAGATGCGCTCCTCACTTGGAGGAGAGTGATGAGCGTTGAGGACAGGGGGGTGCCTGGCCCCCTCAACCCCCCCTCCCTTCAAACACACACTCCAGGTGGCCAAAGCTACCTCCTTGATAACCAACCATCAGAAATGCTTTCAGCAACTGGTGTAAATGGGCGAGATGATTGTGTAAGGATGTGATCAAGCAAGAGGAGCCGCGATTGAGCATAGCCCTAGGTGCGACCGTGGCGAGAAAAATCTAATATTTGGGGGGGGGGCACCCTGATCGATTGCCCATCACCCTGAGCTGATAATGTAGCTACTACACCACTGATAATGTAGCTACTACACCACTGATAATGTAGTTACTACATCACTGATAATGTAGCTACTACGTCACTGATAATGTAGCTTTGACGCCACTGGATTTAGATGTGGGATGATGCACACCGCAAACGCGTACTGTGTCTCACAAGGCCCCCAGTTCGTATTGTTACACAGGAAGTGGAGTCAACCCGAATCACGAATCCAGAATGTTGGGGGGGGGGGGGTTCAGCGACGAGGAGCCAAAAGAGACTCATGGCAGAGCTCCCGTTCCTCGCCAGAGCGCGCTCCGAGAGATACAAAGGCGGATGTAGAAACTTCCCAAGGAGTGGTGGGTGGTGGTGGGGTGGTGGGTGGTGGGGTGGGCGAAACTTCAATCGTTTTAAATAGCGCCTCGCATTCATGAACAAAAAAAAACGTTCAATATATTTTCTCTGCTATCAATAACATACCAGATTTAGGGTCTAAAGGAGTGGGGGGGGGGGCGATGGGGCCAATAGCCCCCCCCCCACTTCAGAGCCCCCCCATCATTTTCTGCCTGGCCTAAGCCCAGGTGCGCATTCGATACCGAAACCTATCTGTGTAATGCCGACCGTGTGACCGGGAAGACGCGGGCAGATTTCCATAAACACGCAAGCGAGGAGACGAGATCGCTCTGTGTGTGTCTGTCTGTGTGTGTGTCTGTGTGTCTGTCTGTGTGTGTGTCTGTGTGTCTGTCTGTGTGTGTGTCTCTATGTGTGTGTCTGTGTGTCTCTATGTGTGTGTCTGTCTGTGTGTGTCTGTGTGTCTCTATGTGTGTGTCTGTCTGTGTGTGTGTCTGTGTGTCTCTATGTGTGTGTGTCTATATGTGGGGAGCGATAGTGTAGTAGTTAGCACGCTGCGCTATAAACCCGGCGACCCGGGTTCGATTCCTGCTCACGGCAAACACCAGTGACGATTATCTGAACCGGTCCTGGGCCTCCCCTAGGTCGACTCAGCCTCAAATGAGTACCTGGTGCAGTGTGTAAACATCGCCACTGGGGAGACAAAGGCGGTCGGGCGTAGTGCTGGCCACCCACCCCCTCGTGTACCGTTCTGGCCTTCATAGGTGCTCGCTAACAGCACTTGCCCCTACAGTCTGTTAAGACTATATGGGGGATCTTTATTAATATGTCTGTCGGGCTTGGTGCTGGCCAACTCTCGTGTGCCGGCCTTCACAGGTGCTACTCGCAAACAGCACTTGCCCCTACAGTCTGTTAAGACTACACGGGGGAACTTTGTCTGTGTGCAAGCAGCAGAGTATAGCGGTCAGCGCTCTGCGCTGCGAACCCGGCGGCTTGAGTTCGATTCCCGCTCACGGCCAACATCAGTGGCGATTATCTGAACTCGTTCTGGGCCTCCTCGAGGTCGACTCAGCCCGGTGCAATGTATAGACATCAGTGCTGGGGAGACAAAGGCGGCCGGGCGTGGTGCCGCCCACCAACCCCCTTGCGTGTGTCTGTCATTCTGGCCTTCGTAGGCGCTGCTCGCGAACAGCACTTTCCCCAACAGTATGTCAAAGGCTACACGGGGGATCTTTGTCTTCTGCTGAAGTTTGGATGCATGTGGGTGTTGTGGTGGAGATGAACATTACAGTGCTCCGAATGGGAACACACACCCGTGTCTCCATGATGCAGTCGACACCCAATTACCCAGTCACCCAGTCACCCACCAATAAACCCACACACCCAGCTCGTCACTGGATCAGTCACCCACCCAGATATTCACCGAATAGCCTAGTCACTTATCCACCTACTCACCCAGTATCTTACCAATCCACCCACACTTTTTATCTATCCACCCACTCACCTACCAAGTCACCCACCCACTTACCTACCAAATCACCCACCCATCCATCAATTTACATACAAGTCACCCACCACCAATCCCACTTACCTACCAAATCACTCACCCATCCATCCATTTACATACAAGTCATCCACCAACAACCCAGTCACCTACCAAGTCACTCACCTATTCATCCATTTACATACAAGTCACCCACCACCAATCCCACTCACCTACCAAGTCACTCACCCATCCATCCATTTACATACTGTACAAGTCACCCACCAACAATCCCACTCGCCTACCAAGTCACTCACCCATCTGCTGTATTCACATACAAGTCACCCATCAACAAACCCAGTCATCTACCAAGTCACCGGCCCAGCAGGCACCCGAGCGAGCCGAGGTGGCGACCGCCGCTTTAATCGCGTCTCACGGTCACCCCCCGTGGCTGACTCTGACTCGCGTTGGGCCTGGCACCAACGTCCCATCCTCCTCCTCCACTCTTTTTCGCCACGAACTTCTTACCCCTGGCACGCGTGGTGGATGAGGTGTACCACGCCCCAGAGGGGCCCCAAGGGTTCCCGGGAGGGAACATTCCACTGGGGAGGATTTTCTTGCTCCACCAGGACCCATGCCAGCCACTCTGTGCCACTGGCACTGTGACCTCAGTTTCAGTTTTCAGTTTCGTGTATTAGGTATGACCCTGTGAGCCATGTGGCTCTTGACTCGGGTGCAACCGCAACAAAACAAAAACACGAGCAAGAAACATCTTAAAGTTCAAGTTCATTTATTAGGTATAGCCATGTGAGCCATTCGGCGCTTGAATCGGGTGCAACCGCAACAAACAAAAAACATGAACAAAAAACATCTTAAAGTGAATATGTGACTGAGTGCAAACAGAAAATCCAAGAAAAGACACTAAATATTGCAGAAAAAGCACCGTACACAAAATGTGAAAAAATTCTAGTGGGTTGCAAGTCAAACAACAACAACCACAAGACAACTTAGATTAAGGCCATCAGTCTAACTCTGTACTACAACAAACAAACATGGCCAAACCAAAAAACTTATCGAAAATCACCAAAATAAAGCCATAAAAGCAATGAAACAGTGGTCATAGTGACTATACGCAGCAGAAACATCATTTTAAAAAACAGCAATGTCTTCCAGATAATGACACCAGTATGGAACGGTCTGGCCTCCGTGTGAGTCCAAGGGTCTCTATGGACAGCACGCGTGTCTGTGGATCTCTTTTGTGAATCTGTGAGTCCGTAGGTCGCTATGCGAGTTCAAAGGTCGCGATTCGAGTTTCGGTGTCTTTGTGCGAGTCTCGTGCGGGTATTTGGCTCTCAGTCTCTATACGAATGTCCGAGTCCGAGGTGGTCTGTCTGAGTTTGTTGGTCTCTATGCGAGTCTGTGGGTCTCTATGTGAGTTTGTGGGTCTCTATGCGAGTCTGTTGGTCTCTATGCGAGTCTGTGGGTCTCTATGTGAGTTTGTGGGTCTCTATGTGAGTTTGTGGGTCTCTATGTGAGTCTGTGGGTCTCTATGTGAGTCTGTGGGTCTCTGTGAGTCTGTGGGTCTCTATGTGAGTCTGTGGGTCTATATGCGAGTCTGTGGGTCTCTATGTGAGTCTGTGGGTCTCTATGTGAGTCTGGGTCTCTATGTGAGTCTGTGGGTCTCTATGTGAATCTGTGGGTCTGTATGCGAGTCTGTGGGCCTCTATGCGAGTCTGTGGGTCTCTATGTGAGTCTGGGTCTCTATGGGAGTCTGTTGATCTCTATGTGAGTCTGTGGGTCTCTATGTGAGTCTGTGGGTCTCTGTGCGAGTCTGTGGACCTCTATGTGAGTCTGTGGGTCTCTATGTGAGCCTGTGGGTCTGTATGTGAGTCTGTGGGTCTCTATGCGAGTCTGTGGGTCTCTATGCGAGTCTGTGGGTCTCTATGTGAGTTTGGGTCTCTATGGGAGTCTGTTGATCTCTATGTGAGTATGTGGGTCTCTATGTGAGTCTGTGGGTCTCTATGTGAGTCTGTGGGTCTCTGTGCGAGTCTGTGCACCTCTATGTGAGTCTGTGGGTCTCTATGTGAGTCTGTGGGTCTCTATGTGAGTCTATGGGTCTCTATGTGAGTCTATGGGTCTCTATGTGAGTCTGTGGGTCTCTGTGCGAGTCTATGGGTCTCTATGTGAGTCTGTGGGTCTCTATGTGAGTCTGTGGGTCTCTATGTGAGTCTATGGGTCTCTATGTGAGTCTGTGGGTCTCTGTGCGAGTCTGTGGGTCTCTATGTGAGTCTGTGGGTCTCTATGCGAGTCTGTGGGTCTCTATGTGAGTCTGTGGGTCTCTATGCGAGTCTGTGGGTCTCTATGTGAGTCTGTGGGTCTCTATGCGAGTCTGTGGGTCTCTATGTGAGTCTGTGGGTCTCTATGTGAGTCTATGGGTCTCTATGTGAGTCTGTGGGTCTCTATGTGAGTCTGTGGGTCTCTATCTGAGTCTGTGGGTCTCTAACAGTGACGCACCAGGGCCCCAAGGGTGAGAAGAGGCGGGGGCTGGGAAATTGGCCACGTCTGGCCCTCCCTTAGGTACACTCAGCACAAATTAGTACTCCAGCCAAGTCTCTGTGCGGTCGAGAACACTAACACCCAGGAGACAAAAGCGGTCGGGCGCGTGTGATACAGCACCCCCAAAACCACACCACCCCCCCCCCCCATTCATACCAAGTTTGCCACCGATTAGCCTGGTTTGGCTACGTATGGCGCAAAAGAAGTTCAGCATTCATGCCAAGCTGACCGCCACTCAACACGTGCGCGCACAGCAACGGCCGTTTGTTGATCCACTGCTGGATGAGGGCCTCTTCCCGCCGCTGGGCAGTTTGCGGGGGCTATTTGACCATACTTCACCACGCCGGTCAGTGCCAGTCGCTGAAGGCGAGGTGCATAGGCATTGAGGCGTGTTGTCCCATATATTCAGCTGTTCTCAGGCATTTTATATGTAATAACAATGCCACGTATTTATTTATGGGGCCGTCCATAAATGACGTCACGCACCTAGGGGGGGGGGGGGGGTCAGACAATTGTGACGATGTGTGACGAGGGGGGGTTTAGAAATGTGACGTCACATCAAAATGCGCAACTTTAAATAAATATAGAATTGTTATAATAACACTAATTGTTATAACAACACTCCTACAACATCAGAGTGCAGCGCCACATTAAATACACACTACAATGACAATAGTTTAAAGCGATTTGAAGCATGTTTTATTTTCAAAATGGAAATATGGTTTTGGGGGGGGGGGTCGGCAGAGTTTTGTGACGTCATATTTGAGGTGGGGGTCTGACTTTTTGTGACGCCGTGTGACGAGGGGGGGGGGGGTCAAAAAATCGTCCAAAATCGCGTGACGTCATTTATGGGCGGCCCCTATCTTCCCAGAAATGAATAATCGAGACTCTTTTAATTCCAGGAGGGTTCCTGCCAAGTTTTAGCAGCAGCTTAGGGCACACAGACTAGGCCGGTTATATAAATGCTAACCTAGGGATTGCTTCGTTATATTATTGTCTAAGTGTTTATATGTGACGTGACTGGCTGGTATATGTGAGGGGTGTACTTGCTGTTTGCGGACTAATCTGAAAAATTTCCACGAAGATCTGGCTTTTGGCACCGAGCTTCGGACTTGTTCCAGATTGTTCCGAGAAAGGGGGGGGGAAGCGATGCCGCTAATATCCCGCCATTTTGTTGTTTTCCCGCCAAAATGGTGTCACGTTGCGTGAGGTAAAGTTATTACTTTTGTGACCCCGAAGGCACGTACAGAAATAACCTCATCCAAATGATCTGAAAATGCGAAAAGATCCCACATTTTCCTTAAAATTTAAAACATCCGAATTTTTATTACGCGTGTGAATCATATATGATTGTGACTGAATGGTGTTAATTATTGTTCTAAAATGGCGAGAAAGCCACGACATCGTTGTAGATATGTATACAGTCATCAGGAGGAGGTGGTTGTGATGAGTGGGACGAGCATGCAGGGTGGAGGAGGTTTGTGAAAGTAACTTGGAAGTTGTGGATATAATGTGGGATAGGAGAGTGTTGCGGATGTCATTAGAAGGAGGCGGTTGTGATGGGGCATTGATGTGGCACCCACTTTGAGCAGTGGCTAGGAGATGTTAACTACCTCGACTGGTACACAGGAGGTTGTGGGTTCGATCCCGACCCCGAGGCCTGCTGTATCTTTGGAGTTTGCGTGCTTTTCCCGTGGTCGCGTGGATTTTTCTCTGGTTTTTCCCCCATTTAGAAACATGCTTGTAGAGCATTTGGCCGCTGCCATAGATATCCACACGATGAGCCACATCGTTGAGCTATCATTTGTGTGTGGCCAGGTCGCTTCTGAAAAAAAAGAGCCATATAGTTCAGTGGGTACCTGAGCTGGTAAAATAAAAAAAAAGTAGCAAACTTTTTTTTGGGCGGTGACGATCTAATGCCGGACGACGGTGGTTGTTTGTTTGTTGTTGTTTGTTTGTTGTTGTTTGTTTGTTGATTGTTTGTTGTTGTTGATATACGTTTGTGGTGATGTTGAGAATGAAAGAGCAGACCTTTGAAGGGCAAGCCAACCTGCGCCGCAAGGGCACGGCACTGAGGCCAAACGGTGTAAGAACGGCGCTTCGAGGCCCTCCCCCCCCCCCCCCGTTGTCAGATTTTCGACGGCCACGTAAATATCGCAGAAGGAAGAAAGCGATGCGGGAAGGGCGGAGGCCCCCCCGAAGACAACGGCTCTGAACGACCTCCTCCTCGTATCGACGTCGGCCCCGCCGTGCGTTAAGTGCGCATGACCAATAATTTTGCGCGCGCGTGCACGCAATTATATTTTTTGTGTGTGCAAACTTCCGCTGATGAATATTTCAAGCGATCTCGACGTACTATTTTCTCTTCTCTCCGCATCTCAATCAGGGCACGTTAACTCCGATGGGTTATGGCATGCGCGCTCAATAATGCATGCGTGTATATTAGCTGAAGTATTAATGGGAACCCCATTTAAATTCCCGCGCCTCCCATAAACACGCGCCGACGCCAAGGCGCGGTTTGCCGGCCCGGTTCACGGGAGCCAATGGAAGTTCACCATATTACTTTTGGGGAGGGTATATTTGGCCGGTCTTTTTATTTTTTATTTTATTTTTAACACATTATCTAGATATTTCATCAAGGAATATCGCGTACACCCGTCTGTAAGTGGAGCCCGTCGCGAGCCAAGATAGCCGAGACGGTGGGGTGTCGAGTTTGCTAACCGGCTTTTGTTGACACGTCGCATTGCTATGGAAAGGGTATAAACATTTTTCCATCAAATTTGCCACGCGGTAGGAGTGGTGTTGGCCACCCACCCCCTCGTGTGCCGTGCCGGCCTCTATAGCAGCACCTGCCCCTACAGTCTGTTGAGGCCTTCCGGGGGATGTTTGTCTTTGGAGTCACCGGCAATGGTCAATCCACTGCTGGATGAACGCCACCCATAGCCGCCGCCACCACCTCTCAGGAGCCTGCGGACGTGTTCCATACCTTTGCTGCCGCTCCGTTGTTATTCTTTACCACTGTACACACTCCCTGAGCGAAATAACTAAATACCAATCATTAATATTGTATTGTCTAGATTACTAGACGGGCGTTTTGTCCCTGTAGTTTAAAACAAATGTTGGAGGTACGCCTTATGTGAGACCAAATTTGTATAACTGTATTCATACCAAGTAGACATTTGGGGTGCGTCTGATAATCTGACGAATACGGGTAATACATACGCGTTAATTGGCTAATAACACCTTAGCGTATATAGAGGACCGCAGATCTCGGGCAATTGTTGGTGGCGCCGGCTCCTCATCGCGTGGCTCCTGCCGTCCCACTCGTCTGAAATTCGCGGTGCGTCTTGCTGGTGTGTAGCAGCTCGTGGGTTGGATCCTGACCCTGTGTGTCTGGAGTTTGCGTCTCTCTCCCCCACGCGGTCGCGTGGATTTTTCTCCGGGTCCTCCGGTTTTTCCCCTTCACATTTAGAGAATCAACATCACGCGTTTAGAGTATTTGGTTTGCTGTAAATGTTCCACGTGACAAGCCACTTCGCTGAGCTGTCATTTGTGATGGCCAGGTCGCTTCTGCTAAATGAGTTATTTGGCTCAGTGGGCCTTAGCTGATAAAATAAAATAAAAAAGAGTTAAATTAGTAAACATTGGGATGTTTTGATTCCTTGTAAAAGGTTTCAGTTTAGTGTTTTAACATCTTAACACAGCTGTTGTGTTGCCAGAAAAAAGGGGAAAAACTTATTATAATATTTTGGTACTGGCAAAGGAGGTCCCATGATGTAGATGCTCACCCCGAGCTCTCATTGCTCTGATAGTGCGTTGTCCCTGGGCTGTACGCCTTTTGGCATCCTCTGGTCTCACACCGTTTGAGACGAGGCTCAAAAGAAAGCTGTCTCTGGTGTGGACCAATCAGTTTCAAAGACAATGCATATATTACCAGAGTTTATTTTTTTTTGCATTCTGACCACAAGCATTGTGGTTAATGCAGACATGATTCCTTGTTAAAGGTTTCAGTTTGGTGTTTTAACATCTTAAAACCTGCTTTGTTGCCAGAAAAAAGGGGAAAAGCCTATTATCATGTTTTGCCAATTGCAATATGAAAAGTTTGGCTTTGGGTGGAATTTAACGAGCAGTGCATCGCCGAGTCTCAAACAGTTTGATCATCTTAATTTGGGAGCTTTCGTGACTGCAGGAATTATTCTTTGGTTCTTTTCGGTTAAGTCACGTCTAAAAATAAAATAATAAATCAAAATAAAACAACACATTACGACGTTTCGATTGCAACACAAGCAATCATCATCAGGCATAAAAGAAATAGCAACAAAAATCTAACTAGAAAACTATAGACCGACATACAAGCAGACAGACATCACAACGGCACACATAGAGAGGAGTATACAGGCACACGAAAATTAAATAACCTAGTAAAATATTGAAATGTGATGTAATACAACACAGAGAGTCGGTTAACACACAATTAACGCATGGCCTGGTTGACTACGTGTTTCAAAATTTGCTAACTTAGCAAATTTTTGCTAACTTAGCAAATTTTGAAACACGTAGTCAACCAGGCCATGCGTTGTATTACATCACATTTCAATATTTTACTAGGTTATTTAATTTTCGTGTGCCTGTATACTCCTTTCTATGTGTGCCGTTGTGATGTCTGTCTGCTTGTATGTCGGTCTATAGTTTTCTAGTTAGATTTTTGTTGCTATTTCTTTTATGCCTGATGATGATTACTTGTGTTGCAATCGAAACGTCGTAATGTGTTGTTTTATTTTGATTTATTATTTTATTTTTAGACGTGACTTAACCGAAAAGAACCAAAGAATAAGTTTGATCATCATCATCATTTCTTGAGAACTGCTTTTTGTGTTTAGTTTCTTTGTCCTTCCCCCGCACCTCCGATTGGCACGGTTGGCTACGTGCTGTGCGAAAGAAGTTCAACATACAGTACATACATCACCACCACCACCACCATCTGGCTTGTGGTGCCCAACCTCCCAGTCAAGTTGAATTACGCGCAAAATCTATTTTATACCTAAAGCTAAACAAGCGTTGCTTCCGATGAACTCCACGCGTAGCGATGCGATCTCGTTTCAGTCCACCAGCCTGTTGATTTTCTGAGGGAACATTAACCCAGAAGCTTTTGCTTCAACGATGTTGACTTTCAAAGTTGTCTCTCCAGCAACGTCAGTCTTGTTACGCAAATGCTGCTCGGCTATCAGATGCTGTTACCGCATAGAGCACTTCCTCAATATCGTATAAAACATTGTATCTGTCGTTCAATATATACAGTATATAAATATTAAAACACTGTTCTATATACAGCGTGAAAGCCCTCAACGCAGAATATCCCTGGGTTTTGATCTTCCACGAAGCTCACGGTCCACCCTTAGCCGCATCGACTGCACAAAACCGTGGCAGATGCGGGATGTGGGAAACTCTCTGGCAGTGTGCGTCCGTGGTCATCCAGAACAGACCGTACAACGTCTAGCGACGCAATGCCCCGATCCTCAAATACGAAAGAGAGACATCAGAGCAATGATGATACACTTCGCTACTGCTCCTTGACGCGGTTATCTGGGCGTGACCACCCGAATGTGAAATTGTAGTTGTCTGCTCTGCATCTACATCAGCCATACGATATGAAGACGCCTGTTCTTTATTGTTTAACACGTAGGCTTTCGCGATCAATATTATTAATGATCAACGTTTTTGGGTTAGATCGCGTTATTTATAAATGTGTCGTAACCCTCCACCACCCGACACATTTACAATGTTGTGGTTTCACGCTTCAACACACCGGTGGGCTAAAGTCGTGAACTATTTGACTTTTGTCAACGTGACACTTTTTTGCTGATTGGCCGTGTCGGGTGGTGGAGGGTTATGACACATTTATAAATAACGCGATCTTACCCAAAAACGTTGATTATGTTCTATATTGTGTGTGCAGAGGACGAAAAAGCCAGTATTTGATTTAGCATCTGAATCATTCTTTTATACCGAACATTGCGAATCGAGCAGTTGGGCTTACATGTGTAAGAATATGAGTTCACATCCTGGCTAGGGTTGATTTAACCAATGCTATCATCAGGATCATGATCCATCATCATCATCACAAGCATCAGTAAAATGAGCACTACTTTGTGATGCTGTGGCACTTCCGTTATACGCAGTGGTGCACAAGCACAGATAACAACATTCTCAAAACATCTGTCAATAACGCTGTGGCGCCTTCAAGGGAAAGTATATAATAGGCGACGTTTTGGGCAATGACCCTTTTTCACGGCACGGCCTCACCAAAAAATAATATGTGACGTTTCGGTGCAACTTACGAAGATTAAAAAAAAAAATCAACGGCTGGTTGCGTTCATGGAGTGAATGGGCACTGCCATAGAAATGTGGGTGGGGGGGGGGCTTCGGTTCAGATTCAGATTTCATCCGAAATGGCCAAGAAGGCGGAATCGATTTGGGCGATTTCTTTGGGGAAAGATATCCGGCCAGTTTTTTGTATCCAAAACTATTACAAAAAATATCTAATCAATCCCTTAATCCCCCCCCACCACCACCGCATCTATAAAGACGTACACTGCTGCTTAATGTGACGAACGGGGGCATAAATATTCGGCATTTGCTCGACTCACCTGGTTCTCTAATGGAGCAGGGGGCAGACAGACACCACGCATTAAGTGTCCAAACATAGCTCTCGCTCGCTCAATTATTAACCACTTCCAATGCGGGCCACTCACGAGGATAGATTAGATAAATTGCTGTGTGTGTGCGTCTCTGTATGTGTGTGTGTGTGTCAATTAGGGCTCCAACGGCACACGAGGGAGTGGTTCTGTCGGCATTACGACTGCCGGCCGCCTTTGTCTCACCTCCCTTCCCCTCCGAGTTGATGTTCAGAGGCTGTTAAACAGCGATCGCCAGCGAAGCGTACGTGTGCAATGTACCAGTCAACGAAATAAGAGCGCTTCAATTCTAAGACACTGTCTGCTAGCCCATCTGGTGCCTGAATTTGTGCTGGGCTTCCCCTAGGTAGACTCAGCCGTAAATGGGTATCTTCAGTGTGGTGTGTGAATATACAAATAAAATCAGCACTGGGGAGACAAAGGCGGCCGAGCGCGGTGCTGTTCACATCACCGCCTCGCGTGTCGTGCCGGCCTTAATAGGTGCTCGCAAACAGCAACTTACCCTAAGACCACCTTTGTCTCCCCGTTGCTGATGGTTACGCAATGCACTGGTTAAGCTGCGGTCCCTGCCCACACCTGCAATCGGTTCGATTCCCAGACACGGCTCACATCAGCGGCGAGTGATATCCGAACCGGTCCCTTGGGCTCGCCGAGGTCGACTCAACAACCTTCCAAATTGAGTGCCCTATACCCAACTGGTGCGGTGGGGGGGAAAATAAAAATAAAAATAAAAATCGGCACTGGGGATACAAAGGCGGCCGTGACGTGGCGCTCGCCAACCCGCACCACACCCCTGTGCATCAACAGCTCAGTGCGCTAACTACTGCGCCGCCGCTCCTTCTCGCGCTGCCGATTGTTCACGCAGGGGCGAGAAGCGTCCTCCCGCGCCGCTCGCCGTGGGTGACCAAGCCAACAACGATCATCCCTCTCGGGGCCGCGACCTACGACATCTGTGCCAAGCGCTGGGCGGGCAAGTCGCCGATTAACCTCGGGCTGGACATAACGCGCGCGGGTGATGTTGCAAACGCCGTTGCGAGCGTAACGCCTGCGCATATACATCGCATTGCATGCGCACGCACATTTCTCGACGTTCATAAATTTATCATATAGGTCATTAATTATATATACACGAGATATATATATACACACGCGCACACATATATGTTACAATATTGCATTGCACACATTTACATGTACTGTACATTCACGATAAAAGCTAAAGGCGCTGCCCCTGCAATTGCTTGCTCACGGCACTGCTGGCGGCAGGGGCCTCCACTCTCGAGGGAGCTCCGCAGAGCATCGTCTCGACAGGGCACTTGGCCTACTCTTCCACGCTGCCCATATTAACTCCACATTAATTACACCCACGGCACACGCAGTACACGCTTCTGACACACACACATGGCCCACTCGCAGCATACCTAGTCGCGCCTACAGCACAAGCGGCAACAGTGGCACCTCCGATTAGCGCGGTCGTGGAAGAACTTCAACAGACGAGCACACGACACCGCAACCGCCGACGACGAAAAAACAATCGACAATCTTCACCCGCCGAGCATTGGAGGGACACCGTGCCAGGCTAGGTGCGTGAGTGGAGGGGGGCGGGGGGTTCATCACTGCAGAATGCAGATATGGCCCCACAAGCTGCAAAGAGCCCTTTCGGTGGCGCGGCACCACCTGGACCGCACAGCTTCAAGAAGTTCACTCCGGAGGTGCTGGAGGAGATCGAGAGGAGGATCGCCGAGGAGAAGCAGCGAGCCGAGAAGGTCGGCAGCGACGGGGGCACCGAAGAGGAGGACGACGACAAGAAGCCGAAGCCCAAGAGCGACCTGGAGGCCGGCAAGGGCCTGCCCATGATCTACGGCGACATCCCTCCGGAAATGGTCGGCACCCCCCTCGTGGACCTGGACCCGTTCTACAGCTCGCAGAAGGTAAACCAACTACCCCCACCCCACCCCATACACGCCGGCGCCAACGCTGGCGCCTCAAGGTGGTCAATGGATTATTCCGGCTGGCTTAAACATTTGAATCAATATACCGCCAGAGGTGCACCCGTTGTGTTCATGCCATAACATTGCTTGTCCAGGGATTCCTCTACTCAAGAACGAGTTCTGTTCCAGAGGTCTGTTCGTAAGTCGATTTGTTCGTAAGTCCAACTTTGCTTTTGTCGATTCCAAACACGTTGGACACCGTGCACACTAAACACGGGGCATGGCTTTAAAAGTTGTATTATCTCCTGTAGATTCCACTGGCTCTTCACGTTCTGCAGATGTTGATGCCACTACCGTCATCTATTGTGCGGCGGTTGAGCTTACGACTCTCAGTCCGAACAGGCGACTGGACCATATGGACTCGTTTGTTCGTATTTCTGAAAGTTCGTAGGTCGAATGTTCATAAATAGATGGGTCCCTGTATACGCGTGGTGAAACCGGTAACCACTATATATTTTTTACTAACTGGTTTTCTTCTTGCGGTTACCGGACGATGCAAATAAATAATAGAACCCCCCCCCACCTCCTCCACGATTGATTGTCCACAAAAAAAGAACACTTCGAGAAATGTAACCTCCGACCCCTGACCCCCCTTCCCCCCGTGTGTCACAGACGTTCATCGTCGTCAACAAAGGCAAGGCGATCTTCCGATTCAGCGCCACCCCGGCGCTCTACATGATCAGCCCCTTCAACTTAATGAGGCGAGGTGCCATCAGGGTCCTCACCCACACATATCCTTTTGGAGTTGCCGAGGAATTACAGGTTTGGGATGGGAACTTCATTTTCCGCCGGAGTAAAGGCCGTAAGGGCTAAGGAAGCTCTCTTTCAAAGGGGGCGACTCGGCCCGCAGACAAAACGTAATTTCTGTCAAAAAGAGCTTCTTAGGATTTCTACAGGGTGAATAACGATTCTGATTCTGATCAAAGCATTCTAAAATTACAGATTTAAAAACAAAAGCGAATGTAAGCGAGGTTGCAATTATGTTTTAAAATTACATTGGCGCTTAAACTTGAGTGGTTTTCAAAGAGTGTAAGGGGCCGTCCATAAATGACGTCACGCACCTAGGGGGGGGGGTCAGACATTTGTGACGATGTGTGACGAGGGGGGGGGGGTGTGTTTGAGAAATGTGACGTCACATCAAAATGCGCAACTTTAAATAAATATAGACAACACGTTCTACTTAATTAAATAGACTTTTTAATACATGTTTTCTCAAAGCGATTTGAAGCATGTTTTATTTTCAAAATGGAAATATGGTTTTGGGGGGGGGGGGGGGTCTGACTTTTTGTGACGCCGTGTGACGAAGGATAGGGGGTCAAAAATCGTCCAAAATCGTGTGACGTCATTTATGGACAGCCCCTAAATGAGGACAGAGGTGGCAGAATAGAGGGTGAAGAGTGGTGGGCAGGGGGGGTCCTCGTCTTTTTCTTCGTATGGCTGCGGAAGCAGTCGTAGTTCGGTGTCGAGGTGAGCGATCCATTCAACAGCTTCTGGTGAGGCCAGCGTCGTAGGAGCGACATTATTAGTGGTGTAGTAACGATATGATCAGTGGTGTAGAAACTACATTATCAGTGGTGTAGTAACTACATTATCAGTGGTGTAGTAACTACATTATCAGTGGTGTAATAGCTACATTATCAGTGGTGTAGTAACGACATGATCAGTGGTGTAGTAACGACATGATCAGTGGTGTAGTAACGGCATTATCAGTGGTGTAGTGACTACATTATCAATGGTGTAGTAACGACATGATCAGTGGTGTAGAAACTACATTATCAGTGGTGTAATAACTACATTATCAGTGGTGTAGTAACTACATTATCAGTGGTGTAATAGCTACATTATCAGTGGTTTAGTAACGACATGATCAGTGGTGTAGTAACGACATGATCAGTGGTGTAGTAACGACATTATCAGTGGTGTAGTGACTACATTATCAGTGGTGTAGTGACTACATTATCAGTGGTGTAGTGACTACATTATCAGTGGTGTAGAAACTACATTATCAGTGGTGTAGAAACTACATTATCAGTGGTGTAGTAGCAACATTATCAGTGGTGTAGTAACGACATGATCAGTGGTGTAGTGACTACATTATCAGTGGCGTAGTAACTACATTATCAGTGGTGTAATAACTACATTATCAGTGGTGTAGTGACTACATTATCAGTGGTGTAGAAACTACATTATCAGTGGTGTAGAAACTACATTATCAGTGGTGTAGTAGCAACATTATCAGTGGTGTAGTAACGACATGATCAGTGGTGTAGTGACTACATTATCAGTGGCGTAGTAACTACATTATCAGTGGTGTAATAACTACATTATCAGTGGTGTAGTGACGACATGATCAGTGGTGTAGTAACGACATGATCAGTGGTGTAGTGACTACATTATCAGTGGTGTAGTGACTACATTATCAGTGGTGTAGTGACTACATTATCAGTGGTGTAGTAACTACATTATCAGTGGTGTAGTGACCACATCAGTGACGTAGTAACTACATTATCAATGGCGTAATAACGACATTATCAGTGGTTTAGTAACGACATTATCAGTGGTGTAGTGACTACATTATCAGTGGTGTAGTGACTACATTATCAGTGGTGTAGTGACTACATTATCAGTGGTGTAGTGACTACATTATCAGTGGCGTAGTAACTACATTATCAGTGGTGGAGTAACTACATTATCAGTGGTGTAGTCAGGGGCGGTTTCTTCATTAGGGCGATTGGGCGACGCACCACCAATGTCATTCAACCACAGAGTCACGCTAGCCGTCACTGTGCCTCTGGATATAGTCCAATCAGCGTCATGTCACGTTCTGTGGAGTACCGCCTCTTTTTGGGCGATTTCACTCCGGCTGAGAATCGCCCAGAGTGGTCCCATAGACTTACATTCAAAGATGTTTTTTTTCGAACGGGGGGCGCTGCAATGCATTCTCTATGGCTTCCGGGAGGGCTCGCACTAACGTGCTTACGTCATCATACGTAAGCACGTTTCATCCAACAATATAATTTGTCGCCACCTAGTGGAATCTTTAATAAAAGAAACTTGAGTGGATTGTATTAATAGTGAGTATAGAAACAAACAAGATGTATTGTAAGAGTCACTTTATTTTTCATTAATATTAAAGAAGTGAAGTTGCCTTTACATGCTTAAGCTGCTAATTTATCCTTTGCATGGGTGGACCTTATCCTTATAAATCATCCAGACATTTGCCCCCCCTGAGAGATTTTGCAGGAGCCGCCACTGGGTGTAGTGACTACATTATCAGTGGTGTAGTGACTACATTATCAGTGGCGTAGTAACTACATTATCAGTGGTGTAGTGACTACATTATCAGTGGTGTGGTAGCGACATTATCAGTGGTGTAGTAGCTACATTATCAGTGGTGTATAGTGACTACATTATCAGTGGTGTAGTAACTACATTATCAGTGGTGTAGTAACTACATTATCAGTGGTGTATAGTGACTACATTATCAGTGGTGTAGTAACTACATTATCAGTGGTGTAGTAACTACATTATCAGTGGTGTAGTAGCTACATTATCAGTGGCGTAGTGACGACATTATCAGTGGTGTAGTAACTACATTATCAGTGGTGTAGTAACTACATTATCAGTGACCTAGTAACTACATTATCAGTGGTGTAGTGACTACATTATCAGTGGCGTAGTAACTACATTATCAGTGACGTAGTAACTACATTATCAGTGGCGTAGTGACTACATTATCAGTGGCGTAGTGACTACATTACCAGTAGTGTAGTAGCTACATTATCAGTGGCGTAGTAACTACATTACCAGTAGTGTAGTAGCTACATTATCAGTGGTGTAGTAGCTACATTATCATTGGTGTAGTAACAACATTATCAGTGGTATGGTAACGATGTTATCAGCTGAAGGAGTGCCACAATCAGAATATTAATATAGACTGAAGAAATCCGATGAGCTATAAAGCTCTTTTCCACAGATGTCCAGTCGGGTCACGGGGTAAGAACGTTACGTCAACGAAAATACAAAAACACGTGATAGGAGTGCAAAGTGCAAGGTAAATAACCCAAACATCCAAATATTAACTAAACCATCCCCATCTTTCCTACCAGTCAAAGCCCTCTGAGCGACCTGGCTATCACAAATGATCGGTAGCTCTACAAAGTGGCACCATCATTTGGACATTTAAGGGCCGTCCATAAATGACGTCACGCACCTAGGTGGGGGGGAGGGGTCAGACATTTGTGACGATGTGTAACAAGGGGGGGGGGGCGGGGGTTGAGAAATGTGACGTCACATCTTCTTAATAAATGTTTTCTCCTACAACATCAGAGTGCAGCGCCACATTAAATACGCACTACAATGACAATAGTTTAAAGCGATTTGAAGCATGTTTTATTTTTTTGTGGGTGGCGGGGGCAGAGCTTTGTGACGTCATATTTGAGGGGGGTCTGACTTTTTGTCGGACGCCGTGTGACGAGGGGGGGGGTAAAAATCGTCCAAAATCGCGTGACGTCATTTATGGACGGCCCCTTAATATTATTAATCCTTGATCGTTTCTGCGTGGATGAAATATCGGCCGTTCTTTAGGATTCGGGGGGCGGGGGGGGGGGGTGCGTCAGGCGTACGTACGCAGGTGGGGTGGGGGGGGTGTAAAAAGTCCGTGTGCGTACAGGGAGGGGAGAGAGAGGTCAAGTTTTGACAGACTTGTGCGTGCCTACTCCATGGCTGGCCCCCTACTGGGTGAGGCAGGAGCGAGTGGTGGCCACGCCACGTGTCTCTCGGGGGGGGGGGGGGAGGGGGCAGCAGTTCACTTGGTGGAGGCGACCGTGGGCGAGGTGAGAGAATGGCAGAATGCGCCTTCGAGGAACGCGGAAGGGGTTTTGTTGGCCAAAGTTTCCGTCAATCAGTCAGAATTTTATTTCTTTAACACAGGGGTGGGGAACGTCCGGCCCGCGGGCCGTACAAGGCCCGCGAAATCATTTGGTGTGGCCCTGCCAAGGCAACCGCAGACATGGACTCGAAATTCAATGAATCTAGGAGCAAACCTGGAAAAGCAGTTGCGAGTAGCAACATCGTCAACACCAGCGAACATCACACGCCTCGACAAAGAGAAGCAGTTACAGCCATCGCATTAGGGGCGAGTTAATTAAATGTTTAACCAAATATAACAGGCACATTTTTAAGATGATACATTTATATGGCCCGCGAATGATGTTAGAAATATCCAAATGGCCCTTGGCAGAAAAAAGGTTCCCCACCCCTGCTTTAAAGGCTCCTTTCTTTAATAAAAAGAAACCCCAAGTCCTCCTGTACATTAATTGGACATCTTGTGAAAAAAAGAGCTTTATATATCATCGGATTCCTTCAATATAAAATATTCCGATTCTGTGGTCATGATTATCCTCCCTTAAAACGTTCAAATGCAATCTGAAATAGTAGTTAGGTTGACCTGCATCGCCTACAGGAAGATGCTACCCAAAAACATAACACCGCTATCAAAAGCCATGTTCAATCCACTGCTAAATGAAGGCTTTCTCAAGCCACCGACAGACCCAGCTTATCCGACTCCTCTTCGCTCCCTCTGGGGCGCAAGGCCGCAACAAGCCCACAACGCCGGACGGTCTTCAGCAGTTTCCTCTGCTTCACCCCAAGACAGCCCCCCCCCCCCCCATGGTCTTTAGTTGGTTTCGAATGATGACCGACATACCCAGACGGTGAAATAAGTCCCCACGTCTTGCGTTTCTGTTTCTTCGGTTTCCCTTCACTGTGTCATTCACGCAAGATCTTTGTTATTGACTACCGATGCCTCTTTAGGCAATGCAATCGATCAATTTGCTGGCTATAGGCAGTGAGAGATCAATATGATTGGTTATCGGCAGTGTGAGAGAGATCAATGTCATTGGCTACTGATGCCTCTGGAGGCAGGGTGAGAGCTCAATGTAATTGGCTAAGAGGCAGGATAATAAATCAATGTGATTGGTTATAATCAGGATTATAAATCAATGCGATTGGCCACTGACACCTCATAGAGTCAGGATGACAAATCAATGTTATTGGCTATCGTCAGGATGAGAGATCAATGCGATTGGCCACTGATGCGACCCTTGCATTCGAAGCGCCTGCCTGACTTTTCATTTCAGTTCTGTTCCCGGCCACTGCCGCTAACACGAGTTGTGGAGTAACCACCAGATATGGTGCTGGGAACTGCCCCCTATAGCCTTAACATCCTTTTGTTTGGGGCAAGTGCTGTTCACCAGCACATACGCCCGGCCACCTTTGCCTCCCCAGTGGCGATATTTACACACCGCACCAGGTACTCATTTGAGGCTGAGTCGACCTAGGGGAGGCCCAGGATCGGTTCAGATAATCGTCACTGGTGTTGGTGGCCGCGAGCGGGAATCGAACTCGTGCCGCTGGGTACTTAGCGCAGCGCGCCGACCGCTTCCCTCCTGCGTCCGATCATTCGACCGGAGGGGTTCGAAAAATGTCGATCTATTTACAAATCAATAACATTCACCTTTGCATAAATTCGTGCGACCTTTAGTCTATCGGCAGGAGCGGTGGGGTAAAGTGTGGGAGCTCCCGCCTCTTCCGAGACATGCCAGTCTGCGCGGGAGATTTGGCCAAAATTCCCCCGTCGAGGGGGCTCCAGTAGAGGCTCTTCCGCTGCAGTGGCGTGATCAGGAAATTGCAGGGCTGGAAAATGTAAACATATTCAAACTTCATCAATTTGTTATATCTCCAATGAATGTCTTTAGGTGGCAGTGAATGATAAACAAAAAGTTTTTTTTTGTATTTCCTTTAAGTTAATGAATTTTTCCTACAGCTTTTAATTCTAATTATATATGTATATATATTTTTAAGGCCAGTGACTGTTGGTGCAGGTGCTGATGGGCTGGGAGTGACGGGGAGGTGATGAGTGATGGGGTGGGGTGATATGGAGGTCATGTAAGCAGCGATGTCGGGGGACGTGTAAGTGATGGGGGAAGTGATGGGAGAGGGGATGGGCGAGGTAATGGAATGTATAATGGTAGGGTTTTTCGGAAATTGATGGAAGCGGTGATGGATATATGACGGGTGTTGTGATGTATGGGATGCTGTGTGGCTGTGATAATTCTAGGAGGGCTGTAATGGAGAGATCGCCGTGGAGTGATGTATGACATGATGGGCGAGGGAGTAGCATGGCCGTGATGGGAAGATGATGGCGATGTGATGCTAATGGTGGTGAAGGATCTCCCTAACTCCGAGCCACGATATTCAGCCTGTTCATCATGGTCACCATCATCACCAACTGCGTCTTCATGACGATGAGCGATCCGCCCGATTGGTCCAAGAACGTCGAGTAAGTCCTGCAGCTGTCAATCACCTGCCTTGCCCCGCCCACAATCTCCAACACGTTCGCCGGGTTGACACACACAATGTCACAAAACAAAAACAAAGATCCCCCGTATAGCCTTAACAGACTGTAGGGGCAAGTGCTGTTAGCGAGCACCTATGAAGGCCGGAACGGTACACGAGGGGGTGGGTGGCCAGCACCACGCCCGACCGCCTTTGTCTCCCCAGTGGCGATGTTTACACACCGCCCAAGGTACTCATTTAAGGCTGAGTCGACCTAGGGGAGGCCCAGGACCGGTTCAGATAATCGTCACTGGTGTTAGCCGTGAGCGGGAATCGAACCCAGGTCGCCAGGTTCATAGCGCAGCGCGCTAACCGCTACACTACCGCTCCCCATGTCACACACACAATGTCACACACACAGTGTCACACACACAGTGTCACACACACAATGTCACACACATAGTGTCACACACACAGTGTCACACACACAATGTCACACACACAGTGTCACACACACAATGTCACACACACAATGTCACACACACAATGTCACACACACAGTGTCACACACACAGTGTCACACACACAGTGTCACACACACAATGTCACACACACAATGTCCTCCTATCCAGTTTCCCTGGGTAGGATGCGTGTGCAGCTCGGCGCGCGTTGAAGATGCTTGCAAATTTTTTTTTTGCGTGAGTACAGGGTAAACAACCCGGTGGGTTTGTAATAGAGCAATAACGACAAAGCGTTGCGGATGTGATAGCAAGGACGAGGCGGTGATAGGTGGGGCACGTGTGCTATTGGAGTGGCCTCCGTGAGTCTGGTGACCAGGGGACACAGAGGGCCTAAAGAGCAGAGGCAGGTGTTGGAGGTCACGTGTCGACTGCATAAGCAGCTGCCCCGAGCGCAGTGGGAAATACAATTTGAAAATGAATGTGAAAATAAAGTAAAATTAAGGGCGGGTATATATTTAGTTCTAGTTTTTAGTGGGATGAGATAGATTTTTATGATATAGTTTGTATTTAAAAAAAAAGAAGATTTTGAAAATTAATACAAATGTACACTGATCTCTATTTCAGGGCACAAGCAAAAATAAATTTTGTAAATGAATTCATAACCCCATTAATAGTCCAGGGTGGTTCAGTGCAATCACGTGCACCGGGCGTGATAGCAAGGCGCTGGTACAGTACTGTACTGTACTGCAAAATAATTAATTTGGCCCACAAAAGTGAATGAATATGTGATTATCGTCTGAAGCAAAGCACTCTCTAAGACCATCGCTTCTAAAAGCATGTACATCAGCCCTAGAGAACAATGCAATGTGGACTCGCATAGCGTCTAACATGGCACGCTACACAGACAGTGGACACATTTATTTATTTCAGGTTTCTCTGTGTGAGTCCATAGGCCTCGACATAAGTCTTAGTTTCTGTGTGCGGTTTATGGGCATGGGTCTCTGTGTGAGTGTAATGGGTCTATTCGAGTTTGTGTGTCCGTACGTATGTAGAACTTCTTTCGCACCGCACGTTGTCAACCTCGATGCGAGTCTCCGTGTCTCGATGTGTTTATATGCAGGGGTCTCGATGTAACATCGACCTTTCTGGCTCCTTTGTGTGCTGATGGTGCCTGGACCGTTACCTAAATGCGTGTTCCTCTCTAAGGCAGTGGGCCTCTCTGCGAGTCCGAGGGTCTCCACGTTTGCTCCGCGGGCTCCCGCGTTTAACGAACGCTCGCTTTCCCGAAATGTCGCGTTAACGCAAAAGCGACAGGTTTACGTGCACTTTTTCGACCAAAAGACATCGAATTTCCCGCGTGAGCGAAATTTCACTCCGGCGCCTCCACGTGCAGCAGATCTTTTTGGCGAGTTCCCCTGAAAAAGATGAATAAATCAATTGGTATTAGTCAATCGTTTTAATAATTTGCTCATTAATATTTTTTTGTATTGTAAAAAGTGATGTAGGTGGTGTGTTTTTAGGTTAAGGAGTAGAGTTGGAATGACATCCCCCACTCGGTGTCAGCTGTCGCGGAGAATCAAACGTAGGCTTTGGAATAGATAACACGAGATACATAACTAGACACGAAGCCTGCTGCTCGCATCTGCCCCCCTCCCCCCACCACTTAAAAAAAAATACAAGTTTATTTTTAACACATCCCATCAGCCTGCCGGCCAGACCAGACCAGACCCACGCCTTCTTTTGAAGTCCATAATTTCAGCGCCATTTGTCTCAACACAAGAAAATAAAACTCTGGACAGCTTCATTAGACTTCTTTTGTCAGTACCAATATAATAATAGGGTTTTCCCCCTTTTTTCTGGCAGCAAAACTGAAACCTTTTTTTACGAGGATTAATGTCTGCATTAACCACAATACTTGCGGTCAAAATGCAAACAAAAAACACATTCTGATAATATATGCATTGTCCTTGAAACTGATTGATCCACGCCAGAGACGGCTTTCTTTTGAGCCTCGTCTCAATTGGTGCTAGACCAGAGGACGCCAAAAGGCGTACAGCTCAAAGACAATTCCACTATCAGAGTAATGAGGGCTCGGGGTGAGCATCTACATCATTAGACCTCTTTTGCCAGTACCAAAATATGATTATAGGCTTTGAATCCTCGTAAAGAGGTTTCAGTTTTGTTGCCAGAAAAAGGGGGAAAACCCTATTATTATTTCGATTTAAAGCTTTCGTGACTGCAGGGATTCATCTTCTTGGTTCTTTCGGTAAAGTCACGTAGAATGGAAATAATAAAATAATAAAAATAAAACATAATAAAATAATTCTCACGACGTTTCGGCCACAACGCAAGCAGCCGTCCTCAGGTGAAGAACAGGTCTGTCGAGAACACAGCGTCACCTGAGGACGGCTGCTTGCGTTGTGGCCGAAACGTCGTGAGAATTATTTTGTTATGTTTTATTTTTATTATTTTATTATTTCCATTCTACGTGACTTTACCGAAAGAACCAAGAAGACCCATTATTATTATTTTAATCTGGACAGCTTTTCGATATATTCCAACATTCGACGGGAGTCTCGTCAGCAGTGAGTCACCGCTTGTCGGTCGGTCGCTTTGCGAGTCGCTCGCTCTTCTTCGGGGGTTTGCTCGCTGACGGCACTTGCCCCGACGAGTTTGCCGGCTCTTTTGTAATGGACGGTGGGGTGGGGGGGGGTGCTGGGGGGATATTTGCCTTTGTTTGACTGTGCGCGTGCGTGCGCGCGTGCGTGCGCGTGCGTGCGCGCACACCTGCCGCTACTGCCCCGCTGCTCGCCTTTGCGCTCGTCCACAACAAAGCTCATGTATAATACACACTCACAGCGACGCGTCGGCGTGAGCGCGTCTCCCCACATCCGCAGCTCATATCTAATGCAATGAGCTCGATGTGCGGCGAGCGGTGGCCGCCCCGGCTGCCCGAGTTCGATCCCTGCTGCTCCTACGGCCACCAACTCCGGTGACGATTTATCCGAGCCGGTCCTGGGCCTCCCCCCGAGACGCCACTCAGCCTCAAATGAATGCTGTGCTTTGGTGATGTGTTGTTCAACATCGCCACCGGGGAGACAAAGGCGGCCGGGCGTGGTGCTGGCCACCCCCCCCCCCTCCCCTTCGTTTGTTGTGCCGGCTTTCATAGGTGCTCGCTAACAGCACTTGCTCCAAAAGTCTAAGGCTATATGTGACATCTTTGTCTTTGCATTTTCCAGTCATCATCTCAGTCGACGCGTAACACCTGAGTCTGTCCCATGACCCGTCAGCGAGCCTTACACACTTCACGTGATTGACTCGAAATGCACCTAGCCTGGCACAAGCACGGCGGTGACGTCACAACCACTCAGTGGCGGTTGGCACCTGTCCTGTTTTTGCTTGAGCGCGGAGTGGTGGCGCAGTGGTTAGCAACATTCCGCTACGCCCCCGGCTACCTGGGATCGTTCAGGCAAAACCTGGATTCGCTGGCTGGGACGCGTGTGCAGGATGGAGGGAGGGAGGGCCCGGTTACTGAGGCCGGCTTTGGAGTGGTCTCTCCACGAGCCTGGCGACCACGGGGCAAGAGAAGGCCTAAGACCAGATGGTGGTGGGATACTGTGAGGGCAGGATCTATGGGTCTCTGTGTTGGTTTATGGGTCTATGGGAGTATGTGGGTCTCTGTGTTGGTCTATGGGTCTATGTGAGTCTGTGGATATCTGTGTTAGTCAATGGGTCTTAGTGAGTCTGTGGGTCTCTGTGCGAGTCTGTGGGTCTCTGTGTGAGTCTGTGGGTCTCTGTGCGAGTCTGCGGGTCTCTGTGTGAGTCTGTGGGTCTCTGTGCGAGTCTGCGGGTCTCTGTGTGAGTCTGTGGGTCTCTGTGTGAGTCTGTGGGTCTCTGTGTGAGTCTGTGGGTCTCTGTGCGAGTCTGCGGGTCTCTGTGTGAGTCTGTGGGTCTCTGTGTGAGTCTGTGGGTCTCTGTGCGAGTCTGCGGGTCTCTGTGCGAGTCTGTGGGTCTCTGTGCGAGTCTGTGGGGCTCTGTCAGTCTCAAGGCCAGATGATGGGGAGACTGCTCGGCCACTTCTCGGAGGTCACGTGGTCTGGCAGCGCATAGAAATCCCTGGTGGAGGTGTGTTTACAGCACCGGCTTTTGTCCACGAGGAACACCGTGCGATCTTCACGTAGCCAGGCCGTGGTGGCGGTGGTGGCTCTCTGCACGTGGCTGCCTGGAATTCAGCACCGTGGAGACGGCTAGGGTCGGCGGATCAGGCTGGTCTGGCAGGAGGAGACGGTTACTTGCGGACGAGTTACGCGCGACATTAATCTTCATCTCTTTCCATCTTTTGCGTGCGAGAGATTTTACAGAGTGTCGGGCATCCTCCCCCTCATCCTTTCTCTCACGCGGCGGGTTTTCTCCGAGAGCTCCGGTTTGCCCCCCTCCCCCCCCCCCAAACGCACAAAGACAAAGATCCCCCGTATAGCCTTAACAGAATGTCGGGGCAAGTGAAGGCCAGAACGGTACACGAGGTGGTGGGTGGCCAGCACCACGCCGGGCCGCCTTTGTAACCGTGCCGCCGTAACCTCCGCCCAGGTACACCTTCACGGGGATCTACACGTTCGAGTCGCTCATCAAGATCGTCGCGAGAGGATTCGTCATCGACAACTTCACCTTCCTCCGGGACCCCTGGAATTGGCTGGACTTCAGCGTCATCACTATGGCGTGCGTTGTGGGGGAAGGGGGGGGTTCTGTATATGTGGCGTTTGCGGTGTCTCTCTCTGTCTCTCCCCGTGGTCGCGTGGATTTTTGTCCAGAGTGCTCCAATATTTCCTTCCCCCCCCACCCATCACCGCATTTAGAATCAACGTCACGGCGTTTCACAGTAATTTGGCGACTGCTATAAATGTCCACGCGATGAAGCCCACGTTGTTGAGACATATTATTTTTGATAGCCAGGTCGCTTCTGAGAAAGAAAAAAAGATGTGTTAGATAGCTCAGTGGGGCCCTTACACACCTGGTAAAATAAGAATAGAATAGTTAAATTAGAGATCTGTGCAGCCAGCCATGGGGCGAGTGGTGTTAGGGGGGGGGGGAGTGGTGGTTTCGGGGGGGGGGCGAGGCTGTGGGTGGGGGGGTTCACAGGGGTGGGGGGGGGGCTAGAAAGCCCTGATAAAATCCACTGCTGGATGAAGGCCCTCCCCCAAGCCGCAAGTGCATTGATTTTAATCCGCTCCGTCTCCGGGGTGGGACGTTCCTCTCTCGGGCGCGTTCGTGCTCCTCGGTTATTGCGCCGAATGTTGAGGAGAAATCCGCGAGATGATTCGTTAGCGCGGGATCGAAATCTGTGGATTCCGTCGTGGAAGTGTCTGTGGGCTCCATTGTGTGCTCGTGGAAACATCTGCGCCTCTTTAATTTTGCAGGAAGCGTTAAATATTCGTAAAGCGTATTCATTAATAGTAAGTAGCCTTGTCGAATTGATGGAATTGTATCAAAAGTGAGGAGTGCCGGTGGTTTATGTGGAGTTGCTGCAGTGAGGAGTCGTAGCGAGTCGTTCGTAGTGAGGAGTGGTATCAGTAGTTCACGCGTGTGACTGTGCCCAGGTACGTGACAGAGTTCGTGGACCTGGGGAACGTCTCGGCTCTGAGAACCTTCCGGGTTCTGCGAGCTCTCAAGACCATCTCCGTTATCCCGGGTGACGTTCACACACACACAAAGACAAAGGTCCTCCCGTATAGCCTGCACAGGGCAAGTGCCGTTAGCGAGCACCTATTAAGGCCAACCCGGTGCACGACGCGTTGGTGTGGCCGGAGCCAGGCCGCCTT
Organism: Lampetra planeri; assembly: GCF_965212315.1. NCBI lineage: Eukaryota > Metazoa > Chordata > Hyperoartia > Petromyzontiformes > Petromyzontidae > Lampetra > Lampetra planeri. Next base: position 10,581,964 of record NC_136127.1, on the reverse strand, counting down.
CGTCTGATTCTGACTCTCCGTGTCGGCGAGTCGGTTACGGACGAGTGGTCCTAGGGCAGGCCGGGGATCGGTTCAGATTTTCGCCACCGATGTTAGCCGTGAGCGGGTATTCGAACTCGGCCCACCGCTGTTCGTATCACAGCACCGCGAGCCACCGCGGCGCCACCGCTTCCTCCTTCCCCTACAAAACGAAAGAGGCTCACAAATTATTAAAAAAAGATGAACTAATATCTTTCCGAACATTGGTTTTCTTTGATGACATGGGAGAATGTATATTCATATACTCGGAGAGGTGGCGGGGAGGGGAGGGGGTTGCTAAGGGGGGGGGGGGGTGGGGGGTGGGGGGGGGGCATTTGTAGACGTACGTCATCCAGCAGTGGATTGACAACAATAATTCCGTGCACGTGCACGAGCTTGAGCCGACCTGGGGGGGGGGGGGGTGACCCCGCTGGGGTGGCTGAGCGGCAGAGCCAAACGGCTCGAGGTCGGAAAGTCGCGAGCTCGACTCCTCTCTCTCGCCCCAGCGCGTGTGACAACGCCCTGCACGCAGCCACATTTGCGATGCGTAGCCTTTCTTGCAGAGTACACGCACCTCCAATTGGCGCGGTTGGCTTGCGTGCGGTGTGAAAGAAGTTCAACGTACGTATGTCGCTGGCTCTGTGCGCAGGCCTCAAGACCATAGTGGGGGCGCTGATCCAGTCGGTGAAGAAGCTGTCGGACGTGGTGATCCTCACCGTCTTCTGCCTCAGCGTGTTCGCCCTCATCGGCCTGCAGCTCTTCATGGGCAACCTGCGGCACAAGTGCATCCTCTGGCCGCTACCAAACGTCTCGTTCGCGTACAACACGACGGAGGAGCCCTTCGACTGGCAGAGCTACGTCGACGATACGAGTGGGTGGCGGGGCGCTCGTCGCGAATGAACCCGCGATGCCTTGTCCCGATGTCGTGAGGGAGCGTGCGCCATCGCGCGAACCCCGGTCATCCTCGCGCCAGCAGCGGCAGCAGCGGCGGCGCCATTTTTGGTTGGCCATCAAACAAAGATGACGGCCACCGCATCGAGCGCTTTCAGATGCGCTTCTGCGGCCGTCCGGAATGCTCTTCCTTCCGATATCAGGAAGCCACTGGAGCTATGCACTTTTAAATGTACACTGAAAACTAATTTCTTTAGAGCTGATTTTCGTGTTCAGTTTGTTGTCCTTCCCCCGCACCTCTGATTAGCGCGGTTGGCCACGTACAGTGGTGCAAAAGACGTTCAACATACGTAGGTGCACACCGTCCGTATCGGGCGTAGTCGTGTTTTGGAGGCAGCAGGGGATGATCCTTGAGAACTTCATTATCAGGCGTTAATCCAGACCATATTGTAGGCTGAAGATGAGTCTACGTAGGCTATGCCTGTCTTGGATTTTATAAAAAAAAATCTGGCCTCGAATAGGTTTGTGGGTCGCAATGGCCAATACTTGGTCGTAGCAACAGCATTCAGGTTAGAAACCCACTTGATCTTGGGGGATCACCAAGTCGATGAGAGGGCTGATTCCCTGGAGGATGATGCGTCCCAGGAGTTTTCGATCATGTACAAGCGTTCTATTTTTTCAAGCCTCTTTGGCAGTGTGTTCAGCAGCTGGATGGCAATGTCGAGGTTTGCTGCTGCTGCTGCTGGCCATGACGAGAGGGCTTCAGCAGAGCGAGGGAGTTCGTGTCGCGTCGCTGTTCCTCCTCCGTTGAAGGAGTGCAGACAGCAGCGGTTTACCGCAGTGGACGTCCAACGAGCAGAGACGCGCGGGAGGAAAATTGTCCCACGGACCTGTCTACAGACAGAACCCTGAATGGTGACGACGACAACGGCAATTATTATTTCATGAGTGTCGCTGTTGTGCGCGTGTGTTTCCAGAAAACCATTACGTCTGGGAAGTCAAGGGGAAAGACGCGCTTCTCTGCGGCAATGGCTCGGACGCCGGGTGAGCGGAACTTGCGCATCGAGACGCGAGGTCCCGATGGCGTTTTACGTATCTTTTTTGCGAGCGGCCGAATTATTCTGCGGCCTAACTAAGCGGTCACGAACACAGGCGCTGTGGTGGCGGGGAGATGTTATCTCTCTCGCCCGCTCGTGGGTTCGATCCCGGACCCCGGACAATGCCTGTTGTATAGTTGGAGTCCGCGTGTTCTCTCCCTTCTCTCCCCGTGGCCGTCGGATGGATTGTTCTCCGGGTTCCTCCGGCTTTGCCCCCCTCCTCCACATGTAGAATCGACTCGCATTTAGATGGTTTGGCTGCTGCTATGAATTCCCAGCCACTTTGACGGTGAGCCGTCATCACGTGCGGCCACATCGCCTCGGAAAAATGTCTAATATCTCAGTGGGCTTCACCTGCGAAATAAAATGAAATAGTAAGCAAGTATTAGTAGAGCAAATTGTGAGATTTTGAGGACACAAGTGTGCGAGCAGAGTCGGTGTGGGCGAGGGAGCCAGCGTGTGTGTGCGGATAAGCGAGTGTGCATGGGGGAGCGAGCGTGTACAAGGGCTGAGCGAGCAAGTTTGTGTGCGCGTGGGTGAGCGAGCGTGTATGTGGGTGAGCGAGCGGGTGTGTGTGCTCGTGGGTGAGCGAGCGTGTGTGTGGGTGAGCGAGCGAGTGTGTGTGCGTGTGGGTGAGCGAGCGTGTGTGTGTGGGTGAGCGAGCGAGTGTGTGTGCGCGTGGGTGAGCGAGCGAGTGTGTGTGGGTGAGCGAGCGGGTGTGTGTGTGCATGTGGGTGAACAAGTCTGCATGGGTAAGCGAGCGACTGTGCGCGGGATGAGCGAGCGTGTGTGTGTGCGCGCCCGCTTGCCAGGTACGAAAGCGTGCGAGCGAGGGGAGTGCTCGAGTTTACAGGGGTGAGTGAGTGAGTGAGCGAGCGAGCGTGCGTGCGCGTGCGCGCGCGTGCATGCGAGCGTGCCGTGATGCAGCCCCGTGCGTTGTCCTCACGCAGCCAATGCCCCGAGGGCTTCACGTGCATCAAGGCCGGGCGCAACCCCAATTACGGCTACACGAGCTTCGACTCCTTCAGCTGGGCCTTCCTCGCGCTCTTCCGCCTCATGACGCAGGACTTCTGGGAAAACCTCTTCATGCAGGTGGGAACCTCGTCACGGCATCGGAGGGTCTCTGCCGCGAACAGGGCCACCCGCTTCGCACGCCTCGGCAACTCGGAAGTCAAAAGTCAAGTGATCCCCATGTTCCAACCACTGTTGGGAGTTCCACCTCCGATCAGCGCGGTTGGCTACGTTTCGGTGCGAGAGAAGTTCAGCAGACGAACGTACATCGGGGAGTCTAATCCATAGGACAACCATTGCTGACTTGCACACACAAGTGGCACTCATGTTATTGACCACGGAGGGATTGATTGGGCCGGGTCACACCCAACCAGGAATTGAACTCCCCAAGCGCCTTACACCACAGATCTAATCTCTACCATGCCAAGGCCCTGCCGAAGGCGAGGATAGGGCACCCCTCCTCCCTCCCCCTCCCCCCACTGGCAGCTGTCCCTGTGTGGCACGAGATGTAAACGGAACCGGCACGCAAGTGGGCATTCTCTTTTCTTCTTGGGTATGATGGCAGCAGAAGCGAGATGTTCAGGGCCTCAATGTCGCGGCCTACTGCTGCTGCTCGGCATGACGAGAGGGCTTCAGGAGAGAGCGAGAGATCGTGGCGCTGTTCGTCCTCCTTTGAAGGAGCGCATGGCCACAGTTGGTTACTGTGTGCGCGTGGCCACGATATTGGCGTATAAATTAAATTGGCATATATATGAACATATATGCTCTATATATATATTTTTTTCCATTGAAAACTTTCAAATTAGCTAAGGGAGAGAACAAGCCAATCGGTTGACTGATTACAAATATTGTGTCTTAGTAGTTAGTGTGACACCGACCGTATAAGTCGACATCAAAATCAATGGCTAGATTCGAGCAACAGACGACAGTGTTGACGTTGTACTCAATACGAGGAGAGTAGAGCGAGGTTATTGTCGTAAGAGCTTGGGAGAACCAGGTGGGTGGGAGGGAAGAAGCAGTGTGGTGAGTGACTGAGTGTGTGTGTGAGTGGCTGAGTGAGTGGGTGAGTGCCTGAGTGAGTGGGTGAGTGACTGAGTGAGTGTGTGAGTGGCTGAGTGAGTGGGTGAGTGACTGAGTGAGTGTGTGAGTGAGTGCCTGAGTGCGTGGGTGAGTGGCTGAGTGTGTGTGTGTGAGTGGCTGAGTGAGTGGGTGAGTGACTGAGTGTGTGAGTGACTGAGTTGTTATGACCCGCAGTCGGATGAGTGAATGGGTGGGTGAGCGAGCGAGTGAGTGAGTCGGTGTTGGTGGTGATGGTGGTTGAGACAAAACAGTCAGACTCTGGTACAGACCCGAGTCATCCTCAACATGGGTGGAGGAGGAATCGACGGGCAAAGTTCACGGGGATCAGCGATCACACGGTCGTTAGCAGATAGAAGAGTGACAAGCAGGCGACTGACCGCCGGTGGACGCGACCGGTACCGTTGGCAACTATGCCACCCTCTTGGCATCAGGGGCACGAGATCGAGTAACGGCGACAGACAAAAAACGAAGGAGCGTCACCAACGCAGGAACGCCGCAGTTACGACCGGATGTGTGGGAGATGCGAGGAGCTGTGGCGGGCGACAGGAGTGAGTTTTTTTTTCTTCCTCCTCCTCCTGCCCATCTGCTATCGTAGTCATTCCAGGAATTCCTGTACATTTATAGGACCTCCTTGTGCCAACCGCTGATACACGGAGGCCGTCCACTTTTATCTCCGTGGTCACTGGCACCTCAGGAGAAGATCAAGTAAACAGGACAACAGCGGTTAACAGCGATCCTGACGTTCGGTAATGGCGGCTATTTTTAATTCGCAAACCCGAATCTTAGGATATTAATATCTGGGTCTTGTTTTTCTTTACGCTTTCCAACTAAGCTCCGTCTGTCTGCGACGTGTGGGCGGAGGTAAGGGGGAAGGGGTGGGTGGGGGTTGAGGGGCACGGTAAGAAGACTATCCCGTGTACGGCGAAACTTTTGCATCGAGTTGTCTTCGCCAAGGAGGGGACTTGCCCCCTCAGGGAACGGGCCCAGATCGATGTAAGGAACTCTACGGGTTCGTCAATTACGACTTACGAAGAGGTTGGGCAACGTTCCGAGCATCGGTCCTTCTGCGCAGTGCGTGGGGCTAGAGGCGGTGGAGGTACAGCGATGAACGGGTTGCCCAGAATTTAGAGGCGAGAAATATGTGCTAAAATCCGAACTGGAAGCGGGTGCCTCCTGTGCCCCCCCGACCCCCGCACTTCCCTAAGCCGCCGCTCGCCACACGCTGACACGTCACGTCACCTCGTCACCACGTCACGTCACCTCGTCACCACGTCACATCACCTCGTCACCTCGTCGTTACGTCACCTCGTCGTGCGGCTCCAAGTGATGTTTAGCGTCGATAGTTGGGATGCTACTGGGGAGAACGGCGCAATGGCAGCAGTTGCAGATGATCGGTGCGCACGAGTGGTTTCACTTCCCGTTTCAAATGTGTTTTTATTTTAGTTCATTTTAATAGTATGGATACTGTTGTTTGTCTCTTAACTGTCATTATTTAAAAGTTCATAGTTAGTTTTAATGTATTGGCCAATCCTGGCCCAGCTGACTCAAAAACGTAATAAAATTGACATAGAGACTCACAGAAACTCATAGAGATACATAGACTCAAAGAGATACATAAACTCAAAGAGATACATAGAGACTTATAGAGATACTAAACTAACAACGTTTTATTTGACCAGGTAAGGCCCGCTGAGCTGTATAGCTCTTTTTCAGAAGCGACCTGGACATCAAAAATGATCGCTCAACAAGTGGCTTATCGTGTGGACATTTACAGCAGCCAAATCTGTAAACGCGTGATGCTGATGCATCACGCAAAAGGCGTTCAGGGTCGGGATCGAACGCACGACCTCCTGTATACCAGTCGAGGTAGTTAACATCTCTTAGCCACCGCGGCGCCCATACATAAAAGATCATAGAGATACGTAGGAACTCTGTGAAAAGTGGCCAGGTCGCTCAACAACGTAATAAGCCAACTGACGCGAATGGGCATTGCTTTGTACTTGCAGACGCTGAGGGCCGCCGGAAAGACCTACATGATTTTCTTCGTGGTGGTCATCTTCATTGGATCCTTCTACCTCATCAACCTCATCCTGGCCGTGGTGGCCATGGCGTACGACGAGCAGAACCAGGCCACGCTGGCCGAGGCCGAGGAGAAGGAGCGGGAGTTCCAGCAGATGCTGGAGAACCTCCACAAGCACCAGGATGACATGGAGCAGCAGGTGAGGGGCAACCGCAAAGCGGTGGACGTGCGTACGGGCCTCGGACGGGAGGCCTGCACAATCGCCGCCAGGAGGACCTGGGACTTACCGGGAACTTTGAGGATGAAAAAACTCGGAAGTTACCACCAGCTGTGGTGACCTTAAGGTTGAGATCTCAGAAATGCTCAGGAGGTGTGGTGATCTCAAAGGTGAGCCCTCTTGGTGTTCACAAAGAGGTTTAAGGACCCACATGGTAAAATTTTCGCTGTCACGACCGGACGCTGGGACCTCTAAAGCGAGTCCTCAGTTGTTGACCAGGAGATTTTAGTACCTCAGGCGAGGAGCTCAACAACAACAATCGGGTATGATGGTCTCAGGCGAGACCTCCGTAGGCTGAAAATATCCTTAGGTGACACTTTATCAATCACAACCAAGATGTAACAACCTCAGCGTAAGACTGTCAACAATTACCAAGAGGTAAAAGCATCTCAAGATGAGACCCCAGCAATGGCCAGCTGTGAAAACCCCCATGTTGTATGTACGCATGTTGAACTTATTTCGTACCGTACGTAGCCAACCGTGCTAATCGGAGGTGCACCTCAATAATTACCAAGAGGTGCACCTCATTAATTCCCGAGAGGTGAGAGATCTGGAGGTGAGACCTTAACATTGACCACGAGGTTTGGGTACTTCAAGTAAAAGGGCTCAGCCATCACCACGAATCAGGCTACAATAATTGGAAGGGCGAGAGAACCACTGGTCAGGTCCCGGGTTCAGTTGCATAGAAAAAAAATTACACCATTCCCCGAACTCCAATTTTCAATAAATGCAGCCTTTCTCTCAAGGCGCTCGATTTGTCTGTCAACTGCAGTGGCGACCGGACGCACGGCGGGCCGGCCGCGAGCGCGTCCGTGCGTGTTGTGCGTTGAGCAAACACGCGTGAACCCCCGCACACAATGGGAGCCTTCCTCACAATTGCACCTGTCACCTGCCTGCCCTGAAGGAGACTTGGTCACGAAGCCACCGCAGCCTGCAAACACCTTACGACCACCGCCACAATTGCCGCTGCCGTGACAACCACCAACTCCACCATCACCACCACTAACTCCCACCATTGTTGCCACCAATACTACCAAGTGACCTACGGTCTGTGAATTGGCGGTGCAGGGGGCGCAGTGTGGGATCACGTGACCCATGGTCTGTGAATCGGCGGTGCAGTGGGCAGTGTGGTATCACGTGACCCACGGTCTGTGAATCAGCGGTGCAGGGCGCAGTGTGGGATCACGTGACCCACGGTCTGTGAATCGGTGGTGCAGTGGGCAGTGTGGGATCACGTGACCCACGGTCTGTGAGTCGGTGGTGCAGGGGGCAGTGTGGGATCACGTGACCCGCGCTCTGTGAATCGGCGGTGCAGTGGGCAGTGTGGTATCACGTGACCCACGGTCTGTGAATCAGCGGTGCAGGGCGCAGTGTGGGATCACGTGACCCACGGTCTGTGAATCGGTGGTGCAGTGGGCAGTGTGGGATCACGTGACCCACGGTCTGTGAGTCGGTGGTGCAGGGGGCAGTGTGGGATCACGTGACCCGCGCTCTGTGAATCGGCGGTGCAGTGGGCAGTGTGGGATCACGTGACCCGCTGTCTGGGGGGAGTTGGGGTTGCGTGTGGGTGTGGGGAGCGAGGGGCCTGGAGGGGTGGTGGGGAGGGGGGTAAGGGACACGCACCACTCCGGCGCCACCGCCGCGGTGAATGACGGGCAGAATAATTGCGGCGCTCGCGAGAAAGGCGGCGGTGGCGGCGGCGTTTCCTTGCCGCAGCCTCGGGGCGCCGTCGGCTCGCCCCGCGTTTGATGTCGCCCGGTCCCCAGCCTCGGAGCCGGAGGCTCGGCGGTTGAGGTCGGGGTAGTCGGCGGCGCGGAGCTGCGGCTGAACTAAAAACTCTTTTGGGTTCTTTCGGTAAAGTCACGTAGGTAAAAAATAAAAATAAAATAATTTTTTACCTACGTGACTTTACCGAAAAAACCCATGAATATGAATCCTTGCAGTCACGAAAGCTTCAAATCTAGAATTAAAAACTCTTTTTTTTTTTACCAGGTAAGGTACCCGCTGGGCTATGTAGCTCTTTTTGAGAAGCGAGACAGTGGCTCCTCATCACGTGGGAATGTAAATCAGCCAAAAATACCCCGCATTACTTGCAGGAACTAAAACATTTATATATTCCATCAAGGGCCTTAAAAGCTTCTCATCTCCAACTGCTCAGCGCTCCCAGGTCTGGGTTGCGCTCTTTTGGCGAGCGGTGCTTTTGTTCGCGGTGGCACCCAAACGATGGAAGTGCCTTGCCACTTGAAATCAGGGCAATCGGAGTCGGTAGATATATTTAAGTCTGCTTTGAAAACCCCATCTCTTAAAAGTGGCCTTTCCTCTTTAGTTTGGTCGGTTGCCATGCATCGTGCATTGGGATCCTAGGATGGAATGCGCATGAAACATTTCAATTATTATTAGGATTAAATTCAAAGTGTGGAGGGAAAAACCCGGGGGAACTTTATATTTGTGCATCTGGTCAACTCAGCCTTTAAATGAGTGCCTGGCGTGGTGCGTAAACATTGCCACTGGGGAGACGGAGCTGAAGCGGTGTGGTGCCGGCCAAACCAACGGCCTCACGAATGGCGGCATACTTCATGAGCAACAGCCACGTGCAGGTTTTCGTCTCCTCCCTTTTTGCCTCGTTTCGCCAAAACGCTTTTGTCGCTTTATTATGAACACCGCTGCCCGACTCGCCCCCGCGCACTTACGTCGCTGATAGCGTCCGTCATTTCTCGTATCCGTCGCCTCAGCCCCTCACCTCCACCCAATGCCGGATGATTCTAGTAGCAAAAGCAGCTACATATGTCGTAGCGACATACGTAGTAGCTACACATGCTACGGGCCCCCGCACTTTCAAGGGCCCCGCGCTGAATGCTTTCAATCAATTCTGATTCTGCACTTGCTCTATTACTGTAGTAGTATACCACCTTCAACTTTCACGAACGACTGGGTGTTTAAGGTTAACGATTTGTCGTATTATCTGGCCGTATATCAAATAAAAACATACAATAACTTTACCATGCAAGTAAAAAAATGTACGTTTTTTATGTTTTTAGGGCCCCTTTATAACATATGCACTAGCTTAATCCGGCACTGCCTCCACCTAGCCCCGTACGGAAACGAATTTGCCTCATGCACAAAGAAATGTACTGCACTGCACAGTACAATATATTATTTATGTACAGTTTTTTGGTGATTTTTTTAGTGCACTGTATGTTATTGTACACCGTCTAATTTGTGTTAAGGCTGACTTGCTGTACACTCGTGTTGAGCACAGTAAAACATTTTTGTCATTTAATGTAACGCTGTGGCTATGTCTACAATGAAGATGCGAACATTAACACAGCGTCACCGTACCCTCCGTTGTCTTTGTTCAGCTCTAAATCGGCCTTTCAAGGCTAAACTGGGGATCATTGCCTTTTGCATGTTTTGGAATGTGCATGCACTGGTCACGGCTACCCGCGTAGTGGGCGAGGCTACCTACGGAATGGGCGGGGCTACCTACGGAATGGGCGGGGTTACCTTCGGAATGGGCGGGGCTACCTATGCAATGGGCGGGGCTACCTATGTAATGGGCGGGGCTACCTATGTAATGGGCGGGGCTACATGCGTAGTGGGCGGGGCTACATGCGTGGTGGGCGGGGCTACCTATGCAATGGGCGGGGCTACCTGCATAGTGGGCGGGGCTACCTGCATAGTGGGCGGGGCAAGTGACTGGGTGGGCAGAGCTCTGCATAAGTGGGAGGGGGCTGCCAATTCACCATGCGTCCAGATTGAGCCTCCGAGAAAATTGACAATTGATTCCAAGCCTGCTGCTCTGTTTGCTTCCCGCCTTTGTAACCCTGCAGTACGCCGAGGACCAAGCTGGCCTGAGCTCCTCCTCGTCCTCGGAGATGTCAAAGCCGAGCAGCGGCACGGAGCGCGTAAGCCACAAGAAGAAGCGAAAGTCATGCACCAGCGGAGAGGGCATTGTCAAGACCGAGTCGGAGGAGAGCCTCGCCGAGACCGCCAAGAGCAACGGCAAGAAGAAGGGGCGCTCGCGAGAGGTACGGCCGCCTCTCCCTGGCCCCCCTCGTCCGCTCAGCGAACAGAGTCACCCGCCCGTCCGCCTGCCGACCTCCCAAATCACCCACTCACCAAGTCACACACCCACTCACCCACTTACTAAGTCACCCATCCATTCACTTAACAAGTCAACCACCTACCCACTGACTTCCCAAGTCATCCACCCACTCACCACGAAGTCACCCACCCACTCACTTAGCAAATCACCCACCCACTCACCTCCAAAGTTTTATTTCCGATTCCCCGCCTCCATCTTCCACCACGCCAACCTTCACCTCCCATCTCCCCACCTTGCCGTCTCTCCCACCTGCACTCCCTCCCGGCCCCCCTCCACCCATCCCACCCACCTCTCTCTCTCCCCACCCACCACGTCGTCCTCCGCCCACAGTCGCTCATCGGCATGTACTACAAGCCCAAGCGGGCGCGCGACCCGAGCTCCGACACGGAGCTCGCCGACGACGAGAGGAGCGTGCCCGGGAGCCGGCGCGGCTCGGCCGTCCAGCGCCGCAGCAACGGCCGTGGGGAGCGGGCCGTGGCGGGGGCCGCGACGGCCGCCGGCGGCGGCGGTGGCGCCAACCAGCACCTGCTGCTGCTGCCCGAGATTGTGGTGGACAGAGCACCGACCGACGAAGCGGTGAGGCCGCACTCCGAGATTCCCGCCGATGTCTTGTCTAACCCCGCCCCGTCGCGTTCCGTCTCGCGACCGCCCTCTGCCTTGCACCCGTGGCGTCTTGTCTTGTCTAGTCTTCATATAAGGAACGAAACAGGTGGACTTCTCCACAAATCTGGCTGTCGCCTGATGAAGCTCGTTGTAATTACTGGCGAAACGTCGGACTCAGATTGTAAATGTTGTGGCTTGGCTCTCCAACACACCGGTGTGCTGTACTAGTGACGAATTGGCCACGTTCTGTTTACGTGACAACCCTTACTAGTTGGCAGTGTCGGGTGGTGGCGGGTTTTAACGACACATTTACACATTTACACGATCTAACACCAAAAAAACCCTCTATTATTGTCTTGTCCCGCCGCGTCCTGTTTTGCCCCTGTACCGTCTCTAAACCTTCTTGTCCCGTCCTATCCCCCATCTAGTTCACGTTAGTTTCTCAGCCGCCCTGCCTAGGCCTCAAATGTCTTGTGCAGGTCCTGTACCTTTCCTCAACTCTTCTACCTCGTCCTCTTCAGTCTCTTAAATGCCCTGTCTTGTGTCCTGTCCCACCTGGCTCTGTTGCTCTATCAAGCCTCCTGCCCTGTCCCCATCCTGCCCTGCGTGGTCCTGTTCGCTCTCTCCTGACTCTCTTTTTCTGTCCTGCCCTGTCTAGTCCTGTCCTCTATCACCCTGTCCCGACTCGGGTTCAGTCTCCCACACTATCCTTCCTGCCCGACTCCGTCCCATCTCCCGTCACATCTCATCGTGCCCTCGCAGTGTCGTAGCTGTCAACCGCTGTGCGGACGGTGCAACTGCACCGGAGCCCACGGGGACAGAGGGACCCTGGCATCGGGCTAGGAGGTGGTGGTGTGGGGCGCGTGAAATTTGACCGGTGGAGGTGGGCCCGTTTAATTCCTTGCACAGGGGCCCGTGCCAGCCACGCTATGCCACTGGGTCCCAGCTTGATGACCTCGATCCAACGCTCGTTTGGGAACAGACAGGGGGGGTCGTGCGGGTGGGGTGGGTGAAAGGGCGAGGGGGGCGGGGTGAGGGGGGGAGTGGTACTACGATTATACAGGACAAGTAAAGATTCTGATTCTGAGAGAGAAAAAAAAGTCTGATTCTGACGTCGCGCGGCGTCCACCGAACCAAAGCAATCGGCCGAACGCCGGCTACGTGTGGGCAATGGACCCGGCACGGCCAGTAGCAGTGCGCCGGTACGGTCCTGAGTCTCCCCTAGGTCGACTCAGCCTCAAATGAATACCTGGTGCGGTGTGTAAACATCGCCACTGGGGTGCTGGCCACTCATTCTCTTGTGTGCTCTGCCGGCCTTCATAGGTGCGACAGGGCTAACAACACTTGCCCTAACAGTCTGTTAAAGGATATACGGGGGATCTTTGTCTTTGTTTCGTGTGTGCTTGTGTGCGACAATGTCTGTGTCCGTGTCCGCGACGATGTGTGTTCATGTGTGTGTGTGACAACTCGTGCACGCGTGCGTGCATGTGTGCGTGTGTGCGACGACTTGCGTGCGTGAGTGTGTGCACGTGTGCGAGGACGTGCGCGTGTGTGTGCGTGTGTGCGATGCGTGTACGTGCGACGACCTGTGTGTGTGTATGTGTGTGCGACGGCGTGTGTGCGTGACGACGCGTGGTGCGTGTGCGTGCATGTGTGCGACGATGTGTGTGTGACGACGCGTGGTGCGTGTGCGTGCGTGTGTGCGATGGTGTGTGTGTGACGACGCGTGGTGCGTGTGCGTGCGTGTGTGCGACGGTGTGTGTGTGACGACGCGTGGTGCGTGTGTGTGCGTGTGTGCGATGGTGTGTGTGTGACGACGCGTGGTGCGTGTGCGTGCGTGTGTGCGACGGTGTGCAGGACACGAGCAGCGAGGCCGGTACGCGGCGCAGCTGCAGGAGGCTCAGCAGCCGCTCGCTCAACCTCCTGGAGGAGCCGCGGCTGAGCAAGCGCACGCGCAGCGCTGTCACCGTGCTCACCACCGCCATGGAGGGTACCGCTTGTGTTTTTGTTTTTGTTGTTGTTGTTAATTACCCAGGAGTCGTAGGCCTCTTTTATCACTTTCAGGAGGATCCCGCCGTATTAGGATTCTAATTTTTGTTATATGGAGTCTCATAGAAGCGTAGACCTATAGACTTGCACAGAGACCCATAAACCCTCAGGGACCCATAGACTTACATAGAGCCTCATAGACCCATAGAAACCTATAGACTCACACAGAGACCCATAAACCCTCAGGGACCCATAGACTTACATAGAGCCTCGTAGACCCATAGAAACCTATAGACTCGCACAGAGACCCATAAACCCTCCGGGACCCAGACTTACATAGAGCCTCATAGACCCATAGAAACCTATAGACTCACACAGAGACCCATAAACCCTCCGGGACCCATAGACTTACATAGAGCTTCATAGACCCATAGAAACCTATAGACTCACACAGAGACCCATAAACCCACAGGGACCCATAGAGACGTTTCGCTGACTGCCTCGCATGTATGTATGTAAGTTTAACCTATTTCGTACGTAGCCAACCCTGATAATCGGAGGTGCGGTGCGCTTGACAACAAACTAAGACGCAAAAAGCAGTTCGCATCTAGACGCCGTATGTGTCTTCAAGTTCACCTTTGCCGTACTGCGATCTACTCTCCCTGTCTGCCAGTTCGAAGCCTCCTACCCCCCCCACCACTCCAACTCTCACCCCTCCAAAAATAGCCGGATAAAATCCCTCATCTCTCCTCGGCTGGCAAGATTCGTATCACCCCCCCACCACCCCCCCTTTTACATTTGTGTGATGTCGAGGCGTCGCTTCCACGATCCGTAAAGCCACATCGCCGCTTTTGTATTTTATCGTTTCTTGAGAGTGGAGGATAAATATTAACTTTGATGTAACTGGGTGATTTTTGTTATCTCTCTCCCCTGGCCGTGTAGAGCTTAAAAGGTGGCTTTGCTGAGTTTCAGGCATTAATGTGCAACCAGACGAATCCTAAAGGTACCTTTGCCTAGAGGTGCCTCAGCCTAGAGGTGCCTCAGCCTAGAGGTGCATCAGCCTAGAGGTGCCTCAGCCTAGAGGTGCCTCAGCCTAGAGGTGCATCAGCCTAGAGGTGCCTCAGCCTAGAGGTGCCTCAGCCTAGAGGTGCCTCAGCCTAGAGGTGCATCAGTCTCGAGGGAGGTGCCTTAGCCTGGCTCCACGAGACTTGGGTAACAGGCACGGCATTCCGCCCCACGAACATGAGCTCCCAGAATGCGGAGCGGAACGTCAGTACTCTTCGGCAATCGGGAGATATTTTTTTTACGTAAAGATTTTTTTTTTTCTCGCAACTCGGATAATCTGCGCCCCCCCCTCCCCCACGCATGATCGAGAGTAGCTCGTATGCTCCAGGTTGGCTTTTTTCCCCTGCAGAAGTAGAAGCCTTGGCATAGAACGAGCTATCGAACAAAGACGGTGGTCACCACATGGCACGCTTTCAGATGCTCTTCTGCGGCCATCTGGACCACTCTTCCTTCCGATATTAGGAGGCCATTTTGTTTTTTATAACTGCTTTTAGTGCTTAGTTTGTTATCCTTCCCCCACACGTCCGATTAGCACGGTTGGCTACGTACAGTGGTGCGAAAGAAGTTCCACGTTCGTACGTCCGTAACATACGAGACGTGTGGAGATGATGCGGTGATGCCGCATCATTGCGTCGTTAATTGAGCCGGATTCAGATGCCTTGTGAGGCCAGTACAGCACAGTTTGATTCTTGCTTTGCTGGAACGAAAGTGAGTTCGTGGGAAAAAAATCACGTGTACCGTGAGGACTCCACACTGGCTCGGCTCGGATGTGCCAGTGTGAGCTTCAATTCCCGAATAAGGTTAACGGCACGTGGAGTGGAACGTCGGACACCGTGCCGAATGACGTTTGGCAAGAAAAAAACTGCACGCGTATATCCGGCGAGCCCATGTAACCGACCCGTCCTGGTTGATGTGGAGGGGGGGGGACAGACAACCCGGGAAATGTCAGGTTGCTTCTGAAAAAGATCTGAGTAGCTCAGTGTGGGGCCCTTACCTGGTAACATACAAAAAACTAAGTTAATTTTTTTGTAGTTCTAGTTATGGACGCGCCGGGCACGCACACGTCGCGGGTCGCTCACTCCTTGCCCGGCGCGCTCGTTGTCATTCCCCGTGGGGCAGAGTTGGAAGAATCGCAGAAGAAGTGCCCCCCTGTCTGGTACAAGTTCGCCAACACCTTCCTCATCTGGGACTGCTGCCCGCTGTGGGTCAAGTTCAAGAACCTGATTAAGTTGTTCGTCATGGACCCGTTCGTCGACTTGGCCATCACCATCTGCATCATCCTCAACACGCTCTTCATGGCCATGGAGCACTACCCCATTTCACACGAATTCGAAGAGGTCCTGATGGTCGGCAATCTGGTGAGAGCCGGGGCTGGTGGTGGTGATGGTGGGGCTGTGGTGGTGGTGAAGGTGGTGAGGCTGGGGGTGGTGGAGATGGTGATGGTGGTGGTGAGGCTAGGGGTGGTGGTGGTGATGAGGCTAGGGGTGGGGGTGGTGGTGAGGCTGGAGGTGATGGTGGTGAGGTTGGGGGTTGTAGGTGGTGGTGGTGGTGGTGATGAGGCTGAAGGTGGTGAGGCTGGGGGTGGTAGTGGTGGTGGTAGTGAGGTTGGTGGTGGTGTAATGGTGATGTTGTTGGTGATGAGGCTAGGTGTGATGGTTGGTGGCGGTGATGATTGAGATGGCGTTCTCCGTCTGTCTATCGTGAATGGTGGTGGTGCGGGGTACACGATAACTCTCGTAATATTAAATCATGAACACAAAGTTCCATTGCTGTTCGAGACTTAACCGAGCGAAAACCAGCTACACTGATCAACGGATTTTCCATCTTTCTGCATGCAAAAATAACGTCAGTACAGCAACAGCCCTGTTACCCAGCACGTAACCATCCGGGCGCTCTATTAACCGGCATCTGTCGCAGGCGGCAATGCAAACCCTCCGTTCGCCTCGTCTGGAACAATGTCGATAGAACTTCCGGCATCTTGCCGTACGCTTCCCGCGGATCCGTCGTTTCTTCACGGCAGCTTTGGGACGTCGCTTTGCATGCGGTGACCGTGCTCCTGTATTCTGTATTCTTGCTGTGGTTTTCCCACCTGATGATGATTGCTTGTGTTGCAATTGAAACGTCGTGATTTATTTTATTTTCTACCTACGTGACTTTACCGAAAGAACCAACGAGTATGGATTCCTGCAGTTACGTAAGCTTCAAATCAAGATTATTCTGTACTCTCTTAAACGGGCCCCACTGATTCACTGCAATCAATTTAGAGTGCTCTACAACTGACTGGTGAGTACCCATGGGCAGAGTTTGTTGGGTGGGGGGGGACACGGGGCACGGGGGAGTGGGGGGGCAAATGCCACCCCCAAACTGGACGCCTTCATTAATTTGTTTTCAGTAGTTTATAATGAAGATACACCAATTAAGTACAGAGTGCTTGGAAACAAATGTGCCTCCGGGCTCTGGAGACCACCTGGAGAAGATTCCAGGCAACGTGTTGATAATGATGGTGAATAAGTGGAGACTCGTTGACTTTTTGAAGCTATTCGCATCCATTTGTAACCATGTTGCAGGGTATTATCCGTTCTTTTTCCATTAAAAACGACAGTCCCATATAAGTGTTAACATTGTTTTAAGCACCCTGTATATGCACCCGTGATTCCTAATGTGATTGACAAAGAGAACCCCTGCCCACCCCCAAAAATAGAAGTTAAACTGCACCCGTGTGAGTACCTCTCTAAGAGAGTATATTATTGGAGAAGCGGGGGTAGAAGCCTCCGATAACCGGCGTGCCTGATTAACCGGCGCCCTGTATTCCCCATGGATGCCGGATAACAGATATTTTTTTCTTAAAAAACAAGTTGAGGTTGTACCCCTTCTGCCAATAAAATCAGGTGTTTGTTGTCTCGTCATTTTGGTAACTGGCAAATGAGTCTCACATATATAGAGCTTTTTTGCTGTGTATATACATATAGATGTGCTGTTTGTTATTTGGAAGTTACTCTCAAGAAAACCGGCCCAACTTGATCAGAGGGTCGCCCTCAACTTGAAGGCGAGAAAGAAAAAGCAACCGGTGCTAAAAGGACACTCGCCTCCGTGTCGCTGCCCCCACCAACGGGCATACTGTGACCGCTCGCAACGCCTGCCACGAGTCAAAGACTCCCCCGCCCCGTTCTCCCGCCACGCGTGCCGGGGAGCGTTGTTGAGTGACCCACTCTCGACTCGGCTCGCGACTTATTCAACCACTCCGCCCGGTGCCTCATTTTCAGCCGGAACAGTCCGGAATGCTTTTCCGGGAGTAATTTTTAGCACCCGGCCGGCCACGTCCGCCCCTCGGATTTGATCCTGGCCCCTCGTGATGATGCGGTGTTGCGCACGGAGCGGGCGTGTCTTGTACTCCAGTGGTAGTGCCTCGTGCCGATATTCTTCCCACTCTAAGCCCGCCTAGCAGCGGTTCCGGATTGGCACTAGACGGGAACCAGTTGGTTGAGAGCCGGTTGGTTGTTGCGGTGATGAATCGTAACATTGGCTGCGAACGCCCGTGCGCTACGTTGAGAGGTGAATCGCTGAGCAGAGTCTCTGTTTGCCGCCCCCCCCCCCTCCGCCCCACCCCCCGCCGTGCACGAAGGTGTTCACTGGGATATTCACGGCAGAGATGGTGCTCAAGCTCATCGCACTCGACCCCTACGACTACTTCCAGGTGGGCTGGAACATCTTCGACAGCATCATCGTGAGCCTGAGCCTCATGGAGCTAGGCCTCGCAGACGTGGAGGGCCTCTCCGTGCTGCGCTCCTTCAGGCTGGTAGGCCTCAAGCACCGGCCCACCCACCTACCAGACCACTTACTCACCGACCTAACTGCCCACCCACCTTCCCACTTACTCACCTACCTGTCGGCCCATCTACCTGCCTACCAGAGGTCGCAACCGGGTACCCAATACCCGTACCCTACCCGATACCCAGCTACCCGTACCCGGCCGGGTATGGGTACGGGTAGCCGTTTGCGACCCTGGTGCGGCCGGGTACGGGTAGACCATGAGTCACTGGTGAGTCACCGTTTGTCACTCATTTCCAAACGTCTTGTCTCTTCTCACAATTCAAGTTCCTAGAATCAACCCACCCGCGCCTGCAACATGGCTTCATCCCAGAGGTCGCAATCAGGTACCCGATACCCGTACCCTACCCGTACCGGCTGGGTACGGGTAAGGTACGGGTACGGCCGGGTACGGGTACCCGTTTGCGACCCTGGTGCGGCCGGGTACGGGTAAGAAATCAAAACCCGTTTGCGACCTCTGCTGCCTACTGACCTACTGTACCTGCGTATCCACCTATCAGCAGACCTCTCTATATCCCTACCCTCCTACCTGCCAACTCACCCACCTGACAATCTGCCTACCCACGTATCTGCCTACTCACCCACCTACCCAGCTACTCACTTTCTGCTTACCCACCTTTCTGCCTACCCATCTACCTGACTACTCACTTACCCACCCACATACTCACCTACCTGCCTAGGGAATGTTTCCTGCTGGTTATTAGTTACATGCCAGTTCGCCCCTCCACCCCCCCCCCCCCCCCCTTTTCCACTTCGTCATGGATGAGGAGAGTGAATTAAATTAAATTGTACTTTATTAAAACTACTGGCTAGTCTACTGACGGTGTACGTAACGGTCTCGTCGTCAGCTTTAGCTCGTGGACGGGAGAGAAACCCAAAAGTATACTGTGATTTTTGTTTGTATTACTGGCCAAAATGTTGTGAGTGGTTCAGCCAGAACTAAACGTTCCGTGGGTGCCTCTTAGCCACATCGACAAACTTGAAGGTTGGTGGGGGGTAGTGGCGGTTGTGTCTTGGCCACATCCAACCACGCTAGGGGTTGGGGGGGGTCCAGCTACCCTGTGGTTATGCTGCAGCTCGTTTACTAAAAATACACCGGGCTCATCCCATTAAAACATTGATTAAGCTCGCAATGTCATGTGACCCCCCCCCCCCCTCTGCTAAGCAGCTGCATGGGAAGGACTCGATAACCGACCCAAGGGGGTTGGCCTAGCTGAAACATCAGTGACACCCCTGCGTGATAGTGGTACGGTCCGTGGCAAGTGGCACGCAACCGGTCACGGCCGTACCATTCCCTCGAGTTTGCGCGTGTGGGGGGGGGGGGGAGATCAGGCGTTGCTTGCTAACAGCACTTGCCCCAACTGTATGCGAAGGCTATACGGGAGATCTTTGTCTTTGGTGGGGTGGTGGGTTCTCCGGGCACCCCAGGTTTCTTCCAGCATGAGCAAAGATACTCAAGAAGGAATTAAATTAGTAACGGAATAGTCAAGTTGTGCCACTCTCATATAGAATGCAATGGCGTTGCGGTTCAATGGCCTATTGACCTTTCGTGCTGTGTGTGTGTATGTCGAATTTCTTTCGCACCGTACGTAGCCAGCCGTTCTAATCGGATTTTGCTGGCGGGGGCGGCAACAAACTAAACACAAAAAGCAGAACCAATATTCGTCGACAACAGCTGTTGAATTAGGCAAATAAAACGCTTGGATCTGTTTCAACTTCTTTGAGACTCATCGGCAGGATGTGGTCCACTAAGCAAATGCCACAATGAAACATTGGTGGGGATGGTCAACAGATAGCTTTATTTTATTTGTATTTATTCAGTGGTTTAAACAACCACAGGTTTGTTGTCCGTGGGTTTTTTTTTAATAATTACCCACAATTTACCAAGACAGGACGCAATGGACGGATTTTTAGAGTGCAGCACCGCGAGAGATGGTGACGGATTGGCCGTGAATGACGATGATGATGATGAAGGAATTGGGCAAGCATCCTAGAGGCAGGGCCCTCTGAAAAATAATCTTCAGATTCAGCGAGATTCCCTCGGATGAAAAAAGTTAATAAACTCTTCGTTGATATGTAATTGAGTATTATTCTTTAAAAAATTAATAAGGAAATCAATATCTGTGTTCTGAGTACTTTTATTGTATCACTAAATCATACATTTTAATAGTCGTATTCTCGTTGCAAATTAGATAAAGCTGGAAATTGCTCAAATTAGTCGTCGAGTGACGTTGGGGAAACCGCCGTGGCGCTGCTGAACGGCGCGATGGTTCTCAGCACGCCGAAGTCGCAAGCTGGACTCCACCCCCAGCGGCGTGCAGTGTGTAGTGAACATCAGTGCCGAGGAGACAAAGGCGGCCGGGGGTTGGTACTAGCCACACCGCCCCCTCGTGTGCCGTGCCGGCCTTCATAAGTGGCGCTCGCTAACGGCACTTGCCCCGACGGTCTGTAAAGGCCACACGGGGTATCTTTGTCTTTGTGCGTGCGTGAGCGAGCTTGTCGTAGTAGAACGTGTGCGTGATCGTCGACGTTATTCGTGTGCGCACACATTCTCTCGCCCTCTCTTTTTCCCCTCTACTCGCTCGGATTACAAAATGATCCTTTGCGCTCCGAGCTTCATTAATGGAAATCCGAGGCTTGACACAGGAGAGGGGAGTTAAACATAGCCTGGCGAGATCTCGGGCGTGTGTCGGTAGTGATGATGATGATGATGGTGGATGGCGGAGGTGATTCTGATGGTGGCAATGGTCGTGGTGGTGATGCTGATGATGGTGATAATCGTGGTGGTGGTGGTGATGATTGTCGTGGTGTTGATGATCATGGTGGCGATGGCGATGATGGTGGTAGAGTGGTGGTGTCGGTGATCGTTGTGGTGGTGATGATCGGGGTGGTGTTGGTGGTGATGATCAAGGTGGTGGTGATCTTGGTGATGTTGGTGATTGTAGAAGTGGTGGTGGTGTTGACCTTAGTGGTGGTGATGATCGCGCTGGTGGTGGTGGCAATGATCGTGGTGGTGTTGATCGTGGTGTTGCTGGCGCTGGGTGCTATCTCGTCTGTATGTTTCGTTTTTTTCGTTCATGCCATTCTTTTGGCTTCATTCATCTCGAATCAACATTAGCACATCGTGAGCACGCAATCTCCATAAAACCGTCAACAGTTCATCAGGCGGCGGTGTAGCGGTCAGCGCACTGGACGCACGATCCGGACGTCGCCGGTTCGATTCAATCTCCCGGCGCAGCGACTGAAACGATTGATCAACAGTCAGTGCCGGATTATCCTCGTAGCAAAAGTAGCTACACATGCTACGGGCCCCGAACTTTCAAGGGCCCCACGCGAAATGCTTTCAAGCTATCAATTCCAGTTCAGTGATTCTGCCCTTGCTCTATTACTATAGTACTATACCGCCTTCATCTTTTACTAACGACTGGGTGTTTAAGGTTAGAGATTTGTCGTATTATCTGGCTGTATAGCAAATGAAAAAAATAAAATGACTTAGCTTAATCCGGCACTGTCAACAGTGCGAGCTTCTTAAACCCCCCTCCCTCCCGCCTCGCCTCCGCCCACCCAGCAGAGTCACTGCGTGCGAACACGCTTGGTCGCTCGCCGGGTCGCGTGCGGTGGGGTAAATCGTGGGGTTCTTCCACGTCTTCTGCGCAGCGTGGCAAGCGTGCGGGGAGGGAGCGTGGGGACCAAGCAGCACCCTCCAGGGCCGCGCTTCGCCGCTCGTTCTCAACTCACGCACCGCTCTCACCCGTCAGCGGATTTCCTCGTAGCACCTTGCGCCAAAATAACACGCAGTCTGTCAAATATCAACAAGTACCCTTCAGCCCTCTACTTTGAGGCTAGGTGCGTAGTTCTAGATTTGAAGTTTTCGTGACTGCAAGGATCCATACTCTTTGGTTTTTTAGGTAAAGTCACGTAGGTAAAAAATAATAAAAATGGAAACAACTAAATGAAATCACAAATTAAAGAAATAACTATTTTTTTTGTGATTTTATTTAGTTGTTTTCATTTTTATTATTTTTTAGCTACGTGACTTTACCGAAACAACCAAAGAGTATAGGTGCGTAGTGTTCGGGACCGAGGTCCGCGGACTTTTTTGTTCCCCACCTTCACGTCACAGTTTGTGCTCGGCACCGGGCTCCTATTGAAAGTGCATATTTGAAACAAAAACTCTTAAGAGTGTTGTGAAGTGTTTATTGAAAAGCCATGAAAACCATTGCGAACAGAGTAGAACAACGTGGACGGCCCCATTCGAGACCCAAACACCATCACACGTCATGGGACCTTTCTTGCAGACAGGATTCCTTGCAACACGTTTCTGTTTGGTGTGTTAACATCTCTTAACACAGCTGTGTTATTGCCAGAAAGGGTAAAACCTCTTCTTATATCATCACAGCTCCTCTTGGCTTGGATATTTTTCCTCCTCCTCGTCCTCGTAGACACTGGTGGTCTAACTATCAACTAAATCAGAATGCCAGCAGGTCGATGCGCAACATCTCCTTGCGATTGTGGCCATGTGCCCCAAACCATGGACCCATATAGTAAGCCCAGAGAGACACATATGAGATACACCGTCATGGAGCTAAAGACCCATAGAGACACATAGAGACTCATAGAGAGAAACTTCTAGAAATGCAATAATGAAAAGCCACAGTCGTGTGACTGTGCCCATGCAACCTAAGCTATGAACCCCACAGTAAACCCACTGTGGCCTGCTCTCCTTCGACGGAGGAGGAGAATGACCAGTGACACGACACGAATGTCTGCTGAAGCCCTCTCGTCGTGACCAGCAGCAGACCTCCGCATTGGCATCTATAGCTCCTCAACACATTGCTGCTTCCATAGTGCGCAATAGCCGAATACTGAAGTTGATTTTTGTTTACTCGCACGAATGAGACGGCTGATGGTGTTTGAGCCAGGATGTGTTCGTTTGTTACTGTTGGTATTAATGTCTGTAATTATAACAGCGGACCATTTCCCACGGCCTAGCAGGCCAACCGGTGGTTCGGGAACCAAAAGGTTAGGAGGAAGGGCTCTTCTAGACAGAGCTCCCTCCAGCGAATGCTCTCGCATGGGGACACATCTCTCCGTGCTACAGCATATGCGTTACGTTCCACTCTCGTTAATTCACAGGCATTCTTCAGGCCGCTGATGATGAGGACCTCCGAGCCATGCCCGTGTTAGTCAAGAGGGCTAAAGCGTGATAAAGCGCTTGCAGGGCCGCGCCTTTACCTCGTCTGCCATTATTATGATTATTTGAGTTTGAGCCGTGAGCACTTTCTCCAGTGCACACTCTCCGCGGCGTTCTCGCGTGAAGGCAAAAAAAAAAGCCGAACGGGCGTTGCAAAAAAAGTGACGACGACGTTTAGTGTCGGGTGAAATATCGTGAACGGACGCAATTAGACGGGCGGCTGGGTTACAAGGCAAAGGGCGTTTCGTGTTACCCGAGCCCCCTCACCTGGGCGAGCTCGCGACACACGCCGGGGCGGACGAGCGAGGCAACGTGAGAGGAGAGCAGAGTATATACACGTATACACAGGGCGCTTCTAAAATATGTTAACACTTCGGAGAATTTGCAACAACGCCACGTGAAATTTGCCGCCTCCAGGCTCTGAAGACCACCTGGAGAAGATTCCATGTGTTGACAGCGATGGTGGACAAGTGGGAGACTCTTTGACTTTTTGAAGCTATTAACATTACATTTGTTATCATGTTACAGGGTATTTATTATTCGTTCTTTTTCCATTAAAAATGATAGTTCCATGTAAGTGTTTCGCAAACGCAGCCGGCAGTTTTTTTCTTTTTCCTTTGCCGATCGGACGAAAAACCGCGGCTCATTCGTCGCTTAAAATAATTACCGAATAAAAATGTGCTCGCTCACGCAAGGCAAAGACAAAGATCCCCCCCCCCCCATATAGCCTTAACAAACTTTCAGGGCAAGTGCTTCTTTAGCGAGCACCTCGCTCAACACGCACATCCACACACCCTCGTGCATTTACTCCCTGTGACGCTCACTCCATCAAACGCTCAGTCTTCTCGCAAGCGTGATTTCCCTTCACACGCTCGCTCAAACGCTCCCACGTTGAACCGCTGACGTTCACTCGCTCGCACACTCGCACAGCAGGGAAACCCACTCACTCAAGCTACTGCCCACTTTGCGTAGTGGTTGTTTTCGCACGGTCGCCCAAGCGCCCGCACGATCATTCGCTCATCAAACTGCGTGCGCGCTCGCGATCTGTTCACACCAGTTTTACCGGTCTTGGCCATTTACTTTAATCGTAAATATTTGCGTCGTTTCCTCCCCGATTGTGCCACCGGCGTCGCCCCGTTCGATGAAGAATCCGCTCAGATCGCTCGCAAAGCAGCTGCGACCCCTTCGTATTAGCCAATGGCCCGAGGAAAGTGGATATCGCAGAACTACCTCTTGAGATACCTTCTTCAAGTGACAAAGCAGGGGGCAGCACTTTCCCCACCCACACCGTCGCCGAGAGTAACGTTTAACGCACAATGGTTAAACCCATATTTCATTATCAGAGCTGGAATCTTAACCAAATTCAGTATGGAACCAAATTTCATGTGATGGGTTTTGTTGTTGTTGTCGTTGTTGCGCAGTCTTTGATTGAATGGGCTATCCTGACAGCGGTTTGACATAGTTTCAAACGGAACGTCGCATCTAATTGTTACATTTGGTTGTTGAAAATTATTCTTCAAGCTCACCGGCGAGCTGAAACAACAGCAATTTTGCGCGTTAAGCGCTGGGCACGCGTGACGACGAATTTGTTTTGGTGGCCGTGTCAGGGGCCGGAGGGTTTTTCCCGATACACAATTTGGTCAGTTCGCCGCGTGGCGGCCCGAAAAATAAATACATAGGTACGAGTCGTAACATCGGCCGCAAAAACCCGTACTACGCGTTATACCATCACGCAAACTCCGGTAATCCTCGCAACGGCTTTTGGCTAACCATCGAACAAAGACGGTCACCACATCGTACGCTTTCAGGTGCGCTGCTGAGGCCGTCTGGAACGCTCTTTCTTCCGATGTGAGGAAGCCACTGGAGCTATAAAACTGCTTTTTGTGTTTAGTTTGGTGCCCTTCCTCCGCACCTCCGACTGCGCGGTTGGATATACATACTGTGCGAAAGCAGTTGAGCATACATATGTGCATACAACTCCTCCACTTTTCATTGTATTTTTTCATCTCAATCCAGATGCGAGTGTTCAAGCTGGCCAAGTCATGGCCGACGCTCAACATGCTCATCAAGATCATCGGCAACTCGGTGGGCGCCCTGGGCAACCTGACGCTGGTGCTCGCCATCATCGTCTTCATCTTCGCCGTCGTCGGCATGCAGCTCTTCGGCAAGAACTACAAGGAGTGCGTGTGCAAGATCAACGACGAGTGTGTGCTGCCGCGCTGGCACATGCACGACTTCTTCCACTCGTTCCTCATCGTGTTCCGCGTGCTCTGCGGCGAGTGGATCGAGACCATGTGGGACTGCATGGAGGTGGCGGGCCAGACCATGTGCCTCATCGTCTTCATGATGGTCATGGTCATCGGCAACCTTGTGGTGCGTTGGCAAAAGCTCCACGGCGGCGATCGATGCTCATTTAGAATTATGTTTTTTTTTCACTTTTACCAGCTCACTGAAATGGCTCACCGACATTAGAGGTTGGTGCCAGAAGGGCTTCGACGTAAAAGATTGGCACCAGAAAGATGTGGCGCTATTTGAGCGTATTGGCACGAGACGAAGGAAAGTGGAAAGAAATTACGAAATGTGCAGTGGACACCTACGGGCTATCTGCCCATGGATCGTGATGATGATGATGAAGGCCCACTGAGCTATGTAGTAGCTCGTTTTCAGAAGCAACCTGGCTATCACAAATGATCGCTCAACAAAGTGGCTTATGATCACTTGGACATTTATAGCAGCCGAATAATCTAAACGCGTGATGTTGATTCTAAATGTGGAGGGAAAAAAACGGAGGACCCGGAGAAAAATCAATGTGACCACGGGGAGAGAGAGAGATGTGCAATCTTCAAATATACAGCAGGCGTCAGGGTCAGGAATCGAACCCACGACCTCATTTATACCAGGCGAGGTAGTTAACATCTCGCCACCATTGCAATGTAATAGTATTTCCTGACCTCCCCCAGCTGTTGTCGGCACGGGGAGAACTTCATCGTGGCACGCAGGGTCAGCGTTAGGAGGGTGCTGGGGAAGGTGCTGGAGTGGGTGAGCCCTGAACCACCAAATGTTTCTTTGGACCCCCAATTCGAGAGGAGGTGGAGCCGGGCCTGACGTCACGGGGAACCAGTTAGAACCTTAACACGAAGGCTTTCGCAGCCTCTTATAATCTGTAACCAGTTGGCTTGTGGTCGCATCTGCAGCATTACTTTGTTGATGCCTGCTGTGCTCATTTGACTGTCTTTTTGTCGTGGGAAGTTCATGGTCGAAGCTCTCATTGTCGAGTTGCGGTTTATTTTTTTTTAAGGGGCCCTGCTGTTTTAATTGGAAGTCCTCTATTTAGGCCTCCTCTTCACGCCCTGCCTCCTTCCTCTTTAGGCCCAACCCCCTTCTTGTTTCGGCCTACACCCTTCATATTTAGGCCAGCCCTTTCCTTGTTCAGGCCCTGCCATCTTCCTGTTTAGGCCCCACCCATTTCCTGTTTAGGCCCCACCCATTTCCTGTTTAGGCCCCACCCATGTCCTGTTTAGGCCCCACCCATGTCCTGTTTAGGCCCCACCCATTTCCTGTTTAGGCCCCACCCATTTCTTGTTTAGGTCCCACCCATTTCCTGTTTAGGCCCCACCCATTGCCTGTTTAGGCCCCACCCATTTCCTGTTTAGGCCCCACCCATTTCTTGTTTAGGTCCCACCCATTTCCTGTTTAGGCCCCACCCATTTCCTGTTTAGGCCACAACCATTTCCTGTTTAGGCCCCACTCCCTTTATCTTGAGGGCCCCCGCCCTCTATTCCGGCTACAGGCCCCGGACTTGTTTTGGGCGTGTTTTTAGTTTTCAAGGCACATTGGCGCGTGAGACAGCGCGAGTGAATAGTGGTTGGTGCGGAGTGGGGGGGTTGTGGAATCGGGGCGGGGGGCGGTGTGGAGTGTACGCGCAACAGGAAGAGGAATTGGTGGGCGGGGACAATAGCGAGTGACAACCAGAATTCCCCTTCGAGCAACGTAAGATTATTATTATGATTCATCTTAATGTTAGTTTTGGTTTTGCCACGTAATAAGCTGGCCACATTTGTGGCTCCTTTGTCTTTCCTTGATTTTCTTTTCCTGAAGCGGTTTCACGTGAAACTCCATATCCGAGCGCCCCATTTGGCCATGATAATTGTCCTTGAACTTACAGGCGAGCCGAAACAATAACGATCGTTACGTTCGGGGGCTTGCACACCACGGCACACCTGAACTTGTTTCCCTATGTCGGGTGGTGGAGGGCCTTTATGACAAGACATTTGGCCAGTTCTTATTCTCAAATGAGTGATGTCGGCAGGGTCGCCTAATGGCGCATAATGACCACTTCTGGTGTGTGGGGGTGTTGAGTGAACCGGCAGCCAATCAGGGTTTGGAGTGCAGTAGCAGCATGGGACACGTCACGTGACCCCGCCGGTAAGTTTCACCACGGTGTTGGTGTGGACATATTTCACGTGGCGTCAGGCACAATGACGATTGCTAGAAATTATTCTGACAATTATGCCCATTATAACCGCGACGACGTCATCCATGGCAAAGGCTGATGATGATGATGACGACGATGACAGTTTGTTGTCCTTCCCCTGCACCTCGTAAAATACTTAATTGCAAAACGCATATCAATCGTTGCTCCCTGTACTACGAAAATGCGCAGGTCTCTCGGAAATATGCACTCTTTCCAGCACTTCTCGTTAACACAGTTGGCTACGTATGGTGGCAAAGAAGTTCAACATACGTATATACATCGACAACTAAACCAACAGCGACAAATACGACGACGACGACACCAACGACAACAGCAAACAAACAACAACCGTTTCGCTGACGATCATTCACTGGCTTTGACCGACATTTCTTCTTCCCGACCCCCCCCCCTTGCCCCCTTCATCCGAAACCCGTCAGCTCCTCAACCTCTTCCTGGCCCTGCTGCTCAGCTCGTTCAGCGGCCTATCGGCCAGCGACGACGACAACGAAGCCAACAGCCTGCAGATCGCCATCGCGCGCATCGAGCGCGGCGTCGCGTTCATGAAGGGCTACGTGCGGGGAGTTTTCGCCAAGTGCATCAAGAGCGGCGGCCCCGGCGCCGACGGCAGCGACAGCAACGGCAATGACGCCGCCGCTCTCGAAGAGGGGAAACTGCCGGACAAGTCCGACAACTGCGTCCGGAACCACACGGCGCTCGAGATGGAGACCCTGCAGAGTAACGGGCAGGGTGCCGGCGACGATACCAAGGGGTCGCCTGCCACGGACGGGGAACGAGCGGGGCTCCTGGCGAATGCCGTCCTTCCGGTGCGAGTGCCGATAGCCAAGCTGGAGGCCGAGTTGGAGCGCCGGGCTTCGAGCAGCTCGTCCTCGTCGACCTCCTCGTCGTCGTTGTCGCTGGTGGATGGCGTGAAGAAGAAGGTGAGCGCGAGAGGAGGCCCTCGCGTTCGCTTGAGGCAGCACCCTGTTGAGGCCAGCACGGGTGTGTGGTGGGTGGCCATCACTGCGCCCGCCCGCCCGGCCGCCTTGGCTTCCCTTCTGCTGCCGTTCCCACAATGCCCCAGGTACTCATTGGTGGCCGAGTTGAAGTCGGGGAAGCCCAAGGCCGGAAATCGAGCACAGGCTGCCGGGTTCGTAGCGCAGTGCGCTCCTCCCTATAATTTAGCACCTGCCTTGATCGGCGCCCGCTGACATCCCTTGCTCCTGCAGTCTAAACGAGACTGAACAAGGGACCCGTCTGTGTGTGTGCTTGTGGTGGTGGTTGTGGTAGTGCAGCGGTTAGCACGATGCTCGACGAACTCGGCCACCCCGTTTCGATTCCCGCTCACGGCCAACATCAGTGACGATTGTCTGAACTGGTCCTGGGCCTCCCCTAGGTCGACTCAGCCTCAAAAAGAGTACCTGGTGCGGAGTGTCAACATAGACCACTGGGGAGACAAAGGCGACCGGGCGTGGTGCTGGCCACCCACCCCATCGTTCCAGCCTTCACAGGTGCTACTCTCTCACAGGACTTGCCCCAACAGTCCGTAAAAAAGCTATACGGGGGGGGGGGGGGGGGGGTCTTTGTGCTTTGTGCAGAGAAACGGTCACGAGGGCAGCTCGTCGGAGGCGAGCACCGTGGACCTGGCTCCCAATGACGTGGTCGAGGAGGCGCTGGATACCGAGGAGCAGGAGGAGGGGCCCCTCGGCTGCTTCACCGATGGTAAGGCTGCCAAACGTCCTGGTTTAGCCGGAACAGTACCGGTGCCCTCACAGATTTATACGGCGTCTAGATGCGAACTGATTGTTGCGTGTTAGCTTGTTGTCCTTCTCCCCCCCCGCCCCACACCTCCGATTAACACGGTTGGCTACGTACGGTGGTGCAAAAGAAGTTCAACGTACACACACACACCGAAGCTTTTGTGAAAATCAGGATTTTGTCGCCTCTTTAAAATCTTACCGCGGCAAAGGGCGGAGCCACCGTAGTAGTGGGCGGAGACGCCAGAGTAGTGGGCGGAGCTACCTGAGTAGTGGGCGGAGCCGCCAGAGTAATGGGCGGAGCCGCCAGAGTAGTGGGCGGAGCTGCCAGAGTAGTGGGCGGAGCCACCCTAGTAGTGGGCGGAGCCGCCAGAGTAGTGGGCGGAGCCGCCCGAGTAGTGGGCGGAGCCGCCAGAGTAGTGGGCGGAGCCGCCAGAGTAGTGGGCGGAGCCGCCAGAGTAGTGGGCGGAGCCGCCAGAGTAGTGGGCGGAGCTTCCAGAGTAGTGGGCGGAGCCACCGTAGTAGTGGGCGGAGCTTCCAGAGTAGTGGGCGGAGCCGCCAGAGTAGTGGGCGGAGCCGCCAGAGTAGTGGGCGGAGCTGACACGAAAGGCTGAGGAGGGCTAGTGACTGAGTGGGTGTCTACGTAATAGTGGACAGGGTTTGGCGGAGTTGAGGGAGGGGCTGTCAGATTGCCACCCGTTACTGGTTCGGTGAAAGCGCTGGTGGCAGAGCCTTCGCCTGCGGTAGCTCTAGAGAGCCCCTATGGCGTGCCACGGTGGCGAGATGTTAACTCCCTCACCTGGTATACAGGAGGTCGTGGTTTCAATCCCGACCCTGATACCTGTATATTTGGAGTTTTCATGTTCTCCTCGAGATCGTGTCGATTTTGGTCCGTGTCCTCCGGATATTCCCTCTACATTTTATAAACTTGCGTTTAGAGTATTTGGCTGCTATAAATTTCCATGTGATAAGCCTCCTCATTGAGCTATCATTTGTGGCCAGGTCGCTTCTGAAAAAAAGCTATTTAGCTCAGTGGGTCTGACCTGGTAAAACAAAAAAAATTGTGTTCCAATGATTCAGCCTCCCAGATATTTGGTGCCTGATCACCTTTACGACAGAGTAATTGTGACCCCACGTTACAAATAGACAGACTGTTGGACAGGCTGACAGAAGGACACAGTTAATGCATGAACGCTTTCGACCTTAGCTGGAAAGTGATTAAATGCTGACTTGATTTCCACTGTTTCCAATTTTAACCGGCTTTCCACGTGGTAACTCCCTAACAGCAAGACAACTTCGCACTGAAGATTCGTTCATATCGTCCCATCTTTGCTAGAGTTATTGTGACGCTCACGTAACAAAAGTAAAACAACACGTGACGGACAACGGACGGACAAATGCCGAATGCTCACGCCAATCGGTAACGCCGAGCGAACGACCGCCCCCCCCCCCCCCCCCCCGGCAGAGTTTGTGCGTCGCCACCCGATCTGCGACGTGGACGTGGAGAGCGGACGCGGCCTCGTCTGGTGGACGCTGCGCCGCGCCTGCTTCCGCATCGTCGAGCACAACTGGTTCGAGACGTTCATCGTCTTCATGATCCTGATGAGCAGCGGCGCGCTGGTGAGAGCGCCGGCCTTCCGAAGCGCTGCGAGAGACGGTCGCAGCACCGTGACGGTGCACCACCACGGCGTCAAAGTCGTTGACGTGGAGGCTCGGGATGGACACTCGCCACTTTACGTTCAACCCTGGCCGGGAATCGAACTCGGCTTCGTTGATCTAGGAAGAGTCTAGGGCTGAACGATTTGGGGAAAATATCTAATTGCGAGTTTTCTGACAGATATTGCGATTACATTTTAAAGACAAGCTTCTGTTCAATATTCACTGTGTAATAGATGTAAAACATGCGATGGGGCATTACCATATGATACCATCAAAATATGAATTGCTCTATATATTCTAGTGCAAGGATGAGAACTTAAAAGATATGAATTGCTTCCAACATGTATTTATTAAAATGTTTAAATTGAAATAGATCAATCAAACACGGAACAATTGTTAAGTTTAAATACATAAATTTAATATAATAACAATTACAACAATTCCAATAAGAAAGTACTGTAATAGGACTTCGCAAAAAATTGCAGCCTTTGCAATTTGCTCATCGCATTGTTTCAAATTGCGATTTCGATGACAAAAGGTGGCCGTGGTGCCACAGGTCGCACGCTGCCAATCCACAGTTCGTCACGATCGATTCAATCTCGCCCTCCCCCCACCCTTCATCTGTCCACGCAGCAGTACCAACGGGTACACCCACGGTTAGTCGCGAGGCAGGTTACGTGCAGTGGGGTAAAGTGTGCGTAGTAGAAGACTAGGCCAAACACCCTTCACGGGGTCTCTGTAGGACTTCCTCTCGCGGAGGCCTGTTCCGCCAGCAGTGTCGCGAGTGAGCGAGCGCTTGCAGGGCTGCGCCTTTATTTTGCATTGAAGTGTCTATGCCGGTAAGCGAGCGGGCGGGCGGGCGGGCGGGTTACAAGTAGCTGACTGGAGACCGCTCTGCGCAGGCGTTCGAAGACATCTACATCGACCAGCGCAGGATGATCAAGACGGTGCTGGAATACGCCGACAAGGTGTTCTCCTACATCTTCGTGATGGAGATGCTGCTCAAGTGGGTGGCCTACGGCTTCCACACGTACTTCACCAACGCGTGGTGCTGGCTCGACTTCCTCATCGTGGACGTACGTAGCGAAGTGGCGGCACGACCGCCAGGCCCACCGTGCGCCGGGCAACCTCCCGACGCCTCCCCTTCGTTAAGGTCGCCCACGTGGGGCTCGAGTAAAAAAAATAAACGAAATTAAAAAGAGAATAAACTAAATAATGAATACAAAAGAACGTACCAAAAAATACCGGGACGTGTTTAATAAGAAGGATGTTTTACAATAGCAGGAGAGGGGAGAATTGCACGCGAGTTGCGTTGTCTCGGCGCAGCTGCAGGCGCAGCCCCGCAGTTTCTTGCTCGCGTCAGCGCGGGCGGAAGGGGAATCCCCGCTGGCTTTAACGTCTCTCCCTCGCAAATAAATCATCTCGGGTGTACCCCCCCCCCCTTCCACGCGCCCGTGTGATCCACGCCTCAACGCCTCCACACCACCCAACGCTTCGCCGGCATTCCACACCCTCACACCCTTCCCACCCTTTCCCAAACCGCGACTCCCTCGCACCCCTCACGAAATCAGAATCTGAAGTGGGGTGCTGTGCACGCCGGTATGCGGACCGGATGGAGAGTCATCGCGCGGTATAACCTCGTGCTGGCAGAAGACTAAAATAAAATACGAGGGGCAAATGAAGTCTAAATGTACGAGTAATTTAAATATTCATTAAATTAATGAATACGATATCATTCATAATTAAGGGGGGGGGGGCAATCAGGAAGGTTTGTCACGTAAAACATTTTTTAGTTCTTACAACATTTACAATTCCAGTACCGTGACGTTTCGCGGGCGATTACAACAACCAGCATCATCAGGCGATTAGCCACAATTGTGAAGGAAGTTAAAATAAACGACACGTGATGGATCCCGTCCAATCACAGATGGTTACAATCGGGAAGTTACCACGCTTAAAGCCTATGTGACGGATTCCGTCCGAACAATCACAGACGGCTCTAATCGTGAAGTTACCGTGAAATAGTTACTTCTGTTTTACATCGTATTCTGGTGCGGCTCGCGAGTCCTGCAAATCCGTCCCCCGTAACTTTGTGAACGTGGTGGATTCCTCGGCCGCGTTTGAGTCTCGCGTGAAGGCTGGCGTGTCTGCCTGTTCTGCGAGCGAGTCCACATCCCTCTTGCCGCTAACGTGCCGTCGTTTCCGTACAAATCGTCCAATTACCCTGTCGGTTTTTAATGGTCGTGGTGGTTTTCATGCTCGTCAAGCGATGCAATCCGAGGATTTTGCACCGTTGGTTGCACGAATACAAAAGTGTTATTCGGTTTAGTCGGTCATCCTAATGTGGAATCAATGTAGAGGGATTGTAGGTTTCACGCACAATGTGTTGATACCCCCCGACTCCCTGTGTCTCACCCCTCCCCCGTCATCTCCTCGCCCCAGGTGTCCCTGGTGAGCCTCGCGGCAACCGCCATGGGCTACTCGGAGCTCGGAGCCATCAAGTCCCTGCGCACGCTCAGGGCCCTGCGACCTCTCCGTGCTCTGTCTCGCTTTGAAGGCATGCGGGTAAGGCCCCGTCGCATCAGAGGGTCTTCTTCCATTGTCCTCCTTCTGATGTCTTCCTTCCTTTGTCTTTCCTTCCGATGTCTTCCTTCCGTTGTCTTCGTTCCATTGTCCTCCTTCCATTGTCCTCCTTCCATTGTCCTCCTTCCATAATAAAGGTTTTTGGGTCAGATCGCGTTATTTATAAATGTGTCGTAACCCTCCACCACCCGACACGGCCAAACAGTAAAAAAATGTGTCACGTTTTTCAAAGGACAAATTAATTGACTTCTTTAGCCCACCGGTGTGCTGAAGAGAGAATCAACAGCATTTAAAAATTTGAGTCGCGAAAGCCGATGTGTTAAATTGTCCTCCTTCCATTGTCCTCCTTCCGTTGTTCTCCTTCCGTTGTCCTTCCGTTGTCCTCCTTTCATTGTCCTCCTTCCGTTGTTCTCTTTCCGTTGTCCTCCTTCTGTTGTCCTCCTTCCATTGTCCTCCTTCCGTTGTCCTCCTTCCATTGTCCTCCTTCTGATGTCTTCCTTCTGATGTCCTCCATCAAACGTCCTCCTTCTGATTTGCTCCGAACCAAGGTGTCCTTCTGATCTGCTATCTGACCAAGTCCTTCTTCTGAGATCCTCCTTCCAAAATTCCCATCAGATCTTCCTCACCACGGTCATTGTCATGTCCTTCAAACAAAGTCCGAACAAGGCCTCGTATCTACTCGCGTGCGACGCAGTGTCGTTCGTTGACTTGATTTGTTCGCGTGTTTGTTGACGCCGGTAAGAAACATTCAGCCATGAGCTGCTTTACGTGAATGACCCGAGGAGGACCTCGGTCGTAAAAAAAAAGGAAGTTACAACGGGGAACGGATCGTAAACGCTGCAGACGCCTGAGTAGCAAACACATTGGAGGAAGGCGACATTCAAAAGGTGTTGCACATCATTTAAGGACCATAGACAAGAAGAGAATTCACCTCCCCTCCCCCCCCCAAAAAACGTGTCTGTAGGACAGAGTGGTGGTGGTCGTGAAGGTTGTTGGGGTCGTGGCGGTCGTGGGGGTCGTGGCGGTCGTGGGGGTCGCGGCGGTCGTGGGGGTCACGGTGGCCGTTGGGGTCGTGGGGGTCACGCGGGGGTCACGGAGACCGTGGCATTCGTGCCGCTTCACCGTCTCCGCGCCGCCGCTTCGCGCGCTGCCGTGCGAACGTTCACTTATTCAACGGCGCTCGCCAAAAATAATTCCTCGCGGCCGACCCGCCGCGATGAAACGCTCGCAGGCGTTGACCCAATTTCATTTTAAATTTCTCCGTCGACTTGAGAGGCTGAGATTGGAGGTGGGGGGGGGGCTTTGGGGGGTAGTAGCCGCGCCATGCCCACGCCACCGAGCGGTGGAGGCAGGGCCGTCCCTAGTGTGTATCTAGGGTGTACGGAGAATCAATGCGACTGCCCCGGGCCCCCCGCGCTTTGGGGGTGAGCCCCCCCCCCCGCGCTTCTGCGTCACGGTGTCGGATGTAATACTTCCGGTTTAGTTTGAAGGCGTCCACGCGGTGGGGTTTGTCCTGACCCCCCCATGGATGGCCCTGCATGGAGGTGATCGTTAGAATCCCTGGGAAATGTCACACAATTTGTTTAGCGATGCCGCGTCGGCTGTGGCGCGTAAATACAAACAACAACTCATTTTGCCCTGTAATTACTCCCAGACGCCTTTCTGATTTGGCGTCTTGATTTCATATCTGTCCATTATCTGGGGATCCCATCAGAGACCAGTCTGCCTGTCTGTCTATTAATGTCTAATTGACGTGTCTCTGGTGCTACGTGACACAACTTTTGTAAATATTGTTTTGTTCTCTTTTTACCCCTCCCTTTCTCACCTTCTTCTCCCCCATCCTCCCTCCCTCCCTTTCTCACCTCCCTCCCTTTTTCCCCTCCTTCTCCCCCATCCTCCCTCCCTCCCTCAATCCCTCTCCTCCCCCCGCCTCCCTCCCTCCTCCGGTGTTCGTGTCCTCCAGGTGGTGGTGAACGCGCTGGTGGGAGCCATCCCGTCCATCATGAACGTGCTGCTCGTGTGCCTCATCTTCTGGCTCATCTTCAGCATCATGGGCGTCAACCTGTTTGCGGGGAAGTACTATTACTGCATGAACACGACGGACGGCAGCCGCTTCCTGCCCGAGGTGGTCAACAACTATTCCGATTGCATGGTGCTCAAACAGAGCACTCAGGAGGCGCGCTGGCTCAACGTCAAGGTCAACTACGACAACGTTGGCTTCGGCTACCTGGCCCTCCTCCAAGTCGTGAGTGTTCCTCACTGGCTTCTTGTGAATAACAACAAATGTTACCGTTTAAAATTAATGTAATGATAACGAGGGAAACCGGCACCGTTTGGAGACACGTGTAGGACGGACAACAACGGGGAAATCAAAAGTGCGTTGTTCGGGGGGAAATGGAAGGAACCGGAATGAGAGGAAGACGAAGAATGGCGTGGCGACGACATCGTAAGAGATTAGTGCCGGAAAGATGTGGCACCGGCTGAGCACATTGCCACAGAGACGGAGGAAAGTGGAAACAAATGGCGAGATGTTGCAGTGGACACCTACAGGCTGTCTGCCCGTGGATCGCGATAATGATGATTTTTGAAAATGCTCATTGTGAACGCTCGCAATAATTCACGGACGTGAACGACCGTGACTGAGGCGTCGCTCCGAGGTGATAGAGTTGGGGCCTTTCGAGTGTCTCTGAAAAGTCGGTGCGGAGTGAACGCCGCTGTTGTTGCGAATTTGCAGCAGCAGCAAGATGACAACGACGATGGCGGGGGGGCTGCCGCTCCTTGGTGTAGCGACGGGGGAGAAGGTGGCGGCGGTTGTGTTCATTGTCTTGATTGCAAGCCTGGCGTGCGTCAACCATCGCGCCGTTGGGGGACATCCCTTTCGGCAAGGGATGCTGAATAAAAAGTGCCGCCCCTGCCTCCCCCATCCCTACGCCCCCTCCCCACCGCCACCCCAACCCAACTAAACCTCTCGCCTTTGCCCCTTTCACGGTAGGCGACGTTCAAGGGCTGGATGGACATCATGTACGCGGCCGTCGACTCCCGCGGAGTAAGTTAATTGAGCCCTCCCCCCGCCCCCTCACGCCCCCACCCTGTAATGGCGTTGTCATCTGACCCGAGCGAAGCGATTTGATTTTTCCCCTCGGGGTAACCTGAGCGATCGATGAGATGCAGCTTTCCCTCCTCCGGGGGGAAACGCGGCGCGCGCTTTCTGAGGCGGGTTGCCGAGCCGTCGCTTACCACCGCCATCCCCGTCGTCGTACTGTACACACACGAGGCGCCGGGCGCTAGGGAGTTTGATGAGTGGCGGCGATGTTCACGTGCCCGTCGTGTCCGCGTGTAGGCTTCTGCGGTGCGTGCGTGTGTCTGTGTGTGAGCGGTGGTGTAGCGGTCTGCGCGCCGCGCTATGAACCCCGGCGGACCCGAGTTCGATTCCCGCTCACGGCCAACACCAGTGGTGACGATTATCTGAACCGGTCCTGGGCCTCCCCTAGGTCGACTCAGCCTTAAATGAGTACCCAGTGCAGTGTTTAGTAAACATCGCCACCGGAGAGACAACGGCGGCTGGGCATGGTGTTGGCCACCCACCCCCTTGTGCGCTGTTCCAGCCTTCATAGGTGCTGCTCGCTAACAGCACTTGCCCCAATAGCCTGTTAAGGCTTCACGGGGGATCTTTGTCTTTTTGTCTTGTGCGCTTCTGCATGAATGCATTCGGCAACACATGTTGGATAACGCGGCGCGGGCTCGTCAATATCCCTCTGCGCTCGCCATTCGTGTGCAACGAAGAACGGCCATGGCTTAAAACGTCACCTATCATCCACTTTAGATTTTTCCTTCTGAGGTCGCAAATGCGTTGGGGGGGGGGGGGGGAGTCATCTGTGCGGTCGCCGTTCTGTTGCGGCTTGACGGAGGAGCCGCCACTGTCGTCTCGGCAGGTCGAAGCCATTGCTGAGCAGCTGCGGTTGGGGCTTCCCCGGTGTTGGGAACCTTTAGAACCTTTAGAACATTAGAACACTTATTTATTCATGCCGGAGGAATCCGATGAGCTCCAAAGCTCTTTTGTCACAGACGTCCAGTGCAGTTGGACCCCCCCCCCCGCGTCGTCCAGTCGTGTCGCGCGGGAGCGCCGATCCCTGATTGGTTCCCGGCATCTCGGAACGGGCGCCACGGAGGGTCGAGCGGCGGGCGGGCTTCGGCGTCACGGGAGGGCCCCCCGTGCCTCCTCCGATCGTTCCCCCCCCCCCACCCCGTGTCGCGACGACGGGGTCCCTGTGACCTGACGCGGCCCCTGCTGGGTCGAATGAGAGGTCGCCCTCCGCCCCCCCCCTCCCCCCCCGGCCCCCCCCCGCCCCCCCCCCCCGGCCCCCCCCGCCCCCCCCCCCCCCGGCCCCCCCGGATCGCACGCCAGCAGAGACGCGGCATCTTTCGCGCCAACGCCCCCCCGGCTAAATATAAGGGATAGGTAAATAAATAAATAAACGCGACACCGCTTTAATTATAACCCGCTCCGTTTCAAGTTCGCGTTGGCGTCTTAAGGTTTCTTGCTGTTATCGTTTAATACTTTTTAAAAAAAATTATATTTCAAGAGACCCTCAAGCGCAATTTATTCGCGGTTCGCGAGGTGTCGCGACGCCTCGCCTGCGTCGTTTGTCACCTGACGAAGTGGTAAATGTGTCACTTTGACGATGACGACGAGGTCACCGAGTTCACTTGGCATCGGACAAAGCCAGTCAGGAGGCGATGTGTCACCTGACAGAGCTCATGATTAGGCCCCCTTGCCATCTTGCAAAGCTAAAGATTAGGTTTGTTACTGCCCGACGAAGCCAGCGGTGAGGTAAATTGTCCCCTAAAAAGCCACTGGTGAGTTTGATTGATACCTGGAAAATGCCAGTGGTGACGTAATTTGTCACGTGACTTCGTAATTCAGGTCACTTGCCCTCTGATAAAGCCAGCGATGAGGTATTTTACCATGAGCTAGTGATGAGGTGATGTCACCTCAAACATTTTACCGGTGTAATTTCTTTTTACCATGACGATGAGAATGATTTTGTTATTATTTCCGTGGCGTCTCGTAAGGCTTTGCACGAGCGACGTGCGGCACGTCTCTGTCTCCACACGTTTCAAAGGGCAGCCCCCCAGTGGCAGCTGTCCCTGTGTGGCACTGGGTGGTGGGTGACTAGCCGTCAGCCCACGGGTAGTGGGCGATGAGTGCCGTGTGCGCCATCCCAACTGAGTAATTCGATGTAAAACAACAAAAGGCTTTGTGACCCTTTCTGGCAATTAAAACACGAGGTGTGAAGATGTTCGAAACACCAAACGGATGCCGATTGCAGGGCATCAAGTCCGCATTCGCCGCACATGCTTTTGGCAAAAACATACTCCGATAAATATTTCATTGCCCAGAACAGGTCAAAGCCGATTGTTTCCATTTTTTTTATTGTTTCTTGCCAAATTCGGAGCGTGACGGCCGGCAAAAGCAACGGGGGCCCTCCTCTTGTCGGCACATCGCAGCCAATAACCGGTCGTGAGGGGGGCGGGCGACCTGCCGGGTTCGAACCGCAAAGCCTCGGGGGGCCAACGATGAGTGTGTGACCCCCCCCCTCCCCCCCACCGCGCCTCGTCCTGCAGGTTACCGAGCAGCCCATCTATGAGACGAACATCTACATGTACCTGTACTTCGTCATCTTCATCATCTTTGGCTCCTTCTTCACGCTCAACCTCTTCATCGGCGTCATCATCGACAATTTCAACCAGCAGAAGAAAAAGATAAGTTGAAGTCGGCGCTCGCGGGAGGGGCGCGCGTGGCGTGACGGCCCCTGGGAGGGATCAGGCAGTGCGGCAAGTAGGCCCGGGCCTGTGCGCGCGGTGTTGTCGCTTCGCACGCGCGGGGCTTTCTCTGGGCGCTCGCAAGCCGAGGTCGAGGTCATTTTGGACCCGATGAAGCGGACGGCGAGGGGAATTTGTCACCTGACAAAGGCAACGGTGAGGGAATTTGTCACCTGATAAAGCCAACGGTGATGGAATTTGTTACCTAACAAAACCAACGGTCAGGGAATTTGTCAGCTGACAAAGCCAATGGTGACGGAATTTGTCAGCTGACACAAGGCCAGCGCCCAGGCCATGTTACCGGACTAAGCCAACAATAAGATCTTGTCAACTGACTCCAAAAGGGATTAGCCAAACATGCCGAACAGGACCCTGTTTAATACACACAGAGACAAAGGTCCCCCGTGTAGCCTTAACATACTGTTGGGGCAAGTGGAGTGACCGAGTAGCACCTATGAAGGCCAGCAAATGGGTGGCGTGGGCCAGAACCACGTCCCGGCCGCCTTTGTCTCCCCAGTGATACATGGTAGGCCAGCACACGTGGCCTACCCTTCATCAAACAACATCAAGGGACCCGTAACTTTCGCTGTGAAGCAGACAGCGCATCGTCCATTATTATCAATACATCCACAGAGTTGATCAGGACAGGCCACTGTGTGTGGTAATTCTGTGGTTGACGATACTGTCGGTGATGACGCTGTGTGTGATGATGTGATGCTAGATAATGTTGTAGTCGATGATGCTGCCTGCGATGATGCTGCGTGTGATGATGCTATGATTGATGTTGCTGCGTGTAATGACGCTGTGTGAGACGATGCCATGCTAGATAACGCCATGGTTAAGATGATGCTTGTGGTTGCTCGTGCCGTGTGTGATGACGCTGCTGCGAGGCGACGGTGCCGTCGGCGATCGCGCCCGCGGCACCAACCGGGTGCGGCAAACGTCCGCGACGGGCGGCAAACTCTTTGGTGAATGCGAACGCCGAAGTTCTCCGCGCGAGCGCGAGCTCTCGAGTTCCCGGTTGTAACCAGCGTGGCGTTGTCTCCCGCGTACTTTGGTGGTGAGGATATCTTCATGACGGAGGAGCAGAAGAAGTTCCACAGCGCCATGAAGAAGCTCGGCTCCAAGAAGCCGGTGAAGCCGATACCGCGGCCGTCGGTGAGACGCTTCGCTCGCGACGTTTACACCGTCAATCTCACCGTCATCATTACCGTCGTCGTCACCGGGTTTCCCGGCCTTCATGAAGCGTCGTCGCTGTCATCGCCATCGATGTCTTCGTCGTCGTCGTCAGGAACATTGTCATCGTCCTCATCGTTATTGCCCATCGCTGAAATGACTGCCGCCGTCGTTGTTGTCGTCATCGTCATCATCGTCATCGTCACTGATATCGTCACAATCATCATCATCAGGATCAGTCACAATCGTCATTGTCTCATCACTGTCATAACAGTCGTAGTAATTATCGTCTTCGTCGTCATTGTCAGCATCAGTGTCACCGTCATCATTCGGATCATCAGCATCGTCATTGCCTGCGTTGCTCAGGACGCCCACCAAACAGGTGGTGCGGTGAAATCTGCTCTTGTGGAAGGCGCTAGATGGGTCGTTGCTTCGTGAGATCTTGAGGAAGCCTTCACATCCAGTGGTGTATAGATCATGGCTGACGCTGATAGATAATGACATCGACGATGCGGCCCCTCCGTTCGCTCTTCACGATGAGACGCATTGTGAACGGGGCGCTGCAGTGGCTAGAAGATGTTGACTATCTCGCCTGGTATACAGGAGGTTGTGGGTTCGATCCCGACCCTGACGACTGCTGCTGTATATTTAAAGTTTGCGTGTCTCTCTCTCTCCCTGTGGTCACGTAGATTTTTCTCCGCGTCCTCCGGTTTTTCCTTTCATATTTATAATCAACGCCCGTTTACGAGTATTTGGCTGTTATGAATTTCCAAGCCATACGTTGCCATCCGTGCTTATCAGAGGTGACTTGTTATGAAATGCAAGCACACAAGGATATATGTCAGACGCCAAAAAATATATAATGCCATCGTGTTTTAGGCATTTCAATTAATATGGCAGATTAAAATTAGTATTTTTTTTAGCTAAAGCGTGCTAATTGATAAGAATCTATATTTAACTGAATTTTTATGCTGCTGAAATTTGTTTTTTTACATTGCGATTTCTATTTTTGATTTCACTTATCTGCTATTGTCTATTATTGATGTATTTTACTGTGACTTGTAGCTAATGTCGGAGAAGCGGCGGTGTTGTTTTTTGTTGATTCAAGAGCTTATTGGCTCACAGGGTAATTCTAAATAAACTCAAACAGAACTGAGCAGTCTGAAGACAAACAATAGTAGCAGTGCAAAATGTGGATTGTATTAAGCAAAATAGGCAGAGTCATGACCGTCAGATCAGTTCTCCCATCATGCCTTGCACATCATGTGATGGTTCACCTCTTGTATGTAAGATTATTATTATTATCTTTGGATCGCAGACTCCTTGACACAGTCTCTCTCACCGACCTATATAGGCTCAGTGGGCCTTACCTGGTAAAATAAATCCAAGTAGGTTTTCATGAATCTAGATTTGAAGCTTTCATGACTGCAAGGATTCATACTCTTTGGTTTTTTCGGTAAAGTCACGTGGGTAAAATAATAATAATAATAATAAAATAATAATAAATTAAAATAACTCAATTAAATGAAACAGTAAATTTAGCTGTGACTGTCCCACCTGAAGACGGAGACTTGTGTTGCCTCCGAAACGTCGTGATTTAATTGAGTTATTTTCATTCATTATTATTTTATTTTATTCTTATTATTTTTTTGCCTACGTGACTTTACCGAAAACACCTAAGCGTAGGTTTTCATATTTAAAAAAAATAGGTTCAATGTATATTTTTAGAACCCCTTGTGACCGCGACGCTAATTCCGTTCCTCCCGTCGTCCGCTCCCGCCAC
Organism: Lampetra planeri; assembly: GCF_965212315.1. NCBI lineage: Eukaryota > Metazoa > Chordata > Hyperoartia > Petromyzontiformes > Petromyzontidae > Lampetra > Lampetra planeri. The sequence continues at coordinate 10,539,534 of NC_136127.1, read as the reverse complement.
GCAGAACATCGTCCAGGGCTGGGTGTACGACCTGGTGGCCAAGCAGGCCTTCGACATCATCATCATGGTCCTCATCTGCCTCAACATGGTGACGATGATGGTGGAGGTCGACGATCAGAGCCAGTTGATGAGCGAAGTTCTCTACTACGTCAACCTCATCTTCATCGTCGTCTTCACCGGCGAGTGCCTCCTCAAGCTCTTCTCGCTCCGTCACTACTACTTCACCGTCGGGTGGAACATTTTCGACTTCGTGGTGGTCATCCTGTCCATCGTGGGTGAGTTGACGCAAAGGTCGCGCCATCAGGTTCCTTGGGCTGGCGAGGTCAGGGAGCCAGAGGTCAGAGAGACAGAGACGAGGTCACCTTCATGACGGTAATTGTATAACAATTAATATTTTTTTTTATTTTACCAGGTAAGGCACCCACTGAGCAAGATCACTCTTTTTCAGAAGCCACCTGGCCACAAATGACAGCTCAACGAAGTGGCTTTTCACGTGGACATTTATAGCAGTAGCCAAATACCAAATGTGGAGGGAAAAACCGGAGGATCCGGAAAAAAATTCACGCGACCACGGGGAGAGAGACACGCAAACTCCAAATATACAGCGGCAGGCGTCAGGCTCGGGATCGAACCCACGGCCTCCTGTATATCAGGCGAGGTAGTTAACATCTCCTAGCCACCGTGATGATGATAGAGAGACACGCAAACTCCAAATATACAGCTGGCGTCAGGGTCGGGATCGAACCCACGGCCTCCTGTATACCAGGCGAGGTAGTTAACATCTCCTAGCCACCGCGGCACATTTGCGAAGTTGCGATGTTCGACAACGCTTGTAAACGCAACGTGCCGTTGGAGAATGACGCCTGTACGCATGTTGAACTTCTTTCGCACCGTGCGGGCGTGGGGGGGAAGGACAACAAACGCAACACAGTAAGCGCGTGTGTGCGCATGTGTGCGCGTGTGTGCGCGTGTGTGCGCGTGTGTGTGCGTGTGTGTGCGTGTGTGCGCGTGTCTCGCAGGCATCCTGCTGGCGGACATCATCGAGAAGTACTTCGTGTCCCCCACGTTGTTCCGCGTGATCCGCCTCGCCCGAATCGGGCGAGTGCTCCGCCTGATCCGCGGCGCCAAGGGCATCCGCACGCTGCTCTTCGCGCTCATGATGTCGCTGCCGGCGCTCTTCAACATCGGCCTGCTGCTCTTCCTCGTCATGTTCATCTTCTCCATCTTCGCCATGTCCAACTTCGCCTACGTGCGGCGGGAGAGCGGCATCGACGACATGTTCAACTTCGAGACGTTCGGCAACAGCATGATCTGCCTCTTCATGATCACCACGTCGGCCGGCTGGGACGGCCTCCTGAACCCCATCCTCAACAGCCCGCCCGACTGCGACCTCGAGCAGGAGCACCCGGGCACGTCGGTGAGGGGCGACTGCGGCAACTCGCCGGTGGGCATCGCCTTCTTCACCAGCTACATCATCATCTCCTTCCTGGTGGTCGTCAACATGTACATCGCCATCATCCTCGAGAACTTCAACGTGGCCACGGAGGAGAGCACCGAGCCGCTGAGCGAGGACGACTTCGAGACGTTCTACGAGGTGTGGGAGCGCTTCGACCCGGACGTCACGCAGTTCATGGAGTGGGAGCGCCTGTCGGACTTTGCCGACGCCCTGGACGACCCGCTGCGCGTCGCCAAGCCCAACAAGATCCGCCTCTACAACATGGACCTGCCCATGGTGATAGGCGACCGCATCCACTGCCTGGACATCCTCTTCGCGTTCACCAAGCGCGTGCTGGGCGAGGGCGCCGGCATGGACGCGCTCAAGCAGCAGATGGAGGACCGCTTCATGGCGGCGAACCCCTCCAAGATCTCCTACGAGCCCATCACCACGACGCTGCGGCGCCGGCAGGAGGAGCTGGCGGCGCGCGTCATCCAGCGCGCGTACCGGCGCCACCGCATGCGCGTGTCGCTCAAGAAGATTCACGACGGCGACGTCAAGCCCGGAGCGGGCGACGGGGCGGACGCGGGGCCGAAAGACGCCGCCACGGTGGAGGTACCGGAGCCGGAGACGGCGGCCGCGGCAGCCGCGGCGGCGGCGGCGACTCGGCCAGAAGCGGAGGTCGTCGATCCCGAAGCTGCGTCGCCGGACGCGTCGGCGACGTTGGCATCTCCGCCGCTGCCCGGCGAGTCTCCCGCGACGCCGGACGACGTCGTCTATGACAAGGAGGCGGAACGTAAAGAAGAAGGCGACAAAGGCGGCGTCGCCACGGCGCGGCTCAAGCCAGAAAACAAGGACTTCGAGGGCAAGAACATACGGGAATCCGTCGTCTAGCGGCGCACGCGCACCACCCCTTCGCGTCCGAGCCAAGCGGCGGCGGCGCCGAAAGGTTCGGCCCTTTCTGACGAGACGGGACGCTCCGCGGTGAACGAGTTGGCGCTGTCTCCTCCGGCTGCCGCCCACGTGCGTGCCGGGATGACCGCTCGCGACGCCCGTACCGCCGACGCCTGTCGGCAACATGTATCTCGCTCGGATGCCAAAATTATGCAACTGCTTGCTGCGAATCGCACTTGCGCAAAATGAAAAACAACAACTGTGATCAAGTAATGACTTGCCAACAAAGCATCGCTCTTTCGACGTTGCGTGGACATTATCGTTTTTATTTGTGTGCACTTTTGCCAGGAGATGCACCCACGTCGCGTCCGCCGAGTGGTACACTCCCGGTGCAGCTTTCGCGCGAGCTCGCAGACGGAAGGCGCACGTTTGAAGAAAACCAAAAAAGAAAGATCGTTGTTAACAAATTCAACGGGCCGCCGTTTTTTGTTTTGTTTCTTCGGAAAGAAAGCCGGAATCTACTCCGAAATTATTTATTGCGACGGAAAGCTCCGGGTTGAAGCGAGGTCAGGCGGGGAAGTACGCGGGGAGAGGAGGAGGCGGCGGTGGGGTGGACGGGGCAGGGGCAGGGTCAGGGGTCACGGCGCTCAACGCGACGCAATCGCCGCTCTCCGAGCCGTCCGCCACCTCGGCCAAGTTATCCACCAGCTGCAAAATTGCCACGGTGCCCGCCCGCCCGACCGCCCCTACCCACCCGCCTCTACCAGCCCGCAATTGCAGCTGCAACCAAAAAATAACAATAATATGTACGTGATACATCAATCTGGCGAGCGAGAAGGAGCCGCCACCACGAAGCATGAGCCGGAACGGCGGCGTGACGTCGACGGGACAATCGAGCGGGTTTGCACGACGCATGCCATTTACACCGCCCCGGGGTTTAGAGGCTTTTTTTGGGGGGGAGGGGGGGGATAAATAAATAAATAAACGCTGCGGCGACGGAGCCGGCGAGTGGATGAAGCATGCGTTTGAGCGAAGTGGCTTCCGCAGTGAGATGATGCAGCGAGGTTCTGCTTGTTGTTGTTTTTTTTAATCGTTATTTTTAATTCTTCCAACGCCCTGGGATGATGATGATGATGATACGTATCGACGCTTGCATGTTCTGATGTGTATAAGGTATGCAGAAACTATTACCGTTATGAATGTTATTCTTATTACGATTACTTTAATTATTTCTTTTGTATTTTTGCACACGGACCCTGCCGATGTCTGTGACAGCCTAAAGGGGATCCCGACCGTCCCCCGTCCGCCCCCCACTTTGTCTCTACGGACACTTTAAGTTTAAGGATTTAGGGGATGTAATTTTTATTTTCCCCTGCCTCCGAGCGGTTTATGTTTCTATAATGTGATATACTCCGCTGTTACGAAAGAAATTGCTGCAGCTCCAAGTGAATATTCAATAATATGAATGAAAATAAACAAAAAATTGGAGACACAAAGATACGAACAGCTCTCTCACTCACTATGAGATCTCTTTTACCAGTGGCAAAATATGATAGTAGGTTTTTACCCGTTTAACTGGTACAAAACTGACACCTTTATTCAAGGCATCATGTTTGCAATGACCACAACACAAGTACACAACACAAGTAGTCAAAAAAAGCAAACAAAAAGAAGCAACTCTGATAAGGATGATAATATGCACTGTACTGGACAGTGCATATTATCATCCTTATCAGAGTTGCTTCTGATAAGGATGATAATATGCACTGTACTGGACAGTGCATATTATCATCCTTATCAGAGTTGCTTCTTTTTGTTTGCTTTTTTTGACTACTTGTGTTGTGGTCATTGCAAACATGATGCCTTGAATAAAGGTGTCAGTTTTGTACCAGCTCTCTCACTCTGAATGGGGGAGAAAATAAATAAACAACAACTCAACCTGCGCGAGAAAGATGGCGAACGACGCGCGGGGCGGTTTCCGTCGCACGATTGCCAACGTGAGGTTTTTTTTTTGCGTTTGGGAAGTGATCTTGCGGGGTTTATTTTTGCTTGCGACGTGAAATTTCCGACGCCTGCGATCAGAGGCGTGGGAAACGTGCGAAAACGCCGAGGAGTGCGCACAACGGAAGCGTTTGATAGGTCGTTGGCGAACCGATTGGCAATTTTGCGTTGTCGTCGGATGAACACAACCGGGACAGCGGCACGATTCGAGGCGTTGAGAAAAGTTTAATTTGTCTTTTGGGCTGGACGCGTCACGGCTAGAAGGGATCTTCTTCTTGTCGTACGGCTGATGTAGACGCAGAGCAGCGATTTCACACAACTATTTTTTTTTTAACCAGTTAAGGCCCTACTGAGCTGTATAGCTATCGTAAATGATAGCTCAACGAAGTGGCTTATCACGTGGACGTTTATTGCAGCCAAAATACTCTTAGACGCGTGTTTCAAAATGTGGAGGGGAAAACCGGAGGACCCGGAGAGAAATCCACGTGACCACGGGGAGAGAGAGAGAGAATGCAAACTCCAAATATACAGGGGTAGGGATCAAACCCACGACCTCCTGTATACCAGGCGAGGCAATTAACATCTCGTCACATTCAGGTGGTCAAGCCCGATAGCCGGGAGCAGCGAAGTTGTTAACTGCTGCGATGTCTCCTCCTTCGTATGATGGCACGGTGGTCCAGAATCATAGCGGAGCGGTGGCCAAGGAACGGGGGGGAACTCAGCCGATGGAGCAATGAAATCGGCTGTGGATTATTGCAGGGAATGGTTTATTACATCACGAGAAATGGCGGCTTGAGGGGTGGTGGGGGGGGCCTTCGTCCATCCAGCAGTGTATTGACTACGGCTGCCGGTAAATGAGTTGAGTTGACAGGTCGTCGTTCGAGTCATCTCCCTGCTCAGATGGGCAATGGGGCGGTGCTCATCTTTCTTCCCCGGTGCTCAGCCAGCGGTGGGTTTTCCACGTTATCATGGCCGGGGCCAGTCTCTCCATAGCATGACCGCTGGTGACAACCCCACATTTTAATCGACCTTAGAGAATCGGTGTCCCAACTTGACCCTCTGACCGGGATTTTAACTTGCGACCTTCCGATCGCGAGCTGCTCTGAGCCTCTGACCGCTTTGCTAAGTAATTTTGGGGGGGGGGGGGGGCAGACCACCCGCCCCCACCTCAATCCCCGACCTCTCCGTGAACTATTGGATTTATTGTTCCCCGCACAACGGCCGTGAATTTCGAATAAAGATTACCGCAAAGCTCGCAAGCTCGACCTATCGCGGCGGGGCACGGACGTGTCGTACGTACGTAGCCAAACCGTGCGAGTCGGAGGTGCGGGGGAAGGACACCAAACTAAACAAGGGACACGCGCCTCTTGCAGTGCCAAGAACAACAAACCATCGACCGCTTGTGAAACAGCGACCGCCTACTGGCTTGGTGCCCGAACCGAACGTCCGAGCGGGCGGCCGCGGAAGCGACGGAGGGATTGGAACTTCTTCTTCTTCTTGTCGTACGGCTGATGTGGGCGCAGAGCAACAACTTGCAGTTGCACATTCAGGTGGTCAAAGCCCAGACGGCAAGCGCGTCAGGAGCAGCGGAGTAGTTTTATCGCCGCGATGTATTTGTGGATCGGGGCATTGCGTCGTTCTACGTTGCACGGTCTGTTCTGGACGACCACAGTCGCACGTTGAACGACCGCCAGCCACGCCGCGGTCTGCCCGCGTCTTCATCTCCGCTGCCAACGACCTCCCGGGCACGGGGCTCTGAGCCCAATGCCCCGCCGCCCGAGGGCTCGACCCGTGGGAAAACGCCGGCGAGATGAGATTTCTCTGCGGTGAATCTGGTCGGCATTTTTTTTTTAATCTTGATTTGAAGCTTTCGTGACTGCAGGAATCCATACCCTTTGGTTCTTTCGGTAAAGTCACGTGGGTATAAAATAAAATAAATCACGACGTTTCAGGCGCAACACAAGCTTTGTGTTGCGCCCGAAACGTGGTTTATGACATCGTGATTTATTTTATTTCATACCCACGTGACTTTACCGAAATAACCAAAGAGTATTTTTTTTATTTATTAGTTTCCGAGCACAGGCCCAAGAAACTAAAAAAGCCTGGCAGCCAGTACTAACCAGCACTATTGCAGGTGTTACTACACACGACCTAATGCGCTGCTTGAATTGGGGCGAGGTTATCAATACTATTGTGATAAGAGCATGGGGGAAGAGAGATGACGACGATGATGTGAGGAGAGTTTTCCTAAAAGGTGGAGCAGTGCGAGGGAGGAAGCAGAAAGGATCAACGCTGTGACCGTTCACCAGCGACGCGTGAAACGGGAGCCGTAAGCATTGGCGAAATACAGCGTCGCTCCATCCGTGGGTGGGATACAGCTGCTGTGGTGTTGGCGATCGGTCGGTTCGATTTCCGGGCGCGGCAGTTGAAACAATAAGGAGAAAATATATTCTTGGTTCTTTCGGTAAAGTCACGTAGAAGGGAAATAATAAAATAATAAAAAATATATAAGAATAAAGAATATGAATCCCTGCAGTCACGAAAGCTTTAAATAAAAATGGGAGAAAAGTTTCTTAAAATCCCCTGCGCGCCCACCTCTGTTCCGACCCGGCCTCGACCGCCAATTGTGCTCGAGGCAGGCAGATCGCAGCCGGCGGGGTGAAGTGTGGGTAACCGGTGGATTGGCAGCGTGGCTGGTAATCCCCGCCGTCTTCTAAAGGCCGTCTTGGCCGGCCAGCACGGGAGAGGAGGCCGCAAAGTGCCCGGCGAAGGGACCACGCTAGAGCCGCCTCGAGATGAAAGGCACTCCGCGCCAGCAGTGACGTGAGCAAGCAATTTAAAGACCACACCTTCACATACTGCTCATCTCCAAGAGGAGAGCTGTTATCTAATTCAGTAGCAGGGACACGCACCTCTTGCAGTGTGCAGTGTCGAGAAGGACGAGCAGCCTAAATCGCCCCACTCGTCAGGGAAGGCGGTGGGTGCCATCCACGAGAACTCCACAAACCACGCGGCTTTATTTTTATTTTATTTTTCCCGCAAATGAAATCAAACCCTGCGAGGCTGTGCCTCAAATTCCTCCACTCGCCCCCCCTGCCACTTCTTCCACCCTGGATACTCGTCTAGGTGATCAAAAGTTCAGTCCTTCTCCCTGTAAACTTATCGTCTCTTTCTGGCTGGGGGGTAATTCACCCTTGTAAGGCACTCAAGGGGCGTCAGCGAAATCCAAATTTACACCGACGTTCCAAGTGCCCCCAGGTTGTGCGAGCGGGGATCTGATGGCGAGGACATCGCGTCTGCAACGGGGTGGGTGGCATAGCAGATCAGATGATGCCCTCCCTCTCTCTCTCTCTCGCTCCGATCCTCTCTCTTCGATTCTGCCCAATGACGGGATAAGTGCCGTGTGCGCTCCGAGCAAAGCCCGCCGGTCAACTTGACGTGTGGATACACGTGATACGATGGACGGCGGGGGGAAGGAATTCTGCGCCACCGCTCAAAGACCGTGTGACTCGTGACAGCTTTTATGCTTCATTAATTAAAGTGCCAGTATGAGGCGGGGAGGCTTTTTTTTTGTCCGTATGAAATGTCAGTGGATCCGTGCCGGATTTCAGAAAGGAAGTAAATATTTTTACACGACGCGATCCGATCCGGGCCGCCCTCTAAATAGCAGCATGTATTCGATACCAGCGCATTTAATAACCCAAGAAAGCAAAATGCGAACGGGTTCAGAACTAATTATAATGTGCGAGTGCGTCTCGGCGGAGTGATTCATATCGGAGTGATGCACGTTCATTCACGTCCTGAAAGCACGATGATTTATCATCACCAGTGACCTTTTTGGAATGTGGCAGATCATCCGTATACAACAGCCGTGCGAGTGACTGATGTAAATGCCGATGACGTTCCAGGAGGGGGCTTAAAAAAAACTGAAATCTGGCACAATTGTCACAGAATTTTAACTAAAGAAAAGTCCAAAACATTTTCTGATTTGAGTCCCAAACAATAACAGCGACTGGTTTCACTCACGGGGCAGGCTTCCACGATAAGCAATCCAGCACACAGCAATCAATCAATATTTAAATATATAACTAATTTCACATCGCAACTTTACACCTCAAAGCATAAAATAACGTTTACACCAATGGCCCCGACACTTAGAATACAGCATATAACGCACAAGACGTTCAATTTAAAACTACCGTACCAACAAAGCAATAACGCGGCCTTGATAATAATTTTGAAAACAACACGAGTTAAAGCTCACGTTACCAATTACGACCACTTCCTACGATTCCCGTGGTGAGTTAGTCCTCGACGAGCGTGAGCAGGCCGCATTTGCTCTCTCGAATGCATCGAAAGGTCGCAGAGTTCAGTGCCGACAAACTCAAAACCCCGAGAGGCAAAAAAATAAAACGACCCCCCCTCCAAGTTACTCGTTGCGAACGTCAGCGTTGTTTTGCCACGTGGCTCGGGCACTCGCAACATTTGTCGCCGGTCTCGCTGTCGGAACGCTGCCAGCTCCGGTCGGTTAACCTCGGGGCCCCAATCATCCCACCTGGGAGGGATGATTGGGGCGGTCGCCACGGTGGCGAGATGGCGAGATGTTAACTACCTCGCCTGGTATACAGGAGGTCGTGTGTTCGATCCCGACCCTGATGCCTGCTGCATATTTGGAGTTTGCGTGTCTCTCTCTCATCATCACGGTAGCTAGATATTAACTACCTCGCCTGGTATACAGGAGGTCGTGGGTTCGATCCCGAATCCCCCCGGCTCTTGTATATTCGTGCGTGTCTCTCTCCCCGTGGCCGCGTGGATTTTTCTCCAGGTCCTCCGGTTTTTCTCTCCACGTTCAGAATCAACGTCACGCGTTTCAAGAGTATTTGGCTGCAATATATTTCCACGTGATAAGCCACTTCCTTGGGAGCTATCATTCACCGCCAGGTCCCTTCTGAAACAAAGAGCTCGATGTAGCTCGGTGAGGTCTTACTTGGTCAAATTAAAAAAACAATTTTGTTTAAACCGACCACCGCTTAAGTGGGGGAAGTCAACCAGTGGCTGTCGTATTGCGAGACTCGACCCCACCATGGGAAGGTGTAATTTCCGCCACTGGCTCGCCGGCTGTAAACGGGAGATAAGCGCCGCTGCGTCGTTGGCTCATTGGGAGCGGCGGGGTGCGGGGGCAGTCACTCCGACTCGTTTGCGATTTGTTGTTCGACCAGCGCGACGCCGGCTCGCCACGTGCGATTAGCTCACAACGCCGTTAATTTTGACTCGGAATCCCAGACATCTTGGGTGGCCTCGCTTGGCACGTGGGTATGTGCGTGCGTGTCGTAGTGGGGAGCGGTAGCGTAGCGGTTTGCGCGCTGCGCTACTAACCCCGGTGACCTGAGTTCAATTCACGGTCAACACAAGTGACGATTATCTGAACCGGTCCTGGGCTTTTTTTAGGTTGATGCAGCCTCAATACCTGGTGCGGTGGTGTAAAAACATCGCCCCGCGGGAGACACAAAGGTGGCCGGGCGTGGTTGCTGGCCACCCACCCCCTCGTGCGCTGTTCCGGCCTTCATAGGTGAAGCTCGCTAACAGCACTTGCCCCTACAGCTTGTTAAGGCTGTGATGGGGGTGAGGGGGGGGCATGAAAACGAGGCGATTACAGCTTCGTGATCTCCACGCACCACCTCAAGGTTCAGCCGGAGGGGAAGGAGGCGAGGAAAGCCACTGCAGCCACCGCCGCCGTCGTCGCCACTGCCGTCACCACCCCGTGTCCTCCATTCTTAGTAACCGGCCCGTGCGCACGCGGCCTGGGCCAGTGCCAACTTGGATCCACAGAAGGCTGCTTGGTGCTGGGCCGCTGGAAATAACCTCGGAACCCAACACCGCGGCCACATGGAAATGCTATCGCCAAGATGGCAAACCGTCGCGCGCTGGCCGTGCGGCGAGATGATGACGGCGATGACGATGCGCTGGTTTCGCGAGGGCCTGGTGTGGCCTCAAGATGCCCGCGTGTGGGTGGCGGTGGTGGTGGATGCTACGAGACAGCGAGTCGAGGCATCTGGCATGGTGGTGGTGGTTGTGGTGGTGGTGGTGGATGCTACGAGCCAGCGAGTCGAGGCACCTGGCAGGGTGGTGGTTGTGGTGGTTGTGGTGGTGGTGATGGATGCTACGAGCCAGCGAGTCGAGGCACCTGGCAGGGTGGTGGTTGTGGTGGTGGTTGTGGTGGTGGTGGATGCTACGAGACAGCAAGTCTAGGCACCTAGCGTGGTAGTGGTGGTGGTGGTGGATGCTACGAGACAGCGAGTCGAGGCACCTGGCAGGGTGGTGGTTGTTGTGGTGGTGGTTGTTGTGGTGGTGGATGCTACGAGACAGCGAGTCGAGGCACCTGGCAGGGTTGTGGTTGTGGTGGTGGTGGTTGTTGTGGTGGTGGATGCTACGAGACAGCGAGTCGAGGCACCTGGCAGGGTGGTGGTTGTGGTGGTGGTTGTGGTGGTGGTTGTGGTGGTGTGGATGTGGTTAGCGGCAGCGTAGCGGGTAGCGCGCTGCGCTGCGGACCCGGCGCCACGAGTTTGATTCCCGCTCACGGCCAACACCGGTGACGATTACCTGAACCGATCCTGGGCCTCCTCCCCTAGGGAGACAAAGGCGGTCGGGCGTGGTGCTGACCACCCACCCCTCATGTTCCGTGCCGGCCTTCAAAGGTGCTACTCGCTAACAGCACTTGCCCAAACAGTCTGATAAGGTTATACGGGTGATCTTTGTCTGTGGCGGTGTGGATAATGATCATGATGATGTGTCTAAATTACGTATATTTTAAATATGTAACCCGATTAGGTTTGTAATGGCTGCTACAAATGACACACCTCAAAAGTAATCGGCCACTTGTATCTAAGTTATACGACTGGACATCTCTGAAAAAGAGCTTTGTCGCTCATCGGATTTCTCCACTATAAATACACGTTCTCATTCTGAAACGGTAAACGCCAAAGGATAGAGGCGCAGCCCTGCAACTACCCATTGCTGGCGGAGGGCCTCGACTGGACCCAGCTCAAGAGACACCTTCGGGATGGCCGGGGCGGTTCGGCAACTGGAACAACGAGAAGAGATGATGAAATAAATTATCGAATTCGGTTAAAACAACGTAAAAAGAACCACCAAAATACTTCAGAGATGCCGCAATGGGGCACGTGAAAACGAGACGGTGGTTCCAGAAAAAAAAGTTAATATAAAAATGTACCATAAATAATAATAATAAGAAGAAAAAAATAATAAAGCCACGAAGCGGTCCTTAATACTCTTAGGTTTTTTCGGTAAAGTCACGTGGATAAAAATAATAATAAATATATAAATAATAATAGAAATACAATTATAAATCACGACGTTTCGGAGGCAACACAAGTCTCCGTCATCAGGTGGGACCATCACAGCCAGATTTACTGAATCAAGTGAGGCAAAATTCCAAGAGACAAACTCTTAAATACAAGTTAAGGGGGGAGGAGGGGGGAGGGGCTTATCTGAATGTGGTAGCCAATGAATGGAACGTGTTGGGGGGTGGGCGGGGCTAAAAGAAAACAATAGGTGCACATGTTGTTGTACCCGGTGTTGGTTGACAATCCAACTGGAAAAAGAGAGTACTGTTAAACGCTGGGGATGTCAACACTCGGTAAAGTAGAATAACACCTGTCAAATAAGATGGTCCAAATATGTGTAGTTAAATCTTTTTTTACATGTTCTTGGTTCTTTCGGTAAAGTTACGTAGAAGGGAAATAATAAAATAATAAAAATAAAACATAATAAAATACAATTCTCACGACGTTTCGGCCACAACGCAAGCAGCCGTCCTCAGGTGAAGAACAGGTTTGTCGGAAAGACAGCGTCTGAATGAACACCTTGACAAAGGAATTTTCATATCAACAGATGAATTTAGCATATTTATGGAAAATGCAGATATGGGATTAGTCACTACTTGTGGAATGCGTAGGAAGTGGGGGGGGGGTCTCAAAGTCATATTATGCCCGTGCATTATATAGGATTAGCAGCAACAAAGGGAGGAGGTAGGGTTAGCAGTAATAAAGGGAAGGAATTTTAATAGTAAGGAGCTGCAGCAGCAAACATGGTTAATAACGGCCCTTAATAGAGCCACATGCTGCCAGCTTTGGAGCTGCAGGCTGCCTGACCCCGTGCGATATGGCTTCTGCGACGATCTCTCCGTGTTGGGGCCGCATTGTCCAGGAATGAGCTTCAGTGGTGTGGACCCAGACCTGGTACCGTCCTGGCACTGTGTCGAACCTTATTGCAGGATCCTCTGGACAGTTTCGATAACAGACCGATGTGCCGACTGAGTCCGTGGAAAAGTTTGCAAGCCGATGTTCCGGACCTCATGGAAAGATGTGGGAGTCGCAAGGCAGTAAGTAAATATATAATAATATATAATTGTAATATAATGATAATATAATTATAACATATTATAATGCAATTATAAGATATTATAGTATAATATATAATTATATTATAACATTATTATATAATATAATAATATAATATATATTATAATTATAATATATATTGGGGGGGGACACATCCCCCTCAATATTCAAATATGCTCAAAATGTCCCCCCCCCCCAATATATTACTATAAAAAAGATTTATGTTTATATGATTGTGGTTATGGTTGTACTTTATGAATCCCTAATCTCTGCCATTACATACAATGACACAAGAAAAGGTAAAAAAGAAAAAACAGAGCAATGTAATACAATATATTATTAGACATTATTGTTAAAAATTAATAAAAATTCCATCCCATGTGTTAGTGAATTTTTTAATATTTTAGGCAGGAAATGAGTTTTGAAATTTCGATTTTTTTTCTGGGGGGGGGGGGGGCCCAGACCCCCTGGAAGATTTACCCCACCGCACTCGACCTACCGATCAACTCAATTGTGGTCAACCCATTCACAACACTGCTGGGAGGACAGAGGCAGTGCGGAGGGACGGGGGTGGGGGCGATTTAAGAGACCTGCACCGTTGTTTCAACTTCCGCCAGTGGAGATGGAATTGAAATGGCGACCTCTGCATTTGCAGGTCAAGTGTGAGACGATCGTAACGCCGTGGCAGCATCCCCAATCAGCGTGCGGCGTCATAAACTGGTGTTTTGTAACTACGCACACAAATTACTTGAGCAATTTGTAATTTGAACGTATTTTACACGAGCACACACGTGAAATGTGAGACTCCTAAACCCAGCCGGCTGCGATGTATTTCCAGGAGAGGGCGATTTAGAGACCGATTGAATCCATCTGTGTGGAGCTTTGAGTGTCGCGTGGTGGGTTTTCTCCGGGTTCTCCGCAGTTTCCTCCCGCGCAAAAGAACTGATCAAACACGCCAATGCAGGACCCTCCTGCAACCGTGTCTCGAGACTCACGGAGACTTTTGCGGGTAAATCAATAAATAACATCATATGGCCACAGACATAGATGGTGGGTTTTGTCCAGAGGTTCTCCGGTTTACACTGTGCAAGAATCGAAACACTTCTAATTTAAAAAAAAAATGAATTGGCAAAGCGTCCCAAAGCAGGACCCTCCTGAAAAAGCCTCGAGACTCGGAAAGACGACGTGACTTATTAATATTTTTGTTATTAAGCAAATATTATTACACGGCGAGATGTGATCTGGCCCCTGTAAATAGAGGCAATGTATCTGATACCGTGTGCTTAATTACTCCTTTTCCTGTACTTCATACTAAAGCAGAATTTGAACGGGTTCACAACTATTTATAAATATTTAACAGCACCTCGGCAGAGCGTTGCATAGAGACAAACATTTTGGGTCACAGCCTTGGTCAGAAACCTGGCATTAATGTTTTTTTTTAATTGTCCTTATCGCCTGAAAAGAGAAGTCTTGAAACTCGGTGTGCAAACGGATGGACAGACGACTGGATGAGACGAAGGAAGTGAAGGATAAATGGAGAGACAGAGGAAAGAACGACAATTGGAGATCGATGATCAGATGTACGGGCGGACGGACAGACGTAGGGACAGAAGGACGAATGGATGGACAGAAGAACAGAGAAATGTATGGACAGACGGGACGGATGGACAGACAGAAAAATGAACATATAAACGGATGGAGAGGCAGATGGACAGGTGGATGGGGTGTCCGGCTTGTTAAATATTAACCATGCATTTCACAATGAGTCGGCCGGAGTCAACTGGTCGGCCCTTTGCTCAGGTGTTGACAGATCACAGGTTTTCTCTTGAGAAATGCAAAGGGCATGTTGCCTTAAACAATTTGGTACGAGCTGAAAATAATTCATCGCCAAACCCCCATGATTCGAAAACACCATCATAAAATATCTATCAAAACACTGACTGTTATTCATGTGCAATGGTTGTGGAGCCAGAATGGTATCTCATTTATGCGTGTCGCTTGTTTGAAATGTATAAGGCAATGAGATGGCCAGTTGGTTCAAGGGTCCGAGACGCTGATCTGGCTCCACTGAGACGTTGGGTTTCATGAAGCTGGGTTTCACGGTGGTAGCGAGTTCGTGGTATCACCACGCAAAATTTGGTTCTGCACTGAATTTTAGTCAAATTCCAGCTCTGAGAAAGAGTATTGGTTTGAGTGTCATGCAGTGATCATTGCTGTCAATTGCAGGTTGAGTGGGTAAGTTCTGCCCCCCCACTCCCCCTACTGTGTGAACGAGAGGTCACTTGAAGGATCCTCAGCGGTAAACCCCTACGTTGCATACTAGATTTGAAGCTTTCGTGACTGCAAGGATTCATATTCTTAGGTTTTTTTGGTAAAGTCACGTAGCTAAAAAAATAAAAATTAATAAAAGTATTTTATTTTTTATTTTACTTTTATTAATTTAAATTTTTTTTACCTACGTGACTTTACCGAAAAAACCTAAGAATATGAACCCTACGTTGCATGCTGGGGAGGGGCTGCTCTTTGCTGGCCGTTGCGATGCCTGGGGCGCATTGGCCTCGTGCGCGGTAACCGCGTAGTAAATAAATACAATAGTGGGCGGCGGTGGTGGTGGGTGGGGGTGTGGTGAGAGACGTCATTCACGACGGTCAAATTGATTGTGGGTCTGGCCGCGCGCGCACGCTCGCCTACGGCTCCATCTCCGAGGAGGTGGAAGGAGAGATAATGGGGGGGGGCGGAGTGGGGAGGAGTGAGGGTGGGGAGGGCATAGGGGGGAGAGTGGGGGGGAAGAGTAGGGGGGAGAGTGGGGGGGGGGAGTGGGGGGGGATAGTGGGGGGGAGTGATGGGGAAGAGTGGGAGGGGGGGATATATTGGTGGGGGGGGAGATAACGGGGCGGGGGGCAGAGTGGGGGGGGGATAGTAGGGGGGAGTGATGGGGAAGAGTGGGAGAGGCCGGGTGATAGTGGGGGGGGGGGGGGGAGATAACGGGGGGGAGAGTGGGGGGGAGATAGTGGTGGGGGGGGGGAAGAGTAGGGGCAAGGGGCAGAGTGGGAGGGGAGATATATTGGTGGGGGGGGGGAGAGTAGGGGCGGGGGGCAGAGTGGGGGGGGGGGTGAGATAGTGGTGGGGGGGGAGGAAGAGTAGGGGCGGGGGCAGTGTGGGGGGGGGGGGTGAAATAGTGGTGGGGGGTGGGGGCAGAAAGTGACACCGCAGCGCAAATCAACTCCGACGTCAGGGAGTAGCAGATCGCGCGTCCTCGGAGCAGCCAAGGACGCATGGGAGAGAGCCACGAGTTGAAACGTCGGTCATGGTCGACGTTTATATTCGAGAACAACAACGAAGCATCCTAATCACACACAATTATTAATTGCGTTGTAATTGGTTAGTTCAGAAGTTTGTTGTCTGTCCGCTCGTGGGTGAAGGGAGGGCATCCTCTCCACGCCGTGTCTGTCATCACGGCGATTGTTTTGACCATACTTCACCACGGCTGATCCGTGCTGGGGTGGGGGGTAGATGGGGGGGGGGGTACAGAACACGTTCAAAAATCGCTCGCCGCCGATGTTAGCCGTGGCTCGGGGTCGAACTCGGGTTGCCGGTCTAAGCGATCCCACCTTTGCTTAGTCGTCGTTGTTGTTCTAAACTTTAGAGACTCGTCCCTCACTGAACATGTGGGGGGGGGGGGGGGACAGCTCCGTAGCTCAGCGGATTCCTCCGCTCCAAATAAAGATTCCGATGATTACTTCCAAGATGTGACCCCTTATCCCCTAGGTCCTGCGGAGGTGACAGGGTGCTTCAAGAAATGCTTTAAACACTTAAATGGGACTATCGTTTTTAATGGAAAAGAACGGATAATGAACTGCAACATCATAACAAATGTGATGTTAACAGCTTCAAGTCTCCCACATTGTTCGCCAACGTTGTCAACGCGTTGCCTGGAATCTTCTCCAGGTGGTCTCCAGAGCCCGGAGGCACATGCCTCGTGGCGTTGTTGCGAATTCTCAGACGTGTTAAAAAAATCATGTGAAGCACCACGTATAATCATCCATTGGCTCTCCGTGTCCATTGTCTTTTGCAAACTCCGCTTGACCGCTGCTCTTCTGTTCAACATCTTCGACGCTGTGTTCCACGGCTTTGCGCGACTTGATCCAAACCATTATTAATGCCGCAACGCGTTGTAAAACAGTTCCCATCCCAGGGCTAAACATTGACAGGCAAAGAATGCTGAGTTTGCCCAGTGCAGTTCTGGCGCGCGCATGCTTTGTTTGACAAAAATTCACACGAAGCAATTTCTCGCAACCGTTCACAATAACCGTCTCTTACCTCGCCTTCCGCCTTCCTCCGCTTAAGTGACTTGACCTTTAATTGTTTTACCACGTTGCACAGCAGACAGACCACCGCTGTTCAAATGTGCACGGAGTCGCGTGGTGAGATGGGCCGTAAATGAGGGTTATTTGTTGTTAATCGATCCGCGGTGGCCTTATATAGACGTCGTAAAACCGTGTCGCAAATATTTAGTTTTTAGTGATATTTAAAAATACATGAAATCAATACTTGATTGAATATGAATGTTTCGCGAGTGTTGTGCGCTCAAAAATTCGCTTAAAAAAATCATCCGGACAGAGTAACAGACAAACTCACACTTGCTCCATTATCATATCTCTCAAACCCTTATCAGTGCCTCCCTTATCACAGACCAATGCAAACCTTATGGGTCACCCCGTGCCCTTATACATCTCAACGTTCATCCTATAAAGTCCCATCACAAGGGAGAAAACACGAACAAACAGCATTTTCCTTTGCCCGTATTGAAACAGCTGTACGCCGTACGGACATGAAAACTAAATTTCCCTGTTCAAGATTACGGGGTAAACCTTCTCGGTTGACAGGTATGCATTATAGTATTGTCTGTGATAATTATGACGGCGTAGTTATGTTCATTTCCTTATTTACCAAACAAAGTCACAAGTTGCGTATTTAGATGTCCTGTTTCAGATGTTTTATGAGTACCCTTCTGTGTCGGGGAAGAGACCTTGAGTGGCCGGAGAAAAGCCATTGTCTACGAGGTAAGAACAACCAATCTATGTCACTGTCTGCGGCTCAATCTCTCGGAAGATTCATGCAGAACAGGGTTTGAGGCCACAATCCATGAAGCAATGTCTCAGTCCGATCTAATAGCACTCACTGGGTGGCCCAAGAGATGGACAGTTGCATATATGGATGCATGGTTTAGAGGGGCGAGTAGGTGGGTAGGGGTAGGTGAATGGATGAACTTTTGTACGGACAGAGAAGTGAGTACATGGATGGATGGATGAGTAGGTAGGCAGGGAGCTGTACGCATGAAAGAAGGTACTGTATAGACAGATTAATCAGTGCTTGAATGGGTGATTGGTTAGTTGGATGAATGAATAAAAATGGATAGAGGAATGGGTGGATGGATGGGTAGCAGGGTGGCTAATTGGGCATGTGCTATAGTGTATAGAGAAAGGAATAGGTGGACGGGTGAACAGAGGGCTGATTTGCAGACTGGCTGGCCGACTGGATCATTGGCCGAATAACTTAAAAGTTGGCTGGCTGACTCTCTGGCTTCATAGCCTGGCTGACTTGCTCCCTGGATAGCCTACATAGCTGGCTGGATAGCGTGAAAGGATCGCTGGCTTGGGTGCATAGATGGATAGCTGGGTGGATTAATGGCCTGTCTGTAGTGAGCCAGCGAGGCTGCAAAGTGGCACAG
This sequence comes from Lampetra planeri, assembly GCF_965212315.1. Taxonomy (NCBI): domain Eukaryota; kingdom Metazoa; phylum Chordata; class Hyperoartia; order Petromyzontiformes; family Petromyzontidae; genus Lampetra; species Lampetra planeri. The sequence goes on along the minus strand of NC_136127.1, from coordinate 10,521,053 downwards.
GGCCAGCGTTTAAGGCTGAGCCGCCTTGAGACAGGTGGAGGAGGGAAGACTTCTTCCCATCGCCTTCCCAGTGGCCGGCAAAAATAGCGACCAGCTCTGCCACCGGTGTCTTATTGCAGCCGTGCCCTCTACTCTAACCACTTGATGGCACATCTGCCCCCCTGGTCGGTAAACACAAGTAGTCGGATAGGGTGCTCGCATGTGAGAGATTGGGGCGGGGGATGGGAGGGAGTAAGAATTTATTAACATTTATTTTTCAGCTATATCTCTCAAAGCCATGGGGTGGGCTGGCTGTCACGGTGTAACGGGGTGCACGATCGCCGGACCGGCAATGCAGATGTCGCCGTTTCGATCCCGACTCTAGGCGCGCCGTTTCGAATGGGCAAGTTTCTTACATCTCCCCTCCCCTCCCCCCACCGCCCCTGTCCACTCAGCGGTCGGTATAAATGGGCTCGGCAGATTGCGCTTGGTGCGGTAAAGTGTGGGCAGTGCCGGATTAAGATAGTGCAGGGCCTGTAGCATACGTTATGAAGGGGGCCCAAATAAAAAATAAACACGTAAATATTCACACACGCACTTTTTTTAACTTGCACAGTAAAGTTATTGTATTTTTTCATTTCCTATACAGCCAGATAACACGACAAATCGCTAACCTTAAACACCCAGTCGTTCATAAAAGTTGAATGCGGTATAGTACTATAGTAATAGAGCAAGTGCAGAATCACTGAACCGGAATTGATAGCTCGAAAGCATTTAGCGCGGGGCCCTTGAAAGTGCGGGGCCTGTAGCATTATGTAGCTACTTGTGCTACGAGGATAATCCGGCACTGGTGTGTGTGCACCTCTGCCAACGCAGTGAAATGAACAGCAGCAGCAGTAGCAGCTGAGCCATCCGCTCGCCCGCCCACCCATTCCTGAGACATGTTTTTAGTTTTAGTTGATTAAAAAAACCCGTTCGTGAGCTCGGGGCATGGCGAGTCGGACTGATGGTCGGTGGGCGAAGGCCGGCGACAGGATGGCAATCCAAACGAGATAATCGCGGCCGTGAGGCTCCCTCCCCATCACCGTGGAGATGGTGTGATGGGATCAGTCGGTGTGCAGGAGCGAGAGGGACCGCGTGGCGATCGCTGGGCCGTGAGCGATGGTTTTGGAGAGGTCTTCATTCATGACAAACATTTCTTATTGTTTTGTCTTGTTGATTTTGTGCGTCTTATTATAGTTGTGTGAGGCCTAAACTTGAGGCCAATAATATACACAATATTTACCACCCCTTTAGTCAATCCACTACTGCATGTGTGGGGAACGTCCGGCCCACGGGCCGTATAAGGCCCGCGAAATCATTTGGTCTGGCCCTGCCAAGGCAACCGCAGGCGGGACTCGAAATTCAATAAATCTAGGAGCAAACCTGGAAAATCTGTTGCGAGTAGCAACATCATCAATACCAGCTAACATCACACGCCTCACCAAAGAGAAGCAGTTCCAGCCATCACATTAGGGGTGAGTTAATTAAATGGTTGACCACATATAACAGGCTAATTTTAAAGTTGATAATTTTGCATGGCCCTCGAATGATGTTGTAAATATCCAAATGGACCTTGGCACAAAAAAGGTTCCTCACCCCTGCACTACTGAATTAATGCATCCCTGGCGCCGTGCCAATAATAATGGGGTTGTTAGACCATACTTCACCGCCCTGGTCAGTGCAATCGAGGAAAACGCACTGGGTTCCCACGCACACACAACCTGTTCAATAAATCACCGAGTGCCCATTGATGTTAAGAGCCGTGGCCTGGAATCGAACTCTGGTAATCCGCCTCTGCGCGGCACCATTCCCTTGTTTGTTGGCAACTTAGGAATCCCGCGGGTTATTTAAGGCTGCGACACTTCAAGCCGGCGGGCAACGTAAGCTGAGCGTGAGAGTCAATTCATCATCGTTTCTCATCACCGCTCGTATGCAGAGAGCGGCGACGTGCGGGGTTGTAGCGGCCCCTAGTGGCCGTCAGAATCGTCCGACGGTTCACAGGTCACCCGACCGCAACGCGTCAACAGCGTCTGTGCGACGTTATGTTAGAAACTTCTTTCGCACCGCACTGGACTCTAAGCGGAGGTGCGGGAGGCAAAGGGCAACGAACGGAACGCACCAATAGGCAGTTCTAAAGAAAGTCGTTTCCCCAATCTAAGTTATTTAAAAGCGCAGAGCTCCCGGTGGCTTCCGACTATCGGAAGGAAGAGAGCGTTCCAGACGGCCGCAGAAGCGCATCTGAAAGCGCCGCGCGATGCGGTGACCGCCGTTTTTGTTCGACAGTGGTGCAACCAAAAGCCGCTGCTGCTTCCGCTGCTGCTGCCGCTGCTGCTGCGAGGATGATCACCGGAGTTGGTGTGGTGTGGGTTTGTGCTTCTTGACGAGATCAGCAGCAAGGGAGTGTGGTTCATTTGTGGCGAGCAACTTTGCGCGTAATGAATGCGACCTTATAACACATTGTCCTGCGGAGGGAGCTGGTAGGAACGTTGGGTTGCTCGGTCAATGGCCAGGGTCAACGACTGTGAGGGCGGGCACAAGCCGGCGTGAGTAGGTTAAACGTTGAGTTTTATAAGGGCACCACGGGGTGACCAGCCCCTCCCCACCCAGCCCCACCCTCCCACCCCCCCACCCAGCCCCACCCTCCCCACCCAGCCCCTCCCCACCCTCCCCACCCAGCCCCACCCTCTGCACCCTCCCCACCCAGCCCCTCCCTTCCCACCCAGCCCCTCCCTGCACGACGGACACAATAATCCCCTGTGGGCTGGTAGAACCAGGAGGTTCCTACCAGTAATATCTACAGTGCCCTATATAATACGCGACATTCCGGGCAATGTCTCTTCTTCATCGCACACGCATAGACCGGAGAGAACGAGAGAGAACGGTGGATAATTAAGTAGTGCAAGTCTCCAATTGTTTCTTATCCAGCTAAACACGTAGGCTTTCGCGATCGAATCTGGCTGTCGCCTGATGATGCTGCTTGTAATTACTGGCGAAACGTCGTACTCGAATTTGTAAATGTTGTGGGTTTAGTCTCCCAACACACCGGGTGTGCTGTACGAGTAACGAATTTGGGCATGTTTTGCATACGTGACACAACCTTTACTAGTTGGCTGTGTCGGGTGGTGGCAGGTTTAACGACGCACATTTATACTCCCCCCCCCCCAAAAAAAAACTCGATAACAGTGCCGGATTATCGTAGGAGCAAAAGTAGCTACATATGCTACTGGCCCGCACTTTCAAGGGCCCCGCGCTAAATTATTTCAAGCTATCAATTCCGATTCAGTGACTCTGCACTTGCTCTATTACTATAGTACTATACCGCCTTCAAGTTTTATCAACGACTGGGTGTTTAAGGTTAGCTATTTGTCGTATTATCTGGCTGTATAGCAAAGAAAAAAATGCAATTACTCTACTATGCAAGTTTACGGTCTAGAAAGAAGTTCAACAAACATTCGTACAAACAGCAAATAAAAAAAAAACTCAACAAATTCTTCAAAAACACAGCTACCTACATACATACATACCTCTCTGGCCTCTCTATGTGCCATGGAGAAGGGCCATTTCCTGAAACGTCACCTGTCTACTTTTATTTGTAAGACCCACGGTGTTGTTGACGCATGAGTTGCGGTTGTTTTTACTTTTCTCTGCAGTCCATGATTTGTGTTTGTTCCCTGATCCACGTCTTCCTCTCTCTGCCCCCGTGTCTCAGAAGCGTGCATCGTCATCTTAAGTAAACATTGCATGCAACTTTTGGCCAACATTGGCATGGTTACTGGGACGCTACTTTGCACAACATTTTGGCAGGATCGGCATTAGTGTCCGTGTTTCTCATGCAGACGCCATCGTGGGTAAGATGCACTTATTGAATATATTATTTACGAAGTGTGTTGCTATATTGGCGCTAAATGCTTTCAAGCTATCAATTTCGGTTCAGTGAGTCTGCACTTGCTCTATTACTATAGTACCAGGCCGCCTTCAACTTTTATAAACGGCTGGGCGTTTAAGGTTAGCGATTTGCAGTATTATCTGAGCATTATAGCAAATAAAAAAATACAATTACTTTACTGTGCAAGTTACAATTTTGTGTTTTAATATTTGTGTTTGTTTTAACACATGCTACAGGTCCCCACACGAGGTTAATCCGGCACTGATCGATTATATATATAAACTTTTTCTGGCATAAGGTATTCCAACGGTGTTAAGGTAATTTTGGGGTGCTGATTCCAAATCTGGCATCAGTTTTTGTCTATCACATCAGGTTTTTGAGATATCAAATATTGCATTTTCACTATGAGATCTCTTTTACCAGTGGCAAAATATGATAGTAGGTTTTTACCCTTTTAACTGGTACAAAACTGACACCTTTATTCAAGGCATCATGTTTTGATATTGCACTGTGTTTGAGTTGTACGCCTTCTGGTGTCATCTGGCCCTACACCAATGGGGACTAGGCTCTAAAGAAAGCCGTCTCGGGTGTGGGCCAATCAACTTCAAGGACAGTGCATATTATCATCCTTATCAGAGTTGCTTCTTTTTGTTTGCTTTTTTGACTACTTGTGTTGTGGTCATTGCAAACATGATGCCTTGAATAAAGGTGTCAGTTTTGTACCAGTTAAAAGGGTAAAAACCTACTATCATATTGCATTTTCAATAAACACTGCAGAAGAAAAATATTAAATAAATGTGGATATCTACATTAAATTATATTATAAACACACTATCCTAAAAATACAGCGCCATATTTTAACACTAAAGCAGTCACTGACTCGCAACAACTTGCAATCATAAGTGACAGAGTTAATTTCGGGTAAAATCAATGAAAATGGGGTATGCCGATAGCATAAAAATGAGATGTGATAGAGCAAAATCTGAGATCAGATTTGGAATCAGCACCCTGAAATTAGTCTAGAACAGCTGCAAAAGTCCAGGCCAGAAAAAAATGTTTTTTTTTTGTTGACCACTCCGTCCCTCTACCGAATCAATCTTGATCGTCCCGTGCCCACGCACCGTCGCCCTCAATGATTGCAGGCGTCAGCGCGCATCACAGAGCAACGGGAACGGCACGGAGGTTGGGGGGGGGGCAAGTGAAACGCGGAACGTTGTGGTCTCAACGTTGGCTCAACGTTCACCGTCAATAATTTCGTCGACCTCAACGTCCGCTCGCGATTGACGCTCGCGTTGTCGGTTCAGGGGCGATGACGTCACACGCCATTTACCAGTGACGTCGTAGAGAGGGGGCACCGCGACGCGATGACGTCACACGCCATGTAACAGTGACGTCGGGGTGGTGTCTCGCGACGCGATGACGTCACACACCATTTAACAGTGACGTCGGGGGGAGCGAGGCACGCGACGCGATGACGTCACACGCCATTTAAAAGTGACGTTGAAGGGGGGCCCCACGACGCGATGACGTCACACGCCATTTACCAGTGACGTCGAAGGGAGGGGGGCCCCGCGACGCGATGACGTCACACACCATTTAACAGTGACGTCGGGGTGGGGTCTCGCGATGCGATGACGTCACACGCCATTTAACAGTGACGTTGGGGGGAACGAGGCACGCGACGCGATGACGTCACACGCCATTTAACAGTGACGTCGGGGGGGAGGGGGCGACGCGATGACGTCACACGCCATTTACCAGTGACGTCGAAGGGAGGGGGGCCCCGCGACGCGATGACGTCACACACCATTTAACAGTGACGTCGGGTGGGGTCTCGCGACGCGATGACGTCACACACCATTTAACAGTGACGTGGGGGGAGCGAGGCACGCGACGCGATGACGTCACACGCCATTTAACAGTGACGTCGAAGGGAGGGGGGCCCCGCGACGCGATGACGTCACACACCATTTAACAGTGACGTCGGGGTGGGGCCCCGCGACGCGATGACGTCACACGCCATTTAACAGTGACGTCAGGGGGAGCGAGGCACGCGATGCGATGACGTCACACGCTATTGAACAGTGACGTCAGGGGGAGGGGGGGTCCCCGTGAAGCGATGACGTAGCGCGCTGGCGCGACTTCCCGAACCGCATCGCCAACGTCGGCACGCGTGACGTCATTTATGGACGCCCCCTTGACAAGGAAACCGCGTTGTCCCATTACTTTGACTCACCACACACTGACTGACGCGGTGCAGTGCAGTTCCTGCGGCTACGTTGATTACGCAACCTCGAGTTGACTAACGAGTTGTGGACCAATGTCAATGATGCACGGCCACACCCAGCAAACATCCTCCCGTTCTCGCCCTGCGACACAAAGACGCTGTCGTGGTTGTTAGCGAGCGCCTATTATTATAAAGGTGTCTCTCGCACACACAGCCTAGCGAGCGAGTTACCACTGCTGCGTTTGATTTGACAACACACACACAGACACGCACGCTGCTGCTGCTGCTGTTGGCGTAGCGAGTTAGCAAGGTTTGTGGTGCCGTGAACGTGAGCCGAATGCTTCGAAGGTAAGTTCGGGAGTTTGCAGTGTGTCTCTCATCCAGCAGTGGATTTACAAAACAGAACTGCACGTGAACACGGATAATGTTGGTGGAGCGGTGTGCGAGACGCTTTGTATGCAGAAGGGCGTGGGTTCGATCCAGTGCCGGATTAAGCTCATGCGGGGTATGTAGCATATGTTATGAAGGGGACATAAATAAATAAGTAATATTTTTTAAAAACTTGTTTTAAAACACGCTTTAATGAAATGTACCGTACGAGTAATGGCAGAACTCCACGACTCCAGGAAGTGGCCCCGAGGCTTGCCACAACCTAAGGGGATGTGGCTAATTACAGCCAACGTCAGTTGAGCGTGGACAATTAGACCCAAGCCGAAACATAACATAAAAAAAGATTGTTTAATTTATTTTTTATGATAGAATATAGTATTGTCATCAGTATGACATAAGTATACCAAACTCTTTGGTTCTTTCGGTAAAAGTCACGTAGGTATAAAATCAAATAAATCGCGACGTTTCGGGCGTAAGACAAGCGTCTGTCATCAGGTGGGAAAGCATGGTCTGCTGCTGATGCAGACTGTTTTAAAGGGTTTTAAATGGGTGTAGCTTAAGGGTCATAAAGAAGTGACCGGGGCTAGTGATGTTAATGTGAGAAATTAGGCACGGAAGTGGCTATGTTAATGTGAGAGATTAGCGTGATATTAATGTGAGAAATTAGAGGGCACGGAAGTGGCTATGTTAATGTGAGAGATTAGCATGATGTTAACGTGAGAAATTAGAGGGCACGGAAGTGGCTATGTTAATGTGAGGGATTAGCATGATGTTAATGTGAGAAATTAGAGGGCACGGAAGTGGCTATGTTAATGTGAGGGATTAGCATGATGTTAACGTGAGAAATTAGAGGGCACGGAAGTGGCTATGTTAATGTGAGGGATTAGCATGATGTTAATGTGAGAAATTAGAGGGCACGGAAGTGGCTATGTTAATGTGAGATTAGCATGATGTTAATGTGAGAAATTAGAGGGCACGGAAGTGGCTATGTTAATGTGAGGGATTAGCATGATGTTAATGTGAGAAATTAGAGGGCACGGAAGTGGCTATGTTAATGTGAGATTAGCATGATGTTAATGTGAGAAATTAGAGGGCACGGAAGTGGCTATGTTAATGTGAGGGATTAGCATGATGTTAATGTGAGAAATTAGAGGGCACGGAAGTGGCTATGTTAATGTGAGATTAGCATGATGTTAATGTGAGAAATTAGAGGGCACGGAAGTGGCTATGTTAATGTGAGATTAGCATGACGTTAACGTGAGAAATTAGAGGGCACGGAAGTGGCTATGTTAATGTGAGGGATTAGCATGATGTTAACGTTTGAAAAGAAGGAGAGTGGCCTCCTCAGCGAGGGAGTGCAACCCAACGGGTGTAATCCAAAGGGCCTGTGAGCATGAGATATTCTAAGAGAGAGGCATAGAGAGAGACACACAGAGAGTCGAAATAACAGCTGACATGGGCAGGTTGGATGGAAACATCACAGTCAGTTAAGACTTTACCTGGTTAATAACGTCCTTCCAACGGTTGCTCAGTTTGTACCCATCCGCTCGGTTTTCTGTCAATAAAACAGGAAGTGTTAAGATGCTCAAACACCAAATAGATATCTTTTACAAGGCGTTCAGTCTGCATTAACTTGCTCTGATAATTATCATACTGAAAAGGGCATTGTCTTTGAAACTGTTCCCCGCATGCGAAGCGATATTTATCCGACGCTACAAAAGCATCCTTATCCACGCCAGTTCGATACGATACACTTCGGGGGCCGGCGGGAGGAGGGTCTGGCAAAAGAGTTGCTTTTAAATCTGGTCACGCTGTGTCACCTATTATTTACCTCGTCTTGAAATCGCTTGCTGCTGAAATGATGCACTCTTCGGAAATGCCTGGCGGCTTAATGGGTGGTGTAAGAAATAGTTCATATTTGTGTTGTTGTTTTTGTTATGCGTTGAGAGAGGAGAACGATACATTCTGTCTGCTCATTACTTATATTCTGCACAATGACACAAACTCATATTTGGAGTGATTGACTTTCAAGCAGAGTTAGAGAAGTATTGCGTACGTACGGTACATTCAATGCGTGCAGTCCCTGGCCTGATCAAAGCTTAGTTGCGTGACTGATGTGTGGTGACTATTATGCCTGTGATGGTGATCAATTGTCACGATTCAATTAATCGTGATTCATTGTTTTTTTTACTTCATACGTTGGCCCTCACGAACAATATTACGATTCATAATGACAGTACTAAACATATTGCGGGGCAAAAGTGCTTTGAGGCCACTTGAATGTTCATGGGATGTTGGCTATCAACAACAAGGCAACTCCTATGACTAATTGGGAATGGGACGCAAGCGTAGGATTGATCACCCTGTCGTTGGCCGCCTTTGGGGAGGGTGTATAGTATGAAAGGCCGAAACACCCTAGGAACCAAAGGTTCACTACTGACGATGCGCTCCCCAAATTTCACCAGGCTCACTGTTCATGAACTCTTGGAAGTGCTTGCACAAAGGATAGTAACATCTCATCCTGTGTTCTTGGAATATGATTCTCAATATATTTGTCATTAGGAAGCCACTGGTGCTATGCACTTTTAAATCATCTCCATGGAAAATTTATTTATTTCTAACTTTTTTTTGTATTTAGTTTGTTTTCCTTCCCCCACATCTCCGATTAGCGCCGTGGGCTACGTACGGTGCGAAATAATTTCAACATGCATATGAGTCAATTTGGGAAATCCAATTTTCCCCTCTAATTTTTACTTGCCATTTCGTTTCGTGCTCTTTCTCCTTCGCCGCCGTTGGTTTCACCAGCCTCAGTCGGCTTTTTCAAACTGCGGGCAGACAGACAGACGACAGCACCGTTTTCCCTCCACGTGGAGCTCGGCAAGCCACGGGGATGGAGGAGCGATACGTCGCCTCGATGGTTCTGAGCGGCGTCGGCGATGCGCTGGGCTACCGCTCCGGCACTTGGGAGTTCTGCCGCAGTGGCGAAAAAATCGCGGAGGAGCTTGCCGCCTTGGGCGGGCTGGCCAGCCTGCACCTCACCCGTTCCGGCGGGTGGCCCGTGAGCGATGACACGGTCATGCACCTGGCCACGGCGGAGGCGCTGGTAAACGCGTCCGCGAGGGCCGACGCCGTGGGCCCCGATGGACCGCTGTACCCGGAGATCGCGCGGTGCTACAAGGCGTGCATGAGTGACATGAATGGACGGGCGCCAGGTACCTTGAATTTTTTTTTAAAATAAAGATATATTTAAAAAAAATGTATTTCCCCAATTCCATCGCAATACCTTTCATGCTAACTAACGACCGTGATGCCACGTGCGAGACGTACTCGTGCGGACGTATACAGCGGCACATCAAGGACGGCAGTGACATCAACACGACGCTTGTTGCCAGGCTACAAGCGCTTTGAGGACACTGGACGTGTTATTGAATCTCAACACATTTGTCAATAACACTGCGGCCTTTAAACAGAAAGGCAATACGGTGTTATGTAATAGGTGACGATTGGGGTAATGGACCTTCTTCAACGCACATACATCAAGGGTCATTGCCACGTAACTTTGCGTTTAATAAAAAAATATATCCTTTGAAGGCCATGGTTTTGTTGATATGCGTGTCGAATTTTGTCGTTAATTTCGCTTGTGCACCACTGATCATTTAATTGTAAAGTGTTGAAGGCTAGTAGGAGGTAACGAGACAGTTACCCGGGTGGTGTGGTTTGGCTGAGATGGCAATGACACGACCACAAAAAACAAATATAGCCTGAACAGACTGTTGGGGCAAGTGCTGTTAGCGAGCACCAGAGGTGGGACAAAGTCATTGTTATGCAAGTCCAAGTCGAGTCGCAAGTCATCAAATTCATGACTCGAGTCTGACTCGAGTCCAAGTCACATGACTCGAGTCCACATCTCATAGGTGGGACAAAGTCATTGTTATGCAAGTCCAAGTCGAGTCGCAAGTCATCAAATTCATGACTCGAGTCTGACTCGAGTCCAAGTCACATGACTCGAGTCCACACCTCTGGCGAGCACCTATGAAGGCCGGCAACAGTACACGTGGGGGGTGGGTGGCCAGCACCACGCCTGGCCGCCTTTACCTCCCAAATGGCGATATTTGCACACCGCACCAGGTACTCATTTGAGGCCGAGTCGACCTAGGAGGGGAGGCCCAGGACCGGTTCAAACACACACGCGACTCTTATCGGTCGCGAGCGGAAATCGAACTCGGCTCGCCGGGTTCATAGCGCGCCGCGCTAGCCATTGTGCCACCGCTCCCCACGACCGCACGCACGCACGCACGCACATGCAGGTCTCACGTGCATGTCGGGAGCCCGATCGCTGCGGCCGTCCGTGCGGCTGGGCTGGACGACGCCGTTCAACCCGCACGGCGGCGGCTGCGGCGCAGCGATGCGCTCCATGTGCGTGGGGCTGCGCTACCCGTCGCCGCGCCGCCTCGCCGAGCTGGTTGCCGTGAGCGTCGAGTGCGGCCGCATGACCCACCACCACCCCACGGGCTACCTCGGGTCGCTCGCGTCGGCGCTGTTCGCCGCGTACGCCGTGGCCGGCAAGCCGGCGCGCGAGTGGGGCGCCGGGCTCATGGCCACGCTGCCGCTGGCGGCTCAGTACGTGCGCGACGCCGGCCGGGACGTCGACGAGAACCTCGCCGCGTGGTGAGTGGGAAATTCATCGCACGACAGCCAAACGCGTGGCCTCTTGCGACAGCATTTGCGTAAACCGCTCTTGCTGCCATGCACCGGTGTCTCGAGTGATTTGTTTGATCCACGGATCACAGGGTGGGGGGGGGGGGCGACCACGGGGGTAGCGCCTTTCCTTTCAGGTCGCACTCCACTTCGGCATAGGCTAACAGTAGCGCGTTCGCCGCTTATTGCAGAGTTGTTCTTCCCTGTTTTTGTTGCCCTTTTTGTGACCCTTCCCCCACACTTCCGATTAGCATGGTTGGCTATGTATGGTGCGATAGAAGTTCAACATACCACTACCACTCACCGCTCATCACCACCAATGATCACCACCAGCACAACTGGCCTCCCACTCGTCACCTCCACTCGCCACTCATCGCCAACACTCGCCACCACCGCCACGACTCACCCGCACCTCCTCTCATCCCAGGAGCTACTTCGAGGACAGCTGGCGCCGATACCTGGACATCCGCGGAATCTCCGACGGCGCGAGCGAGCCCTCGTTCCCGGCCGCTCACGGCACCGTGGCGGGGCGCGACGCCTTCTACAAAACGCTGAGCCACAGCGGCTGGGCCGGCGCCAGCGGGCACGACTCCACCATGGTGGCGTACGACGCCGTGCTCGCCGCCGGCGACTCGTGGAGCGAGCTGTGCGAGCGCGGCGCCCTGCACGGCGGGGACAGCGACTCGACCGGCGCCATCGCGGCCTGTTGGTGGGGTGCGGTGTACGGTCTCGCTGGCGTCCCCGCGGGACACCACCAGCAGCTGGAGTACCGCAGCAGGCTGGAGATGGCCGGGCGCGAGCTCTTCAAGCTCGCCCGCAAAGATTGCGGCGATTCGGGGGTGGGAGTGTGAAGCGGCGGTGGTCGGTTGGTGGTTTGGTGGTGGTCACTCCGTACGATTCCTGAAAGTGAGATTTCCCCTTCGTTCACCGCTGATTTACATCGCACACTCGAAGGGGAAATTTTACTCGAGATATTTTGCGCGTCTGACTTTAATGGCGACCCGGAAAATATTGTATACATGAAACTTGCACACCGCAACCAATATTATTATAATAGTACTACCTTTTTTGCCCGTTCAAGGATGGGTGTATATTGCAGTAAATCTAATGAAAGGGGGTGGCCTCTTTTTCAGTGACGTCACGCACGGATGTAGCACTGTGCTGCGTAGATTTATTTTTTACCGTTGCATTCTGTAAAGAAACGTCATATTTGAAGCGACTTTGCGTAATAAATAATTCAGCTTGACCTCTGCGTTCGTGTAAAAATCCACCCGCATGAATATTAAGGAGGGGGGGGGGGTGGCCCTCATGTGGAGTGACGTCACGTTGGTGATTATAATTATCGTAGGTAATTGATAATTTGGTACATTTCCGATTCATCGCTTGTTGCAGAGTACCACGGTTCGAATCTATCGGCCATCGCGGTTATGTCTGTAGGTATATTAACCGTAAATCGGTGAGCTGGTTGATTGTTTACTTGCCGTGGGAGATTGGTGGAGGGTGGCGGAGGGGCGGTGTGTCATGTTTAACACTGAAAATAAAAGTGCAGCCTTGCATACAGTTGTGTATGTGTGTCTGGTGGTGGCCCAGCAGTAGCGTGCTGCGCTATGAATCCGGCGAACCGAGTTCGATTCCCTCTTACGGCCAACACCAATGACGATTATCTCAACCGGTCCCGGTCCTGGACCTCCCCTAGGCCGACTCAGCCTCAAATGAGTACCTGGTGCGATGTGTACGCATTGCCACTCGGGAGACAAAGGCTGACAGGCGTGGTGCTAGCCACCCACCGCTCGTGTGCAGTGCCAGCCTTTATAGGTGCTCGCTCATAGCACTTGCCCCAAAAAAGTCTATTAAGGCTATATGGGGGATCTTTATTTGTATTGGACCATACCACGCCACTCAATGCGTCACCTCAGTCAAATGTCGGTGGACTGATCATCCACTCGATCATCCACACCAAACGACTAACCGAGTGTTTTCGTGATGATCAGTTTCCCGAATACTTAATAGTTGTTGCTCGAGTATAATTCAGCCGCATGAAGAATGAATAACCCAAGTGTGAAGGGGGAGGGAAGGCGTTTATTACACTGGTCAACAAAAAAAAAATCATTTTTTTGTGGCCTGGACTTTTGAAGCTGTTTTAGACTAATTTCAGGGTGCTGATTCCAAATCTGATCTCAGATTTGCTCTATCACATCTCATTTTTATGCTATCGGCATACCCCATTTTCATAGATTTTACCCGAAATTAACTCCCGTCACTTATGATTGCAAGTTGTTGCGAGTCAGTGACTGCTTTAGTGTTAAAATATGGTGCTGTATTTTTAGGATAGTGTGTTTATAATAAAATTGTATGTAGATATCCACATTTATTTAATATTTTCTTCTGCAGTTTTTATTGAAAATGCAATATTTGACATCTCAAAAACCTGATGTGATAGACAAAAACTGATGCCAGATTTGGAATCAGCACCCCAAAATTACCTTACAACCGTTGGAATACCTTGTGCCAGAAAAAGTGTGTTGACCAGTGTTATGGTCGCTAATCACCTCTAAATGGCGGCTTGTGATTGGCTGGAGCGTCTCTGAGATTTCCCCTTTTCGCCGTGACTGCCTTTGCGGGAGGGCTTTGAAGTGGACACTGGGAAGCCAAAACATCCTCATTGGCAAGGCGCCCCACGCTGATCATCGATCGATTCCTTGAAATTGATCCTAAATCATTGGACATGCCAAAATAACTTCTGAAAAATACTTTAATGGCCCTCTTTAAAACTAACATTATTTTGAACATCGTGTGTTGTTGTGTCTAAAATGTATTGTTGTGATGAAAAAAAATTAGTTTTGAACAATATTTTTAAGGTGGGGCACCATCTCAACGCCCCAAAAGAGACCAGCCGGCGTAGCTCAACTGGGGTAATGCATAGCAACCATCGCAGTCGATTTAAAAAATGTGGCAGAACCCTCCTGCGAAGGGGGCATGAGACTCAGTGAGGTAAACAACTAAAACAAGCATATATGTTGTATACCTAAACTATTTGGTGAAACACCACATTGGCAGTGCTGCACAAGCACAAGTAACACAAACAACTCGTTTGTCAAAAACACTGCCATATAAGGAAACATATATAACAGTAAAGACCATTGCCTGAAACGTCGCCTCACCTATATTATTACATTTTAAGGCCACTGTTATTTGATGAACGCGGTTAGTAGTTTGCACGTATTTTGAACTTCTTTCGCACCGTACGTAGTCAATCGTGCTAATCCGAGGTGCGTGTTAGTGTGCAGGGGTATGCAGTTTGGTAGGGTGTGTGGTGCGTTTCCTTGAGCCGCGCTGCTCCATTGTTCTCACTCATCAGCGCTGTTCAGATATTTTGGTTTTCATTTTATGAAAAAACAATCCTCCCAAGACAAAGAGCGCTATAACGAATCAGCGCTCTACCTGGTCACGCTAAGCGAGGTCTTCCTGGTTTACGACTGGCGTCCCAACAGAAGCTGACACGTGGCTACGGGGTGGCGTATCAGCGTGGAACTATCAGTTATTTTGTTTTCATTTCACAAAAAAAAATCTTCCCAAGACAAATAGCGCTATAACGAATCAGCGCTATACCCGGTCGCGCTAAGCGAGGTCTGCCTGGCGTCCTAACAGGGGCTGGGCACGCGGCTTACGGCGTGACGTCATCGGCGTGTAACCAATCCACGTTCCGGGGCTCCCGCGTGGGGGTGGGGTGGAGCACCCCCCTCCCTCCCTCCCATCGTCCCCGCCCTGCCCCGCCCCGCACCACCTGCGTCATCACCGACGTCATCGTCACCCACAACCACCTCCATCACCGTCACCGCCGTTTCGTTTTTTTTATTTCACCAATTCGCGATGATGTGCGGCGGCTTCACGTGCTCGAAGAACGCGCTGTGCGCGCTCAACGTCATCTACATCGTGAGTTCGGCGCCGCTCTGCGAGGTTTTTTATTTTTATTTAAAAAAATGTTTGGGACGAAGGGCGCCCGTTAAGAACCTGGTGGGTGGTGGGTGACGTCACTGCGCTTTGTAATTCGCACTTCGCTTGGGCGTGACGGCGCGCACCCATTGGCCGCAGAGCCCGCGCGTGGTGCCCGAATGCGCGCGTCCCATTGGTCGGCGCGCCTGTGCGTTGTACGGTTTCCAACGGCGCGGCCTGCGCGCTTTAGGCCGGTGTTAAAGGGGCCGTTATTCGTCTGAACAAAAATTAAATAAACTTTAAACGTTTACACTAATTGTGACGCTAAATTAGTATCATTGGTGATGAGAGCTACGGTAGTGAGTAATGATAACCGATACATTGTTCACGGGGAGGTGTTCCTTTGTTATGGTTTAATAAAGCCAGCAGTGGGTTTCTCCCGTAAACAATCATAACTGTCACAATAATAATGATTATGTAAATCGAACGGTTATAACAATCCTTGTTCCATGAACATAAATGCTCTTATATTGACCAACAAATGTAATGTCAAACGGCAACATGATTACCTGTACAAGTGAGTACAGTTCTTGAAGCTTTGGTGCTCATCAGCGGAATCCGATGAGCTATAATGCGCTTTCTCACAGATGTCCAGTCGACACGTAATGTCCTGTTTACAGCCCTGAGACAGTGTCTGAAATTCCACATTTCTATGGCAGATGAGTGAATCTAACCACGTGACAAACGCTGCTGGCTTCCCCACAAAGTGGTGCCGAATGTATCGACCCCGGAGGGTTGATGGGCGGAGTCAACCCCCAGGCAGGATTTGAACTCTCAACCTTAAGATTGAGAGCAACGCCTTCTTGCGACGTGGATCGTGCCTTGTTCCCACAATCAACATTTTATAATTTAACTTTGAACTTGTACGAAGTAATACGTTTTAGTAATACATTTTTAATATTGAAGGATTTGTGTCGGTACCCAAAAAGCTACTGTTCGGTAAACAATATACCATTTGAAAAAAAAAACTGGTCATCAGAACACATGTTTAAATGTAATTCCCATTAGGCCCCGTGGTATGAAGGGCAGTCGCCAACCTTTATGAACTGTCCTCTCTTTATCCTATGACGTAGGGCAATTGCCCGAAATGTCGCCTATTGTTTTATTTTAAGGATCTGTTAATAACGAATATTATTTTGTAGGTATTTTTGTTGTGCTGCACTACCAAGCGAGTATCACCAAATAATTTGTTTCATATAATATATGATCATATTTACAATGTTTAACATTTCCCCCTTTTAGACAGAGAGAATGCATGAATGCTTTCAACCCTTATTTTAAAGCGGTAAAAAAAAAACTTCTTTACGCCCCATGAATTATTGCTGGAGCAACAGCTCCCGTATTGTGTGTGTACTTATCCACTGCTGATAACAGCCAACTGAGATACGGTCATTGACCAGGGTCCTTCTGGTGAGCGATTATATTTTTAAATCGGAGACGGCCCAGTTAGTTTGAGTTCTTTGGGTGACCACTGTTTCATAAGGTCCACTCAGAAACGTAGCTCTTTTTCAGAAACGGCCTGACCACAAATGATAGCTCAACGAAGTGGCTTATCATCATGTGGAAATGTATAGCAGACGAATATTCGCTGGTCTCCAGGATGGCTAACAGATGGCAGTACAGCAAGGTGTTTTTTTTTTACCTCTGTGCGAACCTCTGAGTTTTAGACCAAATACTTTCTATCTGGGCTTTCCAGAGCTCCCTCAAGTAGAGGCCCTTTTCCTAGCAGTAGCATTTCCAAGTATTTGCAGGGCTGCACCATTATCCTGTTTATAGATTCATACAAATATATGCAGTAAACCCTTGTCAATTGGATACATGGGGCTCTGGCCTTGCCGAATTATTCAATATTTCGAATTACAGTATGTACAATGGTACTCCACAGTGCCTCCTGCCCCAATATGAAAATAATAATCCAAATTTGTTTTACATAAAATATTTTCCACAAAAAGTAGCACCATCAGTAATCAGCACTGCAGGCGAAGGAGGAGGATGTGGTAGGTTCCATGTGGTAGGTGCCAGAGGTTGTGGAGGGGGGCTTAATGCACTTAGTATTTAGGATGCACTTACTGACCTGTGGACTATAAAGTCCAAAGCAACAGGTCTGCACTCACGCTCACCACGTGCACCGCCACTAGACCGAGTTATTGTTTTAGTCGTGGCGCGCGGCGTCGCTCCACGTGTATGCCGAAATCGGACCATTCTGTACGGCAATTCGGCTCATGGCGAATTACTAATACATGGTATATATATGCCGAACCGCAGCCGTGCCGAATTATCCCCAATTACGAATGATCAAATACCGAAATAATGAGATTTTACTGTATATAGATTCACACGTTCTTAGGTCGGGCTAGTCAGCAAGCGGCTTTGCCTGTCTCCGTGTTGCGCTCAAATCTGTCGCAGATCGTGGGCCTGCTGCTCATGGCCATCGCAGGCTGGGGACTGGGCTACGGCGTGGTCAACACCATCTCGCTCATCGGCGGTGTGGTCGCCGTGGCCATCTTCCTCTTCCTCATCGCCATCGTAGGGCTCGTGGGAGCCATGAAGCACCATCAGGTGCTGCTCTTCTTCGTATCCTCCACTGTTGGCAGCGGGGTGTGCGGGACACGTGAAATGCCTGTGGGCCCCCTTTGCCGTTGCCGTAGCCGATTTGTGCTGGGACCGTGCAAGAGCCAGGCCGACGTGGAATAAACTTTTCAACTAAACTATTTTCACGTGACCAGGTAAGGCCCACTGAGCTATACAGCTCTTTTTCAGAAACGACCTGGTCATAAATGATAGCCCAAACGAAGGGGTTTATCATCATGTGGAAATTTAAAGCAGCCAAATACTCTAAGCCAGTGGTTATTAACCTGGGGTGCACTCACCCTTTGGGGGTGTGAGATGCCCTTTCTGGGGGTGTGAGGCATGCCAGATTTGTTTCGAAGGTAAATCATCGAAACACAAATTAAACACGGGCACGCGAGTACAACTACTTTGTTTCATCAAACCTACATTATAATGTTTTGAACGATTGAGAACCAAAGGGGCGTGCAAGGCTGCAGAAAAGGTTAAGAACCACTGCTTTAAGTGCATGTTTATAACTGTGGAGGGAAAAACCAGAGGACCCGGACAAAAATCCACGTGACCACGGGGAGAACATGTATACTCCAAATATACATTCGTTATGGTCAGAATCCAATCTCTGACTTCCTGTATACCAGGCGAGGGAGTTAACAATTCGCCACCACGGCACCAGGTTGTTTTCCCACTGCAGAAACCTCACAGTATACTGACTGATGACACCTGACCCCGCTAGCTCCTGAGACAGATTCAGATGCCAGCATATCACGGTTTAGTTCCGGCTCTGCACGGCACATAGACAATGGAAAGCCGCCCGTACTGTGAGTCCCCCCCACTGTCTTGGCTCGGATGTGCCATTATTATTAAGGATCGTAGTTTGCAAAAAATAAATTCACGCCATTCGTAGTATGAGCTGGCACCAGCTTGCCCCGCCATCGTATTAGTATGTCAGTAATTTACCCTCCAATTGTATAACAACAAGATCCCTCAGATCCTCTGGTACCGGTCTTTTAGTCGTCCCCAAAGGTCAGGACCAAAACCTAGGGAGAAGCGGCTTTTAGTGTTTACAGTCCTCGCCTGTGGAACATCCAGCCAGGGTATTTGAGGGCTTCAGAATCATTAAGCACTTTTAAAATAAATCTAAAAACGTATTTTTTAAACTTGCTTTTAATTAGGATGTTCTTAATGTGTTATTTGTATTATGTCTTCGCTAGAAATTTGTTACGTGATTTATTTTGCCTACAATTTCACTTTTATTGTTCATGCACTTTGTATTGAATTTTTTTTTTGCACGAATAGTGCTATAGAAATATAGTTTGATTGATTTAGATATATTTTCGGTTGGTAAAATATGATATTACCTTTATTTATTATATTTACAAAAGATACATTTTCTGTAATATTTTGTTTTCAAAGAAACAAAACTATGAACTGTCGTAGTTTAGTGGTACACATGACTAAACGCTCCTTTGTGGCTCCCGTGGGTCACGTGATTGCCAATGAAGCTGTGCAGCCCAATTGGTAATTGCTCCATAAGCTTCGAATGTTTGAATTGTTTCAAATATTTTCACGTAAATGATTTTATCTCCCGTTGCCTGCAACAACGCGTAGCACGTTTTCTACCAGACATAACAGTTTCATCGAGATTGCTTGTTGCTTTGTACGTTATGCCTCTTACAGCTTGGCACTAATGTCCTTTCTTTGAACCACATTGCAAGCGGTATTTTCTTTAACAAGAACGCTCGCAGTACATCGTCATCCTGTTTTTGCTGTTCATCGTACAATTCAGCGTGTCTTGCTCCTGCCTCGCCTTCAACAGTTCCCAGCAGGTACGGCGGACACTCCACACCGTCTTCACACTTGAATCATTCGTAAAGTGGGATTTGGGATTTTTATTGGCGCCAAGGTGACGAGATGTTATGTCCCTTGCCTGGTATACAGAAGGTCATGGGTTGAATCCCGACCCTGAAGCCTGCTGTATATTTGGAGTTTGCATGTCTCTCTCCCCGTGGTCGCGTAGATTTTTCTCCGAGTCCTCCGGTTTTCCCCTCCACATTTAGAAACATGGAGTATTTGGCCGCTGTAAATGTCCTCATGATAAGCCACTTTGTTGAGCTATAATTTGTAGCCAGGTCGCTTCTGAAAAGAGCTATAGTGCTCAGTGGGCCTTACCTGGTAAAATAAAAAAAAGTTAAATAGTAATTTGTAACGTGTCCAATTTTTGTTTACTTTTCGGGAGAGAGAGGGAGAGAGGTGGAATAATTTAACTGGCCCCAACAGTTGCCCGAGCTCTGTGGTCCTATATTTGCATGTTTGGCAAAATCCGTGATTGAGTGCTCTTTGAGTATCTGTAGAAAGCTCACGCGCGCGCGAGGGGCGTTACACCCAATCCACCCCCCCCCCCCGTACATTAACGGTGTGAGAAAGTCGGGAGGTCGTCGTGTGTGGCTCTCTCGGTATGTCGCGGAAATCGCGCACGTGTTTGGCCCCGCGCAGGAGACGTTGCTGAAATATGGCTGGAAAAATCTGAGCAACAGAACGGTGGGCGACTTGGAGAAGAAGTTGGACTGCTGTGGGTTCTTTCAGCAGAAGCTCACGGAGTGCTTGGCGGTGAGCAATGTGATATCTCTCCCCAGCGACACACTGCCATAGTTACAGACTTACATCGAACTCATGTACATGACCCGTGTGCCAGTGGTAATTTGATTCGCGTTTTTTTTATTTTAGCCATTCTCTTTGGCTAGTCGGCAACAGTGTAAAACTAAAATTAGTCCACTAATTTAATGTTGGAGTTAGAGTCGTGGAATTCTTTGCCCATCCCCCCAATATTGTTGAACTCGGTACGTACTTTTATACACGTATGTAGTCAGACGTCCTCAGACGAACAGACTTTGTTATCCATGCTGAGGTGGTGGGGATACATTCAGTTTCATAGCAAATTGCTGACTTATTCTATGAATAATCCATATTTTCTACAATTGTGCGCACCTGCAAAATTGACACTCGTGTGCTATGAGGTTATTTTTTTAAAATATGAACTGCGAGATCTAAATTTGTGGAGTTGTCCTGGGCACTGTGTACACCGTGTACGCGATAGCCTTCCCGTGCAGGTGCTCATGATGACGAGATGGTGCCAAAGAACACACCGTGGGAACTCCCTGCATGTATGTGAGAGTAGAGTAAAACCCCGGCTAGCCGGATTTTGCATTTAGCCAAAAAAGCTGGACCAATGCTGGCTAACTAAAATGCATTCTTTCATGTATTTTTTATACAAGAACATAGTCAATATTTTTGTTTACATAATATACTTTCGGTTGTGCTTTGGAATATGTTTTGTCACCTACCATGTGTCATAAAATGCATGAGAACATCTTGGATTTTGTGTAGTGTATAAAATACGTAATTCAAGTGTATTAAATGTACGTTAGTGGTGGGAGAGGGTGGTGGAGGATGGCGGGGAGGGGGCGAATAGGGGATGGGCGGGAGGGGCAATATGGGACGAGGTGGGGGATATGGGATAGTGGGAAGGGATGATGGGGGAGGGCGGAGGGGGATGCGAGATGGTTGGGAGGGGGCGATAGAGGAGGACTGTGAAGTGGTGGGTAAAGGTCATAGGGGAGGTCTGAGGTGGATGGAGGGGGGGTGATGCAGGTACCTCCAGATATAATTTCTGTATTGGGCATGATACACTACTCACACTACTATGTGTATAACCTGGTACTGTACACAGTATACAGAGTTTGCTGTTGATTTTTTTGTAGGTTGATATTCAATGCAAATCAGAGGGTTGCCAGATTTTTTGCCTAGCCAGACCGGGTACTCCCCCTCTGTGTGTGGCCATCCTCACAGGCTTGCCAGGAGAAACAGTCTTGTAGCAACTGCGGCACGCTGATGTTGAATCACGCCAAGGAGGCCCTGCAGATCTGCGGAGGAGTTGGACTCTTCTTCAGCTTTACGGAGGCGAGTCAACCTGGGTCACTCACTCAACCCCACTGGCAGAGCCGGATTGGCCCATGGGTTAAGCGACGGCTTAAAAAGTGCTAAGAAGTGTTAGGAAAAAGGGAGAATGCCAGATATGTTACCTGTTTTATATATATGTGTGTTGTTTTATTTTAAGGTACTTATGAATTTGTTGAGTTTTCTGCGGGTGTAAAAAAATAGCATTCCCCTGCTTCAAGATGGTTCACCAAATGGGAAACGGCCACTGGTAGTGTGTTGTCATAATCGTCTCTGTCACCATTGTCATCATCGTAAGCATCATCATCATGGTAATAGAGCAGCAGATGACCTTTATATAATGGTTCCAGGGGCAGCTGTGCATCTAACATTGATGAATATCCAAGGACTGGTGAATGACAGACCAGGACTGATACTGCTCATGTTTTCAATTGTTGTTATCCTCACGCGCAGCGTCTGATGCCAGCACTTTTGTTTTCAGAATTATCGCAAATGTAATTGTCGGGTCTTTGAGGTCACACTAGTTGGAGTTGATCTGCCTTCGTAACGCTTTCCAACTTGGGTTAAAATCATTTTTGATTAGTTCCGTCCATATGGGCATCTGTCGATCCAGCCTTCTTTCTATAATGGGGGGTGGCACTATAACTCTTGTAAAGATTATCTATTGTGAACCAACCTGCAGTCTAAAGTTGTGTTGCTATTAGGGACTTCGCCTATTGAAAACTAGCCAGATTGATCACTGATCAAAAGGTGGCCCAAACCTTGGAGACACAAACCACAAACCAAGAGGACTATTGGAAATACGTGCAAACGGATTTTGCTCTGAGAGCTACCCATCATCAGATTCATGCTTCCGAAGACAAACGTGTGTTGGAAAGACATGAGGTTTTTTGGGTTAGATCGCGTAAATATAGATGTGTTGTTCAACCCGCCACCACCCAACAGCCAATTAGTAAGGTTTGTCACGTAAACAGAACATGCCAATTCGTTACTAGTTCAGCACATCTAGCACTCAGCCTACATGTTAAAGTGGCTCACGATCCACGCGCGACCATGATTTTTCGCCAACTTGGCTTTAAGTGTTTGGAATTGTTTTTCGACTTCCACTTGAAGACACCCGTGGTGCGATTGCGTAACCTGCTGCCGCGTGTCCCGTCCGTGTGTGCGCGCTGTCGCTCCGGCAGATCGTGGGAGTGTGGCTGGCGGCACGCTTCCGCAACCAGAAGGATCCTCGCGCCAACCCGAGCGCCTTCCTCTAGGGCAGGGCCCCGGATGCCGTGCGATTGCGAGCCCGGGTTTTGACGGTCGACTAAGCAGCGCGTGTCACCGTGAGTGTGGGAGCCATAATGTGTGCGTGCGTGCGGGCGTGTGTGCGAGGTATGTATATGTACGTTGGGCTTCTTTCGCACCGTACGTAGCCAACCGTGCTAATCGGAGTTGCGGGGCAAAGGACAACAAACCGAAAAACAAAAAGCAGTTCGAAAGAAGTTCGTTTTCAAACTGGTGGAGAATGATCGAGCATTGCTGTGGTTAATATTCGTCGCTTGCAACGTTCGAACGTCACTCCGGCCCGCCTCCCCCTCTCTTCCCCCACCCCGCCCCCCACCCTACTTCCCATCCGTCCATTTATCTCTCCAATATTCGCGTGGAGAAAAAAAAGTAAAAAAAACCCCTAGAGATATTCTTTCCAACGCACAAGCACGAGAAGCTGAAACGCGTCGTGTTGGTGAGAGGTGTAACGCACCGCGTGAATTTCCCCCGCATCACTTTTGCTGTCTGCCTATAATGCTGCCTACACACCACTGTACTTTTTGTAAATCCGACACGGCCGCAGTGATTGCACCGAGGGTACGCTCGTGTTGTGTGGTTTCTTTTTTTAGGATATTCGTAGTGGTTATACAGGGTGTCCGTGAAGGTGTAGTGCATTTAAAAAAAGAGTTGTAATGACAGCAGGTTTGTCTAGGTCATTAAAACCCAAACAAAGGCAAAGATACCCCGTATAGCCTTCACAGACTGTTGGGGCAAGTGCTGTTAGCGAGCAGCACCTATGGAGGCCGGCACGGCACACGAGGGGCTGGGTGGCCGGTACCACCCCCGTCTGCCTTTGTCTCCTGAATTGGCGATGTTTACACACCGCACCAGGTACTCATTTGAGGCCGAGTCAACCTCGGGGAGGTCCACGTCTGGTTCAAATAATGGTCACACACACGCAGCATTGTGAAAATCCCATCACACGGGTCTCTCACCTCATCCCCCACGTGTTTACCATGACGTCGGCAACACACTTGGTATCGAGATTTCAGAGAATCCCAGGTGTTGGAGAGTATCCCGGCTGTGTGATTGTTACAAAAACTTCTGTTCTGTTACCTTTTTAAAGTCACACGAGCATTATAATTTAACAAGAAAATTGTACGCGGAATATGTTGACGGTATTTTAACTACGGCGTTCAAACTGCCATCTGTAGTTTATTAATATCTTGATGAGCAACCCTCCGTGAGACATTGTCAACATCCTGTCATTCGAGGCTTGCTGGATGTCGCTGGTGTAATTCGTCACCCACTTGCTTTCTTTCCAACTGCTCAGTTACCCAGTGGTGATGTCTGTACCCGGAAGGAGAAGCTGTGTTGTTTTAATTTGTAATTCCGTTGCACCTGAAAGCAGTTCTGTGATATCTCCTTGTTCTCGAACACGGGGTGATGCACCGGTTTTGCCGGAGTCACGGATTGGCTCTTCGTGGCACTTTGAATAAAACAAAAGACAAAAAAAAAACCTCGTACCATTTATATCGAGATGAATTCTGATTGTGTGATTGTGCGGTCATGTATTCAGAAATCAGAATATTTATTTATACTGGAGGAATCCGATGCGCTATGAAGCCTTTTTTCATAGATATCCAGTGGTATTGATCTGGTGTTCCTTTGGAATACTTATGGTTACATAGCAAGTCGTATTAAGCGTTGTGCACATTCATACGGCTCTTCAAACTTCAGCCGTACATTTCCACGTTGGGTAGTCGAGCAGGTCAGTTTGAAGGTAACGGTGCGATAAATAA
This sequence comes from Lampetra planeri, assembly GCF_965212315.1. NCBI lineage: Eukaryota > Metazoa > Chordata > Hyperoartia > Petromyzontiformes > Petromyzontidae > Lampetra > Lampetra planeri. Next base: position 10,496,263 of record NC_136127.1, on the reverse strand, counting down.
TTGATTTGTGGGTGCAAGACTTAACTTCGCCACGGCACGTACGCTGAGCGGTTATTCTGGCACTGTTTCTGCTGCGATGTATCCGTAACGTGGCGAATTTGTAAAGATCGCTGTGGAGAGAAAGGGAGAAAACAAGTAACACTTTGGTAATGCTGCGAGGGATTGACACCGGCGTCTGTTATCGCCGAAGATTTAAGGGAAAGAATGAAATGTTTGAATAATCAGGGCCATGTAGAAGGATGTCTGTCCGTGGGGCTTCATGCGTGCGTGCGTGCCCTTGTGTAGGGCAGGGTGACACGACCGAGCTGAAACACGTTTGCTGCAGATGTTTGCGGTTCGAGGCTGATGGTCGCCCTGGTTAATGCTGCGGGTGTATTAACCATAAATGATAATAATTCTTTTAAACTAATTTTTTTGGTTAAATTCGCACTAGGCCTCAAAGCGCTTTGCAGAACGCCTGTTTAGTTATGGAGAAAGCCTGTTGTAAAAACAGGTCAGTTTTTAAGACGTGATTTAAACAGTGTAACAGACTCCGATACCCCCATGGACCCAGGAAGGGAATTCCACAATTGCGGAGAGCCTGGCTACACAAAGCTCCGTTTCCCACAGAACAAAGTCTGGTCTTTGGAATAATTAATATTGAGGAGACCACAATCAGCAGATCTAAGTTTCCGCAGTGGAATATCAAAGTTCAGCAGATCGGTGAGATGTTTAGGAGCCAACCCATTCAAGGCTTTCAACGTAAGGAATAGATACTGATCTGCCTCACAGTTAACGTTCAAAAGATCCCGCGCCGTTATTTTTGATATGGAGTAGGCCACGAGTGCCCGGGCCTTGCGATCCCAGTTTGCTCGAATTTTACTTGTTTGGGAAGAAAATCCACAACGGTTGCATCGTGCCCCCCCCACCGCCCCCGGCAGGCTGGTGCTGCTTACATCTTACGTCACGTAGGGAGGACTGCCAAGTTGGGTACCCCAACGAATGGACTGTTGCACGGCAATGGAATGAATTGTCGGGCTGAGATGCGATGCAAGCCGCTGTACTCTTGAGATGCTGAGGTGTTTTAAGCGAGCGCCGCTGTAACATGCAAATACTTATCCTACGGTTCGCGGACAATTGTGGATGCGTCGAGGTCTCAGGATGCGAGTCTCCGATGCAAATTAAAAGTCGTAGCGGATGAATCTTGCTTCAGTTACCATCGTTCAGTATTTTTTGTTCAGCGTAGTTAATAAAACAAAATATTTGCGTTTGGCCGCAATATGAAACCTCCTCGTTGACAGGGCCAATCGCTTCTTATCGTGAACGGTGTTGCGTTTTCAAAGTAGCGATGGTGTGTTCACTGAAAGTAATATATGTGAATTGTAAAACGGGAAAAAAACAATGAAATTTGGTATTTACAACCGATGTTTTTGTGCGCTGTTTCTTTCTTCCGCGAATGGGGCTCTGTGTGTTGTGACCGCGCGGAGACTCTTAAGCAACGTCAAATCGACGTAGAACCGGCACTTAATTTCTCGGTTGAGCTGTCATTTGTGATAACCACGTCGCTTTTGAAAAACAAGCTATGTAGCTCAGTGGGACTTACCTGGTAAAATAAAATAAAACGTTGAATATGCTTGTTTGTGGAACGCTGCTTGGCTGAGTGACATCAACACCGTGCCGCGCAATGTTGTTTTACTTCATGGACATTTGTGCCATCGTCATCATCATGTGCATGCCCCTCGGGACGGAGCAGTTCCCACAAGCCACCAACCAGGCAGAGCTACATTTTTTTAAAGGCTTCAATCAAGAGTTGGCAACTCCAACAATGTGTCCTGATATTCAAGAATCTTAATTTTTGTTTACATAGCGGTGAATGGTCGCGCCTTTAGTGGCTACGGACGTGATTTGAGACCCATTACGTGCAACATTTACATTGAAAAGCATCGATTTGCCACGATTCAGTGTATGTATTGCGAGCTTACGAGTTGATTAACCTGTGCACAATTTGCACAAACAGTGTTCTGCTTCACGTCGGAGGAACCTGGAGCATCTGGAGAACACCTGCCATGCGTGCGATGGGATAACTCTTAAGAGCAGTTGTTCTTAACCTGGGGTGCACGCACACCTTTGGGGTGCGAGACATGGCCACGTGTTTTTTGGAAGGAAAATCATGGAAACAAATTAAGCAGGGGCATGTAAGTACAACTACTTTGTTTCATCAAACCCTTTGTATTGATTAAACCAAATTACGATTGAGAACCAAAGGGGGGGGGGGTGCAAGGCTGGAGTTAAGGTGAAGAACCACTGTCTTAGAAGCTCCGCTGTACAGACGGGTTTTGCGATCCCGCTTGCTGTACTGCCACCTCGGAACCCCAGCGGTTTCGGGGGTTTCACAACAAATGTCTCCACGCGACCGCCGGACCTCCGGTTACACTGGTCAACAAAAAAAAAAATTCTGGCCTGGGCTTTTGCAGCTGTTTTAGACTAATTTCAGGGTGCTGATTCCAAATCTGATCTCAGATTTGCTCTATCACATCTCATTTTTATGCTATCGGCATACCCCATTTTCATTGATTTTACCCGAAATTAACTGTCACTTATGATTGCAAGTTGTTGCGAGTCAGTGACTGATTTAGTGTTAAAATATGGTGCTGTATTTTTAGGATAGTGTGTTTATAATATCATTTTATGTAGATATCCACATTTATTTAATATTTTTCTTCTGCAGTTTTTATTGAAAATGCAATATTTGATATCTCAAAAACCTGATGTGATAGACAAAAACTTAAATTTAGCTGTGACGCCAGATTTGGAATCAGTACCCCAAAATTACCTTAAAACCGTTGGAATCCGTGGCCTCCAGTGTGGGGGCCGACATCCACCCCACCGCTCTCGTTGGGCAGGTGGGGCACGACGTTCCCTTCTTCCGTTACCTCCTCCACCGCGTCGGTCGGCTCCTGCCGGGCCCCCGCCGACCGAGTGATCGGGGCCCCCCTCTCTGAGGTGACATACTCGTGCTGCTGGCTCACCGCCGCACGAAGTTGACCCACACGCCCGCGTCCACCACAGCTAACGCTAGCGCAGCACACGCAGGTACGCCCGCACGCACACACCTGCAGGCGATTACCTCGCCGCGCGCCCTTGCCGCGGCTCCGCGTCCACTTCTCGCAGCGCGTTTCCCCAAGCAGTCGCTCCACACACAAATCACCGACACCACACCGATGCTCTGTGCTCACTTTGATTTGCGGCGCAAATGCGCACCACCCGGGGGAATATGTTGCGAGAAGAACCTAGCCTACTGCTAAGTGCCCAGTCACTCAAACGTCTTGCCACGTACCTCGAAGCTGTACTCGCGGCGTCGCACGGACGCTGTGAGAGTCGGAGGGAGAAGGACGAGAGAGAACTACCTATCACTGCCTCGTAGCAGCACTCTCTGACATCACACGGATGCTGCGAGCGGCTCGAGGAGGCAGGACGGCAGGGAGTGGCTCTTGGCGGCCCTGATATTGAAGACAAGATACCTGAATCATCCCGGGCTTCTCTTCTTATCCCCCGAACTTCAAAAGCCCGGGGTGGCGTTGTACCACGTGGCCATTCGTGCGCCTACCTGCGGTTTCCGCTCCCTGGTGTTGTGTGTCCTCCGTGGAGTGCTGCGTGCTGCTGCTCCGACCACCCATTGTTCTCCCCGTGCTCATTAATTCTGACCTCATGTTCTGCCCTCGGCCCCTCCCGATGTCGTGAATGACTCATTGCGGCTGGCCCAGTGAACCTTTTTGCGCACATACAATTTTAAGCCAACTCATGGGCACCGCAATGTGACCTTTCCTGCGAGGTTCGGCCAATCTCCTGGCACCGGGAAACCGTGGGACTTTCCTCCTGGGGGTCCTTCGGATTAAAACCCGTCGTGCCAGGCAATCCTCCGCCAGGACACCACGTGTGTGTAAAAAAATAATAATAAATGAAAATAAATCAACTAAATCACGACGTTTCGGAGGCAACACAAGTCTCCGTCTTCAGGTGGGACCGTCACAGCTAAATTTAAGATAAGCCCCTCCCCCCTTAACTTGCATTTAAGATATTGTCTCTTGGATTTCTCCACACTTGATACAGTTCAACACACCCATAAAGATACGTCGTAGGCCGCTGCAGAGCTACGTTATGGGCAGCAGAGGGCGGTGCAGCAAAGTCCATTGCCTTGTTACCCCGTGCCCTCACCACAGCTGTTGCTGCCCGCATTCACCAAGACGCACTGGCCGTTCAAACGCCTGTCACGACCCTCGCGGCGTGGGGAAGTCCTCATCCAGCATTGGATTGATAAAAAAAATAGCTGCACGGGAACGTGAATATGGTGGTGCGGCGGTGGCTAGGAGATGTTAACTGCCTCGCCTGGTATGCAGGAGGTCGTGGGTTTGATCCCGACCCTGACGCCTGCTGCTGTATATTTGGAGTTTGCGTGTCTCTCATCATCATCACGGTGGCTAGGAGATGTTAATTGCCTCGCCTGGTATGGAGGAGGTTGTGGGTTCGATCCCGACCCTGACGCCTTCTGCTGTATATTTGGAGTTTGCGTGTCTCTCTTTCTCATCATCATCACGGTGGCTATGAGATGTTAACTGCCTCGCCTGGTATGCAGGAGGTCGTGGGTTCGGTCCCGACCCTGACGCCTGCTGCTGTATATTTGGAGTTTGCGTGTCTCTCTCTCTCTCATCACCATCACGGTGGCTAGGAGATGTTAACTGCCTAGCCTGGTATGAAGGAGGTCGTGGGTTCGATCCCGACCCTGACGCCTGCTGCTGTATATTTGGAGTTTGCGTGTCTCTCATCATCATCACGGTGGCTAGGAGATGTTAACTGCCTCGCCTGGTATGCAGGAGGTCGGTGGATCGATCCCGACCCTGATGCTTGCTGCTGTATATTTGGAGTTTGCCTGTCTCTCATCATCATCATCACGGTGGCTAGGAGATGTTAACTGCCTCGCCTGGTATGCAGGAGGTCGTGGGATCGATCCCGACCCTGATGCTTGCTGCTGTATATTTGGAGTTTGCGTGTCTCTCTCTCTCATCACCATCACGGTGGCTAGGAGATGTTAACTACCTCGCTTGGTATAGATGAGGTCGTGGGATCGATCCGACCCTGACGCCTGCTGCTGTATATTTGGAGTTTGCGTGTCTCTCTCTCCCCGTGGTCACGTGGATTTCTCTCCCAGTCCTCCGGTTTTCCTCTCCACATTTAGAAGCAAGTCGACATCACGCTTTTAGAGTATTTGACTGCCATACCTTTCCACGTGATACGCTACTTCATTGAGCTATCATTTGTGATGGTCAGGTCGCTTCTGAAAGACAGCTACGGTATATAGTTCAGTGGGTACCTTACCTGGTAAAATTAAAATATCAGTTCAGTTTTATTCGTACGTTTTGAGTGATTTGCTTACCTGCCCTGTACTTTCCACCCCTATCACGTGTTCGTATCGTTGTAACTTTCTGACCCGCCCCTAGTGGACAATTGTGAAAAATAGTTTTTTTAAATCCTTTATATTAAGTTCGCTTGCTTGCTTACGACCGTGCAAATCTTTCGGTCGTTTTTTTAACCCACTTCCCGTGATCCAATCGAGCTGACATTTTCCACACAGACTCGTTGTGCGTGACAATTAATGTTCGTGAAATTTTTTTTCCAAAATGTTTCACTTTTTAGGACAAAAATATTATATTTAATTACCAATTTCTTAATGGTGCAATGCAATCATCTGACCCATAGGTGGTAGCCATCTCAAGCCAGAGGACGAGAGGACTCTAGCCGCCACGCATATAAAGGATTTATAGTGAGAAACTTTGTTTTTACTGGTTATTCTTATATAGCTCATCGGATTCCTCCAGTGTGTAAGAAAAAAACATATTCTGATTTCTAACATACATGACCGCACAACCAGGCACGCTCAATTTTCCATGCACGTGACCCATGGTGGTTATCGGGTTGTAAGTTCGAGTCCGGATCAGAGAAGCCGCTGTGGCGATGCAAGAAAAATCGGAGGTTCTGCTGATTGGCACTCGGCGCTCAGGCGAACAAAAATTAACCCGTAAAAACAAAGTTTTTCACTATAAATCCTTCATATGCGTGGCATCGGTTTTATTTTATTATTCATTTCTGTTTTTCTTGAGTAAGAGTTTCATTTTTATCACATTGGTATTTTAAATTAAATATGATTTTTTTTTTCCTAAAAAGTAGAAAATGTTTGAATTTTTTTTTCACGAAAATAAATTGTCACGCACGACGAGTCTGTGTGCAAAATGTCAGCTCGATTGGATCACGGGAATTGGGTTAAAAAAACGACCGAAAGATTTGCACGGTCGTAAGCGCGCAAGCAAGCAAGTGAACTTAATATAAAGGATTAAAAAAAAAATCCCGTTGGGAGGATCTGGTGCGGTTATCGCGGATTCCACGATTCAGTTTTGTACTCATTTAAAGAAGCCTCGGCCCCGTACTCGGACCAGACGATGTCGGTCTACACTCCGTAGTTTTTGTTGTATTCGCGTCTCTCATCGGTCGCTCTCATAACGTGCCCCCTTGCCAGTCTTTCCCTCGAAACCTCCTTAGGATTTCTCCGTCGTGTAAAGGCGGCGTTGACGTTGAGGCGCGTGGTGATATTTCGCTTTAATTGGCTGCGCGTGTTTCTATATTTTATATTGCCGGCTCCTGTGTTGAGAGTTGGGAGAGGGTGTGTTTGGAGACAGACAGCCATGTGTTGAGATTACTCAGGGGGCCAGTGATGGCAGCTGGCCGGTATTTAAAGGCAGCAGCTTAAACCCACCGTTATTAATAATTGCCGTGCTTTGGGAAGAGATGTAAAATTAAACAGGCGAATCCCTTCTGCTGCCACAACCACCGCCGCCACCACCACCACCACCATCTCTCACACCACCATCGCTGGTATGCAGGAGGTCGTGGGTTGGATCCCGACCACGATGCCTGTATTTTTGGAGTCTTTGGGTCTTTTTCCCCGTGGCCGCATAAATATTTCTCGGGCACCTCCAGGTGTTTCCCTCCACATTTAGAATTAACATCACGCGTTTCGAGTGTTTGGCTACCGCTATACATTTCCACGTGAAAAGCCACAGCGTTGGGGCTTTCATTTGTGGCCAGGTCTGACAGTACTGGACATCTGTGAAAAATAGCTTTATTGCTCATCGGATTTCTCCAGGATAAATAAAGATGATAAAAAAGAGCTACATAGCTCAGTGAGCCTTTCCTGGTGAAATAAAAAAAATGGTTTTAGTTAAAAATTCCATATTAGTTGTTTTTGTTTAATCAGTACAACCACCATCACCACCGAAATTGCGTGAAGGTGTGCGTCAAAGCAGACAACAAGATTAAATTTGATCACTGTAACATTTCCTCCCACTTGCACAATAAACACAACTCGTCATTAATCGGCTGCAAACATCAGGAAATAAAAAGCCAGTGGTGCAGGCAGGACCCTCCTGAAAATAAGCCATACGACTCGGTGTGGCTCTCCTGGATAAATAAGTCAAACTTTATTGTTTTATATTTTTATTATTTTATTATTTCCCTTCTACGTGACTTTACCGAAAGAACCAAGAATATGAATCCCTGCAGTCACGAAAGCTTTAAATCAAAAAGTAAAACTAGCTTTTTTGCCCGTCCAAGGACGGGTGTATGTTGCAGTAAATCTGAAATGTTCAATAGAAAAATTGTTCAGCTCATGATTATTATGTGGAGTGACGTCACCCGCTAATGGTTATTGGGGAGGGGTGCGGCATGTGGAGTTACGTCACCCGCTCATGATTATTAATGAGGGGAGGGGTGCTGCATATGGAGTGCGTGACCTTCTTGTGCGTTAGTGGAAATTTCCACGCGGGCATGAATATTAATGAAGGGGGGGGGGGCTCTTTTGCAGTGACGTCACGCACGGATGTAGCACTGTGCTGCGTAGATTTATTTTGTACCGTCACTTTCTGTAAAGAAACGTCATTTTTGAAGCGACTTTGCGTAATAAGTAATTTAATTCTGTTCGACCTTCCTCTGCGTTAGTGTAAAAATCCACCCGCTCATGAATATTAATGAGGGGGTGGGCCTCATGTGGAGTGACGTCACACGAGGGACGGACAGACATTTCTAAGTGATTATAGTAGGTAATATAAACATGCAAATACGTCTGCAGTGAAATGTTTACTTAAATTTCCTTTGTGAAGCACAGTCGTGGACATTTTCAGTGAAAGTGATGAACGTAAATTACCACTAACACTGCACATTAATTTTCTAGAGCTGATGCCGTGGTGGCTAGGAGATGTTCACTCCCTCGCCGGGTATAGGGCCGTCCATAAATGACGTCACGCGATTTTGGACGATTTTTGACCCCCCCCCCCTCGTCACACGGCGTCACAAAAAGTCAGACCCTCCCTCAAATATGACGTCACAAAGCTCTGTCCCCCCCCCCCCAAATTTGTTTTAAACATGCTTCAAATCGCTTTAAACTATTGTCATTGTAGTGCGTATTTAATGTGGCGCTGCACTCTGATGTTGTAGGAGAAAACATGTATAAAAAAGTATATTTCATTAAGTAGAACGTGTTGTCTATATTTATTTAAAGTTGCGCATTTTGATGTGACGTCACATTTCTCAACCCCCCCCCTCGTCACACATCTTCACAAATGTCTGACCCCCTCCCCCCCCCCCCTTCGGTGCGTGACGTCATTTATGGACGGCCCCTTATTTAACACCAGAAAATCCTCTCATCTGACACCAGAAAAACCTCTCATCTGACACCAAAAAACCCTCTCATCTGACACCAGAAAAACCTCTCATCTGACACCAAAAAACCCTCTCATCTGACACCAGAAAAACCTCTCATCTGACACCAGATAATCCTCTCATCTGACACCAAAAACCTCTCATCTGACACCAGAAAACCCTCTCATTTGACACCAAAAACACCAAAAAAACATTTGATATGGAACCAGAAAACCTCTGATCTGACACCAATTAAACTTCTCATCTGACACCAGAAAACCCTCTGATCTGACACCAGAAAATACCTCTCATCTGACACCATAAAACCCTCTCATATGACACCATAAAACCCTCTCATCTGACACCAGATAACCCTCTGATCTGACACTAAACCCCCCCCCCCTCTAATCTGGTACCAAAAACCCTCTAAACTGCCACTAGAAAACCTCTGATCTGGCACCACTGTAGCGGAAAGGGCGGTTGCGTCTATACCGTCTTCCGGGTCAAAAGTGCTCGCTCGTCCGCCGCCCCATGCTCTCGGCGTTGCGACAAACTTCGCCGTCGCCTCCCCCGCCGCCTAAACATTTAAAGACAATTCGCAACGCTTGCCTCTTCAAGGGGACAAGGGCGAGAAATACAGACATCGACTCGAGTTCGCTCACGTCTGACCGCGACGACGCCACAGACGACGGCGCACGCGGCCTCCGCTGTAAGCATTGCGCGTGACCGCGTGCAACGTGAACGAATGAATGAATCGATACGCTTGTTCACCACCACCACCACCACGTTATTATTATTTGTTTCTTTCGGTTAAGTCACGTCTAAAGATAAAATATTAAATTAAATAATAGAATACGACGTTTCGATTGCAACACAAGCAATCGTCATCAGGTATAATGATCAGGTATAATGATGATTGCTTGTGTTGCAATCGAAACGTCGTATTCTATTATTTAATTTAATTTATTATTTTATCTTTAGACGTGACTTAACCGAAAGAAACAAATAATAATTCCTGCAGTCACGAAAGTTCTAAAATTAAAATACCACCACGTTAGTTTATTGTGTGGCGCGGGGGTGGTGGGGTGGGGGTCTGTCACCTTGTTATTGTTTGGGGCCGTCCATAAATGACGTCACGCACCTAGGGGACGCGGGGGTCAGACATTTGTGACGGGGGGGGGGGGGGTGAGAAATGTGACGTCACATCAAAATGCGCAACTTTAAATTAATATAGACAAGACGTTCTACTTAATTAAATAGACTTTTTAATACATGTTTTCTCCTACAACATCAGAGTGCAGCGACACATTATATACGCACTACAATGACAATAGTTTAAAGCGATTTGAAGCATGTTTTATTTTCAAAATGGAAACATGGTTTTGGGGGGGGGGGGGGGGGCAGAGCTTTGTGACGTCATAATTGAGGAGGGGGGGTCTGACTTTGTGTGACGCCGTGTAACGAAGAGGCGGGGGGGGGGTCAAACATCGTCCAAAATCGCGTGACGTCATTTATGGACGGCCCCAATGACAAACTAGATTCGAAGCTTTCGTGACTGCACGAATTACTCTTTGGTTCTTTCGGCAAAGTCACATAGACAATAAAATCAAACAATAGAATACGACGTTTCGGTTGCAACACAAGCAACCATCATCAGGTAAGAATGAATGATAAAACACAGACTCGGGAACAGCATGGGCAGACACACATGCAGAGAGAGAGACACACACAAAGACACACAACCGGTTGGGCAAATAGGAAAAGTAATCGGTGACGTTTCGGGCAATGGTCCTTCTTAATGGCACGTCGAGAGGCTAGAGATGTCAGCCGTATGTAAGCGATTGCACACGCGACCAAATCGCGCAACTGATCTGGCGTGGACTGAGTAGAATCTGATGGCGAGCATGAGGCCCCCATCCAGCAGTGGATGAACCTACAACGGCTGTGTTGCGTGCACGTGACCAACTCTGGAGTAATTTGTACGTATGTTGAACTTCTTTCGCACCGTACGTAGCCAATCGCGCTGATCAAGGAGGCGCGGCGGGGGTTGGGTGGTTAAGGACAACGAACGATGGACAACGACCACGACGGGAGGCTTGGAGCCGGCCTGGCGGATCAGCCGTGGACCTCGGTGGTGCTGGAGGACAGGCCGTGCCTGATGAAGGCCTCGTTCTCGTCCCGCGGATACAGCCTGCTGCTGTCCGACATGGCGCACTTCTGGAGCGAAGAGATGAACGCGGAGGGCGTTGGGAAGCGACTCGGGGTAACGAGCGATCCGTGTCGGTCTCGCAAGTCGCGCGCTGTGGGGGTTCAAAAGCGTGGGACGCTCACGTCTCTTCAAAGGTGTCCGGCCCAAGTGTGGTAGAGCAGGCCAAAATTACCCTCCTCCAAGGGGGGATCTTTGGACGATTTATAGCTTCCCTCTAGCGGAGGCCCTTTCCGCCGGCTGCGGTGCACAGAGGAAACCCGGTTTAGTTCGATGTGAAGTGGCCACGGTTAATGTCGGTGGCGAGCGATGTTTGAACCGAGTCCCCTGGGCACTACCCGACTGGCACTGGTTAGCACGATGAGGTGTGGCCAGACTACTCCCGTGACCCGCCACAGCATGCGGAGGCCTTCATCCGGCGGTGGGTCGACAAAGAAATGTCGTCGAGTCTACGCGTATAAGGAGAAAAGCAAATCTTTGATTTAAAAAGTCAACTCGCTATGCTTGAGAACCCAGGTTTAGCATCATGGGTGGTTAAAACGCAAGTCCAAGATCTCATGATAATAAGAATGCAATTTATAACGCGCGCAAATTTGCGGACGTAACGGCCGCAATTCAGAGGCGCGGAGCCAAGCTCAGAGTCGCTCGAAAGCGCCTGGTTGTAGAGGTGAGTTTTTAAGTGTCTCTTGAAGGAGGCGATTGAGGTGATGCTGCGAATGTGCAGAGGGGTGATATCGTTCCAGACTGTTGGGGCTGTCACCGAGAAGCGGCGCATAGACGTGACCATCCTGGATCTTGGTATCAAGAGGAGGTCGTGAGTCGCGTTGCACAGGCATCTGCCGTGTGCTGAGCTGCAAGTCATATGATGTATGTTGAATTTCTTTCCCACTGTACGTAGCCGACCATGCTAATCACATGTGCCAAGGAAGGACAACAAGCTAAACACAAAAATCAGTTTTAAAGAAATGCGTTCCCAATCTAGATTTAAAAGTGGCTTCCTAATAGCAGAAGGAAGTGCGCATTGCAGACGGTCGTGGAAGTGCATCTGAAAGCGCGCGATGCGGTGGCCGTCTTTGTTCGATGGTCAGCCAAAAGTTGCCGCTGCTGCGAGGATGACCGGGGTTCACGGTGCTGGTTCGGCACGACATAGTACACACACACACACACCGCCCAATTACATCGTTCGCTGGCAGCATTTCAAACATTTGTCAGCCATCCACTGGCTCACTTGCCAACCTCCTCCCTCCCGCCTTACGTAAGAAGAAGTGCACGCTGGAAAACTGAGGCCCTCCACCCATCCCCCCCCCCCTTGTGTCACCCTGCCACCTCCTGGCAACGCCGTTTATCGGCCACCTTAACCAGCCAAAATGAAACAAAAATCTTGGGAAGTGATGATCGGGGCCCGATGAACTTGCAGGTTGTCTCTGCGCGTTATGTATATGAACACTTGATAGCTACGATGCTGACGTCCCTGGCAGATATTCATTACCGACGTGAAAGGAACAAAAGGGACAATTCTTCGCTCCCGGAGGGATGGCCTCTGCTTACGTTGGCCGCGTTTTGCTCGCTTAATCTCCGAGGCGCAGAAACCTCCGCGGCGGTGTGCCACGGTACGTGCCGGGCCGTGACGGCCGCAGCGAGGAAACGGCGGCGGGGCGATTGCGTGTTGACATCTTTTTTTTTTTCGGTGGACGCGGGGGCGGGGGCGGGTTGTGTTTGGGCGTGTGTTCCCCGCCAGTCCTCCTCCACGTCCCCCTCCTGGCTGCACTGCGCCGGTCATTGTAACAGTGACAAACCCTGCTGCCACACCAAGCGTCAACCAAGCCCCCTAACAAAACACTTACCTAATGCAGTAACCCAATCCCTTAATTACATGGCCAAAGTAAACCCTGCACGCTTCGAGCAGCAGTTGTTACTAGGTGGCCGTGATATGCAGGTAAAAGCCCTTTGAGACTGGTAGCCCGTTACGCACCTCCGATTAGCACGGTTGGCCACGTAAGGTGCGAAAGAAGTTCAACATAAATGCAAAGCGAGACAGGCCCCGTATTAAATCAGTACTCTGGCCAAACGACACAGACTAGCAGAGACCCACAGAGTTCTACAGAGTTGCACAGAGACCGATATAGCCTTATAAAATATATGCAGAGACCGGTAGACTTAGCAGAGAGACCCATCGAACAATACAAAAAGGGTCAGTAAAAATCGTACAGGATTGATCCTTGAATTGAATGTTGACTCTGAATTGTGACAGTTGATCGGATCGCTGGTGTTTGGGGGCGGGGGGAGGGGCAAAGCATGACGCGTGTAATTGTTGAGCGTGTAATTGTTGCGAAAAACATTTTTGGTTTGGTCCACTGTGTCGAGAATCTTGAGGCTGGTCACTTGCTGGTCTTTCACCCCCGAGTAAGCTTGACGCAGTTTCAATCAACGTGTCCTGTCTCTGATTCGCTGGATTTGTCCGTGAGATTTGTCCATCGACTTTTCCCGTGAGCTCGACGTAGCTTTTCTCAGATCGCTTTCTGGCCTAGCCCAAGCTTCGTAATATATTTACGCGTTGAGTGTAATTGTGGCACAAACTTGGCCTTGGCGCTCTTCCTCCTCTCCCACCTCCTCCTCCCCTCCCCTCCATCTCCCACCTCCTCCTTCATACGGCCGAATTACATACGAAAAATGTAAACTTGAAAGTGTGGAGCTCCGTGAGCCACGTGACGTCTGTGCCTCTCACGACAGGAGCTCAACCGGCGGCTCGGAGCGCCGGTGGAGCGTGTGTGCGAGCACCTGCGCGAGGCCGTGGGCTCGCTGCCGAGGCCCGGCGCCGCCGCCGATCGCCACGATGGCGCCGCCGGCGCCGCCGCAGCCGCCTTCTCGTGGACGCGACGCGAGCCCGCCGAGCCGGAAGAGAAGGCGGGAGGTACGGTGGCGGTGGTCGCGCTGCAGAGCCGGATGAGCGGCGTGCCGCTTCGCTGGGAGTTCCGACTGAGTCCTGCGGAGCACCCGACGGTGAGAGGCCCCTGACGCCTTTCCGTAATCGGTCGTCGGGTCTGACCGACTTTGTGTCGTCGGCGCCCTCCGCCACCCGACGCAGCCGAACGGTCGAGTCGTCGCGCGTTGCGAGCGTTGTTTCAGCACGCAGGTTGAGTTGAAGAACGATCCCCCGCCCCCCCTCCACCACCGTGACCAAGTTTAGCGATTAGATGACACGAGGTTTTAATTTGAAACTGTATAAAACGTCGTCGTCTGGACGAGATCTAGGAAGCCAGAAGAAAAATACAAGAGCTCCAAATAACTTTGCTGGATTTCTATTTGTCAGTTGCTCTTCAACTTATCGGCAAGCTGATATAATGTGTGCATCAAATGCTTGGACATTATTTTGGATGTGGCGGGTGGTGGAGGCTCTTAATGGCACAAATTTTGATCTGATCAGCGTGGCCTAACCCAAAACTCCATTCAGAATCGTACCACTGTAAACGTTAACCCCTGTGTTAAGATGATGTCAGAAAGGAAAAGGTTTCCCACTCCTGATGGACACATCGATGCACATTAAATTATATTTTTACCAACATGAGAACCCAATAGACTAGGATAGTCTCATTTGCAAGAGCGAGCTGGTGATGAGATGATCATTATGATCACATGATGATGGTGATATGATGGTTAGGTGATGGTGATGATGATATATGATGATATAATTGTGACGACATGACATTCTTGCATACGCAAGCTAAGAGCTTGACCCTGCTCATCCGTGCCTCTCGCCCCAATCCTCTCCACCGTCGCTGCTGCCGCGCACCCTGAATGCGAACGCCCTATCTTCTTGGATCTTTCGGTAAAGTCACGTAGAAGGGAAGTAATTTTAGTAATTTTATTACTTCCCTTCTTGGTTCTTTCTTCCCTGCTACGTGACTTTACCGAAAGAACCGAGAAGATGAATCCCTGCAGTCACGAAAGCTTTAAATCGAAAAGCGAACGCCCTAGTTCGATTCCGGGCCAAGGCTAACAGCATCGGTGTCTGTCCGTCCGTCCGAACCGGTCGGTGCCATCCCGCCGGCGTGCAGGTGTGGGACGAACTGGTGGCGCCGGCGCTGGGCATGCTGCGCATGCTGAGCCGCGAGAGCGCCGAGCTGCGCGCTTGCATCCGGCGCAAGGACGCCGAGATCGCAGACTACCGTGACAGCGGAGCCAGGGTCAGCCGCAGTGAGTCGCGCGCACGCACGCGCTCGTTCGCTCACGTGCACGTTCGATCGCAGTACTTGCCCCAACAGTCTCTCAGTGCGACACGGTGGGTGGGTGGTTTGGGGAGGCTTTTGTGCCCGTACGTCTGATGTACGCAAGTTACGCAGCCAGCTGCCAAAGCCGGATGTCACGTCGTGAGGCGAAGCATCCACTCGGATCTCTCGCAGAGTGCAGCAGCAGCCGTTGGCGGAACCGGGTATCGCAGAACTACCGCACAGTAGGGGGCAGCACTTTCCCACCGCTCTGATACTCGGGAACGACGCGCGGAATTTAGGTCAATTTCAGTGCTGCACTAAATTTGAAGCTGAGATCATCGACACGTTGCGCACGGAACACACCCAGTCTTTAATCGCATGCTGCTGAGACCCGGCCTCATACCTCGGTTCGCATCTCATCCTGTCATCCCATCGTCTCTTTCACCCCCCCCCCCCAAAGTTCTTAAAACTTTGCTCAATGCAAGAAACGTGATAACTCTTAGAACTTACACCATTTTAAAGGTGCGGTTTGTTTCTTAGCACTTGGAATTTTGTGACTTGGCGGTTCGTTTTCAGCAACCGTTGAACATATTATATACATGTCACATATAACATTAATAATGATGTAATAATTTTAAACAATACCTTAACCGTGCCAGCCCTGCGCTCTTGGCCGCTGAGCTAACCCGGCCTGCTTGTTTTACGGCGGCTTTTTAACACAAAGACAAAGATCCCCCGTATAGCCTTCACAGACTGTTGGGGAAAGTGCTGTTAGCGAGCACCTATGAAGGGCGGCACGACACACGAGGGGGTGTGTGGCCAACACCACGCCCGGCCGCCTTTGTCTCCCCGGTGGCGATGTTTACACATCGCACCAGGTACTGGTTTGAGGCTGATTCGACCTAGCGGAGGCCCAGGACTGGTTCACACAATCGTCACCGGTGTTGAACACGAGCGGGAATCGAACATGGGTTCGTAGCGCAGCGCGTTAACCGCTACACTACAGCTCCCACAACACAGCACAGCAGCTGACCAGCGTGCCAAACGATGGGTGCGAGCGTGCGCGTCCGTGCGATGGTTAAAGCCCTTCCCGGCGGCCCGGCGGAGTCGCCCCTGCGTTTACACGATCGCACACCGCCCTCGCCACCCGATACGCCGAGGCTTCCCGTGCCCATGAGGGCCTCGTCTCGCGATGGGTCGCTCGCCCGTGCGGTGGTGGGGCGGTGTGTGGGGGGGGCGCGGGGGGGGGGGTGGTAGGGTGGAAGGAGGGGGAGTGGTGCCTCCTCGCTGCGCGGGGCAAAGCTTCGGTTTTCCAGGAAATCTGTCGCTTTGTCACGTTGCGCAGCGCTCGCTCGCGTCCGACCGCCGGGCGTCTCATCTTGTCGGCACCCGTGTCGGCGGGAACGTGCTCGCCGACACTCGTCGTCGCTCGCCGACACTCGCCGACACTCGCCCGGCGGCGTGGCGACGCGCGCCGTCTCGCTGCAGGCGCCGCAGTGGCGACGTGTTAACTAGCTCGGAATCCGGAGAGCACGGAGAAAAAGGCCAAACTTACGAGGAGATCGACTTTTCTTATCACGACATCATGGCCAGCAACAAAGAGCGCTAATAGGTGTAGCCGAAAAGGTAATGGTGCGGCCCTGAAATATCTTTCTCACGTCACTGCCGGCAGAAGGGCTTCCATGAGAGGGCACTCTGGAGAGCCCTTCTAGAGGGTGTTTGGCCTACTCTTCCACGCTGGGCGGACACCTTGCAAGAGGTATAGTATTTAATTTGGCAAAACACTCAAGTGTATAGAACAAATGATTAATTTTCTTGTTTTTTTATATTTACGTTTATACCACTGAAGAGTTTCCATTAATGACCCGCTTGATGCGCAGTGCGTTCAGCTGTACTCAATAGTAACGCCCATACTAATCGAGCGGTCCTTTTAACATCGCACAAAGGGTGCCCCACTGCAAGTATAAAATCTCTCGGACATATCCACTGATTGGTCCTGTGCGAGGTTTCTTGGAATAAACCCCAAGAGATGCTTGGACTGCACCTCATTCTCGCCCCCTGCTTCATACGATGTTAATTACCTCGCCTGGTATACAGGAAATCGTGGGTTCGATCCCAACCTTGACACCTGTATATTCGGAGTTTGCGTGTCTCTCTGTCCGTGGTAGCGTGGATTTTTCTCCGGGTCCTTCGGTTTTTCCCTCCACATTTAGAAACGAGCTAACATTTGTAAAACAACGTGCAGCGACTCTGACCAACTTTGCACGTCCGTCTTTCTCGGGATGGATTTCTCCCGGCAGAGCACCTGGAAACGAAACCCTTCGACGACGGCGCTTTCACGACGGAGTTTTACTCGAAGGTGAGCTGGTGGGAGCCACCGTCCCACGCTTTCTCTCTCTCTCTGTCTGTCTGCGGCGCTCCGACTCGTCCGGCAGAATGGGTCCTGCCAAGTTGTCGCGGTCGGTGGGCAGTTTTAAGCGTGCGACCGTGGTCGTCCAGAACTTAGACCGGAGCACGTGTGACGACGCAACACCCCGATCGACAAATACGAAGGAGACATCACAGCGACGATGCACTCCGCTACTCCTGACGCGGTTATCTGGGCTTGACCACCTGTTGTTGCTCTGCATCTACATCAGCTTCGTTTTAAGGTTGCCGTTTTTTTTGTTATAGCCATGGGAGGATAATGGGAGATGAAACCCATGCAGAACAAACTCCACATCGAAAGGCGCCCGGGTCGGGAATCGAATCGAGACCCTTCGTGCTGTGAGGCGCGAGTGTCACCGCTGCGCCCCCACCCTGCCAACCCAAACTCATTGCACTTTTTGCACTCATTACATGCAAAGTGCTTTGCCACAAATGAACCACAATGCCTTGCTGCTGGTCTCGTCAAGGAGCATAAACCACCATCACGCTCAACTCAGGTCATCCTCGCAGTAGCGGCTTTTGGCTGCTAACCATCGAACACAGACGTGTCACCGCATCGTGCCCTTTCAGATGCGCTTCTGCGGCCGTCTGGAACGCTCTGCCTTCTGATATTCGGAAGCCACTGGAGTTATGCACTTTTGAATCCAGATTGATAACTCATTGCAATTGAACTGCTTTTCGTGTTGCGTTTGTTGTCCTTTCACCGCACCTCCGATGAGCACTGTTGGCTGTGTACAGCGCGAAACAAGTTCATCATGACACATACAAACCTCTTTGGCAACAGGTGCGCCCGCCACGCCCGAGCCGTGCTGTGCCATCGGGTCTGCCCCTCATTCATATTTAGTCGCAGCATATGTTGCAAACGAGACTACGAGAAGCCAACAGGGAGAGAGGGCTTTTGTGGGAGCCCCGCGGTTAAAATTATTCGTGAATCCACATCCTCGCGCGATAATGCCTTTTGCCAAACTTTGGCAACAGTGTCCAATAAAAATCCGCGTCGTACAAAAAAAAATGCAAAATTGTCTCCTCTCTAAGAGGTCTGGAGCGCTGAGGCCCTGGGTTTGAATTCCAGGCAGCCGCGTCGGATGAAACCTGCTTTCTCCAGTGAGTAGCAGAGGTCGCAAACGGGTTTTGATTCCTTACCCGTACCCGGCCGCACCAGGGTCGCAAACAGGTACCCGTACCCGTACCCTACCCGATACCCGGCTACCCGTACCCGGCCGGGTATTGGGTAGGGTACGGGTACGAGTACCCGATTGCGACCTCTGGGATGAAGCCATGTTGCAGGCGCGGGTGGGTTGATTCTAGGAACTTGAATTGTGAGAAGAGACAAGACGTTGGGAAATGAGTGACAAATGGTTACTCACCAGTGACTCACGGCCTACCCGTACCCGGCCGCACCAGGGTCGCAAACGGGTACCCGTACCCGTACCCGGCCGGGTACGGGTAGCCAGGTATCGGGTAGGGTACGGGTATCGGGTACCCGATTGCAACCTCTGGTGAGTAGCGAGTGGATGGTCCCAGCCCAGTCATCTGGAGGTGCGTCACCTGAGCGAGTGCGATGGTGCTGTTGCCTTCCCTTCTGTGCTCTGTGATGTCCGCTTCCCTGGGGCGTTCTCTGACACTAAAGGGTCGCACTGCTGTGCGAGGGATCCGAACGGATTCTGCGTCTCGTGACGACGCGACGCTGATTGCCCAATCCGGATAAATTAGGGGAAAAAGACGAAACATTTTCAACCGGTTTGCACCGATGAAAATGCCGTTTCATCACTTCCACAAAAGCGTACACTTTCACCGTCCAGTGTCGAACTTCTTCCGCACCTCATGCAGCCGGCCTTGCTAATCGGAGGTGCGACCACCACCACCACCACCGCAGCCGCCACCGATTTGCACCGCAACTGGCGATCGACAGAAAGTAATTTGCGAAAACCGGAGCATACACTGGCCGGCGCGTGAGCGGAGACAATGATAAGATCGGATGCCGGCTGCTTTCCTGCGAAGCTATTTGCGGTTCCTACTCCACGCCGCAGAGATTTGCAACGAAGCGAGCGCCAATTTTTTTTTTTTACGCATGACACACGAGCGCAAGAACCGTCGGCGCACAGCGGCTTTTCACGTTATTTTTTTTTCACCCCCCCCCCCCCCCCCATATCTCGGAGCGCGGCGGGGGTAATTAGGGTGCCGATTTTAGGCGTGGACCCGATTTCGTTATTTGCTCTGGGTCTCGGCCAGGAAGTGCAGGAAGGTGGGCTTGCCCCTCGATGGGAAGTTTACAATTGCCGCGCCATTGTGGAAGCGGTGGCGCTCCACCTCCCTGCGCTCCCTCCCCGAGCACGGCGCGCGAGTGCTCTCCCCGCTCTCAGTGGCGTGGTCACACCACCCACCCCCGCCCCCTTCTCCCCCCCCCCCCCGCCCCCCGCTGCCACCGAGGTCAACTTTGGTCTCAAACTAGACCCTGGAGGCCAGCAAGGCTCATCTCCGAGCTTGACACACAACACGCACAAGCGCCCCATGCTGCCCCGCGTAGGTTGAGGATGGAACGATTTAACGCCTGTGGAGATTCGATGTAGTTACTGGGATTCGATTGAATGTTACGTTTAAAACAAACAAACAAAAGTTGAACCCCGTTGTTTCTTAATCTTCGTTTTGTCCTTGGTCCGGATTGTGCCATCGGTTGCCGCGTGGTGAGATGGGGTATCCGTCGGGGTCTCTCGCAGAGCACCGCAGCCGTGTTCGAAAGCGGCCCAAGGAAGCGGATATCACAGATCTACTTCCGAGAGCCATTTAAGTGACGGCCACTTACTCACTCCTCGCGTGATCGACGTCGTGAGCGTGTGAAGCTAACGTGCTTCTGTGCTCGCTTGGTTGAACTTCAATGACAATAATTATATTAAAAAATTACCTTCGAACCGATAACTTTTGAACCTTTAAGCAAATTTTAAGTGAACGGGCAGCCAATCAGGGGTAGGGTGGAGCAAATGGAGCGGAGCCGATTTCGCTGAAGTGTTACTCGTGGTAATCACGTGACGAGCAGTAATCCACACCTCCGATTAGCACGGTGGGCTATGAAAGAAGTTCAACATACGTACATATGTACGTATAGCCTTAACATACTGTTGGGGCAAGTGTCGTTAGCGAGCACCCATGAAGGCCGAAACGGCTCATGAGGGGGTGGATGGCCAGCTCCATTCCTGACCGCCTTTGTCTCCCCAGTGGTGATGTGTTTACACACAGCACCAGGTACTCATTTGAGGCTGAGTCGACATGCACGCGCACGTACACACACGCACCGCACGACCATGACGTCACGTTCCGCGTAACCTCAAAGCAACGCACAAACAACTCCACACCTTCGTGAGTAGCACTTTCTTATCAGGTGGCTTTTGGGCAGTGGACCTGCTTCGTAGCACGTAAAAAATATACTCAGAAGAAGGTGGGGGGGTGGGGGTGGGGAGTTGACCACGTAAAAAAATAAAGTGCCGTTGCAGGCGGTCTCCGCTTTACGACGATCCGCTCGCACGACGTTCACGCGTCGCCGGCGCGGATCGATCGACGACGCGGAGACTTTGACTCACGGCGGCGTCTTCCGAACGGCGACTCCCGAACGCGTTCTAGCATGAGTCGCCCCGGCGTGACTCGGCCGTGGAGCTTTCGTTTGTTCCCGAGCGTTGCTTTTGTGTGTGGGGTTTTTTTTCTTTCGTAACCTGTCAAGACCCTGTTAAAACACGGCCGATGAAAGCGAGAGAAAAAAGAAAACGCAACACATCGGCATGAGACGTTCCGACTGTTTCCACTGAACGCCATCGGGATAACGGAGGTCCGTCCCATTTTCGACGACGGGGTTTACAGGAAAGCGTGGTAACGTCGTTAAAGCTGGGGGGCGGCGAGGTGGCCCTGCCTATAATGTGCTATTTATGTGCTGTGAGGAAAGGCACTTTCCTGAAACGTCGCCTATTTTATATGCAGGTAGTCCTCTACTTATGATGGAGATGCGTTACGACGACCCCATCGTAAGTCAAAAATATCGTAAGTCGAAGATGGCCTAGCCTACCCAGGAGTCTTAAGGAATGGTGATGATTTAGCAAAACAGAGCAATTTACAGTACTGTACTGTATAAACTATATACTGTATGTGATGATGTTTTGTGTTCCTTGATAATATCAGCAAGGTGGTTCATTTGTGGCGAGCGCTTTGGATGTAATTATGGCGTGATGTTGCGTGTCGCCTCAATGGAAGGCAATATAAAGGAAACTAAAACTAAACTATTTCTTATTTTGCCAGGTAAGGCCCACTGAGATAAATAGCTCTTTTTCAGTGGCCACAAATGATAGCTCAACGATGTGGCTTATCACGTGGAAATGTATAGCAGCCAAGAAACCTCGCACAGGACCAATCGGTGAAGATATCCGAGAGATTTTGTACTTGCAGTGGGGCACCCTTTGTGCGATGTTAAATGGACCGCTCGATTAGTATGGGCGTTACTATTGAGTACAGCTGAATGCACTGCGCATCAAGCGGGTCATTAATGGAAACTCTGCGGTGGTATGAACGTAAATATAAAAAATAAACAAGAAAATGTATCATTTGTTCGAAACATTTTTGTATCCGGCCCAATTTTATTTCATTGAGCGCTATCGGCCTGATGTCGTGACATGAAAAGTCTATCTCCTCGTGAATTTGGCTTTTTCTCTCTGCTCTCCGGATTCCTCCCACGCTGAAAAAGTTGTGGCCAGTGCTACGTCCGGCTGCCTTTGTCTCCCCAGTGGTGCTATGTACACACCACCTCCGGTACCTATAGAAGGCTGAGTCGATCTAGGGTAGGTCCCAGGAGGAGATTTAGAAGTTTGCCACTGATTTTGGTTGTGAGTGGGATGTGAATTTGGATTGCTATGTTTGTAGCGCAGTGCGCTACAGCACTGCACTGGTGCTCCTCTCCATAGAGACGAAGATGTAGGGCCTTAATCAGCACTTGGGGCAAGTGCTGTTGGTGAGCACCTGTGAAGGCCGGCATGCCACACGCTTTTGTTTCTCCAGTGGCAATGTTTATTTGAGGCTGAGTCGACCTAGGTCAGGCCCAGGACCGGTTCAGATAATCGCCACTGGTGTTGGCCGTGAGCAGGAATCGAACTCGGTTCGCCGGGTTCACAGTGCAGCGCGCTAACCACTACAGACGCACACACACACAGACACGCGCACGCGCACACACGCGCGCGAGCACTCAATACCGAAGGAGCTGTTTCCTCCCCGTGATGAATGTGCGCCGTCTCTGTGAAGGATTTCCTCTGGCCGCGCTCGCGCCCGGGCACGGGGGAAACGCGCTGGGCCCGTACGACGGCCGAGCGACGCGGGAGAGAGCGGAGCACGCCTACTATCTAGAAGCGCTTCCCCCCTCCCTTCCCCCCCCGCCACCTACCTGGCACGCGTGAGTCTTCTCCGGCCGCTCCGGTTCCCTCCCGCTAATTTAATGGGCCGGTAACACCTCTTAGTACGTCGAGGAACGCAGAGCTTGGGCAGTTGTTGGCAGCACCCCGGGTAGCCACGCAGCTGCCGTATGCATGTCGAGCTTGGGCGCTACGTTGGCGAGATGTTAACTGCCTCGCCTGGTTTACAGGAGGCCGTGGGTTCGATACCGATCCTGACGCCTGCTGCTGTATATTTGGAGTCTGTGTGTCTTTTTCTCTCATCATCATCACGGTGGCTAGGAGATGTTAACTACCTCGCCTGGTATACAGGAGGTCATGGGATCGATCCGACCCTGACGCCTGCTGCTGTATATTTGGAGTTTGCGTGTCTCTCTCTCTCCCCGTGGTCGTGTGGATTTTTCTCCTGGCCCTCCGGTTTTTCCCTCCACATTTAGGATCAACATCACGTGTTTTAGAGTATTTGCCTGCTATACATTTCCACGTGATAAGCCACTCCGTTGAGCCATCATTTGTGGCCAGGTCGCTTCTGAAGAAGAGCTCAGGGGGCTTGTGCAGGACACGTCCCCAGAAGGGTTGGTGGCAGGTTGTCGAGGCGAACGACAAAACGGCAGCCAAAGGTGGAATCACCCCTTCGTGCGCCGTGCCGGCCTTCGTAGGTGCTCGCTAACAGCACTTGCCCCAACAGCTTGTGTAGGTTATACGGGGGGGATGGATCTTTGTCTTTGCAGTGTCTGTGCACCGTGTGTCTGCATCCGTCCACACGCTGGAGAGAAAAATCGTTACGAAGAGGACGCACGGTCGTGTGCGTAACAGCACGAGATGCCCAACCTTCCAGTTCCTACAGCTGCGGGGGGGCGGGGGGGGTACCTTTGTATGAGCGCGTGCGAGTCCACACAACATTGACGACACCAATTCGAAGGCAGGAGGCATTTGTTTATTTTTCTCCATCGAGTGCCGGCGATTCCCTGGTGCATGTGGCCTAAGAAGGCTGGCGTCAAGTTCTCATCCTTTGCCAACAGAGGGTGTCTCTTCCCCCTCCCCCCGTGCCACTCCAGCCCCACACGCTCCGGTGAGAGTGGATGCATCCAGAGCATCTTCCACCCTCCCTCTTCCCCCTCTCTTTCAGACGATCGTAACAGTAGAAAGAAGGGAGAATGGGTGGAGGGACAGACAGTATGTGATTTGATAGCGTCATCACCATCATTATCATAAAACTAAACTATTTAAACTAAACAGTTTTTGTGTTTTACCAGATAAGGCCCACTGGGCTATAGAGCTATTTTTCAGAAGCAACTTGGCTGTCACAAATGATAGCTCAATGAAGTGGCTCATCACGTGACCATGGGGAGAGAGAAAATGCAAACGCCAAATATACAGCAGCAGGCGTCAGGATCGGGATCAAACCCACGACTTGCTGTATACCAGGCGAGGTAGTTAACATCTCGCCATGCAACATGGTTTTCTTTAACCCCGTGGCAGCTTTTGCAAGGCATATCATGATTCTCAATAGATTTCTGGGTCAAATGACGCAAGTAACGTGTGTGTAGTACACACTCCTCCACACGCCACAGCCAGTTAATCAAGTTGTCACAACCTGCCCACTGAAGCGGTAACTAATCGGCACGTGTTGTTCATCACGTGACAGCTTTATTAATTGTCTGTGTCGGGTGGAGTAGGGTGCATGACACAGCACTCTTGTGACCGGCGTGCTGAAGCATGACCAAGCAATTCCCCCCCTGGATTGCTTCAGATAATCACCGCTGATGCTAGCCCTGGTCGGGAATCAAACTCGGGAGGAGGGGGGGGGGGATCCATAGCACGTTCCAATATGCATGTTCAACTTCTTTCGCATTACACGTAGACAACCGTGATAATCGGGAGGTGGGGGGGATGGACAACAAACTGAACACAAAAAAGCAGTTCTCTAAAGAAATTAGTTTTCAATCTCGATGATTTAAAAGTGCATAGCTCCGGTGGCTTCCCAATATCGAAGGGCAGAGCGTTCCAGACGGCCGCGGATGAGCGCATCCGAAAGTGCGCGATGCTGTGACCACACCTTTGTTCGATAGCCAGCCACTGAACCACAGCTCCAAAAAAAAAAGAATAATGATACATTTCGATTCAAAGATTTCGTGACTGCAGGGATTCATCTTCTTGGTTCTTTCGGTAAAGTCACGTAGAATGGAAATAATAAAATAATAAAATAAAATATAATAAAATAATTCTCACGACGTTTCGGCCACAACGCAAGCAGCCGTCCTCAGGTGAAGACCAGGTCTGTCGGGGAGAGAACCAAGAATGTAATGATACATTGATAATACAAATAATACAACAATAATAACCCCTCTGGGTTGCTCACGGTGTGAAGAGGCCTTTCATCCAGCGGTAGATTGACAAGGCTGTAAAATGAAAGCAGTGCTATTACCACCATCATCATCGTCATCATCATCGCAATGTAGTTCTGAGTTGTTCTCACCACAGAGGGCATGACGATTACCACTGGGCCCCATTACCCATCACCGCTACCTTTCGTAGTATGTCAGCCGTGTAACTTGTGTCTATGTTTCTTCTACTTTTGTGGTTCGATGGTATCATGATAATTTGTCTCGGTTTTTTTTTCATGTCAGATGTGGGCTGCTTCCTTTTGTTGATAGAACATCTCTGAACTTGAGATCTCTTAGACATGAGGGGCTTTGCTCCCTAAATAGTTTCACTGAAGAAATAAATACATTGACAGATGCATAATCCTTCCCTAAAAGTGTAGCACTGTACAATGTTACAGAAAACGGAAACTTTTCGGGGCTTCTCCGAGACTGAAAGTTAAAACCGGTCCATTATTGTTCTAGATTTGAAGCTTTCGTGACTGCAAGGATTCATATTCTTAGGTTTTTTCGGTAATGTCACGTAGGTAAAACATTAAAATCAAAAGTAATAAAAGTAAAATAAAAATAAAATAAAATTAAAGTACTTACTTGATACAGCAATCGTGCTGTGACGGTTCCACCTGAAGACGGAAGCTTGTGTTGCCTCCGAAACGTCGTGAATTTTATTTTATTTTTTATTTTACTTTTATTAATTTTAATTTTTTACCTACGTGACTTTACCGAAAAAAACCCATTATTGTTGTTTGTGCTGAACCAATGAACCAATTCTGCTGATACGATGCACTCCTCTCAGAAGGCCGTGTGGCCGATGGGCGGTGTCAACTATTTCCCTTTTTGGTTTTATTCGGAGAGACAGCTGTAGAGGAGCGAGCCGTTAATTTTTGGATGTGAGAGGGGCTTGCCGGGGCAGCGTTCGCCATCGTTTGTTGTTGTTGTTGTTGTTATACCCCGTGCGTGTTTAAAGAGCACAGTTGTGATGAACAGCCTCTGCCGATGGCACAGCTTCCGATGTACCTTTGATCTTTGCCGTTATCAGGATTATTGTGTTTATTATTCTGCACTGCGCTCCCCTCGTTCCATCACCAGCCGACCAATCACCAACCCTCCGCCCCCCCCCCCTCCAGACCACCACGGCCACTCAAATAAACAGATGCATTGTGATATACAATATGGTACCATTTGGACTTATAAAGCACGGCACGACAACCGCATCTCAAGAAATCCCTGCGCAGAACAGCGTGTGTGTGTTTGTGTTGTAGGCAGTCAAGCCGCGGGCAGAGGAAATGGAGGTAGGCAGAGGAGTCTGGAATTGAACAGGAGCAGGGAGTCGGCAGCACGAGCGGCTGGGGGAAGGGAGTTGCCGACTGTGGGCGGCGGAAGAGGACGAGTCGCCTCGCACTCAGCGAAGGGGCTCGTAGAGAATTGCTTGTTTTCTGAAGCGGAGAGTGTGCGCAGGGGAGTAGTGCGAGGGGAGAGGTAGGAGAGTTGCGTGGAGAGGGGTAGAGTGAGATGAGAGGGGAGAGGCAGGAGAGTGCGTGGAGGGCAGTCGAGCGAGATGAGAGGGGAGAGGTAGGAGAGTGCGTGGAGGGGAGTAGAGTGAGATGAGAGGGGAGAAGCAGGAGAGTGCGTGGAGGGCAGTCAAACGAGATGAGAGGGGAGAGGTAGGAGAGTGCGTGGAGGGGAGTAGAGTGAGATGAGAGGGGAGAGGTAGGAGAGTGCGTGGAGGGGAGTAGAGCGAGATGAGAGGGGAGAGGTAGGCAGGGGCGAGTCCGTGGGCGGGAGGGGGGTGATGGTGCAGACTGTGGAGTGCGATCTTCGAGTTGATCCGGCGTTGGATCGCGAGCCGGCGCAGGGGACTGGCGTGACGGCGGTGCCGCGTGTCACGGGGCGCGGCTGATAAAAGACGTGACTCGCTCACTTCGGTGCAGCAGCAGCAGCAGCAGCGCGCCACCCCCGGCCGCTCTGTTGTTCCACCTCCAGCATTTGAGCCTCCGGTGCCTTTGTCAAGCCGGGCATTGTGAAGTCTGCTTTTAGCCACACGGACAGGATGGAGCGTGCCCGCCTATCCAAACACATTAGCTCTGGGAGTGGGGAGGGTAGGTGTTGGTCAGTAGGAAGGGTGGGAGATTGCTGCTGCTGCTGGTAGTGGTGGGTGCGGTGAGGTGGGGGTGAGGCTGAGAGGAGGAGGAGGGGGGGGTTGTAGTTCGAGCGAGCGAGTGAAAGTTCGGCGTGGCCCCAGTGGTCCCCAAGGCGCTCGTAATGGCCGTGTCGAAAGGGCAACGCGGAGGTCGGGGTAATTCCCAGCCGTGGCGGTTGACGTCTTTTTATTTTCGTGCCCTCCACCGTTCGTCGCGTGCGCCAAACGGTCGGGATTCGTTTGGCGCGCGCTTTCCGATTGCCGAATTGCGCTCGCGGTGGAACAGAGTGACGGGGGGCGGCGGCGGCGGCGGCAACGGCGCTCCGAGTTGTTCTCGGTCCAGCCCGCAGTGTCCCGGTCGAAACGCGCGGGGGGGGGGGGGGGGGCTTGGATGGGAGGAGGGGGGGGGGGGCTTGGATGGATGGAGGGGGGGGGGGGCTTGGATGGGAGGAGGGGGGGGGGCGCTCCGGTGGGAACTCGCGAGCGTCTTGCGGTGCGGCGGCCACGGCGCTAGCGAGAAAAACACGTCTGCGGACAACCGCCGCGTTACTGCGCCTTTCAATTTCTGCCGCTTAAGCTCTGAGCTGCACCCAAATCCCTCCGCCCGTAATCGTCAGATGCTACAAGTACCGTTTTTGCGTAGACACACACGCACACACACATGTATTTTTTTTGGCTCTCGCGTAACGAACAAAACATTGAGATGTCCCGGTTCGTGAGCGGGCTGTGATTGCTTTTGAAAGCTTTTTATTTCTTTTCCTTCCGCGATGATCGCAAAGTCCTCCTCCTCCTACCTCCTCCGACGTCAATAACGCCGCCGTTGCCGCCACCCCGCGATCATCGCTTGAGCGCTCCGAGACGCTTCGTTCCGGCTTGGGTTAATAGCGGCTCGCGCTAATATTCGTGTCACTCTCGCAGCATCCGGGCCCCCGTCCGCGCCCGCAGCATGCTGTTTGAACGCGCTTGCTTGGCTCTTGTCGTTGTGGAGGCGATAGGAACAAAGGTCTCCCGAAGGCCCCTTCCGTGCGTCGATTCTTCGACCCAATGGCCTCTGTCCCATTGTTGTTGTTGTTTTTTAATTATCTTTGCCGGCATCATCGTCGTCGTCATTAATTTTCGGCCACCACGGTCAATCCACTGATAGACAAAGGCCTCCC
Source organism: Lampetra planeri (assembly GCF_965212315.1). Lineage (NCBI taxonomy): Eukaryota > Metazoa > Chordata > Hyperoartia > Petromyzontiformes > Petromyzontidae > Lampetra > Lampetra planeri. The sequence continues at coordinate 10,467,597 of NC_136127.1, read as the reverse complement.
CATTCCACCGCGACCTCTCATGATTCACGAGCTGATGTCATCCTTCCATCTCCACCACCACCAATACCATGCTGCCCATAGCGATGGTGGTGGTAGTGGCCATGATGGTGGTGGTAGTGGCCATGATGGTGGTGGTGGTGGTGGTAGTGGCTATGACGGTGGTGGTGGTTGCGGTGTCGGTGGTGGCCGTGGCAGCGGTGGCGGTGGTGGTGGTGTTGGCCATGATGGTGGTGTTGGCGGTGGTGGCGGTAACGTTGCCCATGGTGCAGGTGGCCCTGGTGGTGGCCATGGTGGCGGTGGTGGTGGGCAATTGCGGTGGTGCCTGTGGTGGTGACTGTGTTGGTGACTGTGTTGGTGATGGTGTAGGCGGCGTAAGGCGGCGGTGGCGGCGAGCTCCGATCTGAGCCGGTCTCCGCGGGTGACATCACCGCGCCACTCATGCCGGCGTCGTCGTTCAAAGGGGCGCAGATTACACGGTGATCTCGCTCTAAACGGCGCAATAATGGGATCACGCCGCCGCGCCGTCTGTGACGCGCAACGCCCCTTTCAAGTGGGAACGCGAGGGAGGCTGTGCCACCCGTGCAGGTGTGTGCCTGCGCTTATGGGGGGGGGGCGGGGAGTGTGTGTGTGTGTCCGCACGTACGTGGGTGTGGGCGGAGCGGTGGGGGGAGCGGTTGGCGCGCCGTGCCGCGCTGCGACCCGAGTTCGGTTTCCCTCGCTCTCACGGCCAACGCCGCTGACGAATGTCTGAAGTCGTCGTGGGTCTCCCCTAGGTCGACTCGGCCTCAAATGAGTACCTGGTGCGGTGTGTAAACATCGCCACGAGGGAGACAAAGGTGGCCGGACGTGGTGCCGGCCACGTGACTCTCCTCGTGCAGAGGAGGGTCGGCCGGAGTAGACGCTCACGGAACAGTTTTTGCCCGGAGAGTCTATTAAGGCTATACGGTAGATCTTTGTCTTTGTGCTCATGGGGAGAGAGTGTGTGTCGTGTATTGTGAAGTGCACTGCGCTACGAACTCGATGACCCGATTTCAGTGGCGGGTATTTGAACTGGTCATGGGCCTAACCTCGGTCGACTCAGCCTCAAATGAGCACTTGGTTTGGTGTGTAAAACATCAGCGCTGGGGAGACAAAGGCAGCCGAGCTTGGTGTTGGTCACCCGTCCCTTCGTGCGCCGTGCCGCCCTTCGTCGGTTGCTCGCTAAGAGCACTTGCCCCAAGATCCTGCTGACGGTTGCACGCTTTATCTTTGCCTTTGCGTGTTGTTCTTCCCTATGCTCTGACGGCTACACAGCAGCCCTCGCTCTCGCGTCTCACCAGGCAAAGTCCCTGGATTAGTGAGCACAGAGACGGGAGCAACTGCCATTGCATCAGCAATGCACAACGACTTCCTGCATCGCAATAATGAGGGGGCTTACGCTGCACGGTGTGCGTCTTTGTGTCGGTGTAGCGGTCGCGAAGAGAGTTCGATTCCCGCTCGTGGCCATCAACACCAGGCGACGGTTATCTGAACCGGTTCTGGGCCCTCCTCCTAGGTCGACTCGGCCTCAAATGAATACTTGGTGTGGTGTGTAAACATCGCCACTTGGGAGACAAATGTGTTCGGGCGTGGTGCTGGCCACCCATCCACCCCATTGTGTGCCGTGCCGGCCTTCAATAGGTGCTCACTAACAGATGGAACGGCAATAACAGCGCCCGTTAAGCGACGGTGACGTCACCCCGCCGCCCGTGTCAGGCCCAGGTGCACTTTGAGGTCACTTGAAGGTGTCGAGGGCTCGCTGACCGGAGGTGACGGGACACACAGACCCAGGTTGAGCTATGGGTTGACCGACTGAGATGGCTGGCAGATGCATCACAAATGGAACGCAAAACGCGAACACACGCACACACGCATCGATCCATCGCGCGTGCCGGTGATCGCATTCGGCAGCTGCGCTCTCGTCAAAGCAACCTGACTTGGAGCGCCTCCTCCACGCGAAGCGGCCAGTTGACGACGACGTTGTCGTCACGCGATGAACAAACGCGGCCAATTCAATGGCGCTTCAGCAGCACCTACCGGCGTGACGACGACGTTGGAGAGCGACCTCACAAGGCTGGCCGCTGCGCGATGATGCCGGTTGTAGCTGTCGTGGCGACGTCGTTGCTTCGTGGTTAAATCCACGTGTGTGTGTGTGCGCGACGCTGTCCGGCATCGGTACCGGTGGTGCTGCTGAAGCGGTAATAAGTTGGCTGTTGTTTGTTCGTCACGTGACGGCTTTGTTTATTGGCCGTGTCGGGTGGAGGAGGGTTGTGCGACGCAGATTTTACTTGCGTGGCGACCTGACCCAAAAATGTTAAATATACACCTGATGATGATTGCTTGTGTTGCGGTCGAAACGTCGTGAGAATTTGTATTGTTTTATATTTTTATTATTTTATTATTTCCCTTCTACGTGACTTTACCGAAAGAACCAAGAATATGAATTCCTGCAGTCACGAAAGCTTTAAATCCAAATTTATACAGCTTACATGATGGGATTTTTTCCGCGTCCTCCGGTTTTTCACCAACATGAAGCCAAACTCTCCGTGAACGCAATTGGCCCCAACCGTCCCCAATGTAAGCAGGGGGGGACCCTCTTGAAAAGTAACCTTGAGACTCGGCGAAACTTTTCTCAGTTGTACAAAGGTCATCATCATCATTATTCTGATTATAAAGTAACGAAATAAATAAGCGAACACTATACACCGGTTACTTGCACACACGTGTTGAGCATGCGGTGCCTGACTCAGTATATATATATTCTTATTTATTATTCTAGCTGTTCCTCGTGATTGTAAAGTGTGGCCCTTGATTATATGGGCGCCACGGTGGCGAGATGTTAACTAGCGATCCCGAAATCTATATATTTGGGAGTTTGCGTGTTTTCTCTCCCCGTGGTCGCGTGGATTTTTCTCCGGGTCCTCCGTTTTTTTCCTCCACATTTCGAATTAACGCGACACGCAGTTTAGAGTGTTTGGCCGCTAGAAATGTCCACACGATAAGCCACTTGGTTGAGAGCTGTCATTTGTGGCCAGGTCGCTTCTGAAAAAGAGCTCTACGGCTCAGTGGGCATTACCTCGTAAAATAAAACGTAGATTAGTTTTAGTGTCATAAGTTACTCGGTGGGCCTGTGTCGCAATGCAGACTATGGGTGAATGTCACACACGTCGCCAAATACAATCGGACTGATCTCCTCTCTACATACAAAATCAAGTCTTTTTCACACTTCCAGTCAACCACAAGTGTTGAAAAAATATATTTTGTTTTATGCGAAGAGATAGATAAATATCTGGATATACCATTGGCTGAGCGTACGCCCCAAATGATGCTAACTTAGATTATTTTAGTGTTGTTATCGCAAGAAGAATGATAGTTTTGACCAACAATGTTTATCCAATTTTGTGCGTGGGTAAAAAGCATAATAATAATTTCCTCCTCTGCTCTCAAACTAAAAATATAATTCCAGGGCAGCGTGTCGTGCCCTGTTGTGGCGAGCGCTGGGAGGCAGCGGCTGCGTGGAGGCTTTTTTAGTCCTCCAACATTGCTATTGTTTGAGTAATTATGAAATTGTTACGTACTTCTCCGTCAACCACATCCTGCAATTCTCTGCGGTGAAATTCCACCCCCGTTTGTTTGCTTGTTTTAAAGCGTATTCTGCCCCCCCCCCCCTAAAAAAAAAAAATCCGTAACAAAAGCAACAACAAAAAAGAGTGACGTTGTCTACGCCATAGCGCTTATTTAAATGTTATTTGCCTTCGCGACCTTTTACGGAATCGTGAAAAATCGTAAACACGCGGCATCGTAATTGTGAACGCACTTTGTTTTTGAGGGTTGATCTTTCACCTTTTAAAAATGTACGCGACGCCAGCGGACGATCCACGACGATAACGAAATCGGTGTTTTTTGAGTCGCGTACTCTCGTAAATTTTGCGTCAGCGTGAGTGCGCAGGCTCGTGGGGGGGGGGGGGGGGAGGGCATCGCGCTTCTTTAGTTAACCGACGCGCGGCTTCATGAAGCGATATCGCTTCTCTCTCAGCAGGCGGTGGCAGCGGCGGCTTCGAATCTCGTTTGAAACCCCTCAAATAGGCGTTCGCTACCGCGTAGGGCTCGTGATTGAGATCCCCCCTCGTTGACGCTCGGGGTTTGTTGCTCCGAGGCCCTGTCAAGCCCCGCCGGCGAGCCCCGTCCGTCCGTCTCCCTCTCTCTGTGTCTCAGTTCCCCGGTTTTCCAGCATTGTTCCCCCGGTTTAGCAGACCTCCCGCTGGCCACTGTTTACCTGAGACACTGCACGCTCCCACCCCCACGTGCCGTGTTTGCTCGCCCTTCCCAAATATCCCCGCGCTCACATTCCTGCGTGAGCGCGGCGCGCCGGCCGTGCAGACGGGAGGGAGAATCCCGGCGCTGGCGCTCGCGACAAAAAAAACGCTTTCCTCCCCCCCCCCCGCTCCCCCGTTGCGCGCGCCACCGATGCGATCGATCGCTCCTCTCCGTAAATGGCGAAGAAGCTCGCCGAGGCGCGAATATTTGGTTCGGAGATTGAGGCCAGAGAGAGGGGGGTGGGGGGGGTTGGCGTGGGGGGCGACCCTGTGGCTCCGGAGCCGCGTGCGGCCTCTTTAAGGAGCTGCCCCTTCGCGACGTTATTTGTGTGCACGTGCGTATGTATGTTGAACTCCTTTCGCACCGTACGTTGCCAACCGTTGTTAATCGGAGGTGCGGGCGGGCGGGGGGAAGGATAACAAACAGAACACAAAAAAGCAGTTTTAAAGAACTGAGTTCGTCAATCGAGATGATTTGAAAGTGCGTAGCTTGCAGTGGCTTCACAATATCGGAAGGAAGAGCGTTCCAGACGGCCGCAGGAGCGCGTCGGAAAGCGCCGCGCGATGCGGTGACCTGACCGCCGCCTTTGTCCGATGGTGAGCTGCCAAAGGCCGCTGCTGCGAGAGATGAGCGGAGTTGGCGTGACGGTGGTTTATGTTCCTTGACAGGATCAGCGGCAAGGCATTGTGGTTCATTTGTGGCGAGCAACTTTGCGTGCGATGAGCGCGACCTTTATCGAGGACCGTCGTCTCGTGCTCACCACACAGTGCATTGCAGCTCTTTACATATTGAAGGGTTTTATAAAAGTTTTTTTCCGAATTCGAAAAAAATGTCTCTTCTTGATTATCTCGGTTGCCGACCCCTGGTCGTGGCGGGTCCCACCGAGCGTGCCGCTCGAGACGCGAGGCGCAGGGCGGTGTCGGGAGCGACGGCGTCGCCGTAAAAGCGATGATTTCTAACGAGCACGTCCCTGTCGTCCGACCGCCGCCACCTGAAATAATCCGCCGGTCGAGTCTCGGCGGCGTTAAGCATCGCACGAGCGGTGCAGCGAGCGACACCTGAACCGGTCATCCCCCCTCCCCTCTCCGCCCACCCCTCCCACTTCACCAACCCACACTGACCAGCTCTGTGAAGTATGGTCAAATAACCGCTCCTCCCCCCCAGACCCCCCCCCCCCCCATTGTGCCCGTTGTGCCCGTTTGCGTCCATTGCGTCCGTTGCATTCGTTGCACCATTCGTTGCTCCCATTGCGCTTGTTGTTGCTCCTGTTATTGTGCCCATTGCGCCCATTGCACCCGTTGCTCCTGTTGTTGCGCCGATTGCTGCTCCCGTTGTGCCCGCCGTTGCGTTCGTTGCTCCCGTTGTGCCCGCCGTTGCGCCACTTCTTTCCCTGGCGACGGTCGGACTTCGCCGCAAGCCTCGCGGGAGCCGCCTCGTGGCCCCTGCTCATGTGACGGCACGCCGAGCGAGAGTTCCGTAGGCTGAGCGATTAAAAATATTTATTTATTTAGCTTTTTTAAAAATTTTGCTTCGCCTTTTGACTTTTCCCATCTTCGCGCTTGGAGCGCGCCGCTCCGAGCGCTGCGCAGACGGTCTGTCGCCACCTCTGCCGCCCGTGGGCATTTACATTTTTTTTTACCTCTTTTCGTGTGTACTCGACGACAAAATATACAACATCGCAAGTTTCCCACAAAATAATTTGCCGCGTTTACCGCTTTCTTGTTTGGTGAACTCCCTCCCCCGGGGGGGGGGGGGGGGGGGGTGACGCTTTCCCCTTTTTAAAAAGCAGGAATTCCTGATCGCTTGCGAGCGTCCGTCGTCGCGCTTCTTTCCGAACCGTGAGCTTCGCGGAGCGTCGCGTAAATAAATGTTGCCTTTGGTGAAACGTAAAAATTCATTTCAAAAGCATCGCCCGCGCGCCGTGTGTTTATGGAAAGTGGAAAAAAAATAAATGGAAAAAGCGCCACCCCGACTACTGCCACAACAACAACAACAAACGACTTAATCCCAGATTTAAATTGCTCATGTCTGAGAAGCGTCCACATTTTCCTTCCCCCCGAGATGTTGGTTCCCAAGCTGCGGTCTCATCGCGGCCACCACCCTCGCCGCGTCGGCAAACGCGGGCGAGCAAAACAAAGGGGGTTGAAAATCCTGGGCTTTCGGGAATCCGTGATATCGGTCTCTTGTGGGGGGCGGTGGGGGGGGGGGAGGCCGTGTCCTCCCGTCCCAGCCTCGCTCGTTTCCAAATATTCCCGCTGGTGACTAAGTCCGTGAGCTGGCAGCGCGCGCGGGTGGGGGGGGTGGGAGCGAGGCGTGACGGATCTCGCGCTCTGCACGCGACTCGCTGCGGTGACGGCGATTTCTTGAAAGCCCCGGGCCGGTGTCACCTGCGGGAAGTGGCGAGTTCAAATAAATAAATAGATATCTTCGTTTTTTTTTAAACCCTTCGCTCGACGAGCTGATTTTCTTCTCTGTTCTTTCTCTGCCGGATGAATCATCCCGGCGGCGCTGCCGTGCGGCCCCCGGCTCCCGGCGTTCCTGTTGGTGTTTACGTCTGTCGTGACTAATTGTGCGGAGAGAATTTGCGCGCCGAGAGTCGGCACGCGGGGGCCTCCTCGCTTACGGCGACGGCGGCGGCGGGGGATGGGGGGGGGCACCACGCACCGTTAGCCCATTTCACCCCCCCCTACCATCCCCCCCCCTCCCCTCCTCCTCCTCCTCCTCCTCTAATAGCCGCACATCAAACGTAAAGCGGGCACGGACGATGTCGCGGCAGACTAAACAAGCGCGGGCAGCCCTGTTTAGCGGGCGCTATAATAACGGACGCCCATTACACAAATCCCAATTTCCTGCGAAATAATGCGCGTGCGCGCGCGTGCCCTCTCAACGTGCGCGGGAGCACATCCTCTGCCGGGCTCTCTCGTATCGATTGAGGATTGAGACAGAACAGTACAGCCCCCCCTCGCCGCCTCCCTCACCACCCACCCGCCCCCCCCCGTTCCATCTCGATGTAATGGCTTAAAGCTCACTTGCTCCGTCTGGTTTTCATAGCCGATGTGTCACTTTCGAGAGAGCGAGCGAGCGAGCAAGTGCGAGGCGCGCTCTCAATGAGGCTCATTGTCGGTTTATTTACTGGAAGTGCAGTGCCGCGCGGCCGATGGGTAGCGTCCCCGTCGGCACATAAAAGGCGCCGCGCTGGATGTATTCGTACGCGGAAGCAGTTTAAGTCATTTCCCCCCCCCCCACCCCTCCTCTGACTCCCCTCATCTTCTTTCAATCCTCTCACAATGCCGTCTGTAAACTCTCATCGAATTTTATTTTTTTTCACGCGAGAGAAAATAAACCGAGCCGATGCGGCCGCCTAAACTAAACCGTTGATGAAAAGGGCTAAAAACCCGAGGCTTTTCGTTCCTCTAAAACTCTTTTTTTTTTTTGCGAAATCGTAACTCGCTTTGAGGATGTGGTTCATTTGAAATGTTTGTGCTTTGGCTGAAAAAAAAAAGGGTCGCAGCCAAAGCCGGCGCGTTGCCGTTCGTGCACAGCTTATTTTACAGGATGTCATTCGAATTAGAAACATTACTCACGGAGGGCGGGCGGGCGGGCTTCTCGTGAATTGGTAAATTGTCACCCGATCCCATTGGTCGCTGCAACACCTTGCTTTGCCTCCTGTGAAGCGTGGCACGCATTTTCCCCGTGCGTTCTCGGCCCCGGCCATTGGAACGTGGAATTCCCACCGCTTAGTGACGCGAGCGGGAGGAGCGGCTTTGCGCGAGTTCGGTTGGCTGACTGCAACCGTGAACCCGGCGGCACCGAGTTAGATTCCCCGGCCGTGGCTAACCAATCCTGAGAAATTCCTCCCACCGACCCGCTCCAAACCGGCACGGTGAAGTATGGACCGAACAATCCTCCGATAATCAAACGTCGTGTGGGGGGGGGGGGGGTGGCCTTCATGCAGCGGTGGATTCACAAAGACGCTCGACACTATATGCAAATTATTCTTCGCGATGGTGCAAAGGGGGTTGCTGTCTTAAGAGAGCAGAGTGAAAGTGTGCAGAAATCTTTGTTGCCCCTTGGCAGCACTGCCCCCCAATGCCGGCATGGCGCTTCGTTGGTCGTTGGCTTCACACGCGGAGGCAACGTCTCGTGCCGTGGTTCATCACGGAACCACGTCCGCTCGAGCCGTGAGACAGTCTTGAAAGGGGGGGGGGCGGGGAGGGGATGGGGGGGGTCCGAACTGACGTAGGAAAACGTCCCTTAATACCCCTAGGATTTTATTGAATCCCAACAGAGGATTCCATCAAGAGTTAAAAATGTAACCTTTCGGCTAAAATGTGTTTGGACAATTCCCACAGTGGTGTAATTGCCCAGGCAGGTTTTCACAAGATAATTGCGGTAGGGAGAGCGTGCGCAGCCCGTCTCTCTCTCTCTCCTCCCTCCCCGTGCTCGTTCCGCCCGCCGACGCCGCTAGCGTGCCGCTGACGCCGGTGCGCGTCGTTATCGTGCCGCTGAAGTCACGCCGGTGCGAAGCTAGCGCGGCGCTGACGTGCTGTGCCGCAGAGAGACGGCGCAAATTGGCGGCGGCGGCGGCGGCATTAGTCTCGGCGTTTTCACGTTGCCCCCGTGCCACCATCAGGGTGACGCTGGCGCGGTAACGGGCCGATCGTGGCGCTGTCCTGTCAGCGGTGAAGATGGTCGTCGTCGCGCGGTAGAGGCGGGACTCCTGCGTAGGTGTTCGCGGTTTGTGCCGCGCTGCGCTGCGAACCCGGCGACCCGAGTTCGATTGCCGCTCGTGGGCAACACCGGTGATGATTTCCTGAGCTGGTCGTGGGACTCTCCTAGGTCGACTAAGCCTCAAATGAGTAACCGGTTGTGGTATGTGAACATCGTCACTGGGGAGACGGCCTGGTGTGGTGTCGACCACCCATCCCCTCCGTGTGACGTGCCGTCCGTCAGAGCACAGCACTTGCCCGAACAGTCTGTTAGAGGCTATACGGGGAATCTTTGACTTTGCTGTACGGCCCTCCGTTGTGTTTTTTGGTCGTGCCATGTGTTGGTCGGCACGATGTCCGACTTTTCGCTCCATTCGCTTTCTGGGGCGGTCGTGGTGGCTACGCTGCTGCACGTAGCTGTCGGTAATCCAGCCGTGTGGAAGTGGCAGCAGCAGCAGCGAGGGGGGTTGGTGGATCACCGAGGAGGTGCCATACCCTGCCTGTCTCGCCAGGAGGAGGCAGTGCAGCAAGGGGACGAATCGCCACGTGTTTGCATCTGTACGCGGGGCGGGATAGAGTGTTTCCCCCTCGCACTTGTGGGTTTTCTCCAGGTGTTCCGGTTTATTCTCCTCTTCAAAGTGACCTTCCCTCTTTAGTTGGGTCGGTTTCCCCCGGTTCTGTTTTTGCTTCATGATTTTCATGCATATTTGCACATTGGGATCCTCAGATGGAATGCGTATTATACATTTTAATTAGAATTGTATTATTAATATCATGCCAAACAACCCGCGGTGACAACACACCGTCTCCGATTCGCACGGGTCGCTACGTATGGTGCGAAATAAGTTGAACGTACATAAAGCATAATGGGGGGGGGGGGGGGTGGGGTTTGGGGTTAGATCGCGTAAATATATAATGTGTCGTTAAACCCGCCACCACCCGACACAGCCAAATAGTGAGGGTTGTCACGTAAACAGAACATGCCATTTAGCTCCTAGTTCAGCACACCGGTGTGTTGCGAGAGTAAACCCACAACATTTACAATGAAGCAACTCTGTGCGTGCGATATACAACCATTGTGGTGATGTCACACGTGACGTGCAAGGCATGACGGGAGAGTGCCGATCCTCCTGTCACAGCCGCGCCTTTCGCTGCCTAGAAATCACCTCTTGTGTACAGCATTACTACTATTATTATTGCTGCTGCTCCTCTTGTGAGATATGAAGCCATCGAGAGAGAGGGAGCGAGAGCGAGCGGGTGCATGAGAAAGTAGGAACAGGGGCAGGGAGAGAGGGAGAGAGGGGGGGGGGAGGGGTTAGGTAGTCATTTGAAAGTGCTTTTGATGTGGCCACAGCAGACTGCTAACCTGTGAAGGGGCTTTGCCCTTGTAATTCAAGGCGCGGAATTGCCGTGGCGTGCAAGTGCCGCTCGAAACAGGCCCCCCTTCGCGAGAGCTCGCTTTCATATTTTCGGGTAGGCGGAGATTTCGTTTTTTCTATTTTGGCAATCTTAACGTAATTTACCGGAGGTGAATGAAATGGTTGGCGACAACCACTTTGTCGAAAAGCGACGGCTCGCGACGGCTCGCGGCCGGCCGCTCCCGGCGGCTCGCGGCTGCTAAATAAAATAAAAACTCGCGTGGCGTTGGTCCGAACGAAATGACGGTTCACGGGAATTTGTCAGAAGGAAGGCGCCGCCACCACCCTTGCGTGTGTGACCTGTCGGGCCTCGTGGCGATCCGCTGCCGGAGGAAGGACTCGCGGTGCCGCGTCGAACGGCTTGTTGTTGCGTATTCTTAGGTTTTTTCGGTAAAGTTACGTAAATTTGTTTTTCATCTTGATGCAGCAGTCGTGCTGTGACGGTTCCACCTGAAGACGGAAGCTTGTGTTGCCTCCGAAACGTCGTGATTTTAATTTTAGTTTTATTTTACTTTTATTCATTTAGATTTTTTTTTTACCCACGTGACTTTACCGAAAAAACTTAAGAATATGAATCCTTGCAGTCACGAAAGCTTCAAATCTAGAATTGTTGTTGCGTGTAGAGTTTGTCGTTTTTCCACCCACGCGCCTTCGATTCGCTCGGTTGGCTACGTACGGTGCGAAAGAAGTTCAACAGAAGTACGTACGATGACGACGACGGCGGCGGCGATGATGACGGCACATACGTACATTTGGCGAGGTGTGGGGGCAGAGTTGGTTTGACCGTACGTCACCACGGCGGTCACCGTGGGTTGGTGGTGAATGGGTGGAGGGGGGGGCAAGGAACAAATCCTACACGGCTCTCTCTCCGACGACATGAGCCCTGGCCAGGATGTAAACTCGGGCGGTCAGGTGCAGAGGGTGCGGAGCGATAGTCGTCACGCCAAATGTCGGGGCATTTTTTGGCGGCTGCAGTTGCTGCAGTTGGCTTCCCGTTTTGTGTTTGTATAAACAGAACAGCCCCATCGCCCGTCCGTCTGTTCGGTCCGTGCCATTACTGTGCAATCATCATAATCATGATCAGCCACGTGGTGAGGCCACTGCCGGTTAAAGGTCTCCTCAAGCAGTGGCCAGTACTGTTGAAGGTGTCGTAGATAAGAGTCGATTCGTTTCCTGACTTGAACCAAGGTCGTGGCAGGAGCTTGCGGTGAGAGACATTCAAGGGAGCAGTGGGAGGTAATGAGCAGAAAGAGAAGCGTTGTGAGCTGCAGTGTGACCCAGTGGGTGAGTGAGTGGGTGAGTGAGTGGGTGGATGGGTCGAGTTAGTAAGTGGGGTGAGAGGGTGGACGAGTGAGTGTGTTGTTGTGACCTGCGGGTTCGGTGAGTGAGTGGGTGAGTGAATGCATGTGTGTACGTTGAACTTCTTTCACACCGTACGTAGCCAACCGTGCTAATCAGAGGTGCGGGGGGAAGGACAACAAACTAAACACAACAATCAATTTTAAAGAAATTCGTTTTCCCATTTCCAGTGGCTTCCTAACATCGGAAGGAAAAGCGTTCCAGACGGCCGCAGAAGTGCGTCCGAAAGCGCCGCGTGATGCGGTGACCAGCGTCTTTCTTCGACGGATAGCCAAAATGCCGCCGCTGCGAGGATGACCGGGGTTCGCGTGATGATGGTGACCACTACCGTGACCAATCGCCAGGTGCTGTATAGGTGTTGTGGTGCATTAGTGGCAAGCACGCTGTGTTCAAGGTGAGTGCGAATACATGCGTACGTTTGGGAGACTGAGCTCCTGGACATGTGGAATTCTGAGCTCGGGGGTCCGCTCATGGAAGGGGTCTGGAGCCGTCGTAATTATATGGGAATAATAATAATGCCACTTGTCTCCATGTCGCAGTAACTCCCCATTCCCCCAACACCCCGCCGCCATCCCCACCCCCCCCCCCCCACCTTTGGCAGCCGCTCGCAGAATAGCAGCCCCTTTGAGACGCGGGGCTTTAACTCGGCGACACGGACGGTCATTAAGCAGCGCGGCGCGGTAAACCGTGCTCAAGCATGCAGGAAACTGCGAGGAATTAGAGGGAGTCATTTATGCCGCTCGTCCTCAAAAGCTTCGGGGTTAGGCTTCCGCAACGGGGCGCGTGGACCCCCTCCCTACTCCCCCCCCACCGCCCCACCCCCCACCTCCCCCAGCGGCTCTGGGAAAGGAACGCGCACTTCCCAATCCAGACCAGGGTTTGATGGCGTCCGGGATTTTTTATTTTTTCGCGCAAAAAGGTGCCCCCATGTCTTCCGTTGCCCTGGCCGGGTTGAAAGTAAAAGGCCGCACAAGCTCACCGCTCCCCACCCCCCCCCGCCCCTTCCCCATGAATCGGGTTGCTCGTGCCGCTAGCCTGGCGAGAAGGCCGTCCGCTCTCTTCCCACGATCAGCACGGTCAGCTACGTACCAACTGCGTACACACGCCGCGGAAGAGGTGGGGGTACCCACACTTTAGCCCCCCCCCCCCCCTGCACGTGACCCGCCGATTGACTGTTGCGTACCCATTTAGACTGCTGTGGGATGCGATCGGCGGTGGTGCGGCGTGGTGGGAGGGGACACGTGGGTGCGGATTTAATAAACTCGCTCCCGCTGTTTGAACTGCCGCTCCGGGAAATCGAATCGGATCGAGCCGGCGACCTCGGGATCGCACGCCCAGCGTGTTGACCGCTGCACCGAGGCGGTGGTGGCAGCGGCTGCGGAAGCCGTGAAAGACGAGGGCAGTTTTAGCGCCGGCGATCGTTGCCGAGGAGGCTTTTGCACTCGCCCTGAGATGCGCGGACAGGCGTGCACGGCAGTGGCGCGGAATGGCATGGTTCTGTCTGTAAAATCAATTGAATTGTATAGTGTGGCAGCAGCTACTCAACTACCGCCTGGAACGGTGAAAGCACAATTAGCCCTCGAGCAACAATGTTTTTTCACTTAATGCGGCGGCACTCTTTCAGGAATGCATCTGCCGCGTCAAACGAGGGCTTTGCTGTAACTGCCCTTTCTCTCCCTTGGTTTTCTATTGCTCGTCGATTTTTCTCTTGGTTTTTTTTCTCCTCTTTCTCTCTCTTCCTCCCGCCGAGAATCTCAGCTCGGGAGGTGCGCGCCCCTAGTTTTGTCGTTTGCCAGCCCGGGCCGCCTTCCGTAATCCGGGCGCTGTTTATCCTCCGTGTTGTTGTCGAAATATTGTTATCTTTTATTCACGCTCTCGCGACAACATCGCCAGCCGCTTCGGCGGGCGGGCGGCGGCTGTCGGCGGCTGGCAGCGCTACAGAGCCGCGGCTCGCGCACCGAGACATTCGCTATTAGCTCCGCGCCGGCGTTGATTGGCGAGCGCGACGCGTCCGCAGGTGGCGGCGTTATCTTGGAGCCGGCGCGCGACCGTCGTGGAAGGGGGTGACCCCCTCGTCACAATGGGCCGTCGTGATTAAAGACGCTTCTCTCCTCCAACCTCCCCCCGCCCGCCTCCCCCACCACCTCCCCCGCCCCCGCGTTTTGTTCTCCCTCGCCCCGACGAGCGAGCGCCGGATCGTGAGTGAGATTACCGCGGGACGCCCGGTGAAATCATCCGCGACGCGCGTGCGATGAAATTTTTTTCTTTTTCCGTGGGGAACGGCGGTTTCGCGCGCCGGTGGGATTTTATTGCGTTATCTTCGGCTTCTTCGTGTGTGCGCGTGTTTGTCTCTGTCTGGGTGGCGCAGTGGTTCACACGCACGCGCACACACACACACGCGCGTGCACACGCGCGCCGTGTGACAATTTTAGGCACGTCTTGTTTGGCTTCTGCGCGACATCGGTGGGTTAAAAAAATGTCTCCACGATAAACTCTCTCTCTCTCGATCCGCGAGGGTTACGTTCTTGACAACGTTCGTGAATCGAGAACTCTCACGCGTCAGCGAAGGTTTACCGCGTAGATTTGTTTTCCGCCCGGTAAAGCTCTCCCCGGGTAAATATGAAGGGCGTCGTTTGTCATATCATTTCCTGGATCGTAAGTTCCGTCGGCTGGGAAGGAGGTTTGCCGCTTTGCAACGCTCGGCCGGCCTCCCTTGTACGAGCGGCTGTCGATCGTACGCCGTACGGGAGGATCGCGAGCGTGCCGCATTGCAAAATCCGTGGCGCGCGTCATTCGAGCGCGCTCTGAACGTGCGCGTGGGTGGTCGGCGATCGGAGGGAATGGTGCCCAGGGCCGGTTCAGGCATCACTCGGCGGCCGTATTGGCTTTGAAGGGGAATCGAACTCGGGTCCACTGGGTTCAAAACACAACAGCCGTGCCACCGACTCGTCCTTTTCGATTTGCGAGTGTTTGTGTCACCTTCATAGGCACACAGCACTTGCCCCAGCGGTCTGTTTAGGCTATACGGGTTGGGGGGGGGGGGAGAAATCTTTGTCTTTGTTAGACTAAAATCATAGAGCCTACTTACACCCTGCACCCAACTTTTGGGTTCGCGTGCTGTCTTTCGTTGACGACCGTTAAATGCCTCGCCTGTTAGTTGCTCAGCGTTCCTTCAGGACCCCGGCTCGACTCGTTCTCTGCGACACAGCGCTTGACGTTTTGCTTGTTTGTTTATCTCTGATGTTGTTGTTGTGCTCACGCGCCATCCTCCTCCCTCGTAAAATAGCCGGGCACGCTCGCTGCAAACGGGATCATCGTCCGTGCAACGAACGCAATAAGCTCAGTTTAACGAGTAGGCTTTCGCGACCGATTTTATCCACGATAGGTGATGCCGCGTGAATATATAAATGTGCGTCATTAAACCCGCCACGACCCGACGCAGCCAACTAGTAAGGTTTGTCACGTGAACAAAGCGTGCACACCGCTTGTGTGTTGAATACACGAACACTTGCACCACATTGGGTCACAGGTGACGTCATCACATCTATCCCTCAACTGTCGGCCTGATGAGGCTGCTTGTAATTACCGGCGAAACGTCGTTCTCGACTTGTGAATATTGTGGCGGTGGGTTTACTCTCGCAACACACCGGGTGTGCTGTGCCAGTGACGGATTGGCCACGTTCTGTTCACGTCACACAAACCTTACTAGTTGGCTGTGTCATGTGGTGGCGGGTTTCACGTAACTTTATATTCGCGCAATCTAACCCAAAACAACCTCTGTTATGGAAAATAAACCCAACACCCGAATTCTAGATTTGAAGCTTTCGTGACTGCAAGTATTCATATTTTTTGTTTTTTTCGGTAAAGTTACGTAGGTAAAAAATTTAACTTGAATTTTTTACCTACGTGACTTTACCGATAAAACCTAAAAATACCAACACTCTAACTCTATCGGGGTCCTCTCGCGCTCCCGTGTGTGGAGGCTGTTCCCGGCCTTCACCTTCTGCGGAGAAGCCAGCGACGGGCGGCGCTCGCGACCCGCTCCGCTCACCCCACGCGTGGTGCTGCCTCTCTGTGTGTTCGCTGGCTGCTTCCTCCCCCGCTGATGCCGCCCCCCCCCTCCCCCGCCCCCAAACTCGCGCCCCCCCCCCGCCCCGCGCACTACCGATGCAGAACCTGGTGTCGTGCGTCGACCTGAGCGCTGAGGTCGTGTTCGACGGTGGCCTCCAGCGGCTGTATGGCGAGGTGGCGTCTACACGTCGCGCGGCCCGCAAGAGGAAACCCTCCACCACACCCGGTAAGCTCGGCCTAGCGAGCGGGCGTGCGTGCACATTGCAGTGTCTCGTGGGGCGAGCGCTGCTAGCGCGCGCGCTGGTGCTACTAATCACCCAGCGGGCCCGAGTTCGATTCCCGCTCACAGCCCCAACATCGATGACGGACAATCGAACCGGTCCTCCCCACAAGTCAACTCGGCCTTCGTCCTGGCGCGGTGTGTGAACATCGCCACTCGGGGAGACTAAGGCGGACCCCGATGCGGTGCTCGCCGTCCACCGTCTCGTGTGCAGTATGCGGCCTCAACAGGCGCTCGCTAACAGCACTGTCTGTTAAGGCTGTCGGGGGGAATCTTTGTCTTCGTGTGTTCTTAAATCTGCTCATGAGTGCATCCAGGTGAGCTTATATTGACGTGCGGGCGGAACGGTAGTGGAGCGGTTTAGCGTTGCCGCGCTACGATACCCGGCGGCACGAGTTCGGATTCCCGCTCACGACCATCAACGGTGGCGAACGTCTGAACTGGGCCTGGGCCTTCCCCAGGTCGACTCGGCCCACAATGAGTAACCCGGTGCGGTGTGTCAAGGTCGTCGGCGCTGGGGAGACAAAGGTGGCCGGGCTTGCTTGTCGGTCGCCCACCGTCTGGTGTGTCGTCACGGCCTTAACAGGCGCTCGCTTACCGGCTATCCGGGGGATCGTCGCCTTCACGCAGTGTCAGGAGTTGCCCCGGGCCTCCAAGTGGGGCGCTCGTAACTTAATCGACAAGTGATTTACCGAACCGGCCAAATTGACCCCGCGACGCCAGCACGCGGGATTCTTTGAGGGTCCACCGGGGCGGCCGCTACCGCCCCGAGCCTCCGTCGGCGGGCGACCGAGCCGGCGTCGGTGGCCACCGTCTTGCCGCCCGGCCGAGCTTCGCGTGTTCGAGCGTTCCGGCCCTCCTTTGCCCCGCCGTGACGTTGCGTGCAGAGGAGGAGTCCGCCACGGGGGGCCACGGCACGGACGGCGTCGCCGTGGAGGAGCCGGGGGACGCGGCCGAGAGGCGGGCAGCAGCGGCCCCGCTGCAGGCCGCCGCCGCCGCGGCGCCGCACACCCCCCAGGTAGGGAGATCGCCCTCCCGATTGGCCGATCGGCACGGTGTTCGGCCTGCAATACGTGACCCTCGCCTCCTTTACTCCGCCCCCGTTCGCCGTACACGTGTGCACACGGCCCCTCCTTTGTCGATCCACTACTGGATGAGGGAGTGTGTGTCCCCTACCCCCCGTTTGACCGTACTTCGCCACGCCGGTCGGTGAAGGCCGTGAGCGTAGCCCTGCGAGTGTAGGAGTATAGTACAACATCGGGGTTTCTTTTGCTGTGAAGTTCCCTGTGTCCACCATATGGCCCCCGCGTTGTAGCCCATGACGTCTGTCACGCGTGCATGGGGCGCCCATCCTCAAGCACTATCCAGGCTCAAGTCGGCTTAGCTTCTGAGGGATGGCGAGATGGGATGCATTGTGGGTGATTTGCCCATCGGTTGCTCGATGTCTTCTGCTCTCAGAGGCTAAGCTGCTGCCGAGCCGAGTCGGCACTTGGAGACCGCCTGAGAGTGCCAGGTGTTATAGGCTTTGAGATGGCAGCAGTCGATTCAAGAATCCGCCAATTGATTCTTGAATCTATCCGTAGAGCGCCAGCAGGGGGCGATGTTGCTCTGTAGTTTTCCCAAACTGAGTACAGTGATGCACCGCGATTGACGTCTCCCCCCCCCCCCCATTTCACGTCGTTCCGCAAACACGTCGTAGCTTTATCATTAACGCCGCCACCAGATTTGCGTCTCCTCCACCCCTCCCCGTTCACGCCCGCTGACAGCGTCGGCCCGTCCTTTCGCCGTTAGCCGTCGCCCCTCAGCCTTTCGCCTCCACCACCCACTACTACTGCTACCCTGTAAATCCCTTTGGAATTTTCGTCATTTCGATATTCGCCGTCGCACCTTTGCAGGAACGCATCCCTGACGTAAACCGGGGGCGGGTGGTGGGGGGGGTATTGCTTTGAATTGGCGAGCGTCACCGTTTCGAATTTGGACCGCGACAACGCCGGCACGCAACGGCCCACCTTCTCGTTCGCGAATAGCATCGTGGGATCTTTAACCCTCGGCTGTGGAGCGAATGGCGCGTGTTAACCAGGGGGTGGCCGTTGGGTTCGAACCGTGGAAACCTCTGCTGACATCCGGCAAACGCTTCTGCCGTTTGGCCGTGCACACGGCTCCGTCGTCAAGGGGCATCAACCATCATCGCGCGAACTCGCCCGCTCATCCTCGCGGCAGCAGCTTCTGGCTGGCCATCGAACAAAGACGGTCACCGCATCGCGCGGCACTTTCCGATGCGCTTCTGCGGCCGTCTGGAACGCTCTTCCGATATGAGGAAGCCACTGGGAGCTGTGCACTTTTAAATCGTCCAGATTTAAAACGAATTTCTCTAGAACTGCTTCTCGTGTTTAGTTTGTTGTCCTTCCCCCGCACCTCCAAGTAGCACGGTTGGCTACGCACGGCGGGAAAGAGGCTCAACGTGCGTGCGTACGTTGCGACGAACGCTGTGCGCGAGCCGCTGTTTAAATGAGTCGCTTAATTTTCGATCGCGGTCGTCGTTTTTTTGTTGTTGTTTCTCCCCTTCCCCACTCCCCTCTCCCCCCTTTCCCCTGCCCACCGCGGCAAGAAACCAAATAAAACGCGAAATCCGCCGTTCCGAATGGAGCGCGACAAAAAAATGTAACCCGTCGCTCCCCGCTGTGTGTGTGTCCCGCAGAAGGAGCGATGCCGCGCGCCGCGCAAGGCCACGCCGAAAAAGAAAGCCAAGGGGCTCTTGAGATGAGTTTGCCAATTAACGACGACGGGTGTTTTTTTAACGGCACGTGGAGGGATGGGGGCGGGGGAATCGCGGTGGAACATGACGTTTTAATCGCTTTCTACTTTTATCTTCTTAAATTACCCGGGGGGGTATTTATATAAGGATGTATTTATTTTTTAATATCCGCCGGTGAATCTGTACGAATTTTATTCGCGGCCGGATTTTTCCGCGGGATTCGCCGACGCTGCCCCCAACTGCCCCTGCCGTGCGTCGAGAAGCGATCGTGCGAGCGTACCCACGACGCAGATCGTTTCTTTTTCGTTTAAGCACACGCACGATTTGAATCAAGGTTCACATTTTAATAAAGGTTCACATTTTAACAGCGCAGGGGAGGCGTGTGTTTTATGTGCGTATATATTGTGAAAGTGTTTGCCGGATGTTGATAAAGCTGAGTGATTATTAAAAAAAAAGAAACTGAATTTATTTAACGGCTTTCCGATGTGCTACCTCCCTCGTCTCGTATGCCGGAGGTCGTGGGTTCGATCCCGAATAAGTCAACACGCGTTTAGAGTATATGGCCGCTATATATTTCCACGTGATAAACCACTTCGATGAGCTATCATTTGTGGCCAGGTCGCTCCTGAAAAAGAGCCGTATAGCTCAGTGGACCTTACCTGGTAAAATGTAAATATAATTTACAATTTATTCGATCAATATGAGTTCCCCCAAAGAAGCTTCCCAAGCACGTGGCGGCGAAACATCGGACATTATAACTCTAACTGTGCATAACTCAGACTCACCGATAGCATCATCGTGGAGACTGTAAACGCCACCTGATATCGGAGACATTGTCTGCTTGTTCTGTCATGACTGCAGGGATAATTGTGTTTTAAGTTGGTAATTCGTGATGTATCTACAATGCATGTTGCACCTTTTTTTCTTCCTTCGTGCGGTTAAATTACATTTTTATTCTCCCGTTTGAACAGGCGTGGGCGTTGCACAATAGGCGAGTTTAGTGAACAACGAAAATCTACCGATATAATTAACTTCAATTTTCAGAATCTTTATTTTATCGCGGAGGAATCTGATGATCTTATCAAGCTCTTTTTTTCCCAGCTGCCCAGTCGGGGATGGTCAGCGATGTTACGTCAACAAACAATACCAGAAAGGATACAGGAGCGAGATGGAGAAAGGGTTACGTTCACCGATTAAATAAGTAAATATAAATAAAGCGTGGAAGTGTAGATAGCACTCGTGCATAAATATTTCCTGCGGATTTGTCAACACCAAACGCGAGCTTAAACAACGACGGCAAAAAGCCCCTTTTTACTGAACCAGGTAAGGTACCCCACTAAGCTATGATATCTCGACATTGTGGCTTATCACGTGGGAAATTGAGAGCAGCACAAATACTCTCAAGAAATGCTTCTAAATTTGAAGGGAAAAACCGGAGGACCCGGAGCAAAATCCACGCGACCACGGGGAGAGAGACGCAAACTACAACATATACAGGCGTAGCTGGGATCCGGATTGAACCCGCGTGACCTCCTGCAAACCAGGCGAGGTAGTTGACATCTCCTAGCCACCGTGGCGACCTTGGGCAATGCAAAAAAACAAACAAGTAAACCCGTAAAAACAAAGTTTTTCACTATAAATCCTTTATATGCGTGGCGGCTAGAGTCTTCTCATCCTCTGGCTTGAGATGGCTGCCACCTATGGGTCGGATGATTGTCTGCCAGTATTAAACAATTGGTAATTAAATATTTAATTTGTTTTCCCTAAACAGTGTAAAATTTTGGAAAAATTTTTTCACGAAAATTAATTGTCACACACAACGAGTCTGTGTGGAAAATATCAGCTCGATTGGATCACGGGAAGTGGGTTAAAAAACGACCGAAAGATTTGCACGGTCGTAAGCAAGCAAGCAAGCACGCAAGCAAGCAAGCGAACTTAATATAAAGGATTTAAAAAAGAACAATCCCAAGACCACACCGAGACGATACAGTCACTCGATTACGTTCCACTTCAAATTGTAACTCTCGATTCCATGGGCAAGGTTCATAGTTTCAAATCACAGTTGCGAATGTCCCTGTATCTGGTTTTCTTTTTTTTTGGAGGAAGATTTAACGATGAGGTTGTTCCCGAAGCTTTACAACAGGAGGTGACACTCGGCCACGGAATTCCCTTTGCTCGCAGTCACCCTCGGTTAAACTAACAAGAGTACACGGGTACTCTTTGGTTCTTTCGGTAAAGTCACGTAGGTAGATAAAATAATAATATTTGTTTTATTTATTTTTGGTTTTATTTTTATACCTACGTGACTTTACCGAAATAACCAAAGAGTATGGATTCCTGCAGTCACGAAAGCTTCAAATCACGATTGAAGAGTACACGAGATCAAATGAGAGCAGTCGAGAGCGGAAAGGAATGCCACGCGTTAAATTGGACGGGGTTTAGTTTTTTTTATTGCACCTTTCTTGACCCCGCCGTCCCTACTGGAGATGTGTGACAAAGAGCTTCATAGCTCGTCGGCTTTCTCCAGGATAAATAAAAATATTCTGATTCTGACAATTCTTACAACTGAGTCACGGAACCATTAGACAGAGTCGAGTGACTAATTGTACCCGTCATGCTTCTGTGTGTGTCAGCGTGTGTGTGTCAGTGTGTGTGTGTGTCAGCGTGTGTGTGTCAGCGTGTGTGTGTGTGTGTGTCAGCGTGCGTGTGTCAGCGTGCGTGTGTCAGTATGTGTGTCAGTGTGTGTGTGTGTCAGTGTGTGTGTGTCAGCGTGTGTGTGTCAGCGTGTGTGTGTGTCAGTGTGTGTGTGTCAGCGTGTGTGTGTGTCAGTGTGTGTGTGTCAGTGTGTGTGTGTGTCAGCGTGTGTGTGTGTCAGTGTGTGTGTGTCAGCGTGTGTGTGTGTCAGCGTGTGTGTGTGTCAGTGTGTGTGTGTCAGTGTGTGTGTGTCAGCGTGTGTGTGTGTCAGTGTGTGTGTGTCAGTGTGTGTGTGTCAGTGTGTGTGTGTCAGTGTGTGTGTGTGTCAGTGTGTGTGTGTCAGTGTGTGTGTGTCAGTGTGTGTGTGTGTCAGTGTGTGTGTGTGTCAGTGTGTGTGTGTCAGTGTGTGTGTGTGTCAGTGTGTGTGTGTCAGTGTGTGTGTGTGTCAGTGTGTGTGTGTGTCAGTGTGTGTGTGTCAGTGTGTGTGTGTCAGTGTGTGTGTGTCAGCGTGTGTGTGTCAGTGTGTGTGTGTGTCAGTGTGTGTGTGTCAGTGTGTGTGTGTGTCAGTGTGTGTGTGTGTCAGTGTGTGTGTGTCAGTGTGTGTGTGTCAGTGTGTGTGTGTGTCAGTGTGTGTGTGTCAGTGTGTGTGTGTGTCAGTGTGTGTGTGTCAGTGTGTGTGTGTCAGTGTGTGTGTGTGTCAGTGTGTGTGTGTCAGTGTGTGTGTGTGTCAGTGTGTGTGTGTGTCAGTGTGTGTGTGTGTCAGTGTGTGTGTGTGTCAGTGTGTGTGTGTGTCAGTGTGTGTGTGTCAGTGTGTGTGTGTGTCAGTGTGTGTGTGTGTCAGTGTGTGTGTGTGTGTGTCAGTGTGTGTGTGTGTCAGTGTGTGTGTGTGTCAGTGTGTGTGTGTGTCAGTGTGTGTGTGTCAGTGTGTGTGTGTGTCAGTGTGTGTGTGTCAGTGTGTGTGTGTGTCAGTGTGTGTGTGTCAGTGTGTGTGTGTCAGTGTGTGTGTGTGTCAGTGTGTGTGTGTCAGTGTGTGTGTGTGTCAGTGTGTGTGTGTGCTCACTAACAGAGGGGAGCGGCAGTGCAGCGGTTAGCGCTACGCTGCGCTACG
Source organism: Lampetra planeri (assembly GCF_965212315.1). Classification (NCBI taxonomy): domain Eukaryota; kingdom Metazoa; phylum Chordata; class Hyperoartia; order Petromyzontiformes; family Petromyzontidae; genus Lampetra; species Lampetra planeri. The sequence goes on along the minus strand of NC_136127.1, from coordinate 10,444,868 downwards.
AACCTGGCGGCCCGAGTTCGATTCCCGCTCGCGGCCAACATCGGTGACGAATATCTGAACCGTTCCTGGGCCTCCCCTAGGTCGACTCGGCCTCAAATGAGTACCTGGTGAAGTATCAAAAACATGGCCACTGGGGAGACAAAGGCGGCCGGCCACCCACCCCCTCGTGTGCCGTGTCAGTCTTCATAGGTGCTCGCTAACAGCACTTGCCCCAACAGTCTGTTAAAGGCTTTGTGTGTCACTGTGTATGAGTGTGTCAAGGTGTGTGCGTGTCAGCACTGTACTCTTATGTGTTTCGGTGTGCGGGGGGGGGGGGGTGTGCACAGTACACTATACAATTATAAACATACAATAGAACAATTCAACTTACAACAAAACATTGTTGCAGGGAACAGCTGTAAACCAGGAAGCTAAAAGGGGATGTTTGTGTTGCCACTTATTTTGGCACAATTGCAACAGGACTCCCGATTTGTATTTAAAAAAACAACCATGCGCCTGATCTTCCCCTCGCGATGCGCACATCCCATAGCTCCCCCCCCCCACACACGTTTTGTAAGTCTCCAGAACGTGCGTGTGTATGTTGAACTTCTTTCGCACCGTACGTAGCCAACGCGAGGTGCTGTTTGCACAGAGAGATTGCTCTACAAATCTGAACGGCATCCTCTTTTGAAGCCACCTAATTTACACGCATTTTTTTGTTATATATTCATTTACATGTATGTATACATGTGTGTGTGTGGGTTGTATACACTCTACATATGTATACATATCGTATATATACACACACAAGTCGCTTGCTTGCTACAGTGGCAATGCGGGGGGGGGGGGGGAGAACGGTGGGCAGAGGAGCGCCGCTCACAACAACGAGCGGAGCGCCGGGCGGATTAAACGCGGCGACTTGGGTGAGCGCAGCTGGTGCCACCACCTTGCCAGTGGCAACCCCCCCCCCCACCCCCCAAAGTCGTTCAACCCGTAGCGCCGCCTGGGTTCAGTCTCGTGCCCCCCCCCCCCCAGCGTGCCTTCCGGACACTTCACGTGGCCTCAGAAGTGCACCTAGCCTGCCACGCAAAGCGACACGGTGACGTCGCCGGCACTTCGTGGAGTCATTGGCTCCGCGCGCCAAAGCTTGCAGCTCCGCTGATCAGCGGGTTCGAATTGGATCTCCCGACACCGCGTAGTTGAAGGTGGTTGTCTCACCCCCCACCCCCCGTCACTCGTATGGTCGCCTGTGCCCATCCAACGGCGGTGTTTTTGAATGGGCGCGCCACAGTGGTTGAGGGCAGTGCCGGATGATCCTAGTAGCACAAGTAGCTACTACATATGTAGCAGCTACATATGTAGCAGCTACATATGTAGTAGCTACACATGCTACGGGACCCGCACTTTCAAGGGCCCCCGCGCTAAACGCTTTCAAGCTATCAATTCCGGTTCAGCGATTCTGCACTTGCTCTATTACTATAGTACTAGACCGCCTTCAACTTTTACGAACGACTGGGTGTTTAAGGTTATCGATTTGTTGTATTATCTGGCTGTATAGCAAATGCAAGTAAACAAATTGTGTTTTAATATTTACGTGTTTTTTTTTTATTTAGGGCCCCTTTAACACATTCCTGCGGAGGGAGCTGGTAGGAACGTTGGGTTGCTCGGTCAATGGCCAGGGTCAACGGCGGCGTGGTGTATTCCGCAAATATGCCCGACTGTGAGGGTGGGCACAAGCCGGCGTGAGTAGGTTAAACGTTGATTTTTATAAGGTCACCACGGGGTGACCAGCCCTTCCCTTCCCACCCAGCCCCACCCCTCCCACCCTCCACCCAGCCCCACCCTCCCGATCCAGCCCCTCCCAGCCCCTCCCTCCCCACCCAGCCCCTCCCTGCACGACGGACGGATAGACACAATAATCCCCTGTGGGCTGGTGTAACCAGGAGGTTCCTACCAGTATAACATATGCTACAGGCCCTGCACTAGCTTAAAGCGGCACTAGTTAGGGGTCGATTGGCCGTGGCTTTCACCTGCGGTCAACGGGACGAGGAAGGGGAGAAGGGAAAGCGAAACGACACGAACTCTCTCACTCTCCTGGAGCCCTCGTCGTGGCGAGCGAGAGAGCAGCAGAGCAGCAGACCTCCCTCCCACATTGGCATCGAGCTCCTGAGCATATTTGCCCATACGCAAGAATAGAACAGCGTGTGGGAAATGTCGATGGGCCCAATGTTAGCCTGGACATTGTTCGCCTGTGGACAATGTTAGTCTGTGGGTCCAATGTTGGTTTATGGGCAATGTTAATCTCTGGGTCCAATATTAGTTTATGGGAAATATTAGTCTATAGGCAATGTTAATTTATGGGTCCAGTGTTAGTCTATGGGTCCAATATTGGTTTATGGGAAATGATAGTCTATGGGCAATGTTAGTCTATGGGTCTGGTGTTATTCTCTGGGTCCATTGTCGGTTTACGTGCAGTGTTAGTCTATGGGTCCAATGTTGGTCTATGGACAACGTTAGTCTGTGGGACCAATGTTAATCTTCGAACCAATCGTAAATCACTGTGGTCTGCCCTCATTCAACGGAGGAGGAAGATCAAAACCACACGAACTGTCTGCTGAAGCCCTCTCCTCGTGACAACGCACCTCGACATTGCCATGGGTCCCCCCTCCACCTCTGTCCAGCGTGGCAGAGTAGGCCAACGTCTAAGACATGCTGTCTGGAGCTTACGCTATTCGAGGGCCTTCTGCAAGCAGTGGCGTGAGCGGGAGTCATTGCAGCGCTGCTCCTTTACCTTTGTTTCCTGCAACGTCACGTGGCGTGACGTCTCCTTTGTGACGTCACGGGGTATGGCGCCGCGTGGCCGTCGCGTGGGAGAGCCGTCGTCTGTCCGTCCAGGTGGGCGAGGGTTGCGGTGTTTATCATTTTGGGGCCGAGCATTGAGTGTTTTCAACCGTGCAGAGACGATAAGACGATTGGCGAATAAATTTCGATTTAAAGCTTTCGTGACTGCAGGGATTCATCTTCTTGGTTCTTTCGGTAAAGTCACGTGACTTTACCGAAAGAACCAAGAAGGTGATTGGCGAATGTCAAGTGAACGGGCAGCCAATCGAGAGGGTGTTACGGTGGGGCATGTGGAGCAGAGCCAATTTCTTTGAAATATTTCAAGCGGCAATTGTGGGACAAGTGGCAATCCGCACCTCCGATGAGCGCGCTTGGCTACGTACGGCGCGAAAGAAGTTCAACGTGCACGGTGCAGTACATGCGTGGGTGGAGTGCGTCTTCGAGACGGTTCGCAGCCAGCAAAGAAACGAACCTCAACGCATCGCTGATGTTCCTAAGAATGGCCATTGCCCTAAACGTCTATCAGATCTATTTATTGAAATTTCACCTTCCGAGGCCGTATTATTGACGAATGCTTTATTGTTGGGGGTGGGTGGTATGGGGCAAGGGGTGGCGACCAAACATCGAAGAGCATTTTCAAAAAGAAGACATCTCGTGTGGCAGTAGTTCTTGGGGGGCGACCTTCCGTGGACCCCTGGGGATGCGGCGATGCTCGTGGGATGCAGCCGGCGGAAGTTGTGCAAATTGGGGGTAACATTAGGAACGCATTGTGTGTGTGCGTGCGTGCGCGTTTCACTGTCCATCGCACAGCTATTTGGATGGGTTGATAGCAAGTTAAACGTAACCAAAACTTTATTTTATTTTACCAGGTAAGGCCCACTGAGCTATGTAGCTCTTTTTTCTTCCTCCCAGAAGCGACCTGGCCACACGTGGTAGACCCACGAAGTGGCTCTTGTCATCGTGTGAGAATTTAGAGCGGCCAAACGCTGGATGCATGTTGTCTCCAAATGTGGAAGGGAAAACTGGAGAATGAGAAATCCACGCGACCACGGGGAGAGAGAAACGCAAATGGGTCGGGATCGAACCCACGACCTTCTGTATACCAGGCGAGGTATTTAACGTCTTGCTAAATGGTGTTAAATACCTCGGCTGGCGCTTTTTTGTTTATTAAATTAACGTTTCACAGTGGGAGTTAATTTCTTTGGAAAATGTCTGTTGAGCAGCAGAGGGCAGTGCAGTTAAACAACGTCGTTGTGTTGTACTCTACCCCTCTATGCTCCCGCTGCTTGCCAAATTCACCTCCCCCCGGCACCCCCGCTATAACCCGCACGGTTTGTGGGGGAGACCCTCATCCAGCAGTGGATGAACCAAATAACACGACGATAATAGAGGCCGCTGAGAAGGACCAGGAGGTGGTCTCCAGTTGGTGGAGGAGGAGGGGAAGAATGGTGATGGTGGTGGAGAGGCGAGGTGGTGGTGGAGAAGGGATGGTGGTGGCAGTGCAGGGGGAGTGAGGTGGTGATGGTGGTGGAGGAGAGTGGTGATGTGGAGAGATGAAGGGGTGGTGGAGAGATGAGGATGAGGAGGGATGACGATGGTGGAGGAGGTGTAGGAGGAGGAGTGAAGTGGTGGTGGAGGAGGAGGAGGAGGAGTTAATGGAGAAGAGATGAGATTTTGTGATCGCGGTGGAGGAGAGTTGAGGACGTGGTGATGGTAGCTTCTGAGTGTGCCCACGAATACGTCTCATTCTCTCTCTCTCTCTTCACCTCTCCAAGGCACGCGCGCGCATGTATGTTTAGGCATGTATGTTTAGGCATGTTGTATGCGTGCGGTGGCGATATCCCGCCGAGCACGAAGGCGGCTTTTAATAGCCCCGTGTTTAGAAGACACAACGCATTTAACAGCTTACGTAAGCCAGTGCCCCCTGCCTTCGCCCCCCAGTTACAAGGAGGCTGTTCCTCCCTTGTCTGCCCCTCTGTTTGCCGTCGCTGATTAATCAAAACGTATCCTTACCACTTTAACTTTACACGAGGGGAAGGGTAGTGGTGTTTCGCAGCCGACATTATTATGATTTGTACTTTGATTTGTTTGGGGCGGGCCAGGGGGGGGGGGGGGTCCCATGGTAATGATCTGGCTACATCGCTGGCGTGAAAACCCCGTCAAACGCCACGAACCGAATCGACACAGCCACACAGTCCATTATAGATTTCGATGTAAAGCTTTCGTGACTGCAGGGATTCATCTAATTGGTTATTTCGGTAAAGTCACGTAGAATGGAAATAATAAAATAAAATAAAAACATAATAAAATAATTCTCACGACGTTTCGGCCACAACGCAAGCAGCCGTCCTCAGGTGAAGACAGACATATTCTTCACCTGAGGACGGCTGTTTGCGTTGTGGCCGAAACGTCGTGAGAATTATTTTATTATGTTTTATTTTTATTATTTTATTATTTCCATTCTACGTGACTTTACCGAAAGAACCAAGAAGATGAGTCCATTATAGAGTTTTTTGGTTTTTACGTTAGATCGCGTTAATATAAATGCGTCGTTAAGCAAGCCACCACCCGACACAGACAATTAGTAAAGGTTTGTCACGTAACACAAACAAACGCACATTCGTTACTCGTTGGAGAGTAAATCCACAACAGTTACAATTGTAAAGGCGGGTTTAAGGACACGTTTATATTTACGCGATCTAACCCAACAACCTATTTTATTAATAATATTGGTCGCTAAAGCCATACTTCGTGTTAAACTGCAAGTCAATCAGATTACGTTTTTTATTCTTTTATGGGACACTTTTTTTTGCCGGCATCAAGATGATAACCAAAAAAACACAAGAATAGACTTTAACCGTTTTACGTTAATATCAAAGCATCAACAGTGTTGGGATTTGCTTTTGCCTTTGAGGCTTTACACCATTTGGTTTTGAGTTCTGTGTCGAACACCGCTGCTGAGACGAGGCCACCAAGAACGTCGTCTCTGGTGTAGAACAATCAGTTCCAATGACAATGAATCACATTATTGTTCTTATTACGAGAGCAGTGTTCGTTAGCATGTTTTGTTTTGTGTGTGTGTGCCGCAAGCGTGATGTGTGGTTAATGCAGACTTGATGACGCCTTGCAATGGGTGTGTGTGTCTTATTTGGTGTTTGATACATCTTATCGCCTTCCGTGTTATTGGCAAGAGGGGTAAAGCCAATTGTTGTTTAATCAAATTGTATTTTCACGAGCACAGAGCGTTTAGCAATCGTGCTCATTCGGGGGAAGCTGACGTACTCGTTCTCTGCAATGTGGACTGTCGTTTTTTAGTTGCTCTTGTTGCTGCGATGCTCCCGAACCACGGATCTGTGCCACGGTGGCTAGGAGGTGTTAACTACATCGCCTGGTACACAGGAGGTCGTGGGTTCGCCCTGACCCTGACGCCTGATGTATATTTGGAGTTTGCGTCTCTCTCTCTCTCATCATCACCACAGTGGCTAGGAGATGTTAACTACCTCGCCTGGTACACAGGTCGTCGTGGGTTCCCCCTGACCCTGACGCCTGCTGCTGTATATTTGAAGTTTGCGTGTCTCTCTCCCCGTGGTCGCGTGGATTTTTCTCGGGGTCCCCTGGTTTTTCTCTCCACATTTAGAATCAACATCACGCGTTTAGAGTATTTTGGCTACTATATATTTCCACGTGATAAGCCACTTTGTCGAGCTATAATATGTGGCCAGTTCGCTTCTGAAAAGGAGCTCCACAGCTCCGTGAGCCTTACCTGGTAAACTAAAAATAGTTGATCGTGAGTTAATCCTCTCGTGAAGTAGCCGGTAAACTGGATAAAGGGGGTCATCCTCGTAACGAACAAAAACCACGAACTTAGACAACGCGCCAGTGATTTTTTGTTATCGTTGGAGGTCACTCGCCGACGAGTCGAAGGTCAAATGTCACGCCCAGCATGTAGCTCCGTTAGACGCGCGCCGTTTTCACTTGAAAGCTGCGTTCATGCATCCTCGGGTTAAGATGCAGGAAGCCCGAAATGAGAACGGAGCGACGATTGGCACATGTGCGTTATTAATTATAGCGACGCATGAACATGCGAGCCAACAAACAGCAGGGTAGCTTTATTTCTCGTGCGACGATGTGTACGTACGTCAAACTTCTTCCGCACCGTCCGTGGCCAGCCGCGCTCATCGGCGGCGCGGGGTGAGGAGTTGTCCCGCGTGCCAAACACGAACAGCATTTCGATTGAAATGAGTATTCAATCTCGATGATGATGATTCAAAGTATCATGGCTCCCAGTGGCTTCCCGATATCTGAAGGAGAAGAGCGTGTTCCAGACGGCCGCAGAAGCAGCTCATCCGAAAGGGCGCGGTGCGGTGACCGCCGCCGCCTTTTCCCCGATGGCAGCAGCCAGTGGGTCACAATGCTTCTTCTTCAAGTGAGAACGCCGTCGTGGCTTTGCGTGTCCTCAGTGCAACGTCCTCATTCGCAAGCGCGACCTGGCTCCCCCAAGTGACGGAAACAAATTTAATACGATACAATTACAGCAACAAAGACACGGGTGTGTGTATGGGGAGCGGTGGTGTAGCGGTCAGCGCGCTGCACTACGAACCTGGCGACCCGGGTTCGATTCCCGCTCACGGGCAAACATCAGTGACGATTATATGAACCGGTCCTGGGCCTCCCCTAGGTTGACTCAGCCTCAAATGAGTACCTGGTGCGGTGTGTAAACATTGCCTCTAGGGAGACAAAGGCGGTCGGGCGTGGTGCTGGCCACCCACCCCCTCGTGTACCGTTGCGGCCTTCATAGGTGCGCGCTAACAGCACTTGCCCCTACAGTCTGTTAAGACTATATGGGGGATCTTTGTATTGTGGGGAGTGGTAGTGCAGCGACTCACGCTGCACCAAACTTATTCACGAACCAGTGTGTTTTTTGGTCCTGTTGGGTTAGATCGCGCGCAAATGTGTCGTACACCCCCACCTCCACCCGACACAGCCAAATCAGTAGAACGTGCCCAGTGTGTTACGACGTCTGACACCGTGACGTCGAACCGCCCCGCCCAGCGCCCCGCCCCGCCCCGCCCAGCCACCCCCCGCCCCACAAAAGCGCGGGGCCCGGGGCGGTCGCCCCGATTCGCCGTGCCCCTGTGGACCTTCTCGGGATCATTCGTTGACTCACGGGTGACGATGGCAGCCAGCGGACATAGAACTCAGCCGAGAGGACACGGCGCTCCACCGCGCGCGGAGATGGAGCCATCAAATCGGTCCCATCTGCAGGAACGAGATGCGTTTGCTGCGGCGTCACCAGACCGCGAGTGGTGGGGAGGGGCGCCTGGAGTAGATCTTAATCCAGCAGTGGATAGATCATGGCCGACGATGCCGATGACCGTGATGATGACAACATGGATTCGGCGGTGCAGTTCAGTTTGGGTTCGTGGGTGCCACGGTGGCTAGGAGATGTTAACTACCTCGCCTGGTATACAGGAGGTCGTGGGGGTTCGATCCCAACCCTGACGCCTATTGTGTATTTGAAGTTTGCGTGTCTCTCTCTCTCTCATCATCATCATCATGGTGGCTAGGAGATATCAACTACCTCGCCTGGTCTACAGGAGATCGTCGGTTCGATCCCAACCCTGACGCCTATTGTGTATTTGGAGTTTGCGTCTCTCTCTCTCTCATCATCATCACGGTGGCTCAGAGATGTTAACTACCTCGCCTGGCATACAGGAGGAGGTCGTGGGTTCGATGACAATGCCCGCTGCTGTATATTCGAAGTTTGCGTGTCTCTCTCTCATCATCATCATGGTGGCTAGGAGATGTTAACTACCTCGCCTGGCATACACGAGGAGGTCGTGGGTTCGATGACAATGCCCGCTGCTGTATATTCGAAGTTTGCGTGTCTCTCTCTCCCTGTTTGTCGCGTGGATTTTTCTCCTGCTTCTCCGCTCTTTCCCTCCACATTGACGAGCAACGCGCCTTTAGAGGATCTGGCTGCCTTCTACATTGCCACGTGATGATGACGATGACGATGATCAGCCGCTTCGCCGACCTCTACCCTTCGTGATGGCCAGGTCCGCTTCTTGAAAAAAATAGCTCTCTAGCCCAGCGGGGACCTCACCTGGTAAAATAAAACGAAAACACAGTTAACACCATTGGAACCTCATTTGCCAGTAACAAAATATGATAGTTGGTTTTTGACCCTTTTATCTGGCAACAAAACTGACACCTTTTTTTACGAGGAGTCATGTTTGCACAGACCACAATACCTGCAGTCATGGTGTAAATGCTTACCCCGAGCTCTCATACTCTGATGGTGCATTGTCTTTGAGTTGGGCGCCTTTTGGCGTCATCTGGTCCAACCCATGTGAGACTAGGCTCTAAGGAAAGCTGTCTCGGGTGTAGACCAATCAACTTCAAGGACAGTGCATACATTATCAGAGTTATGTTTTTTGTTTGCATTATGACTGCAGGTATTGTGGTCTATGCAAACATGACTCCTCGTAAAAAAAGGTGTCAGTTTTGTTGCCAGATAAAAGGGTAAAAAAACAATTATCGAAAACACAGTTAGTTACGAAGTCATCGCCCGACCACTCTGCACCGCACGGGGTAGAGGGGGGTGATGTTGGAGTGGGGCCGCAGGGGGGCTAACAGAGGCGGGGGGGGGGGGGGGCGATAGGGTTAGCCGGCACACGCGATGATTCAGGTGATGAGAGAAGGATTAACAAAATGCTCATCGGTACACCCCAGCGGCTATCGAGTGTGCAGGCGGTGCAATTGCGACCGGGGCCCTACGGACCACGGGGGGAGGTGGGGGGGCGAAACTCACCCAGGGTCCGTGCTTGGAGAGCAGGGGACATTGGACAGATTGGGGGGGGGGGGCTCCCCCCCAATTTAATTCCTTGCACCAGGATTTGTGCCAACCGCGCTACCGAGCCACGGATGTGGCTTCATAGTAGTTTGTTGTCCTCCGATTAGCACGTTTGGCTACGTACGGTGCGAACGAAGTTCAACGTCCATACAAAGGTGGTGTCAAAAACGACAAAGAAATGCACGTCTTTAAGAGCGAAACAGAATCCCAGCATGCTCTGCGTGTAAAGCTGCCGTACCATCACTCCGTCTCCGTGGTGAATATTCTCTGTGCCGCGTTCACAATTTTCACATGCCACTCTGTATCGTAAGAAAGTGGGTGGACATATTAATAGGTGAGTAGGTGGGTGGGTGGGTGAGTGAGTGAGTAATTCGTTGCGTGGGTAGATGGGGAAAGTTCGTAGCTGGTTGAGTGGGTTGGTGGATGGGTAGGTGGATAAACATGTTAGGTGGACGGGTGGGTGAGACAGTCAGTGGTTTGTGGATGAGAGAGTGAGTCTGTATGTGGATGTGTAAACGAGTGTGGGAGTTCGTGTATCGGCAAGTGATTGGCGAGTAGATAGTTGAGTCGCTGGGCAGGTGAGTGGGTCGGTGTGTAGATGAGTGGGTGGCTGAGTGGTTCGTTAAGATGAATGAGTTGGTAGGTGATTGCGTAAGTCGGTGGATAGGTATGCATATGAGTGAGTATATAGGTGGGTGGGGATGTTGCTGATTGCGTGTGTGCATAGGTGTGGGGGAGCGGTGGCGCAGTGGTTAGCGCGCTGCGCTACGAACCCAGCAAACACCTGAGTTCGACTCCCGCTCACGTAACACCAAGTTGAGCGAGAAGGTAGTTTAGTGCCTAGGTAGCTGAGTCAGAGAATAGTTGAGTGGCTGTGAAGTTGAATGGCTGGGTAGTTGAGTTAGTGAGTCGTTGAGATATTGCGTAATTGACTTCCTGGGTAGTTGAGTCACTGGATAGTTGAATGGCTGTGTAGTTGAGTGACGGCGTAGCTGGGTGGCTGGGTAGTTGAGTGACGATGTAGCCGATGTGGTGGTGGTGGTGGTTTCGGCGTGCGCGATATAAAAACACTCGCAGGGCTGCCGTGGGTGGGGTCACAGCCACCAGCGCGGAGTGTCGCTCACGGCCTCCCCCCTCCCCTCCCTCCCTCCCACGCCGCCGCCACCGCCTCCACCAAACCCCTCCACACACCCCGCCCCGCCAGCTTCAAAAGCGCCGCTTCCAGCTCCAGCAGCCCCCCCCCTCTCTCTCCAACGTCCTCCAGAACGCGCTCGCTCGAGAGAGAGAACGAGAGACGAGGAGGAGGTGGTGGAGGTGGTAGTGGAGGTGTTGGTGGAGGAGGTAGTGGTGGAGGTCTCCCAGGCGCGGCACTCTTCGCACAGCGCCGGGCTCCAACTTTTCATTTGCAACCACGAGTCCGAGGGACTGCGGTTGAGAGCCCCAGCAGCAGCAGCAGCGGCAGCAGCAGCAGACAAGGCGGCTTTGGCAGCTCGGGGCGAGTGGTGTGCGCTTCTGCAAGAGCGCTTCAACAATAGGCGTGCCCGGTTGCTTTGGCCCCTGGGTTTGTGTGTGAGGAGGGCTGCTTGCTGGTTTGTGTCTTGGTACTGGCCACACGCACACACACGGACAGAGACGGAGGGACACGCGCGCACGCAGCCTGCAGCATTCACCGACAACTCAGCCACCACCAACAGCGATATCGTTATCAGCAGCGGGAGCACCGCCACCATTAACAGCGGCAGCGGTGGTAATAGCAGCAGCAGCAGCAGCAGCAACAGGTTCAGCAGCATCACCAGCAGCAGCAGCAGCACCACTATCAGCAATACACAATTACCATCATCATCAGCAATACACAATTACCATCATCATCAGCAATACACAATTACCATCATCATCAGCAATACACAATTACCATCAGCATCAGCAATATACAATCACCATAATCATCACCATCAGCAATACACAAGTACCATAATCACCACCATCAGCAACACACAATCACCATCATCATCAGCAATACACAATTACCATCATCACCATCATCATTACCATCAGCAATACACAATTACCATCATCACCATTAGCAATACACAATTACCATCATCACCATCAGCAATACACAATTACCATCATCACCATCAGCAATACACAATTACCATCATCACCATCAGCAATACACAATTACCATCATCACCATCAGCAATACACAATCACCATCAGTGTCACCATGACCAACACAACATTACCACAAGCATCACCACAGGCATCATCGTTAGCAGCAACACAATCGCCATTGTCACCACCAACACCACCACCAGCACCACCCACAACACGATCGCCATCTGTACCATCATCATCAGCTGTAGCAGCGCCATCGCCACCACCGCCACCACCGTCGTCAGCAGCTGTAGCGGCACCACCACGACCACCATCCAGCAGCAGCAGCAGCACACAGCCGGGCACCCAGCTGACATCTTGCGGCGGCGGCAGCATGGGGCGAGATTGTCGCCACCTGGACCATCTCCTCGCCCATCGGCGGGGCGCGTCGCTCTCCTCCTCATCACCGATGCCGCCGCTGTCTGTCAGCATCCTCCTGCTGCTGCTGCTGCTCCTGCTGCTGCTGCTGGCGCCTCAGCCGGCAGAGTCCTGCGGACCCGGTCGCTTGAACGGGGGCCGGTGGCGCCCGGCGCGCAAGCTGACGCCGCTCGCCTACAAGCAGTTCGTGCCCAACGTGGCCGAGAAGACGCTGGGCGCGAGCGGCCGCTACGAGGGGAAAATCGCGCGCGGCTCCGAGAGGTTCCGGGAGCTGACGCCCAACTACAACCCCGACATCGTGTTCAAGGACGAGGAGAGCACCGGGGCCGACCGCCTCATGACGCAGGTGAGGAGGGTGCCTTGATTGGGGGCGGGGGGGGGGGTTAGGTGAGGATGAGGATGGATGATGATTATGATGATGATGGGGATGAGGATGTGGAGGAAGATGATGACGATGATGATGATGACGACGAGGATGATGATGACGAGGAAGATGATGATGACGAGGAAGATGATGATGACGAGTAAGATGATGATGACGAGGAAGATGATGATGACGAGGAAGATGATGATGACGAGGAAGATGATGATGACGAGGAAGATGATGACGACGAGGATGATGATGACGACGAGGATGATGATGACGAGGATGATGATGACAAGGATGATGATGACGACGAGAAAGATGATGACGACGAGGATGACGAGGATGATGATGACAAGGATGATGATGACGACGAGGATGATGATGATGACGACGAGGAAGATGACGAGGATGATGATGATGTAGAGAAGGATGTGGAGGAAGATGATGACAAGGATGATGATGATTATGAAGAAGAGGATGATGTGGTTGTGGAGTAAGAGGAGGATGTGGAGGAAGTGGAGGAAGCCGATGATTATTGGGATGAGAAGAATGGGGATGAGGATGATGAGGATGATGATGGGGATGAGCAGGGGCATGTGGAGGATGATGATGATGAGGGCGAGGTTACAAGAGAGGGCGGAGGAGCGACGCTCACAGCAGCGAGCGGAGCGCCGGGTGGATGAAACGCCCGCAGGGTGAGGAAGCATGCAGGTGGTGTTCGTGGTGTTGGTGGTGGTGGTGGTGTTCGTGGTGTTGGTGGTGTTGGTGGTTCATCCTTTGCCAGTCATATCTGCCAAGTCAACAACCCGTGAGTTTATGGGTCTCGAGGCGAGTTTATGGGTGTATATGCGAGTCTGTGGGTCTCGATGTGAGTCTCTGGGTCTCGATGTGAGTTTATCTCCATATATATAAAAGGCAAAGTTGTGATTATGTGTGCCTGTTCAAAATGTTTAGCGTACTTCCCGACATGCAATACACTTGAAATTTGCTATGTGGGTACTTTCTAGACTGTACACCATGCAAACATTTTTAAAAGACACTTTTGGGGGGGGGGAGCTCAATAATGTATATATTTTTTGCACGGCAAGTTAGCGGTGACGTCAAATCTGTCATGTGACCCGCGCATGTGGAAGCGTAACGCATTGTAGTGTAGTGGTTAGCGCGCTGCGCTACGAACCCGGTGACCCGAGGTCGATTCCCGCGCCACACCGGTGACGATTATTTTAACCGGTCCTGGGCCTCCCCTAGGTCGACTCAGCCTCAAACGAGGAACTCGGGTCCTGTGTGAACATCGCCGGGCGTGGTGAATTCAAGTCCCGGGCGAAGCCGGGTAGTAAAGCTAGTGGGTGTATATGCGAGTCTATGGGTCTCGATGTGAGTCTATGTGTCTCGATGTGAGTCTATGCGTCCCAGTCAGTACTATATATGGGTCTCTGTGTGAGTCTGTGGGTGTATATATGAGTATAATGCACTCGGTGGTGAATATTGGGTCCCAGTGTGAGTACTGCATATGGGTCTCTATGTAAGTCCATTGGTGTCTGTGTGAGTTCTATTGTTCCCTATGTGGGGTACACGGTGCTCTGCGAATCTATGGATCTCTGCCTTCCTTGCATGGCCGATGATGATGATGTTGTTGTTATCGAGCAACAACGAGTTTGAGAGTTGACGGCCCACTGGGTGATTGGTTTGGTGGACGCGCGCTCGCGGCGCTTGCCACCTGTCCCGATTCGAGCCGGGACGATCAAAGACAGCGCGTGCCGCGTCCGTGTCCTTCGTGACGACGGGGGAGCGGTGGTGCAATGGTTAGCGCGCCGCGCCACGACATCACCTGGCGAGCCGAGTTCGATTCCCGCTCAAGCGAGTGACGATCGTCTGACGCGCTCCTGGGCCCTCCACCTAGGTCCACTCGGCCTCAAATGACGACCCCGGTGCGATGTTTTGCTCAACAATTGCCACTTGGGGAGGCTCAGGTGGCAACCCTCACCCCACCCTACCTGTTCACTAGACTGTTGGGGCAAGTGCTGTTAGCGAGCACCTCGACACGGCACACAACAACGGTAGGTGGCCAACACCACGCCCGACCGCCTTTGTCTCCCCAGTGGCGATGTGTACACGTCCTTATTACAACAAGTACTCATTTGAGGCCGAGGCCACCTAGGGGAGACCCAGTGCTGGTTCGGATAATCTTCACGGACCGCTGCACCTACCGCTCCCCACCCAACCTATTAATTCGCACACTGATTCAGCCATTCATTTGAATTCACTCACCCACTCCTTCATTCATTCATTCTGTCACTCATTCATATCCCAAGTCACTCACTGACCCACTCACTCACTTACCCACTCACTCGCCCACTCACTCGCCCACTCACTCGCCCGCTCACTCACCCGCTCACCCACTCACCCACTCACTCACTCCCCACCCACTCACTCACTCACCCACCCACTCACTCACCCACCCACTCACCCACTCACTCACTCCCCACCCACTCACTCACCTACTCACCCACTCACTCACCCACCCACCCACTCACTCACCCACCCACTCACCCACCCACTCACCCACTCACTCACCCACTCACTCACCCACCCACCTAGTGCTGTGTGTAGTAAACATCGCCACTAGGGAGACAAAGGCGGTCGGGCGTGATGCTGGCGACCCATCCCCTCGTGTACCGTTCCGGCCTTCATAGGTGCCCCAACGGTCTGTTCAGGCTTTCTGGGGGATCTTTGTCTTTGTTTATCTTTGGTGATATTGTGCTGACGATCTCGTCGGGAAAGCTGCAGAGTTCGACCCAGGCTGTCTGAGAACCGTCCCCCGGGTGTTGCTCTCTGGGAAAGGTGGCGACCCGAACGAACGCGACGAACGCGGCGTGCGCATCACTCTGAACGCGTAATTACGAGTCGCCGGGTCGGGTGGGCGAGTAGGTGAACCCACGTGCAGAGTCATACCACACACACACACACTCGCGTGCGGTATGAAGAAGACACGTATGAAGCAGACATCAACATGTACTGTTCACGCATGTGCACATGCGTACATGCGATGAGTGGCAGTGGAGCGGGTTGCGCTACGCTGCGCTACGAACCCGGCGACCCGAGTTCGATTCCCGCTCACGGCCACCAACACCGGTGACGATTGTCTGAACCGGTCCTGGGCCTCAAATGCGTACCTGGCGCGGTGTGCAGTAAACATCGCCACTGGGGATACAAAGACGGCCGGGCGTGGTGTTGTGGCCACCCAACCACGCTCGTGTGCCTTTTCGGCCTTCGTAGGTGCTCGCTCACAGCACTTGCCCCAACAGTCTGTTGAAGGATGCACAGAGGGGGGGGGGTGAATATTTGTCTTTGTTGTGTCATCGCGAACACGCAAGTGCACTTCACGATGACGCGCTGAAGAGGTCTCGACAGACGGGGTGGGGGGGGGGCTTGCACATTACGCACGAAGACACTCATCGTAGCGCTTATTCACATAGTCAGCAACAACAACAACAGCACACAGATCCCTCGCCCCATAGCCATACAGACTGTTTGCTGTTAGCGAACAGGCACGATGAGGTCGTGCGCTGTGCGCATTGTGCCCGGCCGCCTTTGTCTTCTCACTGTCTCGTGCTGGTGTACCAGTTCAGCACGTGGTAGGCTTTCGCGATTGATATCATCCACAATAGAGATTTTTTTGCGCGTGAATATATGAATGTGTCGTTAAACCCGCCACCACCCGACACAGCCAATTAGTTAAAAGTTTGTCGCGTAAACAGAACGTGACCAATTAGTTACTAGTACAGCACACCGGTGCGGTAAACGTCTCTGCAGACACGTTTGACGGAGTCCCCAGATAGCCTTAACAGACTGCGCTTGTTAGCGAGCGCCTGTTAAGGCCCAACCCAGCGGTGATGTTTACACACCGCACCGCGAGAGTAGACATCGTGGGGGGGGGGGGGGCGATTCGATAATTATTCGGCATCGATGTTGTTGGGGCTGTGAGCGAGAATCGAACTCGGGGTCGCCCGGGTGGTTCGTAGCACCAGTGCGCTAACCATTGCGCCACCGCTCGCGGCAATACGCACTGGCAAATTACGTAACTCGGCACGGACGTTCGATGATCGTGACGAGTCGTCACGTGGAGTCGGAGCCTCTAAACTAAACTCTTTATTTGTTTTATTGTTACAGGTAAGGCCCTGCACTGAGCTGATTGGCTCTCTTGTCAGACTCGATCTGGCCACAAATAAGAGCTCAGCGAAGTGGCTTATCACGTGGACATTGATAGCAGTCGACAATTACTCTAAACGCGTGACGTTGATTCTTAATGTGGAGAGAACAATCCACGTTACTACGCAAAGAGAGAGAGAGGGACACGCAAACTCCAAATATACAGCAGCAGGCGTCAGGGTCGGGATCGAACCCACGACCTCCTGCATACCAGGCGAGGTAGTTAACATCTCCTAGCCACTGTGATGATGAGAGAGAGAGAGACGCAAACTCCAAATATACAGCAGGCGTCAGGGTCGGGATCGAACCCACGACCTCCTGTATACCAGGCGAGGTAGTTAACATCTCCTAGCCACTGTGATGATGAGAGCGAGAGAGACGCAAACTCCAAATATACAGCAGGCGTCAGGGTCGAACCCACGACCTCCTGCATACCAGGCGAGGTAGTTAACATCTCCTAGCCACCGTGATGATGATGAGAGAGAGAGACACGCAAACTCCAAATATACAGCAGGCGTCAGGGTCGGGATCGAACCCACGACCTCCTGTGTACCAGGCGAGGTAGTTAACATCTCCTAGCCACCGTGATGATGATGAGAGAGAGAGAGACACGCAAACTCCAAATATACAGCAGGCGTCAGGGTCGGGGTCGAACTCACGACCTCCTGTGTACCAGGCGAGGTAGTTAACATCTCCTAGCCACCGTGATGATGATGAGAGAGAGAGAGACACGCAAACTCCAAATATACAGCAGGCGTCAGGGTCGGGGTCGAACTCACGACCTCCTGTGTACCAGGCGAGGTAGTTAACATCTCCTCGTCACCGTGGCTTCTACGGTGACGGTAGCATTCGCGGTCGTACTCGTCCGAGTTGTCGTACTCGTGAACGGGACTCGCGCCTGAATTACTTAGCCACGCATGACGATGTTGCCGACGACGATTAGGGAATGTAAATCACGAAAGTGGAGTTTTGCTGCAGTATTATATGCAGTATGGTATAATGCGCATGTAATATACGCAATTCTCTGTCAACCCCTTATCAGTGCCTAGCTTGTTACAGACCAATTCAGACCTTGTTGGTCACCCCTTCCCCCTTATTAACCTCAACGTTCATCCGACAAAGTCCCATCACAAGGGAGATACACAAACGCAGAGACAATTTTCTTTTTTGCCCGTAATGAAACGGCTGTAACGCCGTGTGAACCTGAAAACTCGACTTACCTGCACAAGAATACGGAGTAAACCGCGTGGGTTGACGGCTATGGATACGATTTCGCACTGAATGCATTTACACAACTCACAAGTATAATGTCACCTATCACGACCATCACAGCCTTTCATGTCACCACCAACATCACAATCATCATAACCACCACCGTCATCGTTATGATCTGTGCAATCATTATCACATTCACAATCATTGTCACAATCATGATCACATTCACGATCATGATCACATTCACGATCATGATCACATTCACGATCATGATCACATTGACGATCATGATCACATTCACAATCATGCTCACATTCACGATCATGATCACATTCACAATCATTGTCACATTCACGATCATTGTTTACAATGACACAGTCGTCACGTTTGCGCCCGAGCGAAACGAATCTTGGCTAAAATGTTCGCGTCGCAGACCCCATTTGTGTACTCGCGGTATGGAAAATGTAAACAAACATCCAACGCCGGGTTGTTGATCATGGGGGTTGTTTGACCATACTTCACCACGATGGTCTTTTACTATCTTCTTGGTTCTTTCGGTAAAGTCACGTAGAATGGAAATAATAAAATAATACAAATAAAACATAATAAAATAATTCTCACGACGTTTCGGCCACAACGCAAGCAGCCGTCCTCAGGTGAAGAACAGGTCTGCCAGAAAGACAGCGTCTCATTCAGCGTCTCATTCAGACGCTGTCTTTCCGACAGACCTGTTCTTCACCTGAGGACGGCTGCTTGCGTTGTGGCCGAAACGTCGTGAGAATTATTTTATTATGTTTTATTTTTATTATTTTATTATTTCCATTCTACGTGACTTTACCGAAAGAACCAAGAAGATGAATCCCTGCAGTCACGAAAGCTTTAAATAGGTATTTACTAGTTAAGAAGTTGGCTTTTGCGAGGAGGAGGAGGGGGGGGGGGGTGTAGATCCAGAATATTGTTTATGTCTCTCTGTATATATGTTGAATTTCTTTCGCACCGTACGTAGCCAATCGTGCCAATCGCCGCCGATGTGACTCGTGACCGGGACTCGAACCCGGGTGCGCCAGGGTTTCTCAGCAACAGCAGCAGCGCATTCTCACCAAAACCAAGCAACCCCACCACTCTCTAACCCCTCCCTCCCGCCCCCACCCTCGCCCTCCCCTTTCTCGATTTAAGGCCTCGACACAGAGGCGTAGTTTCTTTTTGTGCCTATGTTTGCTCTCTCTCTATGTATCTCTGTGATATCTGTCTGCTTATATGTCTGTCTATGTTTCTGGTTCTGTGTTTAATCTCTCTCTCAAATTTAGCATTCTCAGGAAGAACGTAATCAACCAGGTAGGGTGTTGACGGTTATGTTATCCGACTCTCTGTTGTATTACATTACATTTCTAAGTATACCAGATTTGTGTTTCTAGTTAATTTATACCTGATGATGATTGCTTGTGTTGCAATCGAAACGTCGTATGCTAGTATTTAATTTAATTTATTATTGTATCTTTATACGTGACTTTACCGAAAGAACCAAAGAATAATTCCTGCAGTCACGAAAGCTCCAAATTAAGTTTCTACCCCACCACGTCCACGCGTTTATCACCCTCGACCACACTCCATCCACCGCAGCAAGAAGGCCCTCCTCCTCCCCGATCTAACGCGGCGTAATTAACAATCGCCTGCCCGGCACCTGCAGCAAATCCGGCCCAGGTGTGGTGGCCCAGGTGTGGTGACCCAGGTGTGGTGGCTTAGCGGTAGAGCGACCGACTCGGCTCATCATCTCTCCCAGGAGGGAGGGGGAGAGGGGTGGCGCTAAAATGCTTAAAACGAGTACCACGTTTCTGCGTCCGTCAACATTTTGCCTGTCCTGTGGATAATGTACTCGTCACCCGGCAGTGGAAAGGGATGCGGAATTACCACCGCCGTTACCCGAGGGCTGCGTGAACGGCTGACGAGCTTGTCAATCAACCTTGGTGCTTATTTGGGCAGGGAATCGCGGTGATTTGGTGACTCCGGAACCGATGACAACAACAAAAATCGCTCCATCTCCATCCGTGGATGTCTCCACTCTCGCACTCTCTCTCGGACATGTTCCATTCCATGTTATTTCAAATATGCGTGCACGCACGCGCACGCACACGCACGTGTGTGTATATATATAAATACGTATAAATGAATTTAGCACTTTGTTCAACCAAATTAACCGTGGCTCCGAGCCCGCTCCTTCATAGCTGCCGATCCAGGCGTCGGGCGACCGGGTTAATATTAGCGTTTGTATTGGAAAGATTATTTTAGCAGTCGACACGAGCGTGTGGCGAGGCATAGCGGCGCGGCAGCCGCGACATTCACGGCTCCCCCTCCCTCCCCTCCCTCCCCTCTCTCCCCCTCTCTCCCTCTCTCCCTCCCCTCCCTCCCCTCCCTCCCCTCCTTTTTTTTTAATCAAAGATATAACGCGGGTTTTCCGTGTAACATTAGTCCCATTGTGTATTACTGTGTTCATAGACACCAACAAGAAACACAAATCACCCTCAAAAAACCCATCACCAGATCCCCTGCTGCTGCGCTACCAGCACCATAGCGGCGAAGGCACCTCCCCTCCCTCCCCTCCCTCCCCTCCCCTCCCTCCCCTCCCTCCCCTCCCTCCCTCCCTCCCTCCCCTCCCCTCCCTCCCTCCCTCCCTCCCTCCCTCCCTCCCTCCCTCCCTCCCTCCCCTCCCTCCCTCCCGTCCCCTCCACCCCCCTCCTTTTGTGGCCACGGAGATAATTTTACGACTTCGAAGCCGCTCGCGTGGACGCTTTGCGCCGTGCTGCGGCAGAATTCGCTGACACGTGCGAGGCACTGGAGGGGAGGTGGCGTTGGGTTGGTGGTGGTGGTGGGGGGGGTGGGGGGCACGCGGCTGGTTTTGTTTGGGGGGGGGCTGGACCTTGTGACGTGGCCAGCACTCGCGGAGACGCGCTCCTGAAAAGTATCGTCGCGTTCGGCGACAAACGACGAAGCCTCGGTGACTTGAGCCGGGCAAGCGGCGTTTTTGGTGGTCGCAAGGATCGCGGGTCACCGCCCCAACCCCCCCTGGTGACCTTCAGTGCGGCCCCCTAACATGCGGTCCCTGACAATACACAGAGTGTGACCCCCCCCCCCATCATCATCATCGTGCTGCTGTCAAACTCCCGGCGATTTCAAACGGTGTGGCGTCCCCTCCACACACCGATGATGTCTTCTCGGATTGTAAATGTTGTGGCTTGGCTCTCCGACACATAACCGGCGTGCTGTGCTAGTGACGAATTGGCCACGTTCTTCTTCTTGGTTCTTTCGGTAAAGTCACGTAGAAGGGAAGTAATACAATAATAAAAATAAAACAAAATAAAATATTATTATAATAAATTATTCTATTTTATTATATTATTTTATTATATTATATTATTATATTATTTTATTATGTTTTATTTTTATTATTTTATTACTTCCCTTCTACGTGACTTTACCGAAAGAACCAAGAAGATGAATCCCTGCAGTCACGAACGCTTTAAATGGCCACGTTCTGTTTACGTGACAACCCTTACTAGTTGGCTGTGTCGGGTGGTGGTGGGATTAACGACACATTTAATGACACGTAAATCTAACCCCCCTCCACCTCAAAGAAACCCCCTCTAGTATCGATGATGTATTACCGGCGCAAGTAGCTTCCCTAGCCTCGATCTCTCCCCCCATGAAAATGAGTGACTAACACTGAACTAAGAGCATTGGCTGGGATTTGTGGAGCAGCCTTTCGTGATCAGCGTGAAGATCCCGGGGGGAGGGGGGGGGTCGTGGGGTGGGGTGGCTCTCGGCACCAGCAAGCCAAGCGAAAGCACGGAGACCCAAGTAACTCGAGGGGGTTGCCCGCATTTGATGAACACAATCTTTCTCGCGCGTTTCGCGTCAACGGCTCCAATCTTGATAATTGTTTTTTTACCCTTCTATCTAGCAACAAACAGACACCTTTTTTTACAAGGAGCCATGTTTGCATAGACCACAATACCTGCAGTCATAATGCAAATATTCATCTGGTCCAACCCATGTGAGACTAGGCTCTAAGGAAAGCTGTCTCGGGTGTGGACCAATCGACTTCAAGGACAGTGCATACATTATCAGAGTTATGGTTTTTTTTGTTTGCATTATGACTGCAGGTATTGTGGTCTATGCAAACATGACTCCTTGTAAAAAAGGTGTCAGTTTTGTTGCCAGATAGAAGGGTAAAACACCAATTATCATGTATTTACTGGCAAATGAGATTCCAATGGTGTAAATGCTTACCCCGAGCTCTCATACTCTGATGGTGCATTGTCTTTGAGTTGTGCGCCTTTTGGCGTCATCTGGTCCAACCCATGTGAGACTAGGCTCTAAGGAAAGCTGTCTCGGGTGTGGACCAATCAACTTCAAGGACAGTGCATACATTATCAGAGTTATGTTTTTTGTTTGCATTATGACTGCAGGGTATTGTGGTCTATGCAAACATGAGGGTTGGCCTGAGGGTGGGGGTGAGGGTGGGGGGTGAGGGTGGGGGTGGTGGGGGGAGTCTTCAGATTCCGACAGAAGCAACGATGCTGATGTACGGCGCAGTGGGAGGGAGGTGGGAGGGAGGTGGGAGGGAGGTGGGAGGGAGGTGGGAGGGAGGTGGGAGGGAGGGGTGGGGGATCATCGGAGTCCCTGTTTAGCGACAGCTTGTTTGTTCTGAGATGCGTGCTCTGGTATAATTGGAGATTCCAATGATAAATTAAGGACGCAGTGTCTCTTTTGCCCTCCATGTAGAAGTTGGTTCACGTCTTCATTCATTTAGTCTTCGTCTACTTCTTCGTCGTCTTGCTTATCGTCGGGGCACGCGACTGAATAACCTTCAGGTTGCAGTGCGCCCGAGTGCCGCATTCACGACAAGCGGGGCAACTCGGACACCTGCACGGGGCGCAGAGTCGTGGTTCGCATGGGTCCTGGCGCGAGCAAAGTGACACTCACCTTCGGTCGTCCAATCGCACGTTCCTCCTGGCAACCCCATCATCCACATCATAGTCATCCTCCTCATCTATTGTCATCATCCTCATCCTCCTCGTCGCAGCTCCGCTCACCTGGAATTCCTTCCCTCCCTCACCTCCCCTCCCCACCTACCAATCCCACCTACCTCCCTCCCTCCCCTCACCGACCAACCCCCACCCCCCTCCCACTGCGCCGTACATCGGCATCGTTGCTTCTGTCGGAATCTGAAGACTCCCCCCCCACCACCCCCATCCTTACCCTCACCTCCACCCCCCACCCTCACCCCCCCACCCTCACCCCCCACCCTCACCCCCACCCTCACCCCCACCCTCACCCCCACCCTCACCCCCACCCCTCTCTCTCTGATTGAGTCTCTCGTTCCTGTTCAAGTTCAGTGTTGTTCACTTTATAACATTGAACTTGACGAATAAATAACTAAAATTTGGAGGTGGGGGGGGGGCACTTCGCTCCTCTTCCTTAGCCCGGCGCCTGCCCTCCCCCCTTTTCTATCACGCCCCCCCCCCCCCACGCAGCGTGCAGTTCAACCGCCTGCACACCCGCTAGCGACTCGCCGCTCGCGTGTGAAGGTGTTCA